>NC_142065.1:30628753-31258217 GCF_059756535.1 Pantherophis guttatus | reverse complement strand
GGGAAAGTTCAAAGAGCTGCTTAGTGGAAAAACTGACATCCACAATTTCCCTCATTTTACCAGAGAAGATTTTCTGTTTTTAAGAATGGCAATGAAGCTAACAAAATGACCAAAACCCCCTTCCCAACTGTCTTTAACAGCCCTTGAAGGAAGGAAGCCCAGTATAGCAGTGCATAGTGACATACAGAAGAGTCTTTGAGCTAAAGGAAGATTTCAAGCTGGATTGTTTATCTCCTGATCACTAAGATGTTGCAACCATCCCAGAACAATCAAATGCCTGCCTTTATTTATATTGCTTCTGGTCTCCTCCACTGGTTACTGATGAGCAATAGGTCAGCAGGTCAGTCCCTATATTTCTCCATCATCGGGATACATAGCTACCATCAAGCTTGAGGGCTAATTTCAGCAGTCTCAGCACTGAGATTACACTTGCTGCTTCCAATTGCTTTAAGAGCTTTGAACACAGGAGGACCAAATGCAATTTATTTGCTGGCATAGCTATTGATGAGGGCACAGGAGCTGGGGATACAATAAGGAGAAAGAGCTGAGAATGCACGGATATAGAAGTAATGTACAAGTGAAAGTCATAAGGGATCAAGGATGGAGAATCAGAGCCAGCTGGGGAAGAAATATAATAAATGTACCAACAATTTGCTGTACAAGACAGCCTTATACTTTTAATTAAATAGTATGGCCACATATTACAGGCTTAATATACTGATTCTTTAAAATCTTAAGTTTAAATAAGTATGGTTATAAAATCCAATGCTGGTCAAGACAATTGATGGATAAGGATAAAGCTTTTCTAATACAGATTCTCTGTTTCTGGTAAAATCCCCAATACTGAAACCTCCTAACTGCTCGCTGAGTCTTTATTCATTTATTTAGATGTTTGTTCAGAACTGTTGGATATTCTGGGATTTCTAAATAAAAAAAAGGAGAATTGGTACAGCAATCTAGATCTGTAGTGTTATGTGGAAATATATAAGGTCATGGGATATATAATGGTATAGGAGGGAGAGATACAGACCAGTATGGAATAAAATATACCACCTCATAGCAGGAGGGAAGGAAATATTTCTGAAGGTTCCTTTACTAGTTTTCCAGAGAATAAAAAGAGGAGACAAGTTTTGCAAGATTCTGTTAATGTAACCTTATATTAAAGATAGAGCTAGTACTTCTTGTCTGAATTACTTCACAGGGCTAACAAAATCACAGGGCACTGTGCTTTCTTTCATTCATATCATTGATATACTATGATTACGAGCTGTGGTGGCACAGTGGTTAAAATGCAGTATTGCAGGCTAACTCTGCTGACTGCCAACAGTTCGATTCTCACCAACTCAGCCTTCCATCCTTCTGAGGTCAGTAAAATGAGAACCCAGATTATCTGGGGTAATAATATGTTGACTCTGTAATCACTTAAAGATGTCTGTAAATATATATATATATATATATATATATATATATATATATATATATACTCTGAAGCAGTATATAAGTCTAAGTGCTATTGCTATTGCTAAGTGCTATTAAATATTCAGTTCGGTTCAGAGGGCTGGTTTGGCAATCAAGATAACACTATACACATTTTCTTTGTCTCGTTTAAGTTAACTATTTATCAAGTGGATTATTTTGAACAGTTTAACTTAATAAATTTAATCATTTTTTGTAACTTCAGCTTCAACAATACACAGAATCTGAATAGATCATAGTATTGTGATCATTGTGTGTTTACACAAAAACACATAGTAGTGATCAATTCTGGAGATAACAAGAGATTATGATCTTAAAGGAACCATACGCCAATATATATTGTCTTGTTATTATTAGGATTACTGTTATGCAGGAGTTAATTAAGTTTCAGACAGAGAATTGTAATTAAGTTTATTTAATGTTACTATGCTTCAAAAGAGCTTCTGATCCTGGGAGGATTGTACTATCTTACAGCCTCTTTAATTTATTAGTGCTAAAATACCCAAATATCTGTAAACCCAGCCAAGTATTGAAGATATTAATACTAGAAGTTGCATGTCCGTGTCTATTCATTATTTTATTATCATATGTTGTGGGTAAATAGTTACAAATGTTCATAGTTACAAATGTATAAGAGGACCTTCAATTCTGAAGAAATTGAAAGTTGAACCCATTAAGAATTCAATCACCATCAGCTTTGGGACAATGAACCCAGGGCTATCCTGACATGAAATAAATCTTGCATTTCACATTCTAAATATTTGCTATATATGTCTGATGAGCTATGCCTAACTAGCAAAGCTGCTAGATTTATGTTTTTTTTCTTTAATTATGCATTAGTAATAATTGTGATTATTAAAGAATATAAGTATAGAGCCGCGGTGGCACAGTGGTTAGAGTGCAGTACTGCAGGCTACTTCTGCTGATCATGGGCTGCCAGCAGTTTGGCAGTTCGAGTCTCACCGGCTCAAGATTGACTCAGCCTTCCACCCTTCCGAGGTGGGTAAAATGAGGACCCAGATTGTTGGGGGCAATATGCTGACTCTGTAAACAGCTTAAAGAGGGCTGTAAAGCACTGTGAAGTGGTATATAACTCTAAGTGCTATTAGAATTAATAGAATAGACACAGGAAATACATTAAGGAAGAAAGGACAACATTTTTGGGAATATAGAATTGTTAACAGAAAGATTTAACTATAAAAATCTGCCAAATTATTTAGACTTTATTGTTCTGCTAGATTTTCTTCAGCTATCTTAAAAAAGAAAGTTCTAACATTCATGCTTCAGATTTAATGCTAGGAAGAGACTAGCCATCATACGAAGAATAAGAATAGAGCTACTATGTTTGAATAGCATGCTCCAGTCCAGATGACCACAAATGACCAAAAAAAAAAAAAAAAAATTATCTGTATCTGTTTGCTGCCCTCTAATGGTCATGTAGATTTCTGCAACCTGAGTATGGTAGCCCTAATAATGAGAAACTAAAAGGAAAGTAATACAAAACCTTCCCATCAGAGGTGGGTTTTAACAGGTTCTGACCAGTTCTGGAGAACCAGTAGTAGAAATTCTGAGTAGTTCGGAGAACTGGCAAATACTACCTTTGACTGGTCCTGCCCCCATCTATTTTCTGCCTCCCAAGTCCTAGCTGATCGGGAGGAAATGGGGATTTTGCAGTATCCTTCCCCTGGAGTAGGGAGGGAATGGAGATTTTGCAGTATCCTTCCCCTGCCTTGCCCACCAAGCCACACCCACCAAGCCATGCCATGCCCACCAAGCCACCTCCACAGAACCGGTAGTAAAACATTTTGAAACCCATCACTGCTTCCCATGTTTGTCTCTGGTGTGTCTTATTTGTTTTTACTCAGCAGCTTCTTTGCTTAATGACTAAGTCAGCCTTCAGCCATCTGATACCCTTTCAGCGTGTTAGATGGCGATTCTCATTATCCCCAGTCAGCAATTGGGACTTAGTAACTGGTACTTCCGGAGGAAGCTAAGTGGGGGAAACTGATAAAAATAGTCTCTTCTGTCCCATTTTAAACTGCTACTTTACTAATTTTCTTTCAAGTATTTGTATATCTTGGTGTTATTTTCCATATGCAAAAATATGAGCTCATTTAAGTAAATAAGAGAACACATTTGTTATAAAGACCCATGATGAAAAGCCAGAAGCATGAAGATAATCTCTTTTTAAAAACATTAGCAAGTCTACTACTGCTTAATGTTCTTTATTGAAATCATTTGGGTTCTTGATGGTTTTTTTTTTTAACATTGCAATCTTTTACTTTTTGGAATGTAGTTAGTGTGCATAAGGAGGAAGTCTAGATCTGTTCCATGTTGATTTCCCCCCCCCTTTCCTCCGTTTACACAGACACTAATCATTGGCAGTGAAGAGGATTTATCATGTCTACAAGGTTTGAAACCTAGATTTTCCATGGTTCCAGCCCTGTCTCACATTTTTTTTTTTAGAATTAGTATATTTAGAATACTTTTATAATACGTTAAGAATGACAACAGTTATGTGGATTTGCACTCAAAAGAGCGTTTTATCTGAGTTGCTCCAACTCCATTCCCAGTTGGGAATGTGCAGTGTTAAAGGAAGCAAAATAAACCTGAAACATGGCCCTGGGCACTGACCTGACCTGGCCTTGGGGAGAGGATTAAAGTTGCTTTTCCACCTCTCTTGTACTGAGGTCCAAAACTATAGTATATCTCATCTGTGGTAATTATCTTTGAAATCAATATAGCTGCTAGCTTTATACATGTTTATTTTTCCTCTAAGTATATATCAGAATAACTGATTGTGAGAATAATTCCTCCATGTGATTTTTAAGCCTGAAATAGGCATCATGCTGCTCTATTTTAATTACATTCTACTAAGGTGTAGTGCACATTTGGGAATATTGCTCAAAATGAACAGTTATTATTAACAACAACAACAAACCTACTACTTTTCAGATGTGTTATGTGTTAGAGTTTGCAGCAATCCAACCAGCACACAAGTAAATAATTCAGCAGGATTCATGTATAAAAGAAACTTCTTTATATCTACCTATATATAAAAGCAAAATACCATTCACACATCATCACAAAATCTCCAGAACCGTAAAGCCTACCAACTTGATATTTGCCATGTATGTCCCTTTTGGCTTCTAGGTGCTCACTATGAATGGATTTTTTGAAATGACCATTACAGCATTAGTATTTCCTATATTATTATTAACATGCTCTGATGCTAAGGAGTTCTACTCCTCCTCTCAACCTGAAAAGACATCTGTTCCAAATGCAAAACACAAGCAGAGGAGAGGAGTTTCAGTTTCAGTTTTACTTTCACAGAAGCAAGCAGCTTTACTATAGAACAGTTGAGCTAACTGCATTGAGCCATGACCAAGGACCAGAAGCCAGACCGCAGCTGCATCATTAGCCACTTTAAACCACTCCAATCCATACACGAAGCAGACTGACACCCACCATGAAGAGCTCGCACGGCCACAAACATGAAGCCAAACAACAACAACGCAGCTCACCAGCTCAAATCCCCCTGCAACTCAGACTAAGCTGAGCACAACCAAGCCCCCACCCAAACAGAACACACCCCCAGCCAATCAGAGCACAACCAACCCCCCATCCAATCAGAGCACAGCCAAGCCCCTAACCAATCAGAACACACCTCCACCCAATCAGAACACAGCCAAGTTCCACTCAATCAGCTCACACCCCCACTAGCAGTTAGAAGGAAGAGACAGCTGCGATCTCACATTGTTCCTGGAAGCACGAAGCTGAGAACACCAGCCTGAAGATGACGAATGAGACTTCGCCGAAACGTCGCCAAGACACTTCCAATTTTACGTGGGAGAAGACCCGAATAACCAAAGATCTACATACATACATACATACATACATACATACATACATACATACATATATATATATATATATTCCCATAAGTCTTAGAATAAACAACTCAAAATGTCTGACAGGCCTGAAAGTGATGATTGGAGATTTCATCCCACCATGGCCATTTAACAACTTTTATCAACATAGGAAAAACCCTGATTACAAAAATATCACATGTATGTATGTATGTATGTATGTATGTATGTATGTATGTATGTATGTCTTTCTCTTTAGCCAGGTTCTACCTACATAAACCAAGATATTATGCAGTCCTAGTTCAGTGAAATCACAATTCACTAGTTTCTGGGCTTTTTTTCTCTTTCTGGCAGCCAGCAGACCCTTTGCTGCCCATTGGGAGACTAAGATAGATCTATTTCGGCCTTATAAGGCCTCATCTCATGTATCCTCCCTGTAAAGGTACAATATTTGTTTTTCTTTCTTTTTCGTAGGTTTTATGTGTCTTTCTCTTTAGCCAGGTTCTACCTACGTAAACCAAGGGCAGCAAAGGGTCTGCTGGCTGCCAGAAAGAGAAAAAAAAGCCCAGAAACTAGTGAATTGTGATTTCACTGAACTAGGGCTGCATAATATCTTGGTTTACGTAGGTAGAACCTGGCTAAAGAGAAAAACACATAAAACCTACAAAAAAGAAAGAAAAACAAATATTGTACCTTTACAGGACACAACTCTTCCACACAAACTTGTTTTAGTACAGATTGTAGAAAAATCATAATTAGAACAAAAACCCAAAAACTGCAAACCATCTCTGTCTCTCTTTCTCCATCCATCCATCCACCCACCCACCCACTAAAATTTCCTCCACCCCCAACACCTATGTGTCCTAATGGACTGAGAGCTGGTTGACACCTGTGTGATGGACTTGTCAGAAGAATGACGGCAATACGAGCCAGTTATATCAAAAAACATTTTATCGATTGTAAGGAAGATGAGCTCAGTTAGAGAGGAGCTAGCCTATTTGGGTTATCTAGTCTTGGCAATGTAGCTATTGAAATTTGATATTGTAAAATTTTAATGTCATCTATCATATATTTTTAGATTGCTATTTTTGTAACTGTTTTATCTTTTTCCCTTTTTCTTTTCTGTTTTGTTTGAAAAGGCCTTCGGGCTATTCAATAAACTATATTATACTTGTCAGATCATAGTTTCATTGCTTGTGATATGACCAATTCTAGCCTTCATGCCTGGAAGAAGTATTTGGGGTGTAGCCTTTGGATGACATTTCCAAAGTAGTTCCTCTGCCCTGGAACACAATTTTCTATAAACTTGACATAGCACTGTCTGTATTACTCAAATGTGTTTTTGGCTGAATTCTTTATGAGTATTCATCTTGGGATGTATTATATTACAGCAATTGATAGTTTATTTATTTATTGCTTTGTGTTCATCCCTCAGAATATTAACTGGGCAAATGTTGTAAAATCAATCAATAAATTAAAACACATTCTTAATACAACAAAACTAGGGTTAAAAATTTGAAAGGAACAATTTCTATTATATGAATAAAGACATATCCATAGATTGAAATTAGACATATCAATATTTCTATCCATTAAGTTGCCACATAACCTATACTGGCTGAATTTTACAGACTGCATGAAGTTGTAATATTTGTTTTTGTTTTTTGCTTAGCATGATGTATGAATGATTTGATTTGGTAAAACTTGATTTGTGGCTTAAGAGCATTATGACTTTTTTTTTTTACAAACCATGGTTCAAATAAAAGATTAGTTAGCATAATGTGTGTGTACGAATTCAGACATTATATCTTGACAGCCTCTACTCCAGTTGCTTCACAGATGTTCTGTTGATAATGGCAAAAAATGTCTTCATGGACTACCAAGAAATAACTGCTCCATGGGCAGCGGAAGGCAGTTCTCTTTTGTTCCTCTAAGCCAGCAGATCATGGCAAGTTTCACATTTATTTCTGGTGGTCCATTTTCCCTCCCCCACTCCTGTTTCTTGTTTTGGAGTCCTTGGTGCTCTCTGAACTTGGTAGTTTCCTTGCATACATTTAATTACCTGGCTAGGTAATATTATCAGTGTTATTATCAACATTTTTTGTTCTCTTTTATTGTGTTTGTCTTTCGCAACATACAGATATGACACATTCATTTTTTTTCAAAGTTAATTTTACTGCCAAATTGAAGTGTCATAATCCTGGATCTCAATGCAATTGAGAAGATTGTTTGCAAAATGCTCAACTATTTTAATCAATTTAGAACTGCTCATTCAGGCAGATAAAATGTGCAAATGGTATAATCATTCTTGAATATAAACCATCCTCAATTTGGTAATGAAGTCCAGATGTGTGGGACTTTTCTTCCCATCATCCCAGTTAGCCTAGCTAATAGAAGCCCAATGAAAAATTGTTCCAAACAAC
Source organism: Pantherophis guttatus (assembly GCF_059756535.1). Classification (NCBI taxonomy): domain Eukaryota; kingdom Metazoa; phylum Chordata; class Lepidosauria; order Squamata; family Colubridae; genus Pantherophis; species Pantherophis guttatus. The sequence goes on along the minus strand of NC_142065.1, from coordinate 31,250,449 downwards.
ACAGCTATTTATATTTTAAGTAAATTCAATGATGGACCCATTAGTCATATGTAATGCCAAAGATGTTGAATTTTATTTTGAATCTTTACATAAATGTGCTGAATCAGAACAGTTTTCTTTGTTGCAAACAGTGAAGAGTTGTTAATATTTACAGCTATGAACAATTGATGTTGCATGCAAGCTGCAGATTAACTCAAATTCAAATGGAAGGAATATGGCACCTCTTTCAAGTTTCAAGAAAGCCGGGAGGCCAAGAAGGGAGAGGGAGGGAGGGAGGGAGGGAGGAAGGGAGAGGGAGGGAGGGAGGGAGCGCTATTTCCCCTGGAATGGTAGATATCATCTTTAACTTTAAGAGCCTGATAGTACAGTGGACTAAAGCACTGTTATTAACATCTGCTGCTTGCAATTACTGCAAGTTCAAATCTCACCAGGCTCAAGGTTGACTCAGCCTTCCATCCTTTCTAAGGTAGGTAAAATGAGGACCCAGATTATGGGGGCAATAAGCTGACTTTGTATAAATATACAAAAGTATGAAGGCTATTGCTTAACGCATTGTAAGCCGCCCTGAGTCTCCGGAGAAGGGTGGCATATAAATCAAATTAAAAAAAAAAAACTGTGAGGTTTTTTCTATCATCCACTATCATTCACCAATCCATTCATTCATTATGGAAACAAGATTTACTTTACAAAGACGGACTAACATGAAGTAATATTGGTTCTTTAGATTTAATGATAACACTCTTAAAGTTTACAGCATAGCCCTACTAAGACTTCAACAGCATAATATGAATCAGTTCATGGCCCTATTCTTGTCCTGGGCTATTTCCTCCTCTCCATACTGAAATCAGGTAGAAAACCCTTCTTCCATTTTTTTTGGGTGCAGTGGGCACATGAAAATAACTATTGATTGTTGTTAGTTTGGCTTGCATTTCTATATACACAAAGGAAAAGAAAAAGTCACAGCTTGGCTCTGTACCTCTTTGATACTCACTTCTGATCATAACATAGGTATAAAATAATAGGAATACACAAAGGACCATTTGATATTCAGCCATGCCCTCACAGAGCATATTTGCAACAACTGGCACAGAAAGATTATCATTGTACCTGCTGCAGTTGTACTTATCAGCATGAGTAGCAATTATTGGCACCTGAAGATTTGCAAAGAAAATCATTCAAGCTCCTTGAAATGTCAGAGACAATGAGAATTGGATGTTGGGGAACATATAATTCCTCCTTCCTTGGGATTCTTCTCTTTGAAGTCTGAGAAGTTTTGTTATGAATTATGTGTAATGAAGTTGCCACCCTGTAGCATATAACCATGCCATTTCTATTGATGAATAATATGTTACATGCAGAAAAAAAAATATTTTGCATGTTCTCATTCAATGTGGTGAAAAAGTTCCCATTTAAAGAATTATGGAGAAATGATCATAGAGGGATTGTGATAGTTTTTGCACTTAAGTAATCTTTCAGGGCTCAGGATCAGGTTGGAAAAGCAATGTGAGATTTCACACATTGACCTAGTTGTGGTACCATTCTTTGGGAAAGGTTTGCATGATAGCAAAATAGCCAGTTTGGTCTAATGGTTAAGGCACCTAATGGTTAAGGCATGACTTTTAATCTCATTTTAGCCATGAAATTCAGTTGGGTGACCTTTGGTCAATCACTTGATTTCTGCCCAGCCTTGCAAGGTTGTTGTAGGGAAAATAGGAAGAAGAAGGAATGTAAGGTATGTTCACAGTCTTGAGTTGTTTATAAAAGGAATAAAGGCAGGATATAAATAAAATAATAAAAAATACTCAAAGGTCTAAGGCTGTGGTGGGTTTCAAAATTTTTTACTACCGGTTCTGTGGATATGGCTTGGTGGGCGTGGAATTGCTTGGTGAGCGTGACTTGGTGGGTGTGGCAGGGAAAGGATACTGTAAAATCTCCATTCCCACCCCTCTCCAGGGGAAGGTTATTGCAAAATTTCCATTTCCTCCCAATCATCTGGGACTTGTGAGGCATAGAATAGATGGGGGCGGGGCCAGTCAGAATTTTTACTACCGGTTCTCTGAACTACTCAAAATTTCCGCTACTGGTTCTCCAGGACTGTTCAGACATAGGTTGGACATTATCATTTGCAGATGCTCAATTCTTTGAACCGAATAGACAGGTGGATAACCTAGCCTACTAAAACCTCTCTACTTGAGAAATATTTACTAAGTCAATAAATTGGGGAAAAAAGCCCATAAATTACTTAGCACAATGTGAAAAGTTAGTGTATGAGCTGTGTAAGTTCTTAGTTTGTGTCAGGCCTATGGAGGAAAAAAAGCATTTATCGTATGCATAATTTGATACATACATATGAACACACAGATAATTTTATTTCTCAAATTTATTTATTTATTTGTTTGTTTGTTGTTTGTTTGTTTATTTATCAAATTTAGAGACCTCCCATCTCACTCATAGACCTGATTATTTATTTTCAATTACTATGAAAATAAAACTGCCACCAAGTTCCTACACGCTGATGTATTTCTGATTATTGGGGATAATTTAATATTGAGATACAATTTATTTTCTTTGTACATTAGGAGTGGGCACTTGATACTTTATGTGAGAACTTTAACAAACCGTGATCAATTAGTGAGGAATCATATGGGAATTATTAAATGGACTCCAGAGGATAGTAGAGGACAGGAAGATCTGGAGGAACGTTGTCCATGGGGTCACAATAGGTCGGACATGATTTCGCAACTAACAACAACAACATATGGGAATTATAATCCAAAGTATCAGGCATAAGACAATTGAAGTAGATATGATATCATTATGATGCCATTGTAAACTGAAAACATTTTAAATCTTATCCCAGCGTAACTGCAATTTCCTCTCTTTCTCATACTCTGTATGAAGGAAGTTGATGGATCTACAGTACAGGTAATCCTCAATTTAAAACAGTTCATTTAGTAACTGTTCAAAGTTATTGAACAGCATCTCCATGGTCATGTGATCAAAATTCAGATGCTTGGCAATTGATTCATATTTATGATGCTTGCTGTATCCTAAGGTCACGTGATCTTCTTTTGCGATTTTATGACAAGCAAAGTCAATGAGGAAGCCAGAATCAATTAACAATTGTATTGCTAACTTAACAACTGCAGTGATTCACTTAACAACTGTAGCAAGAAAGGTCGTAAAATGAGGCAAAACTCACTTAACAAATGTCTCACTTAGCAACAGAACTTTTGGGCTCAGTTGTGGTCATAAATTGAGGACTACCTGTAGTCTTTAGTGCAAGACTCAAGAAATAGCCAGCTTAATTTGGATCCCTTTGTTTCAAGATAAAAGTCTCACTTCCCTTCCAAAATGAAGAAAACAAAACAATACTTAACGTTAGAAATGAATATTAAAACACTGAAGTAAACCATGGAAACCAAGACAATTTCCTGTTTTCTCTTCCACTTTAAGCACTGATCATTTACTGGTTTTGCAGTTTAACACAGTATAATCCCAAGATAAATAAGCTTTCCTAAATTCATGCAAATCTGAATGCAGATCCTCTAGAAGCTGGTATAGTTATACCAGTTACACCTCATGAGAATAAATCATCACAGAATATTACAGGTATTATTATGCTTAAGACATGACTTTTGGGACATTTCAGGAGATCAATTAATTACAGCAGGTTAGCAGGGCTATAATATTATTAGCAGACAGTGAAATTCTGTGTATTCCCAATAGTATAAACTAACATGTCTTTTTTTTTTTTTTTTGCAGGTAATGCATTTCTATAAATTGAATCCTTATGCTATACATTTGGACATAATAGACATATGTTGCAGTTAAGTTATTGATGACTAATGAATTAATTTTTTTTTAATTTTTATTTTGATTTATATGCCGCCCTTCTCCGGAGACTCAGGGTGGCTTACAATGCGTTAAGCAATAGCCTTCATACTTTTGTATATTTTATACAAAGTCAGCTTATTGCCCCCACAACCAGGGTCCTCATTTCACCTACCTTAGAAAGGATGGAAGGCTGAGTAAACCTTGAGCCTGGTGAGAATTGAACTCGCAGTAATTGCAGGAAACATCACAAATTATGTGATGTGGAAACATCACAAATTATAAATATTACATAGTATACACAATATTTTTAACTTTACATAATTTAACTTTACACAATTACATATTACATATTAATTGTATATGATATGCAACAACCTAAATGATTATATTACAGCTTGAAAAAGACACTTGTTTGAATGCTAACTATCTGATTATTCCATGTGTTGGCATCATGTGAGTTCTTTGGATTTCAGTATAAGGAGAGCGTGGAATGATGAACTGTGCAAAGCTTCTATTGGAAGTTTGGGATCGGAGATTATTCACTTTATTGATTAGGCAATCACACTGCTTTGCTTTCCTGGTCTTTCATTGGCTTCTCGTCATGTAGTGCAGGGGTGTCAAACTCAAGGCCTTAAATCTGGCCTGGAAATAGCAAAGGATTGGCCTGAGGTGCTTCAGGCAGCCAAAATGGGGCATGGGGGGCAGCTTTTGCCCCCCACATCCCATTTTTGGCCTGGACTGCCTGCTGCAGCACCCTGCCATCCAAAATGGGGTGTGGGGGGCCCCACACCCCATTTTGGCTGGCAGGGTGCTGCAGCAGGCGGTCCAGGCCAAAAACATCCAGGCCGAAAATGGGTGCGTGGGCAGTCCCCCCATACCCTGTTTTGGATGGCAGGATGCTGCAGGAGGCCTTCCATCCTGTCTCCCTCCTCCTGGCCCAGGGAGAACTACAATGCTGATCCGGCCCTCGAAGAAATCCAGTTTGACACTCCTGATGTATGTGCAGAAGCTCCTTTATCTCAAAACAAAGCAGTTGTTCAAGAAGCCTTGTTGCTATCCTGAATGCTTTATGAGATGTTATGTGCCATATCCAATGGTTTGCTGTGAGGATCAAAGCAGATGACATGAACCTAAGAGCTGAGGTTTTGAGTGCCTGTTTTGCCAAACTGCGAAACAATCTAGGTGAGCAGCAGGTAACATATAAATATGTCAAACTTTTAAACTTCATTGTCTTTCTAGGTGCCTTTTTTTCAAGCATAATAAGAAAGCCTTCCAGCTTAAAATGGCAGCTTTTCACCATGCAGAGCTTGGTTTCCCTTAAGGAAGGGAAAAAAAAAACCCATTCCTTTCAAGCTATGAAATGTTAACTCTAATATCTGTACCCTCTGTCCTGGTTTCCATGGAGATTTAGCAAAAGTATATGATCTACCTGGCATTCAGAAAGGGGGCAGTGAAAGAAGAAGGATATATTTATAGAAATGACACTGACTTGGTCAGCCAGCATGATGTTTGGCTTGGTTCGTCCTCAGGAAGGTCGTGTTTTTATTCTCATTCCGTTTATCCTCACTTATTTCTCATATTAGATCTTCTGGTGATTGCTGACTATTGCTGCTTTGACTGAGCACAGAAAGTAAGGCCCCATACTGATTTGAAATCCAGTAGCAAGGCAATAATAGTTTATATATGACTGTCATTCCATCAGCCTATCTTGCATCCTGCTGAGAAGCATGGGTATAGGTGGAAGTAGGCCATTTAATGAATATTTAAATTAACTTTTAAGAATGGACTGTCCCCTGAAGGCCTAATTTAGTCTCTAAGTGTTAAAATGTACATAGTATCATGTCCTGAGATTAGGGAGAGGAATGAAGAATTATGGCTGACTAGAGTGAATAAGGGAGTCTATCAAAGGAAGATGTAGTGCTTAATTTTCTTCAGCAAATATGTGGCTGAACTTTTAAGGGAGTGAAATCTCATTAGCTGTCTGAGGATATACAGCCTGAGTTCTTGCACCATACTTCTGTCATGGGGCATGAGTAGAATAGAATACATTGCCCATCCAACCTTTGGCAACATAAAGTTGGCTAAATAACTTGGAAAGGAATCATAATTCTGTAATTCTCATAATTACATAATCATAATTCTCACTGTAACAACATTGCCAAAAAAGCATTAAAAGTTGTTAACCTAATCTTGCATAGCTTCTTCTCCTGTAATATTGAACTGCAAACCAGGGCATACAAAACTTTTGCTAGACCAATTCTTGAATACAGCTCATCTGTCTGGAACCCGCACTGCATATTGGACATTAATACAATCGAATGAATCCAGAGATATTTCATGAGAAGAGTCCTCCACTCCTCTGCTCACAACAGAATACCTTATGCCACCAGACTTCAAATTTTGGGATTAGACAATTTAGAACTTCGCCGTCTTCAGTCAGATCTAAGTATAGCACATAAAATTATTTGCTACAATGTCCTACCTGTCAATGACTACTTCAGCTTCAACCACAACAATACACGAACACACAAAACAAACTTGTGGTAAACCGCACTAAACTTGATTGCAGAAAATACAACTTCAGTAACAGAGTCATTAATGCTTGGAATGCACTAGGGAATTCACACAGGGAAGATGTGAGAATTGAGAATCAGCCCAGTTTGGGAATTCTGCTTTGAGTTAAATAATAAATACAGTCACTTCCAGCAAAAACAATACTGTGTGGTTCCTATCATTATGGAGCAGCAATGGTACATCACACTGAAAGCAAGGCAAAACTTCTATCTCTTGTGCTATGAATAAATGGAGACTGAACAGCTGCTGTTCTCTATATAGATCATACTTTTTAAGGTACCTGCTAGTTGTCTAAGAATTATAGCATTATTCAACTTGAGATCCTATTATGTAGAAATTAATGAGTGCAATGAAAAGGATCAATTAAAACAGGTCAAAGCTCCTAACTTCAGCAGGAACATCCATTTAATTATAAAGGATATATGCTGAATTTCAGGATGATTTCCTTTTAAAAATGAGATGGCTGTAGATTCTTGGTTTATTTACAAGCAACCTCCTCATAACTGCTGATTAGAATGTCAATTGGCAGTTCATCATTACTTTTTAGCCTTGGGACCACAATATGTTACGATATATTATCATTTCTGGGGTACATGATAACATTTAGTAAGCTCTCAGACTGAAGGCTAGCCTTGTGATTGTAATCTGAGCACAGCAAAATTGTTGGAACAATGCTGGACCTCCATTATTCTCTGTTTGACTAGCTAAGCAAAATTATTTGCTTTAGCCAAATCTAACCCTTCCTATTTTATTTGACAATTTCTCCTAATGTGTTTGTTTAGTGCGTGTAGAATTTCCAATGATAAGATTAGTGTGCTATTCATGCAATGGCAATAACCTAGATACCACTGTCAGTTGTTGTATCAGTAACTTTACAGCCTATAGTGACCCTTTCTTGGAACCCTTTAATCTTCAATTTTTGAATCATAAAGAAGCAAACACACAATTGTCTGTGATCTTATCACTATTATCAGATAGCTTGATTTATTAAGCAAAATAGACCCAGACCCCAAACAAAATAGGAATCAGATTGATTACGGTGAGCCACAGTGGCACAGTGGTTAGAGTGCAGTACAGCAGGCTACTTGTGCTGACTGCTGGCTGCCTGCAATTTGGTAGTTTGAATCTCACCAGGCTCAAGGTTGACTCAACTTTCCAACCTTCCAAAGTGGGTAAAATGAGGACCCAGATTGTTGGGGTTAATATACTGACTCTGTAAACCCCTTAGAGAGGGCTGTAAAGCAGTGTAAAGTGGTATATAATTCTAAGTGCTATTGCTATTGCTATTACATGATGACCAGACCTGGAAAAGTTCAGAAAGCCAGTTCAAATGAAAATGGTGATAGGCTTCTCCCATGTCATGTCTGAATGTCGTGCTGTCTCAGTCTAAATAAAGTGAATATTAGGGAAATGGAAAGATCTCGTATTTGAAGCACATGCGGTTGAAGGTTTTAGTTCATGGTGCTCTGTTTATAACTATTGTCTTTTTGCTTAAATTATTGGGTTTTTGTCTGCACAATGAAGAAAATGATTCTTCCTTAACTGTCACAGTACATGTAAGGGTTGATTAGTTAATGTCTGTAAGCTATCTGCAAGATGAAAAGTGTTTATTCTTAACATTAAACATAGCAGCAGCTCTGCTTTATTTCAAAGCCTCCAGCTTCCCATCCCTCACATCAAATAAGGCATTTTTGTGAATTTAAAATAAATCTCCTGCTGACTGCAGATAAACTTTCTGTCTTTCAGATGTTCACTTTGAAAATGGGTGTATGTATATTCAATTTAATGTTGCAATTTTTATGGCCAGTTGTGTTTAGAAGAATGATCACAGGACAGAATTTCAGTAACTTTGGAATATTTGAAGGTAAGGGTAGTGAAGGTGATGATCAGGCCTGCAAGTGGCAGCTACAATTTGTCTCAGCAAGGCAATTTGCACCATAGAGATGTTTCTATTTATATTCTTGACATATTTCATAACTGTCCCATAGCCTGCTCCGACCCTTCTACTAGCTAGCAGAGGCTTCTGTGCAAATGTTGCATCCTTATACTTCTCCTCCCCTTAATAAAGTAGCATGAAAGCATTTGTGATATGCATTACTAGATGGCTCTCAGGGAAAATAAATTATATTTCATATATCACTAGGTATTTTGGCAGGAATGAAGTTGTGGTTTAAACAGACCCTATATTTTTGGAAAATAAACTATAATATGGTCAAAAGCCGTCCCCTGCACCCCCACTTTAGGTTATCGATATCTGAAAGATAAGTTATTTCTATGCCTTTCATGTTGGAACAGACATCAAAAGAAGGTATATCATTGTTTCTTGCCATGTTGTACAAGATGCTATGCACAGGTTAATGGAAAAATGCATGAATTTGGAGAGAGATATAAAGGTCCCTTGGGTATTGAGTCATAAATCCTTATTGCTGGGAAGGCACAGCAGACACAAATAGGCACAGCTGCTTTACATACAAATGAGCACTTCCTTTTTATTTAGTTGACAATATTATTATTTTGGACCCAAGAAGAATCTTAAGTAACTTCTGTTATGCTGTTCTCTATTATAGCCACTTCTTAATTTATCAGATATGGTACTACTGAAAGCATAGGCTGGGTGTAAAGATTTTTTTAAAAAATCTTTTAAAATCAGTAATCTTCTGATGCATGCATGTGTTGTCGATGCTGCTAATTATAGCAGTGCACTGTAGTTTGAACATGCTCATCATATCTAAGGTAGTCATAGACTTCGGTTAAATAGAAAAAAACAATTAATCATGCCAGGAATATTCCCAATAGGTTATCCTCTGCTGTGACTTTCCTTAACTGTGATTGGGTAGCTTTAAATCATGATGCTGAGCAATAGTCCATGTATGCAATAAGAACTCGTTGCTTCACTGCTCTTATTTATCACTAGATAGACTGAACTTTGAGTTCATAAATGTTTCTGTTCACTTCATTTTTTGTTTTGTTTTATACTAGTATGGCTGCAGGTATCTCTTTTGCCACATCTCCTCAGTAAGCCAATGACTTTTCTAGGATTTCTGAGGAGAGTGAGGTAATTTAGAATTGTTGTGCTGCCATTCCTATATTCTGGACATCAGAACTACTGGCCAGGGCTTTGAAAAAAATTCTCAAGTGATGCTTGGAAATCATTTTTTTAAAAAATGGGCAGTTGTGTTTAGAGGAAAAATGATCATAGGATAGAATTTTACTGACTTTGGACTATTTGAAGGTAAGGGTAGTGATGATGATGATGATGATTAGAACTGCAGAAAAAACAATTGCTACCAACCTGCCTTCATTGAGGACCTGTATACTACACAAGTCAAAAAGAGGACTGTGAAAATATTTATGGACCCCTCGCATCCTGGACATAAACTGTTTCAACTCCTACCCTCAAAACGATGCTAGAGAGTACTGCACACCAGAACAACTAGACACAAGAACAGTTTTTTCCCCAAATGCCATCACTTTGCTAAACAAATAATTCCCTCAACACTGTCAAATTAGTTACTAAGTCTGCATTACTATTAGTCTTCTCATCGTTCCCACCACCAATCTCCTTCCACTTATGACTGTATGACTGTAACTTTGTTGCTTGTATCCTTACAATTTATATTGATATTGTTTCCTGATTGCTTATTTGTACCCTATGACTATTATTAAGTGTTGTACCTTATGATTCTTGATGAACGTATATTTTCTTTTATGTACACTGAGAGTGTATGCATCAAGACAAATTCCTTGTGTGTCCAATCACACTTGGCCAATAAAGAATTCTATTCTGTTCTGTTCTGTTCTGTTCTGTTCTGTTCTATTCTATCAGGCCTATTATTACATAACTGGATGTATGAAAAGAATGGGTCACCCCTATCTGCATAGAGGTCTGTGCTGCTGAATGACTACATGGAAATCAGAGAGCAATCTGTCCATAATGAGGGATTGATGGAAATGTCCATTATCTTCAGCTGGTCCAAGAGAAGAACCAAATCTAATGCGAGGCCTCAGATGGTTCTATAAGGATCATTAACTGGACTGTCTTGCATTCCTTCTAGGCAGAAAAACAGATTATAAATTGAAAGCATCATCTGTATATGCTAGATATGAATAGCTCCAAATTTTCAAATAATAATAGAGAGAACAGCATCAGAAAATCATGAAGAATTCAGATTCCCAGCAGAAAACAATGATGTACTTCTCCTGCAACTCTCTTTAAAGAATATATATGGGAAAAAACATTCCAAGAAAAAAAAACATGTTAAGTGCTAGCAGGAAACAATTTTAGAAAGAAAGTGACATGAATCCAGCAGAACCAGCATACAAACAAGGGACGAAATAACATAGTTGCAGATGTACTCCAGGTATTAATTAGTTTGGCAGTAAATTGCTTTTCAGTTCCATTGAAATAAGTAAGAGTTAAATCTGCCTCATATTGGCTGGACTTTGCATCATATTTATTTTTGAATATTTAGAGCCCCATGTTTAATGAACAGCATTGTTATTGAAATTCACTTCCCAAAGAACAGCGTAATCATGAAATTGGTTGAAAAAATGTAATTAATCACTGCCTTTTTATTCTAAAATAGTACATATGGACATTTTTTTTTCCTAAAGGGAAGTTTGAGATCAGATTGTATGATCTTTTATCCATTCTTGTGTACAATATTACAGAATGTATTTATCCATAGAAATGTCTACCCACTCGTCACTGTCACTCTCCTATTCAGAGAGCAGCTGAGACAAGATGACATAGTGAAGTATTGAGCTTTTAGTGATTAGCTGAGATGCTCTTGAACACAAGACAGCTGTACTTACAAAGCAATTAATATGGTGTTCATATCTAGTGGTTGTCATTCAATTTCCAGTTGCTTTTTAAAATTTTAAAAGCTTAACAAAGTTTTGCAGTTTAAAGGCAGAAACAAAGTAAAATAAATACTATTTCTTCAACGTTCATGGAAGCCAACACCATCTTTTAAACTTTGAAAGAATGTTAGATGGAGTTGCCACACAACATCAAACTCAACCGCAAAAAATTGTGCACCATTCACAACAGGTTATTCATAATTACAGCTGTAATCATTTATTTACTTTTGATTTGATATGTTAATGTACTTTGTATACAAATCACGGTTTGTGACTTGGTGAGATGCATGAACCAGATGACTGTGGCTTGTTCAACAGAGCATGATTAAAATAATTTATGCTTTAATGTGAAATTTGAACTTTGTCACAAAATCTTTTAACTGGTTTCATGTTTGAAAAGGTTAGACCAGAAAAAAATATTAAACATAAATGTAAATCTATGAAGGAAATTAAAATTTTACAAAAACATTGTAGCATTCTGAGTTTAAGAAAGGCAAACTGATTACAAAAAAGAAGAGCAGAAAATGCGTTAAGCAACTTTGTTATATCTTACAGCAATACAGAGTACAGTGGTGCTGGGAGAAATAAAAATGATTTAAGCTTTGTTAAATGATTGGTGTCTTCTTTAATATCAACATAGCATCCAATGCCTGCATTTTACCCACCATCATAACGCCTCGGCTCATTTTTCAGCTTCAGGAGCTTTCAGATTCCACATTCCAGGAAGAAAGCTTTTATTTTAAACTTGCAACAAAAAAAAAAAATCACAAATTTCTGCTATAGGCAATAGGGAAGAAAACTAATCACATCAACTATATAAAACTTTCACCTTTGATAAAGAAGGTAACGAAGTACTGGATAAATGTAGTGTCCATTTATCCATAAAAGGAATATACAGTATCAGTGGGCATGTTTTTATCAAAGAATACAGAAGCCAAAAGAAGGAGTAAAGTCATTTATTAGAGGTATGCATGAACTAGCAAAATACCATGAAATTTCTGAAAAGACAAAAGACTGGCTTGCATTTGGGATTTCAGATGAGGGATTAGCCCAGAGAATGCAGTTAATAGACGCCTTAGCTCCCCACAACAATAGCAAGATGACAAAGCAGTCAGAACTCATATAAACACAAAATAAAGAAGCAGATGGAAGAAATTTGGAAGAAAGAACCTGCATGGGATTAGAAGGAACAGGAAACAGCCATTTTGAAAAGTGGAAAACAAAACAGGACAATGATCAAATGTAGATTTGTGTTGATATGAAAAAAGCTAAACTTATTTATATATTCAGGTAACTGCTACTCCAGTTGCAACTGCCTCTGAGCTGCAGTTTGAAAGCCAGATTCCTTCCTAGCACTGGATGGTCTTATTTCCAAAGTTATTGGAGCAGAGGGGTTTTCTAAATTGGATGATTCAAATGGCTTTTGTCAGATACCTTTAACAGATCAGAATGACAAACTGGCACACCCCATGGGAGATTCTCTTTTCAGTCGTTGCCTTTTGCTATAACTGGCGCTTCCAAGATTTTTCAGTAGGCGAGACAGCTTCTCAGTAATTGTTTTTTTAGATGATACATTCATACATAGAATATTAATGGAAAATATGACAAAATAGTTAAAATCATTTTAAATCTACTCCATGGATTAGGTCTCAGACTGAATAATGACATTCTGAAATAGATTTCTTTGGGGAACAAATTAAACCAGGTTCTGAAAAAATACAACCACCCTCAACAAATGTAATTGAGATGAGTTATTTCCTAGGAATGATAAATTATCTTAGTTGACAGACATCTCAATACATGCACCTCTACTGAACTTGCTGTAGTCCACCACATCCTGGGATGGAGGGCAGACTTAAGAAGCAGCTTTATGGGCAATAGTACACATAACCTCCAACACAGCACCAGTGCAACCAGTGGTGGGATTCAGCCAGTTCACACCACTTCGGGAGAACCGGTTGTTAACTTTCTGAGCAGTTTGGCAAACTGGTTGTTGGAAAAAATCATTAGGACAGAGAACCGGTTGTTAAATTACTTGAATCCCACCACTGAGTGCAACTATTTGGCTCCCAACACCCCAATTATAGTGAGTACTGAAGCAAGTATCTAGAGGGTTGAAGGGGTGCTATTGCAATGTCATAGGTCTACATGGATGCCATTAGGGAAAAGATGCACATAAACAATGAAGGAGTATCTTGCTAGTGCTTAGACATGTGATGCTGATGATGTTTTACAATCTTTTTTGCAGCCTTTTATCTTTTGGTATTCACAGACTATGGTGAGCATGATTAGAGGCAAGGAGTTCAGTTGAACAATACTTATGTTGTCATCATATAGCAATAGCAATAGCACTTAGACTTATATACCACTTTACAGTGTTTTACAGCCCTCTCTAAGCGGTTTTAAAGAGTCAGCATATTGCCCCCAATAATCTGGGTCCTCATTTTACCGACAGATGGAAGGATGGAAGGCTGAGCCAACCTTGAGCCTGATCAGATTTGAATTGCCAAACTGCTGGCAGCCAGCAGTCAGCAGAAGTAACCTGCAGTACTGCATTCTAACCACTGTGCCAACATGGCTCTCAATCTATATCCTATTCTGTATGATAAAAATTAATCCAGTATAGTCAAGGGAAAGACTTTGCCATTGTGGATACTTAATCAAGGATCCCAGAAGCAGTTGTATCGCTTCAGGGAAGATTCAGGTATATTTTGCTGATTTGGGAGAGTTAAAACTGTCAGAGTCACAGCTGCAAGCTAGGTGGCCATATAAAGGACAAGGTTTTGTTACATCCCTTTTGCAATAGATGCAGATGTACATGGTATAGCAAAGTATTAATTATCATATCCTTACTGGATGGACTTGGAAGAGGCTAGCTACTAATCAGCTTGAATTTAAAGGCTGTCACAGCTTGGTTATTGTTGCCTATTTTTCTAGATTCATATTAATATTCTACATGCCCAATTTCACTTGACACAGCATAGATGTGCATATTTTTCAGACTTCTAGAAGAAGCAATGGTGAAGCCCATGGCTGTGATGGAGAAAGGAGCCAGTGAATGGATTGGCTCCTTAGAAGTCTCTCTGGAGCCAGGATGTCCCACAAGTGCTCTATATGTCAGCCCTGGAAGATACAGAGGCTCCTCACAATGAAACTGTAAGACAATGGTCTCTGGTGAATTTTAATACTCCAAGAGCTAGGAGAATATAATCTAGCCTAAAATGTCCTTCAATGCCTTCAAAGGAATACTGGGTTCAGATACTTCTTCTCTTAACCAACCACCTTAGGAAATTGCTTGTTAATTAATTAATTAATTAATTTTTTTTATTTATTGAATTTGTATACCGCCCTACTCCCGAAGGACTCAGGGCGGTGAACAGCCAAATAAAATACATGTAATACAAATGTTAAAAAACCATTAAAATACAATTAAATAATTGCCCCAGAAAACAAAATTTAAAACACCCCAAATTCATAAGACAAATTTAAAATTTAAAAATTTAAAAATTTTTTAAAAACAATTTAAAAGGGAGGTTAGGCCAGGCCGGCCTGCTGGAATAAAAATGTTTTGATGGCACGGCGGAAAGCGCGCAGATCCGGGAACCTCCATATCTCTGGGGGGAGCTTGTTCCAGATGGCGGGTGCCCCCCACAGAGAAGGCTCTTCTCCTGGGGGCCACCAGTGGACACTGTTTGGCCGATGGCACCCTGAGGAGCCCCTCTTTATGAGAGCGTACTGGTTGGTGAGAGGCTACTGGTGGCAGAAGGTGGTCTCGTAATGTTTTTTTGGATGTTAAGAACTTTCAGAATGGCAAGTTTCATTACATTGGGTGAGTTTCCTTATATCCTTGATGAATGGGTAGCCTCAATGCATTTCCAGCAGTTGCATTTTGAACCTCTCTGTCACTTTGGCATAATTTCAGTCTCTGGCATTAAACCACATAGTTATGCTTTCCAGCTAATCCCTTGCATATAAATTACACTACTAAATATTTTGAAGCTACATACAATATATATCCAGAGACAGTTCATTCAAATTTGGAGGAATAAAAATGATTACGTGGAAATAGTAATGACAACTCTAGCTGTCCCCTTCAAATGGTCTATTGGATTTATCCTTTTTTTTTTTTTTGAATACCTTATTTTTAATGCACATAGAATCCCATTAACTTTATTGCATAAATTGCAGGTCTGATTCACTCATTTAATGTAAGACAGCAAATGTACAGACATGGATTTGATTGTAACCATTATCCTTGTTTGCTGATTAGACACTATTTCTGTCTCTTCTTCCTCCTCCTTGATATTATTTTGATTAGGAGTGCTGTCTTTACCAATAAAGGTGAACCATTTCTACTTTTTTATTTTAGCTGCTGACTGACTAAATAACTTCTGGCAGGTTCCCCTTGAGCCTGGCAACCCTGAAACTGAATGACACCACTTTGACATAATTGCTCTCTGCATTCTCCCCCAGGACAGATAATCACAGCATAAACATTCACAAGGATTTTGCTACCTTTTTCTCTCCAGGGTTCTCAATAAATCCTGGAATCATTCTTCAGAGAGACAGAATCGGAGCTGATTCTATTTTCTAAAAAAACTGCTAAAACTGAAGCTTCCTTACAAATATCCCATTCCTACTGATCGGGTTGAAAAGACCCTCATGTATGGCATTTCCCCATGCTGACACACCTGTATTGTGAATGTCTTTGCATGTATAACAGACCTGGGCATTTTACCACCTCTGGCCACATTTCATCTTTTGGCTGTCTCTGTCCATCTCACTGAGGTAAATAAGAAATTAGAAATAAAATGTAAATTAGTGTACACCACACACAAAATACAATTGCATTGGTTTTATTTTCAAGGCAACTACTATTTGTTTTTCTCTCTCTCTGTGTGTGTGTGTGTGTGTGTGTGTGTGTGTGTGTGTGTATGCTTACACACCTTCACGGCCTATTGGTTCAACCCTCCACAAGAGCCCCAGCTTCTCATGTGATGCCTTGGGACAATTAATTGTCCAACCCTAATAAACATAGAACTATTTTTTCACAGCTAATACTCACATTATCATATAATTAATAATTTTCACCCAGAGTAGAGAGGCTTCAGAAATAGATAGAGTGAAATCTAAAAGGGAATGAATAGCTTTTTAAAAAAAATAGAACTGTATAATGTTCTAGCATTCAATTCTTTGTAGACTGAATTTTTAAAATATTTCTTTATATTCATGACCATGACCAAACAACCTGAAGATTGGCAGTTGAATAAGCAGGAAGCCTGTTGAGAAAAATACCATACTTACACAGAACAAGATTCCCTCTCTCCCTGACCCTTGACCTTCTCTGTTTCAATGCCAAATACAGTCATACCTAAATTTTGGGAGATGGAATGTCCATTACTTCAAAAAATGTCTGTTGAACATGAAAGTATGCCATAAGGGCAATTTATCCTTTACATAAGAGCACAATGACATAAATTGCCCACATGTCAAATTAAGATTAAAAAGTAACTGCCTCCTCTGGACTGCTTCAGGTGTCACAAATTTGCCCATTAGTGGCGGGGGTGGGGGGTGGGGTAAACCTGGATGGAAATGTGATCAGTTCTACCTGAAATCTGCTAAACAGGAATCCATTAAATTGCAGTTTCACTTTATCAAAGACTTAACTGAGCTATCTGTTATATATTGGTTGGCCCTCTCATTCAGCACCAATCATCAATATTAATCATGAATGAGAGATATCTTATTTATCAAAAGAGCTACAGCAAGCCTGGAGGTAGTGCAGCATGGTTACCAGTATCCATCTGGACAAACAAATAATCCAACAGGTGACAGGCCCATAATATTCTTTTTGTGACCTAAGATGTTACTCTTCCAATATCATATTTGAAGTAGAATTATTGTGATTGTAACCTTCAGACCAGGGGTGAAATGTAAAATTTGTTACTACTGGTTCTGTGGGCGTGGCTTGGTGGGGGGGGGGTGTTAACACAGCTTCTGTTGGGTCACTGTTGATATACTGGACCAAACCAAATCAGAAATGTCAGGGAATTCTTGGAAGCATTTAGACACATCAGTCACATTAAGATAAACCCCATACAAAAGAAATGCAAACAAAAGGAAGGAAACAAACAGCCCAGAATGCATTCCCTTAGCAGCCAATAGCCAGATTACCAGGGAACGGCCTTGTATAAACAGACAATGAAGAAACAATTTCTTTCTTTCTTTCTTTCTTTCTTTCTTTCTTTCTTTCTTTCTTTCTTTCTTTCTTTCTTTCTTTCTTTCTTTCTTTCTTTCTTTCTTTCTTTCTTTCTTTCATCAAATGTGTATTAGATAACAGATATAAATATAAATATGATTATGAATACATGAAATGGATATGAGTAAAAGGGAACATTAGGACAGGGACGGTAGGCATGTTGGTGTGCTTATGCGCTCCCCTTACAGACCTCTTAGGAATGGGAAGAGGTCGATAGTAGACAGTCTAAGGTTAAAGATTTGGGGTTTTGGGGAAGAAACTACAGAGTCAGGTAGTGCATTCTAGGCATTGACCACTCTGTTGCTGAAGTCACATTTTCTGCAACCGAGTTTGAAGCGGTTTACCTTAAGTTTGTATCTATTGTCTGCTTGTGTATTGTTGTGGTTGAAGCTGAAGTACTCATTGACAGGTAGGACATTGTAGCAGATAATTTTATGTACTACGCTTAGGTCAGACCGAAGGCTGTGTAGTTTAAGTTGTCTAAGCCCAAAATTTCAAGTCTGGTGGTATTCTGTTGTGAACACAGGAGTGGAGGACTCTTCTCATGAAATATCTCTGGACTCTTAATCAAAGAACCATCTAGGAAGAAATCATACCCCAAACAAGATTGCTTGGGCAAATACTGTATATATGCAAACAGGAACTCCATTCCCTTATGAATTGATTGTGGTGCCTACCCATGTAATGAAACATTATGTGAGCAAAGAACCAAGCTCAGTTAACCCCAAGAACTCAACAATCTAAAAACAGATGTAAAGATTGATTCAAATTGCATTTGCCTATTACATGGTTCACTAACTTAGTATGTAAATATTAAAAGACTATAGTGGAGAATTTATAGTTAGTAGAAAATATTTGTACTTCGGATTTTAGATTTTGTCAGTGGTTTACTCTCCAATCTTGTTTCAACTTAGTTTCTGAACATTTCATTAGAAATGTTTTGTTTTCATTTGAATGACCAATCAACAAGAGAACCAATCAGCTGATCAGAATTTATTTATTTATTTATTTAATTAATTAATTAATAGTCATATTTCTATGCCACCCACTCTCTGAGGACTCTGGGCGGCTTACACCAAAGACAGTATACTAAATAGCATATTGCCCCCAACAATCTGGGTCCTCATTTTACCCACTTTGGAAGGATGGAAAGCTGAGTCAACCTTGAGCCAGTGAGATTTGATCCACTGATCTGCTGAACTAGCAGTCAGCTGAAGTAGCTGCAATTCTGCACTCTAACCACTGTGCCACCTCAGCTCATATATAGCTCATATAGCTCCAAACGAATAACCAATCACACAACCGACTGATCACATGGTCACACAAGACATTTATAAGCTAAGGAGAATCCTGCTGCTGATGTTATCTAGTCTGGTAATGAAATGTTCAGAAACTAAATTGAAACAAGCTTGGAGAGCAAACCACTGTCAAAATTTATAGTTAAGCCACACCGATTCAGGAGTGATAGACACTATTCACCCAAACCTGATAATAAATATTATGAGCCTTCTCCATATGAAATAGCAATCAACTTGGAAAATCTGCTAATAAAAATTGCAGCATCTTTTGTAAGTTTACAATTGCTCTTCATGTATAGAATAGAATAAAACTTTATTGTCATTTTAAATGTACACTAATCAGCATACATTAAAATGAAAATTTGTTGCATTAAGCTCTCAAAGAATAACCATTATACCCATGCATATACTCCCCCCCACATATATATAACACATCATAGTTTAGTTTGAATGTATACATATACAGGGTGAAAAAAAAAGAATCCTGCGAATTTACAAGACGGATGGCTTAAGGAACAAAGCTGTAGTTTTTCATGTAGTTGTCTTCAGTGGTGGGTTTCAAATTTTTTTACTACCGGTTCTGTGGGCGTGACTTGGTGGGCGTGGCATGGCTTGGTGGGCATGGCTTGATGGGCGTGGCAGGGGAAGGATTCTGTAAAATCTCCATTCCCACCCTACTCTAGAGGAAGGATACTGTAAAATCTCCATTCCCTCCCCAATCCAGGGGAAGGTTACTGCAAAATCCCCATTTCTTCCTGATCAGCTGGGACTCGGGAGGTAGAGAATAGATGGGGATGGGGCCAGTCAGAATTTTTACTACCAGTTCTCCGAACTACTCAAAATTTCCACTACCGGTTCTCCAGAACTATTCAGAACCTGCTGAAACTCACCTCTGGTCGTCTCCCACACAAATTTTATGTGAAAGCTTAGCTTTTGAAAGAATATGAAATGTCATGTAGAAAAAATAAATTCAATTTCTATTTTTTTAACTAATAGCTCTTTGGGTTCAGCTGCAAAGTAAGAGAAATAAAACAATTAAAAATTAAATACAATTAGAACAAAATCTATATTCCATCATGATTAGCAATCAGACATTCTGCAAAGCATCTTTAATATTGCCATACAGAATAATACACCAGTCATAATGAAGAGTATTCATATTACATGAACTGATAAGGTTGTGTGTGTAGGTTAACTTCCTAAAACATATAGTTCTTACACAAAGGCATCTTTTTAAAAGCCAACTTTAAAAAGCAATGGAAAAAAAAATGGCAATTTGTTATCTTTCCCAGTAGCCAAGGTCAAGTTAAGCCTTGAGAAAAGAACAAAAACAGAGCACTGAAATGTTTTTAATGTTTCTCCAAAAGAACTTGAACATGAACTTAATGTGACAGGACATTTTTTTTTCTTTCCACATAATTATGATGTGATATCTGAGTGCTATTTGATAATTTCAAAAGAAAGACAGCTGGAGATCTGATAAAATGTTGATATTTCTTCTCCCAGGCAACATTTCTTGTTATTTTAAACTTTGTTCTAAATTATTGAACTAACTTGGTGTAATCTGGGAAAACTATGCAAGATTTGTGGTCTACCCATTTAATCACTTGAATGGATTATGCCTGCTGGAAAAATGTTGCGCCTTATGGCAAATAGGTGGAATTTCCCAATATGTGACCAAGACTCATCACTTATATGAAAAGGAGAAACTGGAATGTGGAAATCTGAATGACAAAAATTAAAATATTTTATATTTATTTTAAATAATTAAATTGAATTGTTAAATTGTCCCACAGTGAGTTGTCCTGCAGCGAGTTGGCCATGGCAAGTTGTCCTACAGTGAGTTGGCTGTGGTGAGTTGTCCCATTCCATAAACATATAGTTGTTTTCTGTCAAAGCCCACACTTCATGTATTGGATCTTTCATAAAGAGGACAATAATCTCTTTTCTGTTTCTTCTGGAATTCTAATCACATGTAAACTGACCTGGCAAGAATTACATTCTATAGGAAATATTTTATCCAGAAGATTGTATCAGTTTTCTGTAAACAAATTAATGACACATCCATAGACTTTCCATAATCTAAAATATTATGTTAATGCTTACAGTATGACTAGCATAGTGAATAATTTTATTATCTTCCTACAACTCCAAACGTATGGACACTTTTCTCAGTGGCTCTTGAACATTTTTTCTCAGAAAGGAGGAATGATGGTACAAGTTTTTTGAGTGTCATCTAGAAAAACGAACAGGCCCTAAGAAGGAATCAAAGCAGAAAATAACCATCTGTTTCTGGTTCCAGCTAAAGTTAAAGCAGGTATTGTGACAATTCCATGGTTATTAGAATCTGAGTATTGCAGAGGATGCCAAAGAATGATGATGAACATTTGACAAAAATGACATCTTGACCAGAAGTGTAAAAAACATATCTTCTGAGAACTTCTATTGGTAGTGCTATAAGGAAAATATGCTGAAAGATTACTTTATGTTGTTTCCCTATTAAATGATTGTGGATTAAAAGAATGTCATCCATGTCCACTAAATTGTTTCTTTCATGGTGCAGAATGCAAGAGGTTCGGTTTCAATCTGGGTGAAAAATGCTGAAGTAAAATAGAGCAGGCTGCAGGAAAGAAGGTCTCTGTTTATCTGGAAGCCAAAAACTTCAGTGAAAATAGCATGTTTTTGGGTTGACTGACAAAATGGGGTTGAAACAGGGGTGAAATCCAGCAGGTTCTGACAGGTTCTGGAGAACTGGTAGCAGAAATTTTGAGTAGTTCGGAGAACTGGCAAATACCACCTTTGGCTGGTCCCAGAGTAGGGTGGGAATGGAGGTTTTGCAGTATCCTTTTCCTGGAGTGGGGTGGGAATGGAGATTTTGCAGTATCCTTCCCCTGCCATGCCCACCAAGCAACACCATGCCCACCAAGTCATGCCCACAGAATTGGTAGTAAAAAAAAATTGGATTTCACCACTGGGTTGAGAGTAGGTGGGCTTTTATATATTCTTTGGGGCTTTGTGATTGAAATGATAGTTCCTGTGCAAGATTATGTCCTTTAATACTTGAATGGCTGCTGTCAGATTCCTATGGGGTCGTGTAGGGGTCATGGCTGGCTTTACAGGCAAAAAGGAAAATACAAATCCTAGTGTTTTGTTTGTCTGAGCTAATTTTGTCAGTTTTAGCTTCTTGCCTATTGTGTTGCTTATTTGGAGTTTCTGGCTGCTTATGAATAGAGTGGCCCAGCTTTCTGAATAGATACAAAATATCAATTCCTAAAGACTAACCTCTTCAGGTTTTTGCTTGAGACTGGTTTCCTATAGCAGGAAGACTGGGACTGCTTTCTGCGTCTTCTCCTTCAGGGGAAATATTCTATTCTGCTTCTTTTTCAGTGGTGGGCTCCTGCGGTTTGGACCGATTCAAGCTAACCAGTAGTTCCTATGATCAGCTGGCCCTGCCCATCCGCCCCCACCCTATCCTGTCCTATATTTCCTTCTTTCTGGCTCAGCTGATTCATGCGGCATAGCTGATTTCTGTACCTCCTACTTACCGGGGCTGCCTTAGAAGGTAAGCAGCCAAGCTTCAAATTGCTGTATGTTGAATACTGCGCGCAAGCACGCACTCACAGAACTGGTTGTTAAACAAGTTGCAGCCCACCACTGCTCTTTTTAATATTAAGAATAAAGAATATTTTATACTGTGGAGGGGAGCTTCCTACAATTGGGTTCCATGAGAACTTGATGGGGTTCCATGAGACACTAAGGAAAAAAAAAAAGAATTACCTCAAACAGAAACAATCCTGTCACTAGAACTTTGCCTGTTGATTGGAGGTTCTGATAGTTATTTTTCAAAAACTAACAGGTTCCACAACTTTAAAATGTTTGAAAACTCCTGATATAAACAACATAGATCGTTGACTTTAAGCTCTGCGTCCTTTTATCTTTTCTTTGTTGTTCAAGACTTTATCTTTTTCTCTTTCCCTGCTTTCGCCTGCCTTTTATCCCATCTTTCCTAGTTTGCTGCTGCTAAGTAAGTAAGTAAATAAATAAATATTGAACAATATGTTTTTCTAGATGAACTGAATAGTATGTTTTCTTGCCCTGATCTGGGAAGTGGGATTGACTGGGAATATTTTGAGTGTTAATTAAACTGGAAACTGTGCATAGTAATTTTCCAACCAAAAGGTTCCAGAGCTCCAATTTACCCAGTTTGGAGAGAGGGAGGGTTTTTCCTTCAGCTCCATTAAAGACAGGGCATAAGAAAGAGAATTTAATCAAAGAAACTATGATGGATCACTGCTAAAGAAATAAGAAAAGCTTCTTGCACTGATAACAAACATTGTAATTCCTTCTGTAATGATTTTCTAGGGTAGCTTATTCAAAATGTAGGCATGAAAGAAAAGTAATTACACCTAAGAAAGATGAAATGCAGGACATTCAAACACGTTCCTTACCCACCTTATAATAAGTGCAAGAGCACTTCATTCTATCCATGAGAATTTCTACCAAATTATCTTCTCCCTTGAAATAATGTTTAAAGAAAATTCGTTTTATCATATTGTATTACAATTAGAAGAAAGACACAGTTTCCCTCTCTCAGCTGACATTCAATTTTATCAGTCTGAAACATTAAGCTTTTAAACATTTTAATGATATAACCTTACATTGTAGAGCAAATTTTAGCTTCAGTTAGGATATTCTTACATCCATTAGAAGAGCTGATATTTTTATTAATAAACAAGGACCGTAGATACAGAGAGGGCAGGATTTGCCTTCATTATTGATCTCCAGTATGTGTTGCAGTTTTCGGCTTAGGATCAGAGTGCATTGAACTACAAAATTTAGTGGATGATGTCCACTAAAGTCACTGCATCTTCTAACCTATTTTATAAGATTGCTAGGAAGACAAGATGTACATTAAAATTATTTATTAGTTACCTGTATTTCTAGGTTCTCTGTGTTTTAAATGGTGTTAAAATTTAAGCCCACCATCCTCATTCTGGCCTTCAGCATCCAAATCATTTTTGTGTACTCTTGTCTGCACTCCTTCTAGAATTTCAACATCTTTTTTGTATTGCAGGAATCAAAACAGAGCTATCCAGGACCCTGGATAGCTCTGCGGACAAGGCACTGTAATTTAACAGCAGCTGTCTGCAATTAAAGTAAGTTCGAATCTTGCCAGGTTCAAGGTTGACTCAGCCTTCCATCCTTTCTAAGGTAGGTAAATTGAGGACCCAGTTTGTGGGGGCAATAAGCTGACTTTGTATAAAATATACAAAAGTATGAAGGCTATTGCTTAATGCAGTGTAAGCCACCCTGAGTCTCCGGAGAAGGGCGACATATAAATCAAATTAAAAAAAACAAAACCTGGATGCTGGATGCAGTATTCCAAAGCACTACAAAGTAATATTAACACTTCACATACTCTTGATACTATCTCTGTGTTGCTACAGCCTAGGACTGCATTGGCTTTTTTGGTAGCTGTAGCATACAGCTGGCTCATATTTAAATAGTTGTCCATTAGGATTCCTAGATCCCTCTCACAGTTATTGCTGCTGAGTTAGGTAATACTTATTCTATACCTGTGCATTTGGTTTTTCTTGTAAGTAAGACCTTACTTTTCTTACCACTGAATTGCATTTTTGGCCTAGCATTCAAGTCTATCAAAATCCTTCTGGATAACCATATCTTCTAAATTTAATTGACTGTATCTTCTAAATTTAATACATATGTAGCAGTGGTGGGTTTCAAATTTTTTTACTACCAGTTCTGTGGGCATGGCTTGGTGGCAGTGGCATGGCTTGGTAGGCGTGGCTTAGTGGGCGTGGCAGGGGAAGGATACTGTAAAAATCTCCATTCCCTCCCCACTCCAGGGGAAGGATACTGTAAAATCCCCGTTCCCTCTCCACTCCAGGGGAATGTTACTGCAAAATCCCCATTTCTTCCCGATCAGCTGGGACTTGGGAGGCAAAGAATAGATGGGGGTGGGGCCAGTCAGAATTTTTAGTACTGCTTCTCCAAACTACTTGAAATTTCCGCTACCGGTTCTCCAGAACTGGTTAGAACGTGCTGAAACCCACCTCTGATATGTATGGGGAACGTAATGAAATGAAGGTACAAAAGCTAAAAGGAGGGGGAAAAAATACAAGGCTGCATCTTGCTAATAGCAACAACATAGAGAGATATTGGTTTCATAAGGCCAGCTTGGGAGAGTCCATGAATCTGAAGGATGCTAAGATCTTAGTGCTTTTCTGCCAGGTATCCAATCCACAGAGAAATTTAGACTAGTAATTGGGCTAGTGTCAATTAATTTTCTCCTATTACTTAAAATTTTGCAGAGTACAGCATGTACTAATGTGCTTTGAGACTGGAACATTTGGTTTAGTAATAGGACTGCTAAACCCTAAGGCCCTGGGAAATGAATGACACTAGAATGACAAAATATCAAAACTCTCTTTCTCTCAAGCACCTATTTATCTTTCAGCAATGCCAGAGGCAAAGTGTTTTTTCTCCCTCTTCTTTGTGACCTGAACAACAATGGAACTTATGTACTTCAGCTGCTAACCAAGTCAACACAAATAACAGTGAATATGGAATAGCAGATTTGCAGAAACTAAGAATTTTTCAGATTTCTCTGTTCCTTAATTTTCACACTGGGAATGAACATTAAAAAGGATTTTTCTTGTGTTAGTTTGGAAACAAATACTGTAAGACAGTAGTTAAACCAATACTATTGGCTTCCCTTATTTCTTACTCAAAATATAGTTTAATTAAAATACAGCGCCAGCCAAAAACATTAAAGAAAATACAAAACTTGCTAATTTGCTTTCAGAAGTGAATAATTGCAAGAATTGTTCCATTCTTGACAAAGAATGAAGCCCAATAACAACTCAGTGTGGATGCAAACAAAATGTGCATCAGATCAAGGAAACAGCTGAAAACCACATACAAATCTTTTCACTTTGCCTGTGCAAAGTCTCAGAGGAGTGTTTTGCTTCCATCAAGTCTTGACAAAATGACTCCTTGGTATAGTTCTGTTAAGTGAAAAACAGTTGCCCACCTCTTAGTGCCTTATCAGAACTGCCACACTTCATTGAATCAGCCACTTTGCTGGCCATCGATGATGTGTGCAGAAAGCATTTCCACTGAACAAAAGGCAGGGAAAGTGGAAAGGATTACCTTGATACTTTTGATTGGAGAGGTTGAAGCAGGGTGCCTAGCTTCCTTTTGAATCAAACCCAAACTTGAAGTGGATTTGCCCAGTAATCAAAATTCTGTTAGGTGCTAGGGATATGATATTATAGTTAATTTTTTTTAGGTATCCACTAGGTTGTTGGGGTGGGGGTGGGGGAGAGACAGAAAACTACAGTACCTCTAAATTGCCATCTAGTGGTTGTTCTGGAATATTTCAGCCCAGATAGGTTGTCCTATTCCCATGATGGCGAACCTATGGCACACGTACCACAGGTGGCATGCAGTGCCCTCTCTGTGGGCACGCAAGTCGTCACCCCAATTCAGCTCTGCCGCACATGCGCGCGTGCTCCTGCCAACCAGCTGTCATTGGGTCTCTGCTGTGCATGTGCAAGGGGCCAGACCCCCATGGGGGCCCATGTGCACATGTGCAGAGCCAGGACGCATGCGCATGGGTCGTGTGTACATGTGTACACACGCTTTGGGCACTCGGTCCAGAAAAGGTTAACCATTACTGTCCTATTCATTCCATGAAAGTAAAATAACACACAGCCTTTATACTGAATCTGCAGGTTAAAAAAAAGAAGCCCTGGGAGGTGAAAATTCTTTCCTTTCTTCCTACCAAGTGATTTATTATTCTTTCTGTTGGGAGATTTGTGTCCATTTATTCCTCTGCACTGAAAAGGAATTACCTGACTTCAGTCCAAACTGAACCTTGTTCCCCAAAACTGATAGTATTCATAGTAAGGAAAATTTATGAGAGCATGTAAAAGTCTTATGTTCACCAATAAAATGCATAGTTTGCACAAAGAAGGTTTTATGGTCAGTCCCAAGCATCTCTAAGCAGAACTGGAAAAGATACCCACCTAAAATTTGGAGAGAGATGCTGAATTATATGATCCCTATGGTCAGATTCAGTATAAGGCATTTTTTTTTTAAATTCTAAAGGTTAGATATATATCTAAATGCACCATATGTGCATTTAGATATATCACCAATAATTGCATATAATTGTATAATTAATATATACAATAATATATTATATATTTCATTAAAATCAACTATTCATAATCTATATTTGTAAACAATTTATTAAATCATAAGTGACATCAAATATTCAGTCTATTGACTATTTGCATCAATAATTTTATTTTTCCAGTGTCAAGACTTGGTAATAAGAAAGGTGTGGGGAATCAATTTTTGTAAATTTCCATATTCATACTTATGCAGTTGAAAAGCATATTTATATCTGAAAATACTAAAGGTGTGTCAAAGTTTTATTATCAGCATCCAAAGAAACCTTTTCATATAATTTATTCCACATTTAATATCGTATAGATTAGGAATAAATAAATTACACATTCAGTATATTCTGTCTGCCTGTCCATCCGTCTGTCCATCCATCCATCTCTATCCACCCATCACAACTTTTCTCTTTCTAGTATTATAGATCTTTGTAAAATGTTTATATAGCAGTCAGATGCCCTGATTCAGTATCTCCAATTTTCATAATTGCTTCACTAAACTTTATAGAGTATGAACATTGCAGATTAAATAAGAGTGGGAGACAGATATCAGAAACTTGTTTATGAAATCATGGCTATGTTAAAAAATAGTTAATATTTAAATAAATAAATATATATATTTCCGGCAAAATATACTATTTTGTGGAAACTAAGGCAAAGCAGAATAAAGTTTGAGACTAAATCAGTAAATTGCAGATTGGATTTGCTAGGATGCATTTATAAACTAGATGTGAATTCACTTACTGCTTCAAAAGCCCAGGAAGGAGCTTCAGTTTTTCCCATATGCCTCTCTAATTACAGATAATCTCTATGAACCCTCCTCTTGCTGCAGTATAACATTATCTCCTTATTTGGAGTAATCCTTGCAAGGCTTCATTTGTGAAATGCTATGCTTAAAAAATAGTGCATGGTGGTAATTTAACTACTTTGACAGTATATAAAACCAGCTTAAGAGTAATAGCAACTTACCCAATATTAGTGATAATTAAAAATGGATGTTATGACAAAGTACAGCAATCATTAAATATATATATAAGATTTTGAATGTATTTAAAACATTGCCATGCCATCAATTCTGAAGTCGCATAAAAATGTGGTAAGTTTGCACTATTTTAAGTATATCTGATATATTATCCTATATATTTGAATTATTAATGTGCAATACAGCCAACGGAATAGTAAATTTATCCCAGTGGCAGCTCTAGGCAATTATTGCAAAGAAACTGTGTAGCTGCATGTGATGTGGATTAGTAAAACAAGCAGTTCAGGAGCTGTTGTGTCAGAGTAAGAAACAGAGAAAATCTAAATTCCAAGTCACACTAAAAGCATAGAATTGAACCAAGAATTTGTCAACTAGCATGCCTAGTTTAAGGCTACAGTTTTTACAACATTCAAATGATAAGCATCTGAATAAACCAGTCTTCCCAATTCTGAATGCCTCGTAGATGTAATCAATCAAACCCTTATAACCTTTTCAGATCTTTATGCTGACTGTGCAGAAATTTAAAAAGCAAACAGATATTGGGATATGTTTGCCCATCTGTTCCAAAATACTGCATCTATTTGTAACCTTGTGCAGATATTGGGATAGGATCTAGGTGTAGGTACAAAGACTTTGAGTTGTCTTTGTACAAACTAAGAGCAAGTGCAGTTGTAGTAGCTTTGAAGAAATATTATTCTGCCACTCTTAACTGCATTTTCTGAGAAGTTTTAAAGGGAGTTTTGTGAAAATTGCAGTAGAATTGGCTAGAAATAAAAGAGGATGAATGTAACTAGGCTTCATTACAGTATTAATGGGTGCATCATTAGTAGACCTGAAATAACAGGTTGGAGAAAAGCTGAATTATCATGCTGAAGCAAATTCGATCTATGTGGTCACTAAGAATAAACAATAATGCAATGGCACCATCATCAATAATCAGGCTCCTTTTTGATTATTAGCTGGTGTAATAATCATTCTACTTTCTTGATTATTACCTGGTGTGATAAATTCATCATAATCATGGAGCCATAATTTCTGATCCCATTTCTCATTTTTTTGTGAGAGGTTAAGAGACAAAATTAGTTCCTCAAGCCTTACATTGGGAGAGGTAATTATTTCACTCATTAACCAAAATCTTTCCAATTCCAATTTCCAATTCATACCAAATATGAAGAAAGGAATAAACAAATTTAGGCTCATCTGTTTTGGAGAGGCCAATAAGTGTTCATGAGTGAAATTTGCAATGCCTCCATAACAGAATTGGTAGTGAGTCAGAAGTAGTTTACTAACTTCAGTGTTGAAAGCCAAAACTGTTATATATAATAGCAAGTTATAAGAGCACTCACAACTATGATTTCATAAGGGATGGATTATCTTTTGTGCACAAATATGACCTTGCATGGTGGGTAATATGCTGAGGATCACATTGCATTTATTTCTGTGCATTCATCCACACACATGAGTAGATGAATGAAGATACCCACATTATATGAAGGCATATATAGCTTTTATGTATACAACTTCTGAATTTATGCTCAGTTCCTCACATACCCAATTGCAGTATCCAGGAAGGGGGAAATTTAAAGTTAATTAAAAATGGATCTTTTTATTTTTCAGTTATGCTCTCTAGATACAGCTGCATCCCACAGTTTGGCTTCACTATACTTTTAGGTCAGATTTAGTCTCTGCTTGGATATTAGCCTGAATATCAATCTAATTTTAATCTTGTACGATGTTCAAACTTTTCTCCAGATGCTCATCTCTGACTATCTATGTATGGTCCTTGTAGTCTACTTGGTTTCTAATTTGGCTGCATTCCTCTCTCTTTACTCATTCCAATTCGTACTGGGCAGTAGATTAATCTCTTTGAAAATCTATTCAATATTCTATTCATCTTTGCTTCCAGTTTTGTAGATTGATATATCATATTTTAGGATGTCACATTTCTAGTCTTAAATTCCTAGCCTTATATGCAGGGGTGAAATCTACTTACCTTCCCCACTAGTTTGGAAGTGCACATGCTGCGCGCACGTGCAACACACTCGCATCACATGCATGCGCGGACCCTCTGTGCATGCGCAAATCCTTCTGCGCATGCACAGATGGTAAAAAAACAGATTAAAACCAGGAAGTAATGACGACCGGGTGGGTGGGCGGAGCCCAGGGCTGGGTTCTCCTTACCTTTACTACAGGTTCGCAACGGGAGCACACATGCATGCTTGCTTCACTTGCACATGTGCTTCTGCATCAATTATGATGGTCGGGTAGGTGGGCAGAGCCTCCTGCCATTTTTACTACCGGTTCTAAAGAACCGGGCAAAACCGGGAGCAACCCAGCATTGGCAGAGCCTCGCGCTGCCATCGCTACCGGTTTTCTGAACCACCCACCACCATTGTTACTGGTTTAAACGAACCAGTCCGAACTGGTAGCATTTCACCCCTGCTTATATGGCCTTGAAAGCCATGTCCTAGCTTAAGGTTGGAAATTGGGGAAGAAAAGATGGTTACAGAACAAAATTGTGTTTTTAAAAAAGCTGAACTAAGACTGTTGCAATCTTTCTGAAGAGCCAGGCATCTCTTGCATAACATCTACATTGCATGCTAGATTTATGCAAAAGGTTGGATTCAGGGAAAAAGTTTACATAGCAGAATGACAAGAACAACATTGCAATGACACAATAAAACTCTGCTTCTTTGTGCCATGCACACCACCCACATAGAAAGGAAGGTTTGCCTTGCAATGCTACAATTGTGCTAGTGCCAGTTTAATCTCTACTTGCCTTCCTGTAGATACTGCTGGCACTGAGGGCAAAAAAAATAATTAAGTAAATCCTCCATCACCTAAAGATTTGTATGCTGGTGCCATAATCTATTGAGATACTCTGACAAATAAAGCTCTTACAACTGATAGAATGCCTATTAGAGACCTTCACAGTATGTGGTCAAAAATGCCAAGATGGAGCAATGGAGCAATCTATGTTCTACTTTTTTAAAATGTACATTACACTTGTGATGTACACACACGCATACACACACAGACACATAGGCAGAATTTTGATCATATTCTTGCGACAGCCATCTTGACATTTTTGACCATACATTGTGAACAGCCCTGACACTTGTGGTAAAAAATTGTTGCTCCTGTTGTCTGTGTGCTTCTATTTAGTTAAGCCATCTGTTACCAGTGTTTTGAAGTAAAACATACTGAATATATATTGAACTACAACACATTGTATACATGTATATCTGTGTGAATTGTATTTATTTTTAAAACTGAGGCAAAAAAGCCCTCTCTTTTCTAAGACACAATTCTATTATAGGTCAAAAATGTATCAGAAGTGTATAAAATTGGCACAACATTCACACAGTCAAACATCTTACAGATTTCTTTATTAGGATTTATGAAGTTTTTGCTTAACAGTTCTATCATAGAACCATATGCAAATAAGAAGCATCTGATTGAACTACCTGTCTTTGATAGTTCCAAGAGACTTCAGCACTATATTCTTTCTGATGTATTTGTTGATATTACATGGCTGGGATATATTTATAAATAGATAACTTCAGATAGGCCATCTTTTTTTTTTTTTTAAATTGATTTATATGCCGCCCTTCTCCGGAGACTCAGGGCGGCTTACAATGCGTTAAGCAATAGCCTTCATACTTTTGTATATTTATACAAAGTCATCTTATTGCCCCCCACAAACTGGGTCCTCAATTTACCTATCTTAGAAAGGATGGACGGCTGAGTCAACCTTGAGCCTGATGAGATTTGAACTTACAGTAATTGCAGACAGCTGGTGTTAATCACAATGCTATCAGTCTGCTGAGCCACCAGGCCTTCTCTCCCAAATAGCAAAAGATATTTGTGTAAAACATTTTGATCTATGTATATTTCCCCATAATAGATTTCCACAGGTAAAACTGTATCTCCAATATCTGGAATGTCTGTTCATCTTTTCTGTTCATTCTTAAAAAATGTCTGTCATTTTGCAGACATTTTGTAAGAATCCAAAAAATAATTGAGACGTTTACATTCTTCATTTATTGTCTTTTCCGCCTCTTGAGTTCCACAGATGGTAATTCAGAGTTTGTTCTTCTATTTTTTTTTAAAATCAACTTTGCTTCTGATGTCTGTGTTGTATTGATTTGGCATTGCTGGGTTTATGGTACTGGGTTTATTTAAGGCTGACTTTTTATTCTCTAAAACTTGTTCAGGGTTCCTCTGGGAAGAAGAATGGTATGGAAACAAAACCAACCAACCAACCATTAATTCTTGGGCTCATTTTCATTCCTTGCATGTTTTCATAAGAAATGTTTGGAATGCTGAGAATACTTATCAAATCACAAGAAAAAAAATTACAAATAACACGTCTTTGCTATTTTCTGCAAATGGGAAAGCAGAGGATGGTAGGCTCAGAAATGAAGTTATAAAAAATCTACGTGGTTAATTATAAGACTTCAGACAGTTGCTTTCATAGTGTTTAGATAAATAAATGCCTCAAATCTGTTGCATTTATTATAATGGACGTAAGGGAGAGAGGTGTGCTTTTAAAGCTGAAATTCTCACAGAGTTTGGGATTTCTTAATCAGTTGATTTCCACTGAGGTTAGGCATTCTTAACTCCACATCATAGTTTAAGAGGAAAAATGTTTTGAGATGCAATAAAATAACAATCTGTACTTGTAAATTAATTCCATTTCAGTCAAGGTAGTTACCTACAGCCCATCATGGACTTGCATATGCTTTCTACATAATAACATCATAATAACATGAGCCATGGTAGCGCAGTGGTTAGAATGCAGTACTGCAGGCTATTTCTGCTGACTGTCTGCTGCCAGTAGTTCGGCAGTTCGATTCTCACCAGCTCAAGGTTGACTCAGCCTTCCATCCTTCCAAGGTTGGAAAAATGAGGACCCAGATTGTTGGGGAAAATACGCTGACTCTCTAAAATCATTTAGAGAGGGCTGTAAAACACTGTGAAGTGGCATATAAGCATGTGCTATTGCTATCTATGCTTGAACTCTCCTGTCCCCAGTCTTTCATAGGATACCCTGAAGGTTCCCATAGGTT
The DNA here is from genome assembly GCF_059756535.1 of Pantherophis guttatus. Lineage (NCBI taxonomy): Eukaryota > Metazoa > Chordata > Lepidosauria > Squamata > Colubridae > Pantherophis > Pantherophis guttatus. The sequence continues at coordinate 31,217,354 of NC_142065.1, read as the reverse complement.
CCATGTTGTCTGCTTCAGGTAATCAAATGCACTGAATAATAAATTTTCAGATTATTGGCCTCATTTGAACATTTCAACTGATTCTTAAGGAGAGTTACAAATGTTCGGTGATAGTGTCATTTGGAGCAACTTATAAACATGATGATGAAGAAGTTGTGTATGTTGCAAAAAAAAAAGCATTTGTTGTTTCTTTGCAATTGACAGGAGACCTGCCTACTGCAAATATGAGTAGTTAATTTAGCATTGCCTGAAAGGTTTACAGAGAGTGGTACTTTTCCAATTTTACTTAGAAAAATCAGGGATCAACTTCTATACAGATAAATATTAGCTTTCCCATAATGTTTCACATTTATTTTTACAATAATTTTTTATTTTATTCAAAGGGAAATTAAAATACAAAACTCCATAAACATAAAAAAGAAAAAAAGAAAAGAAAGAAACCTCCACAAAACAATTAAGAAAAAGTGCATTAAAAACATATACACACGTTATCCCCCTAACTGAATACTGATTAATACATTACTACAATATTGGTACCCACCCCAAATTTTTAAACTGGTAAATCTATGAGCAAATTATTGACCTGTTATGTATGTTGTAGCGCGGGAATAATGAGAGGCACAAGCAGGCTAGTGACAACAGCTCTTTAATTCAGGGTGAGACTTCAGCAAAGAAACACAGGCAACAGTCCTCTTTATATACCTTTCAGAGGTAACCAAGAACCAATCAGCATTCACTGAACATTTGAATTTCCCACACAAAATAGATACATACATAACACCCCTCCACTCCCAGAAGGCACTTATTCTATCTATTTACATATTTACATACAAAATCATGCAGGTGACCAGGCCGTGTCTTAGTCCTGGTTGACCTGCGCAGTTCAGTTGTTGGCGAGGCGTGGAGCCAGTTGGAGGGACCTCCCGTCTCTCCCGTCTCCGCCAATGGAACCTCCTTGATTTCTCCGGAGGTGTGGCTATCCCCGGCTGGGAGTATTGACTCGCTAGGGCGGCGCTGGAACTCTGGGTTGCCAGATAAGTATTCTGGCTTACTCGGGCTTGAGGTAGCTGTGTCAGGAAGACTTTGATAGTTAGGACTTACAGTAACTGAGTTTTCGTGTTGTAATCGTTTATGCAACTGATCTATATGTCTCCTCCAAATTTTACCATGCCCTATATCAACTGTGTATGACTTTGGACTGGTAATTCCTACGATGGTTCCCTCTACCCACAAGGGCCCATTGGTGTAGCTTCTGGCAAATACTGGTGTTCCCACTTGGACTTGCCTTCCCCCTTCCCCCTTGAAGTTATCGGGGGAGTAATTGGGATGCAATCAATCGAGGATGCACCTTAGCTTTCGGCCCATTAAAAGCTCGGCTGGGCTGCGGCCCGAGGTGGGGCACAGGGTGGCATGCTGTACAGCTAAGAACTCATCTATTCTAGCCTGCCAGTCCCCTGCATCGAGCCGGGAAAGGGCTTCTTTGGCCGTTCTTACAAATCTCTCTACAAGGCCATTCGAAGCCGGATGAAAAGGAGTGGATAATGCATGCCTTATGCCTAACTCGGCTAGGTAGCCCTCAAATTGAGTTGCCATGAATTGGGGCCCATTGTCAGATACCACGGCAACCCGTGTGTTACAAACAGTTTTCTGAGTACTTTGATTACGGCCTCAGAAGTGGTAGATGGCATTAAGGCAATCTCGAGCCACTTAGAATATGCATCTACAATGATTAAAAAGTTCTGGCCGTGGAATGGTCCAGCAAAATCGATGTAAATCCTCCCCCATGGTCCCTTTGGTTTTTCCCATTCCCGAATGGGAGCTATAGGAGGATCTGGGCGGGATTCCTGGCAGGGCCTGCACTTCCCCACCCACTCAGTGACGTCTTGGTCGAGATGTGGCCACCAAACATAGCTACAAGCTAGGCCTTTCATGCGAACAATACCAGGGTGTCCCTCATGCAGCATTTCTAGAACCCTGTGCCTTAACTGCGAAGGAATGACCACCCTGTCACCCCACAATAAGCAACCCCCCCAACATTGACAGTTCATTTTTCTTGTTAAAGTACAATTGAAAATCCCCACTGTCCACCTTGGTAGGCCAACCCCGCATTACCCAGCCCATTACAGTGCGCAAAACAGAGTCTCTGGCAGAAGCCTTTGCCACCTCGCTTGAAGAAATGGGGCCCGGGGATACAACGTCAATGAGTAAAACTGGGGCTTCCGGGGTCGGGTTGTCCAACAGTTCGGGCAAGGGGCACTGGCTGAGGGCGTCAGCATGTCCCAGAGTTCTGCCCGGCCGGTGGAGCAGTCTGTAGGAATAGGCGGCTAAGAAAATGGACCATCTGGTCATCCGGGGAGAAAGAGCAGCTGGGGTCGGTTTATCTCCAGCCAAAAGTCCCAAAAGAGGCTGGTGGTCCGTAATGAGTTCAAAGGTACGGCCAAACAAGTACTCGTGAAATTTTTTGACCCCAGCTACAGCCTCTAATGCCTCCCTATCTAGTTGGCTATAGTTTCTTTCAGCACTAGATAAAGTGTGAGAGTAATAGGCGATGGGCACCTCTAACCCATTCGGCAGTCTATGGCTTAAGACTGCGCCTACGCCAAAGGGGGAAGTGTCACACACCAACACTAGAGGTAGTTCAGAATTGTATTGGATGAGGAAACTGTCTTCAGACAAAAGTTTTTTAACTGCGTTGAATGCAGCTGCTTCTTGTTTGCCCCACACCCAGGGAACGTTTTTTCCAAGGAGCCTGTGCAGTGGCTCCGCAATAGTGGCTTTGTGTTTTAAAAACATGGTGTAGAAGTTAAGAAGCCCCAAGAAGGCCTGTAGTTCAGGCTTTGATTTAGGGGTGGGCGCGTTCTGGATGGCCCTGACTTTGCTTTCTGTAGGGTGAATGCCTGTGCTGTCGATTCGGTAACCTAAGAATTCCACTGATGGAACCGCTATTTTGCATTTTGCTTGTTTGAGTTTGAGCCCCGCTTCTCTGAATCTGGTTAGGGCTTGTCTAACTCTCTGTCCTAACTGAGTCTCGTCTTGGCCACTAATTAGAATGTCGTCAAAATAAGGGACGACACCTGGGAGGCCTTGTAGAAGGTGCTCCATGGTACTCTGGAAGAGCCCTGGGGTGATGCTAACCCCAAACTGTAGTCTGGTGCATTTAAAGGCACCTCTGTGAGTTACAATGGTCTGTGATTCTGCCGTAGCGTCATCTACTGGCAGCTGCTGGTACGCCTGCGCAAGGTCTAGTTTTGCGAATAGCTTGCTAGGCCCCAGGGAGTGTAGTAGATGGTGGACGATCGGAACGGGATAGGCGCTCTGCTGCAACGCCTTATTGATCGAACACTTATAGTCAGTGCAAATTCTAATTGACCCGTCCGATTTAACTGGCGTGACTATTGGGGTTTCCCACTTAGCGTGATCTACGGGAATTAACACCTCTTGCTTAATGAGCTTGTCGAGCTCTGAATCAATTTTGGGCTTTAAAGCAAATGGAACCCGTCTTGCTTTCTGCCTGATTGGCGCTACGTTGGGGTCTAAATTAAAAGAGATAGGGGTCCCCACGTACTTGCCTAGAGTCTCTTCAAAAACGTCCCGAAACTCGTGAAGAATGGTTTCTTTGAGGGATGGCCCGCCGATGCTGTGAACGCCCGTGAAGCCCATGCCGAGGGTTTGAAACCATGCCATGCCCAGGAGACTTGGTAGCAGCTTGCTTACGATGGTCAGGGGCAGCTCTTTCTGGAACTCGTCGTAGGTTACCCGGATCATGCCCACACCTTCAACGGGAACTCGGTTTCCCTGGTAGTCAAGGAGGTGAACTTTCTGTTGGGACAGCTGGGCTTTCTGGAACTTAGGAAGGAGCGCTTTGAGTGTTGTCCAGGACATGATCGATAGTATAGACCTGGTGTTGATTTCCATTTCGCACGGTCTGCCTTCGATTTCCACTTTTGTGTAGACTTTCTCATCGTCGGTTGTGCTGGCTTGGCCGATTCTCGTGCTGTAGGTCTCTCGCTTTTGAGATTCGCGCCGTTTTCTCGCGCTGTCATCTTTGATTGGCTGTTTTGAACGAGCCGGTTCTGGTTGGTCACGGTAGTCACGTGGCTTGCGACTACGCGGAAATTGAGCTCTGCAAACTCATGCTAGGTGGCCTTTTCTATCGCAACGCTTGCAAATGGCTTCTCTGTATTTACACGATTGTCTCTCATGATCCCCACCACAGCTAGAACAGTTCTCGTGGCAGCGGCTTTGCTCGCTCTTTTTCTTTTCTGTATGGAAGACGTCCTCATCCAACTCTTCCTCTATGCTGGTTCGCGCCTCCTCTCTGTGGACGGGGGCCGTTTTCAGGCTGTCTTTGCTTGATAGTGGTCGCTGCAGCACTTCAGAAGCCTTCATTGATGCTTCGTGTGCTTGGGCTTCGTCCAGCGCGCCGGCTAGCGTTAGGTCTGGCTTGGCCAGAAGGCGCCTCTGTAACCGAGTGTCTCTAACACCACAAATTAATTGCTCAAGTAGCGTGTCATCTAAGTCTCTGTAATCACAATGCGTTGCCGCTTTTTGAAGTGCGGCCACATATGCGCTGACCGGTTCTCCTTCTTTTTGTACACGTTGCTGGAGTTCGTAGCGCTGTACAAATTTAGAAGGAACTGGAGCGTAGTGGACTCTCAGATTTGCTTGAAGGACGTCCCAGGAGACCGTCTGGACTGGGGTTGGCTCGCAGAGGGACTCGGCCATTTCAAAAACATCTGGCCCGCAATGGCTTAGGAACAGGGCTCTTTTCCGGTTTGCTGAGAGCCCTTGCATTTCGCTTGCTTCCAGGGAGCACTCGAACCTGGTCAGATACGATCCCCACTTCTCTCGGGTCGGATCAAAAGGTTTCGGCGGGACGTAGGCAGACATCGCAGTATGTCTCCGTAGTCCGCTCGTCACCCTGGATGGAAGTCTGAGCTCTTTTAGTTTGCTTCTTGTGGCCTCAATCCCACCTTCGTCGCCAATGTTGTAGAGCGGGAATAACGAGAGGCACAAGCAGGCTAGTGACAACAGCTCTTTAATTCAGGGTGAGACTTCAGCAAATAAACACAGGCAACAGTCCTCTTTATATACTTTTCAGAGTATATTCAGAGGCAACCAAGAACCAATCAGCATTCACTGAACATTTGAATTTCCCACACAAAATAGATACATACATAACAATGTATATATTATATGAATGACAATAATGGTTAACAGGAAAAACAATCGTAATAAAAAAAAAAGACAAGGTTAAAATTTCAAAACCTCTGTTAACTAACTGTTATCATAATCAACTTATAGAAATTCGCCACAGTATTGTATTTATCCCAAATCGCCCCAAAAGTTAAGAGTAATGTTAAGATGTTTTGCATTTATGTATTTCAGATTCCAGAATATTCAATCCTGTAGTGACTGAGTCCACTTAGAACCCATTTCCTGACATGGAGCTATAGCCATTAGAAAGCCTTTTTGTTTATCTTGTTCCAAAGAAAAGAACTAATAGGAAAGTGGAACAAAATATAGACAATTTAAAACAAAGTGTATTTTTGACTGGACACTTTCTCTGCTCTGACTGCCATCTTGAGGTCATTTGAACTCTGAGGCATTGTGCCGAAGGTTAATTTGGCTCCAGTATTTATGTTAAGCAGGACCATTTTCTGAACCTTCCCCATTTCATTTTAAAATATCTAACTTCAAATAGATTTCCCATTTTTATGATCTTAATTAGCCTGCTTTAGATAATATTGTGAGGTGTTCATGCATATGTTACAACTGATTTTTTTTTTTTTTAAAAAAAACTCCAACCTCCTTGAGGGACACTGGTGATTAGTCTCTTGCAAATACCAACTTGGGGACATCTGTGCAAATTTAAACAGGATCAAAAAACAAATCTAAGGCATAGGAGTGTCTAGCAAAAACAGAAATAAATGGACCTGAGGTGCTAAATCTCCTAAACTACCAAAATGCCCATTATATTTTAGCTTTTTGCATAAGAAAATCATTACAAACAGAGAATCAGTATCTCTTCCACTTTTCCATGAGCCGGAGGCTCTGGCTGATGGTGGCAGATGGGGATTCATAGCATAGCAGTAAACAGAATGAATGTCATTGGCCAGCATGGGAATTGCAAAGTAGTGCTGTTTGTTGTAGCAACTTTTTTTCCCTTTCCTTTAAGAAACCTCTTTGTTAAATGTAAAACCAGAATATATTGCTCAGTGAAATTCAACCCATGTTTTTATTAATATAGAGCAGGCCCAAAGGCATTCTGGAAAACAAAAATAGTGGATATTGCTGAAGTTTCATTGTGCAGGGCACCTCCCCCCTGTGAATTGTTCCTGTATTTTATTTTTTTCAACTAAAGCTATCTTTTTCTTTAAAAAAAAAAAAATCACGCACACACATTATTGCAGAGGTAGAACACTCTGTTCCTAAGCTTCAGTTTCTGCTTTGCTTGTATAAATATAAAAACCAAAGACAAAGGAAGGGGAAAGATAAGAAGGGATTGCATAGAAACAGCAGAAGAATTGCACTAGTCGGAAGTTTTACTTTTCCCCACTTTTGCCCGTCTCGGCAAGAAGAAACTTGGTCAAGGGTCTCTGAGGTTCCTTCCAGGGTATGCAATGCAGTATGTGCCATGCATTTTCAAGGAAAGCTGTAATTATAGCTGATAGCATTTCCCTCAATTTTAACTTTTTTTGTAGTTATGGATTAAAGGGAAGTCTGGCGGTGGGTGGGTGGGTGGGTGGTGAAGTCATGACCACATGATTGAATGTCTGATCTTTTATATATGCATCAATACGTATTTATGCACAAAGGGGTGGGACCAGTGGTGGGATTCAAGAAATTTAACAACCGGTTCTCTGCCCTAATGATTTCTTCCAACAACAAGTTCACCAAACTGCTCAGAAAGTTAACAACCGGTTCTCCCAAAGTGGTGTGAACTGGCTGAATCCCACCACTGGGTGGGACTTCAATTATGAGGTCATATCTCTTCCCTCCACCACCCATTTGGAACCATTTCTGGACAGCTTTTGATAGTTCTGAAATAATTTATATCTTGACACTTTATGTGGGTTAAAAGATTCCTAGTTAGAATAAAGATCCTCCAAAACAACAGTGACAGATTATTATCCTGTTTCCCCCAAAATAAGACATCCCTGATAATAAGCCCAATCGGGCTTTTGAGCGCAAGGAATAAGGCCAAGCGCTTATTTCAGGGTTCAAAAAAATATAAGAAAGGGTCTTATTTTCGGGGAAACGTGGTAAATAAATGTGAAGAAAACTAAATTCACAAAATAAAACTAAGAATGAATTGTAGAAAACTACCCCCAAAAGTTCCTGTCATTCATAACTTGTCAATTTTACCTAGGAAAAACAATTTCAGATTACTGTCAGGGCAAAAAATAGATTTTGAAGCTTCTCCTTTTATTTTCCTTTAGCACTTCCCTTGCTTAAATTCATCTCCCCACTTACTTTTCTAGACACAATCTTATGTCTTTCTTGAAGGACAAAAATTCTTTCTCTGTTGGATTCCATTTCTTTCCTGGAGGTGATCAAAACTATTTTCTGTTCTGAAAATATACAGGTTTGTTATGAAAAAAGAGGAAGGCTGAAGTACAGCTTTCTTCAGGCATTGAACTGAATGAGTAGGTAGAGAAGAAATATATATGCTGTAGACTCAGTTGCATTGAACATGACAATAGCTCTCCATATCAACCCTCTTCTATTAGGATCCTGGATTATGCCAAAACCTAAATATTTGAGTTTGAGCCAACATTAGTACACCTCCCAGATGAACCTGTGAAAATTAAGAAAGTTAAGGGGCACAGCTGTGTCAACAGCCTCACTGTTTTCTCTTGTATCCCTTTTATTAAAAAGTCTAGCCAGATTTTTTCATGTGTGTGTCAGTGTGTGTGTGTGTGTGTGTGTGTGTGTGTGAGAGAGAGAGAGAGAGAGAGAGAGAGAGAGAGAGAGAGAGAGGGAGAGAGAGAGGGAGAGAGAGAGGGAGAGTTTTTGGATGGGATGGGACTTGCAGGTAAAAATATGGAGGATCAAAGTTTACCACATCTTGGGAAGTGGATTTAACATATCTGAGGGAACTGAAATAAATTGCGGTGAAGTGCTTTTTGGTTCTAATTTAAACTCTCCTTATAAAATATACATAGGAATTGAGCAATATGTCAGATCAGTATGACTTAAAGATAGTTTGTAAAAAAGCATTCATCGCTGTGGAGAAGCCAGACTTTTGTTTTAAGTTCACTGCATGAAAATAGTGAACCTGTAGGAAAGATCCACAAATAAATTCATGCACATGGGGAATTTGATTTCTATAAACTTACTGACTCTGCATCAGATAGGGCTTAAACAGATAGTACATGGAGGCCCGAGATGCTGGCAAGGAACAATGATATTACTAGCATGCACCTGTGTCAAATGGCCAATATCAATATCAAACCCTGCACCAGTTAACAGTGGTGTCCTCCAAGGAAGCGTTTTAGGACCCACACTCTTTATACTTTATATAAATGACCTTTGCCATCATATTATAAGCAACTGCATTCTCTTCACTGATAATGTAAAACTATTCAACACCAATGCTGCTACCCTATAAAAAGACCTTAACTATCTATCAGAATGGTCAAACAATTGGCAACTCCAAACCTCAACCAACAAATGTTCTGTCCTACGTATTGGCAAAAAAAAAAAAAAAAATCAAAACACTAAATACAAGCTGGTGGATACGATCTTGTAGACGACCCTCACTCTGTTAAGGACCTTGGAATATTCATCTTAAATGATCTAAGTGCCAGAGCTCACTGTAACAACATTGCCAAAAAAGCATTAAAAGTTGTTAATCTAATCCTGCGTACCTTCTCCGGCAATATTGAACTGCAAACCTGGGCATACAAAACTTTTGCTAGACCAATTCTTGAATACAGCTCATCTGTCTGGAACCCACACTGCATATCGGACATTAATACAATCAAACGAGTTCAGAGATATTTCATGAGAAGAGTCCTCCACTCCTCTGCTCGCAACAGAATACCTTATACCACCAGACTTCAAATTTTGGAATTAAATAATTTAGAACTTCACCGTCTTCGGTCAGACATAAGCATAGCACATAAAATTATCTGCTACAATGTCCTACCTGTCAATGACTTCTTCAGCTTCAACTACAACAATACACGAGCAGACAATAGATACAAACTTGTGGTAAACCGCGCTAAACCTGACTGCAGAAAATATGACTTCAGTAACAGAGTCATTAATGCCTGGAATGCACTACCTGACTCTGTGGTTTCTTCCCCAAACCCCCCAAACTTTAACCTTAGACTGTCTACTGTCGACCTCATCCCATTCCTAAGAGATCTCTAAGAGGCGTGCATAAGTGCACCAGCATGCCTATCATCCCTGTCCTAATTTTTCCTTTTATATGTATCCATTTCATGTATTCATAATTATGTTTAGACTTATATCTGTTACCTATTACATGTTTGACTAAACAAACAAACAAACAAACAAACAAATAAAATGCAGGTTGTATCCATAATTGTATGTCTACAATCTTTTTCATTTTTTTGCATTGGTAGAAACAGTGGGTCATACCACAGATAAATTCTCCTTAGAGCAGTGTTTCTCATATTTGGCAGCTTTAAGATTTGCTGGGAACTGGGGAAACACTACCTCAGAGCAAGAATCACTCCTTTAATTTAACACACACTATTCACAAGGTTTGTTTGGTCTTAGGATCAAATGTAATGTTTTCTTTGAGGATTTGTTTTAGACCTCATTTTTTTTTTGGATGGCCTTCATGAACTGTAAACTGGAACCAGACAACTGACAGTAGATTTGTTGTAATACCTTTTACAAACTCAAACATGTTTATAGCTGTAAAATTGTAAGCCAGAATGTAAAATCATGCTTATAGCCTATGGATATATTTCCTCTTTCCTTCCTTAATCAAAGAAGTGATCTAAAATCTGCAGAAAATTTTAAATTAGAGTGAATATATCAAAATGGTTAAAGAGATGACTTATAACTTGGTGTCAGTTAAATGGTACTGAAATGAGTTCTACTCTTGGTAACTATATGGACAAATGCTTACATTGTCTTTTTATTTTAAAAAAAATATTTTTATTAAACAGTTTTAACAAATGCTTATATTTTCACAGACCTTAAGTAATAACTCACAGGTCTTTGAAGGACTTTCTGATACTTTCTTTGACCTTTTTAATTTACATTATCTGTTGCCCTTCTCTTTTTCATTAACTATGCTTAAATGTATGTCTTAAATCGGGGGTCCCCAACACCCCCCCCGGCTGTGGCCCTCTACTGGGCTCTGGCCTGTGTAAAATTGGGCTGTGGGAAAGATGGGCAAGTGTGTGCATGTGAAACTCCACTCGTGCATGTGAGCAAAGCTTCAGTCATGCAAATGGAGCTTTGCACATGAGAGCTCTCAGCTCGTGCATGTGGAGCTTCACGCACCTCTATTCATGCCCCTCACATGAATGGAGGTTACGGGTGTCCGCTGGTCACACAAATGAATCAGGGGTGGGTTCTATTTACCTTTACTACTGGTTTGCATTGCGCCCATGCGTGCGCTCTTCTGCGCATATGCAGACCACCTATGATGACAACTGGGTCAGTGTGCGGAGCCCCCCACCGGTTTTACTACTGGTTCTTGTGAACTGGTCTGAACCAGGAGCAACCCACCACTGAAATGGATCTGTGCGTGCATGTGTGCACCTGCCACTTTCATGCCCCCCCCGCAAGGCCGGCCACCAAGCTGGAAAGGAGACCACTGTCTTAAATGACACAACATGAAGAGTCCAGACTGGATTAGCTTTTCACATCCCATCCAAAATATTGCTTTGAAGAATGTACATGTATGTGAAGAAACACCATTCTTCTTCTTTGTATATACAGAGTAGTCCTCGACTTAAAACAGGTATTATTAGAATATAATATAATTATTAGAATTATATACAGGTAGTCCTCGACTTAAAACAGTTTATTTAGTGACCATTCAAAGTTACAACAGCACTGAAAAAAGTGACTTATGACCGTTTTCTTTTTTTTATTTATTTAAAACAATACATCAAAAAAAGAAATAGTCAAACAAATGATCGCGACAGGAACTTTACATGATATTTACACTTTCTACGGTATGTAGGCTTCAGTCAGATTTAACATATGTTAAACATAATCCTGGTTATACTTGACTTTTTGGGCGTCTGTTGTTCAACCAAACGTACCATTTGTCCCAACATTGGAAATATACGGAGTCCTTTTGATCTCTCAATGCTTTAGTCAGTCTGTCGGCTTCCGCATAATCCAAAATTTTCTCCAAAATCAAATCTTCAGCTGGCAGGTCTTTCCCCTTCCAATGTTGGGCGAAACATATTCTTGCTGACGTGGTGATAAATACACACAGACACCATATATTTGTGCCTATGTTGTCTGGCCTGATGTTCAGTAGATAGTACTCTGGTTTCAGAATTAAGTTATAACCTGTGATTTCCGTGATCCATGCCTGTATAATTTTCCAGAATTCAGTCGTCCTGGAGCAGGTCCACCACATGTGGAAATAGGTGCCAATCTCCCCACACTTCCAACAGTTTGGTGAGAGATTTGAATACATTTTAGAAAGACGAGCAGGTGGAAGGTGCCATCTATACAGCATCTTGTACACATTTTCTTTGTATGATGTTGCCCACAGGAATTTCATATGTTTAAGCCAGATTTCTTCCCATTTTGTCATATCAATTGGATAGCCAATATTTCTCCCCCAGGCAATCACAGAGTCTTTAACTATTTCATCCCCTATCCAATAGTCTATTAAAAGTTTATATCCTTATATATATGTGCCAAGAGTCCGAATTTTGATTTCATGACTATGGAGATGCTGCAATGGTTGTAAGTGTGAAAAATGGTCATGAGTAACTTTTTTCAATGCCATTGTAACCTCAAATGATTGTAAATCGGGAATTACTTTTATACAGGTATGTGTGTCTATTATACACAATCATACATATAGAGTACATCTCCTCCTACTCACACTTGCACATTGCAGTATTCAATCAGCAGTTATATTTGAGGCTTCATTCTTGTCCACAATAAAAGACTGTAATCCAACTATATCTGGAAGTTTTCTGTCAGTTCTAGATGAGAGCTAAACTAAGGGCAAACTATCTCCAGGCCTATGATCTAGTATCATGTGTCGAGCCTCACAGCACGCTCGACAACACTACCATGTGATGACAGCAGCAAGGAACATACATACGATATACATACACATGGGGTGATGGTGGCACTGGGTGCAGGCGGTCGTGTGCGGGGTGTGGGGTGGAGGTGTCGTGTGCGACGGGCAGTTCATGACCATTGCTGCAGAAGAACGCTCCAGATCACAAGGTACAACACTTAATGAAAGTCATAGGATACAAATAAGCAATCAGGAAACAATATCAATATAAATCGTAAGGATACAAGCAACAAAGTTACAGTCATACAGTCATAAGTGGAAGGAGATGGGTGGTGGGAACAATGAGAAGACTAATAGTAATGCAGCCATAGTGAATAGTTTGACAGTGTTGAGGGAATTATTTGTTAAGCAGAGTGATTGCGTTTGGGGAAAAAACTGTTCTTGTGTCTAGTTGTTCTGGTGTGCAGTGCTCTATAGCATCGTTTTGAGGGTAGGAGTTGAAGTATTTTATGTCCAGGATGTAATGGGTCTGTAAATTTTTTTACAGCCCTCTTTTTGACTCGTGCAGTATACAGGTCCTCAATGGAAGATAGGTTGGTAGCAATTGTTTTTTCTGCAGTTCTAATTATTCTCTGAAGTCTGTGTCTGTCTTGTTGGGTTGTAGAGCCAAACCATAGAGGTGCAGATGACAGACTCAATAATTCCTCTGTAGAACTGTATCAGCAGCTCCTTGGGCAGTTTGAGCTTTCTGAGTTGGTGCAGAAAGAACATTCTTTGTTGTGCTTTTTTGATGACATTTTTGATGTTAGCTGTCCATTTTAGATCTTGTGATATGATAGAACCTAGAAATTTGAAGGTCTCTACTGTTGATACTGTGTTGTCTAGTATTGTGAGAGGTGGAAGTATGGAAGGGTTTCTCCTAAAGTCTACCACCATTTCTACGGTTTTGAGTGTGTTCAGTTCCAGATTGTTCCGGTCACACCACGAGGCTAGTTGTTCAACTTCCTGTCTGTATGCAGATTCATCATTAACTCGAATGAGACCGATCACTGTTGTGTCATCTGCGAACTTCAGTAATTTAACAGATGGATCGTTAGAGATGCAGTCATTGGTATACAGAGAGAAGAGAAATGGGGAGAGTCCACAGCCTTGGGGGGGCCCTGTGCTAATTGTACAGGTATCTGATGCGATTTTGCTTAGTTTCACCTGCTGCTTCCTATTTGTTAGGAAGCTTATGATCCACTTACAAGTGTGTTCAGGTACCTGTAGTTGGTTTAGCTTAGTTAAAAGAGTGTCTGGAATGATGGTATTGAATGCTGAACTAAAGTCTACAAAGAGGATCCTTGCATAGGTTTGTATGTGTATTTATGTCTTTTCTGTGCAATAGTTGACTGTAGGTTTGGGAAATGAATGTAGTAAAATATTAAAGTACTAAAAAGAGATCCCCTTTAATTGAATCTGGCCATTCACCTGATTTGAATGCCATCTGTTTTAGAATTTCAAAACATAGCTGACATCTTACAGGGACATTTTCATCATATTGCTTAGCGCATTGTAAGCCGCCCTGAGTCTCTGGAGAAGGGCGGCATATAAATCAAATTAAAAAAAAAAGTGATGTGTAAAACAAAACTTTCGTTGTTTTGTGTGTGATGTGTGGTGTGTATGTGTATGCACACGTTGGGGGCGGGGGTGAGAATGGATTTGCAAGACCTACCGAAATGGATTCTACTATAATATGTATTGTAGCATTTAATAGTGTGTACTCGTGTACATGTTTATTAAAAAACATCAAACATTTTTATGACCAAAGCCTCTGAAACAAAACATGTTTCTGAAAGTGAAATAGGAAAAAATATATTTTAAAAAAATAAAAACTGCTACCCCTCCCCTCCCCTTCAACATCTGAATATTAAAATAACAAAGGATGGCATTAAGGAAATCTTAGTTTATAATATTACTTGGAGAATTTAAATTGCATTTATTATGGTAAATTCCTTACAAAAGCTGTGTATATTAGCGATGAGTGAAGGAAAATAGATGTGAATTTAATGGAGATGTTAACATGCTCCATTAGCAAACCTGACAGGCTAGAATACTAACTAATATGGGCAGTAAAATGGACCGGATAAATAATTATTCCATACAAGATAGATCCTGTAATTGTGGCAAGCATAGTTATGTAGACATAGTTTGATAATTCCACATATGTTAAGATGCGGTTATTCAAGTTCGATAATTGTTTCTTTTTGGAAGTAAAGAGAATAAACAAAAGAACACTAGGGCATCATGGAGAAAGAATACCACTGGCAAAAGATAATCATGGCTTATTTATCTAAATTCCCATTCATTTGAGCTGCATGTTATTCATAGACTTCTGAATGAGAGTACCACGTTATTCTAACCTAGACCAACCTTCTGGAAAAAAGTGCATATAATTTAACCCATCAGCCCTTCTGTTTCAGTTTTGAAATGCAAACGACTCCATTAAAACCCAGTTTCTGAAGGATACTTTCAGGTGTTTGTCTATAGTAACCAGAGCACTGAAAAAGAGGCCTCTTCTACTACTTGATATGAATAATATAGGCTGCCTGCAAATGGCCCATTAGATGGTATGGAAGTGTGTAGATATTTTAAAGTAGAGTAAATGACAAGAAAGAATATTACCCATTCAGAGCTGATATAGAAGTCAGCCTACTGATTTATAGCTGACGTTCCCTATAGCAAGGAAAGTGACATGACAATTTCGAAGCTGCAGACTGAGGCAAATGATATGTCAAAGAGAATATAAATTTTCAGTTATAATGCAAAGTGCAGAGATATAAACAGGAGAGGTGGAGACTGGATGTAGTGTTGAGACAAAGATCCACAGTGTTAACAACTGGGCACCACAACTGTTGTTTTTCACCACAAGGTGAAAACACCTCTTCATAAATTAGGAGGAAAAAAAACCCCTCTGATACATTTCTTTAAATAATATAGTCATATAATTAGCAATTAAAATATTTGAAACAAAAAAGTAGAGATTAAAACATATTCCCATGATCACTTTATACATTTTTTTTTTAATTTGATTTATATGCCGCCCTTCTCCGGAGACTCAGGGCGGCTTACAATGCGTTAAGCAATAGCCTTTATTCTTTTGTATATTTTATACAAAGTCAGCTTATTGCCCCCACAAACTGGGTCCTCATTTCACCTACCTTAGAAAGGATGGAAGGCTGAGTCAACCTTGAGCCTTGGAGAGATTCGAACCAGCAGAAATTGCAGGCAGCTGTGTTAATAACAGGGTGCACTAAACCACTGTACTATCAAGGCTCTTGATTTTATAGATTTACTCATAATTTTGCTTAACAAAATGTACATATTTTTAAAGATTTTCCTCTGCTTTCTCAGATTGATCCTTTTGTGTTTTTGTGTAGATCAGGGGTGTCAAACTTGTGCCGTCATATCATCATGTGATGTATCATGACTCCCCCCCTTCGCTAAAACGGGAGTGGGCATGACCAGAGTGTGATGCATCTGGCCCATGGGCCACGAGTTTGAAACCCCTGGTGTAGATCCTACCACCACCACTGAGACACACTTGAGCATCCCGGATAGATCACCTCAGAGCTTAATCTTTCCACTGTGTCCTATAGTTGAGCCAGCTGTTCATCCAGTAAGCACTCCTGCCAGTCAACACTTATACTCAAGTTTTCATTACTTTGTAGTATTTAGTGAGTCTCACAAGTAGATCAGACCAGGAATCATCTCCATAGAATTTCTATGGAGATTTTCAGTCATCCAGGTCATGGTTGTAAAAAGGTGCTTTTTCAAAAGACAACTGGACTTTCTGATTTTTCATCGAAGATGTTTCACTTCTTGGCTGAAGAAGCTTCTTGGATAAGAAGCGAAATGTCTTCAAAGAAAAACCAGAAAGTCCAGTTGCCTTTTAAAAACATCTACATAGAATGCTTTTATTTTGTTCTATTCAGTCATGTTTGATTCTTGGAGATTGCCTGAACAATTCCCTGCAGTTTCCTTGGCAAGGTTTTTCAGAAGTGGTTGGCCATTGCTTCCTTGCTAGCATTGAGAGAAAGTGACTAACCCAAGGTCCCCCAGCTTGGAATGGGACAATTCACTGCAGCCAACTTGCCTTCCACAACCATGTCACCATGGTAACTTCTCTGTGGTCAACCCACAGATAGCATTTATTACATTGAGTTATGTAGTGGAATTGTCCACTGCGAATTGTCCCATGGCGAGTTAACCACAAGATGGCTGCGGCAAGTTGGCTATGGTGAGTTGTCCTAGATCCCCCCCCAGTTGGCTTTGTGCCTAAGACTGGGATTAGTCTACTGGTTTCTAGTCTGATTCCTTAACTACTACACCAAACAGGCTTTCTTACAGAATGTAAGTCTACTTTAACCGAGAGAGGATATAGGTACTTTTGTGAGATGGGCAGGTATATACATTAAATAAACCAATAACTTTGATTGTATTAAATTTACTTCTCTTTTTATATCCATGTAAATTAAGGAGCTTTCTGTCTGTGCAATTTCTACGCGCTTCCTGCTTGTTTTGGACATAAGATATTTTTTTCCTTTTCAGTTTGGTGACTGAACCAATGTCCATCAAGGTCTTATTCTTTACTCACCTTATATTCCAGATAACAGCCTAGCCTTCCTCTTCTCTTCCCCCCCACATTGCTATTTCCACTAGACCCTAGAAGATTAAGGGAGTTTACTCCCCCAGTGGGTTAAAAAACACACTCCCATTCAACACCCTTTTAAAAATTTTTATTTTTTAATAGTAATTTTATTAAACAGTTCAATTATAAGGATAAAATATAATACAAACTGAAAAAAGAAAACATTGAAAAAATAGAATCTGCAGAAAATTAAAAACACAGTTATTACATAAACAATCTTTTCTTCTCATATCCCATTTCTTATCTAAAAACAAATCCTTAAAAACCTCATCATTTCAGTCATCATGCCAGCAAAAGTCCAGAAAAAGTTATCGGAGACAACATTATATCTACTTTAACCTTAATCGACCAAATTTATGTTTGTTTCTTTCAACACACTTGGTTTTTAGTTCCTTCAAATAATGTTCTTGATTTCTTTTCATTTTTCATTTGTCTTTTCTTACAAAATTCTTCAAAGCTTTAACAAGACTCTTTTATAAATCCAATATAGGAAAATATTCCATGGTACTCTCTTGGTTTATTATTTCCATGTCCCTTTTAATTATAAGGATACTAGCTGGTTTCATTTTAATGTCCATTATAGTATCTTTTTCCATATAATTCTTGTAGTCTGACATTTTTAAAACTACTTTCAGACCAGTCTCAATCTCATCAGATACTTGCTTCTCTTTCATAACATTGTTCAAACACAATATATCTATAGAGGCAGACAGTCTTAAAATTAACATTTGGTCCATTGTAGAAATATATCCTTCAATAAGTCCATTGCTAAACTATTTTGCTTCATTCTGTAGTAGTAACTGAAATTTACATGTTCTTCTCCTTTAATTGTAATCTTTAGTTCCTTCTGTTTCCTTCCAGCCTTCAAAGACTCATCCTATCATATATGTTTTAAAAAGAGTTCAAAACAAAAACATTTTCCTATGGGAAGGATTCTTATAATTAGTTCCAAAAATGTATTTGCAATTCATCTGGACCCTTAGTCCCTTTGTAATTTTCCAAAATCAAAGTTCTAATCAACCTTTTGTTGTTTATTCTAAAATAAAACTTGAAGCTTTTAAACTTGTATTTAAAACTTCTTTCACTGAGGATTGACGGGAAGTCATCTAGTGCTATAAACTTGTTAATCGAAAGATTCCTAACAGCTGAAAAGCAGTTAGCAAGCAATTTCCAAAGGAAATTAGAAAAAGAAATATACAAAACCTGTGTCCTTTTGAAGGCAACAACCATGGCTTGAACAACATGGCTATTCCCTCATCTCCTAAAGCTGTACGTCCACCTGGCACTGTGATCTTCCTAGACCAAGCCAAGTCCAAAAATGCTAGGGAATTTCTAGAAGCCTGGCACTCTGACAAATTAGCGTAAATAGACACATAGACATAAACAATATCTATATACTATGCAAAAGAGACAATTAACAAGACAAAAAGGGAACAAAAATAAATTAATTTCTTGTGTGCCCAATCACACTTGGCCAATAAAAAATATTCCAATATTCCAATAAAACCATCTCCCCATCAGCAGTCAACACCCAGATGAGCATAGATTAATTCCAAGATTAGATCAACAATAAATTAAACAATATCTCACTCAGGAAACTGCCAAATAAGTCAACAGTAAACAACTCAACAAAGAACCTCTAAGATCATTACCACCAACACTGACAGGGTTACTAGACTTGGTAACCCGTACTCTTTATAACCACTAATGATGTTACCTAGTTTGGATAATGACTCATCTGCAAAAAAATAACCAAGCTCAGAGAACACCAAGGACCCCTTACTGCATGGGTGTCAAACTCGCCATGTCACGTTGCCATCAGGTGAGTTTTGCGATGTTTCCCCCATTTGCGGAGCTGGGGTGGGCGTGGCCTGCATGTGACACATCTGATCATGGGTTGCCAGTTTGACACCCCTGCCTTACTGCTATCTTACAGTCTCTTCAGGAACATCAACTGTATCAAGCACTTGTGGGCAATTCCAAGACCTTTCCTTGTCCAGAGAACAATTTCTAAGAGCCCGCCTATTTACTGGCTCTTCATTCAGCCACAGTCATTATCCCTGTTTTTATTGGCAGCATCTTCAATTTGTCATTTTTCCTTGGAAATCTATTTTTCCCCATTTCTAGATAATTTGATTCCTCCCTTCCCTCCACAGTTTGATTAGTTACTTAGAATTAATTATAAGGGATTTTCTGCTTTTTCCAAGGAATATGTCCTAATAAATCTGTTTTTTGTTCTCTAATAGGCGTTATCAAACTATCCTGCTAAGGGTAGAAAAGTGAGGCAGCAATGGAAGAATCATAGCAACTTGCTTTTTTAATGTGATCACCTCTCAAGAGATATATAAAAAGGAAAGGAATCTGCAGATTTTATTCTTACACCCAGTAGGAGGTGGCATGCATCTGCGTTTCAAGGCCATTGAGCCAATGCTGACTGAAGATGTTTCTGCAGTCATGTGGCCAGCCTGATGTCGTGAGTGCTGTTTCTTCCCCACCAAATTGATTCTTATTTATCTACTTGCATTTGTATAGTTTTGAACTGCTAGGTGGACAGGAGCGAGGCTTAACCACTGAGCTATCAGGCTGCCCAAAAAAGTATATAAACACAGAAAATAAATAAATATATTTCTTCTGTTGGTAATTTTGATAGCTTTTTTTAAACTGACTTTATCATAATCTAGTGATTATTTACTTATTAATTGATTTTAGGTGGCTGTTCATCTCATATAATGTGACCAGTTGTGGGTTTCAATTTTTTTTACTACTGGTTCCATGGGTGTGGCTTGGTGGGTGTGGCAGGGGAAGGATACTGTAAAATCTCCATTCCCATCCTACTCCAGGGGAAGGTTACTGCAAAATCCCCATTTCTTCCCGATCAGCTGGGACTTGGGAGGCAGAGAATAGATGGGGGCGGGGCCAGTCAGAAGTTTTACTACCGGTTCTCAGAACTACTCAAAATTTCCGCTACCGGTTCTCCAGAACTGGTCAGAACCTGCTGAAACCCACCTCTGAATGTGACTCCTTCTACAGACTTATTTTAAATACATATATACAGGATGGCACAGTATTAATTTGATCATATATTCAAATGTAACTTTAATAATTGTTTGTGCCAGGACTGAATGGTCTATTACTTGTATTAGTGAAAGATTCACTTCTTTTAATGTGCTGTTGTTGTTGTTATTATTATTTTTCTCCATAAAACACACATTCTGAAGTAATGCTCTAAAGTTAGTACTGGCAAGTCCCTTGTATCTGCTTCTAAGATAACTTATTCTTTAGCTAAAAAGTAATATAGCCACAGTGATTTATTTCCAGCAGAATTATTGAAGATAAATGTTAGCTGGTGGGCTCCAATATTGCCCAAACTTTTTACTCACGTACACCATTCATTTTAGAAGCCAGCAGACTGGACCAAATCCATCACTGTCCCATTATATTAAACGGGGAACAAAAGAAATCTAGTGAATTATCACAGTTTGCTGAGTATTGTAAGCAAGCTTTATTCAGGGAAGCCTGTTGGAAATTGGTGGCCTGGATGCCGCAAGATAACATTTTAGTGGAGGAACAAGCCAGATTTAGGAAAGGTAGGTCATCTTTAGACAATTTCCCAGTCCTTCAGCATTTGGATGGGAAAATATGGTACTTATCCTTGGGAAATTTTTATGTAGCCTTTATAGATCTGAAGGCATCATTTGATTTGATTCCCAGGAACAGGTTCTACAAAAAACTGCTTTGTGTATTATCTGGCATCTTCTTTCCTTAGTTTTATGAAACTCCATGAGAAAACAGCATGAGGCAAGGCAGATGGCATTCAAGGGTATTTCCCTCCCCCCCACCTTTTTAAGCAAAGGGTGAAACAGTACTGCATTTGGCACCTACAGTACTTTTATCACATAAAAGTTTTAAGAGTTCTCTAGACCTCTATAGAATAAGTTTTCAAGATCCTGGGTAATTGGGATAAATTTAGACTTAAAATCCTGTAGCTTTTCTCCTCAAAGTCTAAGCCCAATCAACTTGGAAAAAGCCTATCAAAACCAAAGAAGTGAGTCAACCTCAGATCTACAGAAAGGTCTAAGTTTCAGCTCAAAATTATATAACTCGAACTTACTTGGAAAACCTTTCCCAGTGGCCTGCGGTTTTGCTAACATCTTTTGCTTGTGCAAAGTCCAGCTTTGATGTACTAACTTTATCATCTCCAGAAGGGAGATTTAATAGTATTCTCATGTCCACACTGTGATAGATAGAGTCGAAGATCTTAAAAAGATCCAAAAATTAGGAGATTAACAAGCCTTTACAAAACAACAGCACACACAAATTAAAGCTGCCATATGCTAAATAAATAAATGCATTACCGGTAGTCCTTGACTTTCAACAATTCATTTAATGACTGTTTGAAGTTACATTGAAAAAAATGACTTATGACTGTTTCTCACACTTAGGATAGTTGCAGCATCTTCAGGGTCACATGATCAAAATTCAGATGCTTGGCAACTGACTCTTATTTATGACAGTTACAGTATCCCAGGATCATCTGACCTTCTGACAAGCAAAGTCAGTGGGGAAATCAGACTCACTTAACAACCACATTATTTACTTAACTGCAGTGATTCACTTAATAACTGTGGCAATAAAGGTGATATAATGGGTGAGATAAAACTCACTTCACAATGGTCTTGGTTAGCAACAGAGATTTTGGGCTCAATTGTAGTCGAAAGTTGAGGACTACCTCTAAAACCTTGGCTATGGATCTGTGAAGGTATTATCACGTCTTTTTATAAATAATCCTCCTCCTCCTCCTTGTCTTTACCAGGGTAGAAAAAAATTCTCCATGGCACATCTGAAAAGTATAGCTGCAACAGGAGTGAAATCCAGCAGGTTCTGGAGAAATGGTAGTGGAAATTTTTAGCAGTTTGGAGAACTGGTAGCGGAAATTTTGAGTAGTTCGGAGAACTGGCAAATACCACCTCTGGCTGGCCTCAGGAATGGGGAGGGAATGGGGATTTTGCAGTATCCTTCCCCTGGAGTGGGGTGGGAATTGAGATTTTGGATTACACCACTGAGCTGCAATCCCCTCATAGTTTCATGGATTGTTTCTTTGCGTCAGAAGCATCACAACAATTAAAATAAGGCATACTATATAACAAAAAAATAAAACATAAAATGTAAGATTAAAATAAGTACAAGTTAAACAAATCTTTCCCAGAACCTAGCAACATTAATTGCATTCTGTTATGTTGCCAGGAAGTCTTCAAAGCTATATCGATCAGGTTATACATATTGTATGTGTTATTGTCTGCATGTCACCACAATCGCAAAGGATAGATAGCCCATTTGTTCAGGATGTCTTTGAATCTTGTACCCATGCACAGTTTACTACATGGATTATTAAAATGGAGAGATATCTATAATAAATGCATTTTTTCCCTGTATGTTTTATGAAAGAAGTTCTGAACTACCTACAGCAGGGGTACCAAACTTGCAACCTGTGGGCTGGATGTGTCATGTGCTGGCCCCATCCCTGCCCTGTTTAGCGAAAGGGGAAAAAAATTCCTGATATGTCACATGACATTGCCGTGACGATGTGAGTTTGACACCCCTGACCTACAGGAAACTGAGCCTTACATTTCAAAATGTGGGTAAAAACAGATAGTAAGTTAAGTGGGGGAATAGCTGCAGGCACATTTTGGAAAAAAAACCCCTAAGAATAATAAGAATAAGTTGCTTTTGAGAATTGCCATGTACACTGTTCTTTTTTTCTTTTTTGCCTTGCTCATTGAGAATTCAACTACTGCATGGGATAAAATGAAAATGACCTTTAAGCATTAATTATCTATTTTAAAATTCTAAATTTATTACATATTTTTCCAAAAATACAAATAGTTACTAGTAATGTATATCTTTTTTTTGTTCAAGCAATGAAGCAAATCATCCATACTAATGTACGGGGTTAAATTTTTGGCAGTCTTAAATTAATATGCTATTAAAACTGGGTAAAGCTTTTAAAAATGCAATTAAAAAGTAAGCCTAGATAATTTATCTACAGTTAGTATTTTCATTACCTGGAAAAGAAAGCCTAGATCTACAGAAAGCAAATCCAATTTTTTTGGACACACAGTCATTCTAATGACTATTCTGAAGTAAAGTCCATTAAACTATGTGGAACTTACTTTCAGATCAAGTAAAGATAAGAATGAAGGACTCTAGTAATTTAATTTTCTCTTTTGAAAACAAAACAATGGGAGAGTTCTTGAAATGTATGTTTGCTATCCAATCCCAGGTGCATTTATTTATTTAGATTAATTTCTTTGGAAAGTTTTTGAAAACTTGAAGTATTAGGTACATTTTAGAGGTAATTAAAACAGCTAGACTGGGATTTGGGGCTTAGGAAAGGGTTCTTTGAGGAATGCCACAAATTTAGATAACTCATAGACCAATTCCCACTAGATTTTCCACCCTCCTTTTTATTACAAAAACCATGTACAAAATAAAATTTTCTCTTCTACAAATTGAAGCATGATCTATTATTTACAACAAAATGGTTTAATTTTATTGATTTGTTTGTTGCCTCCTGTTTGCCAATACTTTTCAATTTCACCCTTCATTTAGTTACTTTAACTCCCTGTAAATTCTCAAGTCATTGCTTCCTAATCTGCTAAGGGTTGATTTGAACTTGGCTGGGTTCAGGCTGCTGAGTGCAGGAAACTAGATTTTTCCTCAGATTCCATTCCTTTCAAGCAATCTTAGCCACCATTAGGCAATTGATGCTGAGTTAGTCTAACTGGATGGAGATTTTTTTGGTCCCAGCTGGGGCCTGATGCTATCTTCACTAGGGTTTCTTCCCTTCCTCACTTATATTGCTGGCTGTCCTGTCTGGTTCCTGCCTCTACTTTTATTTAACTTCACCAGCTATTTTCACTGGCCAAACTTTTTGCCATAATTGTTTTTCTGAGTTGGCTGACTTTCTCATTGCTCTACTCTACTAGTTGGTCATGCTAGTTAAGTTTTCCGCCAGTGCTTGATTCTGTGCAGGCCACGGTCAACTGCCCTGCTGGCTTATGTCTTCTGGGTACCATCTCTCCAGTGGGCAATGACCTCCTTGCCTCTTCTCACAAACTATGCTTGAATCCCATACTGATGCCACTATCAGTCTGCCAGCCAAACAGCTACTGCTCTACTGATGAATACTTCTCATCCCCTTTTGGCTCATGTCATTGGCCTCCTTTATGTATCTTTGATCTTTTTGTCTTGGCACTGAAAGAGACTACCTGGAAGTCTTTGGCCCTGTCTGCTGGGATCCTGAAACAATCTGGACACAGCATCCATACATAGTCTTCGTCAGCCTTCTCCTTGCCTACCCAAGCTATTTCTGGTCAATCAAGCTGCATATACAGTTATCTGACTTTATCTCACAATTCACACCACATAGGATATAGGTATAGAAGTCCCCTCCCCACCTTGAGCTATCAGCAGTGCCATAATTCCAACAACTTTTCTGTTACTGTATAATAATCAATGTTTTTTTCCCCATATTGGAAGTATTCACAAGTTATGAAGCTCCACTTTAATGAAAAATGCCCTTCAGGTCATTTCCAATATTAGACTCCCATAATTTTATAGTAGTCAATTAAATCTTTGAGCATGCCTAGAACTCTCTCATATCTAAACTATCTTCTTTAAAGGGCAGATACAATATTTTCCAGGCCTGAAGGATTGTTTATAACTGCAAATTAGAAGGTTATCTGCTGTATTACTAGCTTGCACTGCTCTTTTCAAACTGGTACACAAACTATGTTTCAAAACACCAAGGTGATATTAATAAAAAGGAGTTACTACACAACATACAGTAATATTGGAAACAGATTATTAATATATTAGGGCAAATGGTGTAATGGTACAGGTTATTAGTACTGTAGCTTCTCACTTGATATATAATTGGAAATGAATATAAGAGGTGGCATATGAATCCTCATTGATTTACACTGAATCCAAAGAGCAGTGATAATTTCTGCCAAAGGTTGACTCATTTGAAAGAGAACAAAAAAGAATTTGCAGACAGTCTGTTGAGAAAGATGCATTAAGAATATTACTGTGTTTGCTCATAGTTCTGCATATGCATTAGAATGGCAGGATGAATTCTTCTTTTTTTAAAAAAAGGAAATCAACTAAAGTTTTAGCAACATTTTAATATATTTCAAGTGAGAGGCTCTGCTGAGCACGGAACTTCTCAGGACCCTTGCATCAGTATTACTAAAAAATTTTCTTGATGATGAAATACATCAAGTAATAGATTTAGGAAAACTGGATACCTTATAAGGCTTGTGTAATAAGTGCCAGATTTCATTGCTAGTGACTTTAACGTAGCCAAATATTTTGGCTTACAGGGGATTGGTCTATATTTAATAGTGCATTTTATTTAAAGGCAAGAATAACAGCCAATGTGCTATCATGAGATATCAGAATCAAACAAGGCAGTATGATTTTTTTAAAAAAGCTCTGTGCCTACTTTTATATGCATTTTTTAAATGCTTTGCACTCTGTATATAAATTCATTTTAAATTTGTCTCTCTTTCTGCATGTGTATCTGTAAACAGAAAGTTAAGCTGAATTTATATAGAGAAATGTAAAGCATCAAAATGTGTGTGTGTGTGTGTGTGTGTGTAAAATCCATCCACCATCTTCAGGAAGAAAGGAAATGAACTGGCAATTTCTTTCTTGGAACAGAACAGTAAGAGAACACAGCAACAGGCAAATCATCCAATAGGAGAGTTTGGTAGCCTCTTGTTCAGATTTAAGGCTTTGCAAGTTATTGACAAATTGTGCCTGTCTGCACAGGGGATATTATTATTAATAACAACAGTAATAGTAAATAATATATAATCTGACTCCTTAGGACTCTGGGCAGCTTAGAATTGTTAAAAACACAACATGCACATACACAAAAACATCACAAGAGAGAAGAAAGAACAATGGGGGCAGAAAAGTAAACTCAGAAGGGAACAGAAAGGAAGAAAGGAGCTTAAATCATGCTCTCCAAAGGCCTGGGTGAAGAACTGGTCTTGAACGCCCCTCAAAACACCAGCAGCTGATCTCTGGAGGAACTTCATTCCAGAGGGAAGGCACTGCTAGGGAGAAAGCGGGCACCCAGGCACCCAAGAAGGATGTAGAGCACATCAAGCCTGCTAGATCAAACTAGCTAGGCAAATACTTTGGGAAGATTTTCTTAAACCAGTTTAAAATCAAAGTGAGACAAGTCCAAGAAAAGAACAGTTGAAGTGCTAACTGCAGATGTGCTCTGAAGATGTTTTTTATATTGTGGATGGGCATTGCCTGTATTGGTGAGTTTAATGTGTTCGATAATAAATGCTGTAGGGCTTCATGAAAATTTTTGCCTTATTACTTTTTAATTATATCTTATTGCATTTATTGAGTTTTATTAAACCATTTTTAGTCTTAACGATGTATTTTTATAAGCCACTCTGAGAGGGTCAAGAAATATCTAGAGAAATAAATGTTGGTTTCTAGAGAGGTTGGTTTTACTAGAAGAAGGGTGGTTATTTACTTCAATTCATTTTAAATGGACTTGTTCTAAATTTAGACATTTATTCAGAATAAATCCTCCATTTATTAGTCAGAAATAATTATTTCCAAAATATCAAATTCTATACAGTGTATAATTATGCATTTATTCATACAGTTAAAAAATTCTTTGGATCATACATATAGAGGTGGCTTTGCTTACACGTGGGGAACCGAGGATTTTCTGCAGACTGGTGCTCTATACAATTAAGTAATACAATTACTTAGACTAGTTCACATTTGACAAAGTGAAAAGGGTCTTTGGAATTAAGAAATATGGATATTTTAATGGTAGAATAAATCCCAGGTTTAGGAAGTAGTCAACTTTCATAAAATATTGCATTTTCTTTCACTATTACATATGTATCCATACATGGGAATTGGTCTATGAGTTATCTAAGTTTGTGGCACTCCTCAAAGAACCCTTTCCTAAGTCCCAAATCCCAGTGTAGCTGTTCTAATTACCTCTAAAATGTACCTAACATTCCAAGTTTTCATAAACTGTCCAAAGAAATTAATCTAAATAAATAAATGCACCTGGGATTGGATAGCAAACATACACTTCAAGAATTATCCCAGTTTGTTTAGTGACCGTTCAAAACTACAACGCCACTGAAAAATGTGACTTATGATGGTTTTTCAAAGTTAACAGTTCAAACCTTTGCAGCATCCCCATGATCATGTGATCAAAATTCAGATGCTTAGCAACTGGTTCATATTCATGACTGTTGCTGTGTCCTAAGGTCATGTAATCAACTTTGTGACCTTCTGACAATGGGGAAGTCAATGGGGAAGCCAGATTCACTTAACAAAAGGATTACTAATTTATCAACTGCAATGATTTGTTTTAACAACTGTGGCAAGAAAGTTCGTAAAATGGTGCAAAACTCACTTAACAAATATCTCACTTAACAACAGAAATTTTGGGCTCAATTGTGGTCATACATCAAAGTACATATCCCTGTCCTAGCAAAGCACAAAAAAGTATATAATTCCATAACTTTCTGTTTACTGCAAATATTTTTTTCTGGGAAATATATTTTAGGAAAATATTCAAAGCTATTTTGTCAACACATGCTTAGGAACAAGTCTTAATCTCAACAGAGATTTTAACAGACATTTTAACAGACATTTTAACAGAAATATGAGATCATTTGCATTCTTATATGTAGGTCTAGGGTCTTGGGGAGCAATCTTGCCTTTATCTGGGATTGGTTTGAACCTGTGGGGCCTGAGGAAGTGGCCAGGATGCTTAGGACTGTGATACCCAAGTATACATTATCCCTGCTGAATTAAACAGTGCCATGAGTGTCTTATCTTGGTGCCTGGATGCTGTGAGAATCTGGATGGATCAGGTTCAGCTGAACACTGGCAAGACTGAGTGACTTTGGGCTGTGAGGTCTGCCATTTCTAGAAATCATTGCTGCTGGATGGGGTTGCACTGTCTCAAACAAACCAGCTGGTCCTCCTGGACTCATGACTCCTGCTTGAAAGTCAGATGACAGTCATGGTTAGGGGGGTCTTTGCACAGCTTCCTATTGTGCAGCAGTATTGATCAGTGGGCTCTGGTCATGGTTACTCATGGCTTAGTCTGTCCCATCAGATCTGGCAGAAAAGACATGTTGCAGGTCCCATCTGCTAGGAAGCTACAGATCGCAGGGGGTGGGCCTTTTCTGCCATGACACTTGCCTTATAGAACATCATACCCCGCTCCCCAAAGTGAGACTGGACCCATCCCTGTTAATTTTGTGCCACAAAACCTGGTTATGCCATCAGGCCTGGGGCCCCAGGGGACCACCAAAGTACTGAGGTGGCACCATTGTTGTTAACCTCTATGTCCTCTCTTAGCCTTTGTGGTTTTTAAATTGTTTTTAATAATAATTGTTTTTCTGTCAACTGTATTATAGTCTTATTGTACGTCACATAAAGTCAGTTTTTTGTGTGCAGCCATTTAAATGTAATGAATACATGTGATGAATAAAGGCAAGACATATTTATAAAGCAGGTAGCCTTAGTGATAATAAAGTGACAAGTAAAAAAAAATCCATTATTCCCCTAAATCAAATAGTAAACAACAACAACAACAACAACAATAATGGAGCTTTAATACATGTAGCCTCTTCAGTGTATGTGGTCACCACGTTCCTGAGACTTTAGAAAAGGCAGCATGGGAGGAGAGAAAAGAAAACTACAGAGTTTTTATGCACTGATAATTTATTATCTAATAAACTCTAGCCTACCTTCTTATTCCCAGTGTTCTCATTATCTGTATACAACTTAATGCCCCATTGCTAGCAGCAGGGTTGCAAGGATATTATTGAGCAAATCTTCTACTGCTTTTCATCAGTAGTTACATGAGGGGGTGGTACTTACGTTGGAACTATGTAGATCCAGGCCAAGCAAATGAGAAAGCCCAGAGGCTGTCAAGTAGCGGTAATGACTAAATCCCTTTCTTTTTAACTGAGGCTGCAGTTAGTGCACAAAATAAACCTTGTCGGATCATTATCAGGAGTTTTGCTTATATTTGTCTAAGGAACCAGAATAACTGAACGGCCAAACTGTGATCTAGTTGCTATCGATTCACGTAGTTAGACCTTTTACAATTGGCTGGTATGTTTTAGTAGGGTGCCATAAGTCTATTTCTCATAGCTCCTTTACCTTCCTGTCCCATTTTAGCAGCATACGATTGCTAGAACTGGCCAGCAGTTGGCAGTTGCTTGCAAAGCAACAATCCATGTGTTCCCCTGATCCTGTACACAAGGCTTGATATGAATGGTTCTGTTGGGGTTATCAGCATAGCATTTTACTGATTTGTGAGAAGCTCCAAAATAATGAACATGTCCTTGTGAAACTAAATTGCACCAGGCTTAGGATGCAATGATCTTAACACTTCTTGAAGTACTCAAATGGTGGCTACTCTAAGGTAATGTTTAGGATTGCCCAGGTCACTTCACATCCAGATGTGTTCTGGATGTGAAGTTCTGGCTCCAATATTAAAATTTCATTTGTTAATTACCTGGACATAAATATCGAATGGCAGTGGTAAGGTATGATACTAGTTTAAGGAAAATTTTACTATGAGACCTGGTAAGTTTCATCTCCTTTGGGATTTGGTTCTATGACTGAACTTCTCAGGTAGAAAATTTTCTCCATAATCACCTGGATTCTGCCTTAAATCCTTTATTCCACATCATTTACTCTGCAGTGATACAAATGTATATTGTCCTCTGCAGAACACTTTTATATAACTC
This sequence comes from Pantherophis guttatus, assembly GCF_059756535.1. Classification (NCBI taxonomy): domain Eukaryota; kingdom Metazoa; phylum Chordata; class Lepidosauria; order Squamata; family Colubridae; genus Pantherophis; species Pantherophis guttatus. Next base: position 31,187,626 of record NC_142065.1, on the reverse strand, counting down.
TCCTCTCTCCTCTCAGTAATTTCTTTTCAACATCAAACATGTTTAGTTCTTCAAATCTTTCTCATAGTTCATAGTTTCTAGTTCCCTGATCAACCTTGTTGTCTCTCTTTGCAGCTTCTTAGACCCTTTTTAAAGTATGTCCAGAAGTGGAACCAATCCTCAAGATTAAAGATCTATACTGTGGAAAGCAAAGTAAATTGTTTGAGGAAGCTGTTTTCAGTGAACTATGTTTTATTTCTCTTCCCAAATCATTCCCTCTCTTTTTTCTTTTTGTTCACATTTAGGGGAGCATGCAGTTTCAATCCTTCTTACCTAACCCTCTATGCTGCCTTTTCCAAGGAGATTCTGCGTGCAACAGTGAAGTAATACTGACAGCTCAGTATTATTGCATGATTGTTCTCTTTCTCTCTACTGTATCCCCTAGCCCCTACTACACCCTCACTCCCCTATCTACCAACACTTGTCATAATTGACAGCTAATGTTGGAGCACCAAGTTCCCAAGAGACACAACTGAGGAACCCTGGGTATACCTACCTAATGTCCAGACAAGAAGGAAAAAATGGAAGGGTTATATGAACAGATCGTAGGAATTGCCACATTCCAATACGGACAATAAATATCACCCATTCTTCATGGCATAATAGATACTGCAGTTCTTGACAGATAAAATGTGCAGGGATTATATTTTGTTAAACAATGCCTGCATTCACATATCATGCTAAGCCATAGACCATGGTTTACATTGCTCATAGATGCTAAACAAAAAATCATAGGGAGTTGCACTCAACGGCTATAAGACTCACTTTACTTTATGACTGTATATGAAAACAGTCTTAGTATGCTGGTTTATGGACAGTCAACTCATGAAGTGAATTCTTTGAAAGTGGATTAGACTTTACAAGTGGGTAAATATGTTAGTTCCCAAGATACTGTATGAAACTCTTAGAGAAAATAGAATTTTAACACCCTTAAATTGAACTGGAGCATGCCACAATATTACAAAATTAGATTGCAAAGGAAAAGATCTATTTATTTCCCCTTTCTATTATGCAGAAACATTTCCTATATATTTGATGTAGAAAATGGAACTTTAATGTCTCCCTTACAGGTGAGTTTCAGATATTTGTTAAATTGCTTCTGTGTGGATTAACAGTTTCTCATCAGCTAATACTAGAATAAGTTTTTGTGACTAAAATTACTTTTTTTTATCATGTATGACACTAGGAGCAACTCTCACTACAGCACTCCCCCCACAAAGGGGTGGAAATTGCATCTAACTAGTTCTAAACTTCAAGTAGAAAAATCAATTCCGACCATTTTAAAATCCTAGAGAGACAGAAGCAGTCATTTAATCTGTCTAGCCTTAAAGTTGCTGAAAGTGAAAATACAATTTCAGATTCTATATTGTGTGGAACTTTGGGATTTGATCTTGAACCATAACAAAATAAGTTTCTGAGATCCATGCACTTTTTGAAGCAATATATCACTTGCGCCATGGAAAGGGAAGGCAAGGATATATTTGTTAGCAGTGCTGTCTGCTCATCTCCAGATAGCTTAGTATGAGAGTGGAACTTTGATTGGAACTACAAAAGACAATTAAACAGACAATCTGGGTCCTTTTCTGTTGTTGCTTTTTTTGCACTGATATTCATAATGTCCTCAGTGACTTCTGAAGTGGATGTAGAGATATATGGATTTCTTTTCTGTTCACTCAGTGATTTGCCAAATAGCCTACTGAGAAAGAGAAATGTAACACTGCTATATGGGCTAAATTCTAATGAAGACTGAATAGAGACAAAGATAATTACATTAAAAAAAGATAGAGACAGTCTACATTAGAGAAAGTTGCATTTTTAATACTTTCACTAGGACAGTTTACATATCAAAGAATAAAAACCAGGATGATTTCCATTAAAATGTTCTGGGCAATTTTCATTAATAGTTAAGCATATTAAGCGATATACATAGAAACCTTTCAATATATTGCATTGCAAATGTAAATGATTACGGAATTTTCTACATTTCTTAAAGGACAAAAAAGAACATATCACACTGGAGTATTGTACAGCAGACAGGATTTTTAGTCACTTGCACAACCCTACTCTTTACTATGTTGCTAGTAGCACTTAATACTTTATAGTACTATGACAGTATCTCATGTTTACCACCTTAATGTTTTCTGAACTTAATGATGTTCAAGATACTTGAGTAGAAGATAGATGACCCAAGTCCAAATCCACTCTGACAATGTTGGAAGATTTTAGAGCAGTTTTTATTTCTTAATCCAATCTATCCTGCAGGTAATTATTTTGAAAAATATGGGAAGAGGGGGAATAATGTGGGGTATAATATTCAGCAAAAAAACATACAACAATTTATTTATTTATTTTTATTTTATTTATTTGTCAAATGGATAACAGATAACAGATATAAGTATAAACATGATTATGAATACAGGATAAGGATATGAATAAATGGGGACAGTAGGACAGGGACGGTAGGCACGTTGGTACACTTATCCATGCCCCTTACAGACCTCTTAGGAATGGGGTGAGGTTAACAGTAGACTGTCTAAGGTTAAAGTTTTGGGGGTTTGGGGAAGAAACCACAGAGTCAGGTAGTGCATTCCAGGCATTGACCACTCTGTTGCTGAAGTCATATTTTCTGCAATCAGGTTTGGAGCGGTTTATCTTAAGTTTGTATCTATTGTGTGCTCGTGTATTATTGTAGTTGAAGCTGAAGTAGTTATTGACAGGTAGGACATTGTAGCAGATAATTTTGTGTACTACGCTTAGGTCAGACCGAAGGTGGTATAGTTCTAAATTGTCTAATCCCAAGATTTCAAGCCTGGTGGCATAAGGTATTTTGTTGTGAGCAGAGGAGTGGAGTGGAGGAGTAGAGCCAATGCAAGAAAGCATCATAATCAGCTTTCAAGTTCGTCATGTATAATTTGAAAGACAATGACTTTGAACATTTCAGTTAAAATGTCTAATACTAATTTAAGTACAGATTATAAAATTTCAGAAGCACTATTATTGTTTCAAAGGATTACTTAAGTGTCTTCTATCACAAGAAAACATGGCAACTTTTACAGGAGTGAGACAGTTAAGAAGAAATTGAAGCAGATGTGTTATAATATAACTGTTGAGGTATTTTGATAGTTGAAAACACAGAAAATATATCTACACATCTACCAAATGTGGGCTTCACCGACCACATTTGGATTACTGCATCTGGTTCTAGGTACCATATTATAATAGAGACAGTAATGAATTGCAGAAATTTTGAACAAGGACTACCCTGATGGGGAAGATCTGGAAACCAAGCTGTATGAGGAATGATTGAACAGTTTACTTTAGCCCCCAGAAGAGGTTGAGGGAAGTATGATAGTCTTCAAATAGCTGAACAGTTATTGTAGAGAATAGGGAGAAGATTTATTTTGTGTTGCCCCTCTCAGTTAAATTTACAGGTCAGTAAGTTCAGGATAGATGTCAGGAGATTCTTGTCTATACAAATTGCCAGTCAATGGAACAGGCCTCAACAGTGACACAGTGATTTAACCTTTGGTGGAAATCTTCAAGCAAAATCTTGGATACTAATCTATCAGAGAAACTTTAGTGAATTTTGCACTGAGCAGGATATTGGATTAGATGCCTCTAAGGTATTTTCCAACTCTTACGATTCAATGCGAATGAACAACATTTATATCATGACTGAAATCATTATAAGGATGAATCAGATTAAGAGCTGCCATCAAGTTCTGAGTCATGCTGAACAAAGAAGCCTAGATATATTCAAAGATGCATATGGTGAGTCAGTTGAATCAGTTATCTTCATATTCACACCAGAGGTGGGTTTCAGCATGTTCTGACCAGTTCTGGAGAACCGGTAGCGGAAATTTTGAATACCGTAGTTCAGAGAACTGGTAGTAAAAATTCTGACTGACCCCACTCCCATCTATTCTCTGCCTCCCAAGTCCCAACTGATTGTGAGGAAATGGGGATTTTGCAGTAACCTTCCCCTGCCACGCCCACCAAGCCACACCCACAGAACTGGTAGTAAAAACTTTTGAAACCCACCACTGACTCACATCCTCTGGAGTCACATAGCAAGTCTGTGACATGGGTGATATTTTGGCCTTAAATGAGGAAGAGAGGAAAAGGTACTTTTGTCCTCTTGCTGAAATGTACATGTACCCTAGAATCAGTAGATTTAATTTTTCACATTATTTTAATTTGTTTTTTTTTTAGGCTTGGAGGTTTTATTATTGATTCAACTACTTTATTGAAGATTGCTTTTTTTGTTTCCAACATGCTGATTTCCCTTGGGAAGGATAAGAGTGTATTCCTCCTCCTCCTTGTTCTCCTCTTCGGTATAATACGGATTCAAAGTCTTGAATCTGACTTTGGCATTAATGAATTTAATCTCAAAACTTAAATCCCAAAATTCTCATATGAGGTATTTTTTCTCTTAAACGAGAAAAAATGTTTACTTATGTCCTTTCTGGATCTCTATTTGTATGGCCCTTGGTAAGCACCATAAGCAGCTGTAAAGAGATTGGATTATCATCTTCATTACAGAGTGGTGAAATCCAATTTTTTTTACTACCGGTTTCTGTGGGTGTGGCTTGGTGGGCGTGGTTTGGTGGGCATGGCAGAAGAAGGATACTGCAACATCTCCATTCCCACCCCACTCCAGGGGAAGAATACTGCAACATCTCCATTCCCACCCCGCTCCAGGGAAAGGATACTGCAAAATCCCCATTCTCTCTCTATTCCTGGGGGAAGGATATTGCAAAATCTCCATTCTCACCCCACTTTGGGGCCAGCCAGTCTCCATTCCCACCCCACTCTGAGGCCAGCCAGAGGTGGTATTTGCTGGTTCTCTGAACTGCTCAAAATTTCCGCTACTGGTTTTCCAGAACCTGTCAGAACCTGCTGGATTTTACCCCTGGATGATAATCTGTTCTTATAAATTAAATCAGTCCTTGATTTATTTTTTTTTAAGAAATGCATGGCTGCTGACATTATGAACTTCTAGGCCTGTGTTGTTGCTGCTGATCCTTCTTTCCCTACAAGGTGGAGAAGACATTTCCCCCAGTGATGAAATCCATTTTTTTTTACTACCGGTTCTGTGGGCGTGGCTTGGTGGGCATGGCAGAGGAAGGGTGCTGCAAAATCTCCATTCCCTCCCCACTCCTGGGGAAAGGATATTGCAAAATCTCCATTCCCACCCCACTCTAAGGCCAGCCAGAGGTGGTATTTGCTGGTTCTCTGAACTGCTCAAAATTTCCACTACTGGTTCTCCAGAACCTGTCAGAACCTGCTGGATTTCACACCTGATTTCCCCTCAAGGTGGAGAAGGTGGAGAACTGCCTCAAACAGTTGTCTTAAATCACTGGTGAGATGATAATTGTTATTCATTTATCAAACCAAAGTTGTTTATACCAAATGTCAAATATAGTTATTAATTTAAGGTAAAGCAAACTGTAACAATTATCAACCTTTTGAATATGGAGGTAAAATATAAATGGAAGACATGGTTTTCAGTATCAGAAATCTTCTCCATGTTATGCTTGTAAATGAAACATTCTGTCCTTTCCAATTTCTTAGTGAAAGAATTTGTGTGACATCTATGCCTGTATCAAAAAGCTTCTCCTGGAAATAAATTCATGTGGTGAGTCATTTATGTATTGCAGAGTTATTAATGAAGAGCTAGCATGGGTCAGATAACCGAAGACTGCTGTAATTTGTAATTATTTATTGCATTTGAGCGTGCTCATGAAAGTTGTAGTTTCATCAAGGTTTTGAGAGGGAGGGATTTGATGCATAAAATCTGAGTGAAATTGTATAGCAGATAATTATAATGGAGGCTTGATGTATTAGATGGTAAACATTGCTACTTAGAAAACTGCTATAAATTATTTATTTCCATTCTTTACAGCTTTATGGGCTTGCTGATTTGTATTTAATACTGCAGAAGAATCACTGCTAGGCAGCAACCAGACAATGTAACATTTCATGAAGCGATAAGTGTACTATGGTTATGGTATGAAATAAAGCTAGAAAAGTGTTTTGATCACAGATTGGCTGGATACTGCATTAGATGGAGGAGGAATATTTGTGGCATAATGTATAGAAGAATTATTTAAGCCCACCAAATAGTTATTATGAAACGGCCTTGTTATGAGATTTACTGACAAGCCCCCTATCTCCAAATTCTCTATTTCTATCTCCAAATTCTGGTTCCAGAATAAATGGGTAATAATCATATTATTATTATTATTGCTCATTCTGGTTGGAACATTGGATAGCTCTTCAGACAAGGCACTGTAATTTAACACCAGCTGTCTGCAATTAAAAGTAAGTTCGAATCTTGCCAGGCTCAAGGTTGACTCAGCCTTCCATCCTTTCTAAGGTAGGTAAATTGAGGACCCAGTTTGTGGGGGCAATAAGCTGACTTTGTATAAAATATATAAAAGTATGAAGGCTATTGTTTAACACACTGTAAGCCGCCCTGAGTCTCCGGAGAAGGGCGGCATATAAATCAAAATTAAAAAAAAAAATGACTGTAAAGGATAAAGAATATAAATCCTGGTTTTACTTCCCGCCATCCATTAGCATCCTTCAGTCTCCAAAGACTATGGTATCGTGCTCTGGAAAGAGGTCCTCAAACAGCATCTAGTGTGACTAAAAAGGCCAATTCGAGAGTGGCAATCCCTTCCACACTGAGGGCAGATACATTCTGTCCCCTGCCCAGCCCCCAGATTTTGCTGGTTCCAGGATTGCCTCTTTGCCTCAGCCTGCTGAACAAGTGTTTCTTTGAATTGGAGAAGGCCATACTGCGTTTTTAGCCTACAAGCTGAACGATCAGAGGTCGCTTCCCGCAGGACTACAATAATAAGTATAATGCTAATTTATAGTTTTACTTCCTGCAGAACTACAAAACCAGGATCTCCTATTGTATTTTTCTTTCCCCACTTCATCTGAGGCAATCAAGAGAAGCACATTGGAACTGTTGTCTTCTTATGGTATGGGCAAACTTTGGCTGTTTTAAATACGTTTCCAATTTTTATGTGTGGGTTTGCTGGAAGTGTGCTTTGTCTCCCTATTCACATTCCAGTACACCAGTACATCCTCCTTCGAAAACATCCTACCCAGGGTTTTCAGAGATAAGTGACACTTGACTTTTTCATCTTTACCCTAAAAGCCTATCAAAAATCAAGTACACAAAGTAAATTTGGAGGGCCAAAAAAAGAACAGTAGATAGCAAGTTCTCCTGTGACTCTGGAGTCTCATAGATACTTCTCAAGCTATACATTAACTTTTTATTTCATGGATGTGATGGAATATGCACCTGAGAAGCAGTGGAGAGGAGTCTTGGAAGCACAGAGCTTTCTTAGGGAAGTGGCAGTAACATACCACCGAAAAGCCTAAATTAAACAACTGCACAGTCCTGAGCTGGCTGAGGGAGAGGAAAGAGGTTCAAGGTAGCCACACCCTATAATTTGTAGGATATATCTATTATGGTGAAGGGTTATAACTTTAGTTTGGAAGGATTTTGTTCATTAGGTGTAAGCAAATAAAGCAGTGGTGAAATCCATTTTTTTACTGCCGGTTCTGTGGGCGTGGCTTGGTGGGCATTGTGTGGCTTGGTGGGCATGGCTTGGTGGGCGTGGCAGGGGAAGGATACGGCAAAATCCCCATTCCTCTCCGCTCTGGGGCCAGCCAGAGGTGGTATTTGCCGGTTCTCTGAACTACTCAAAATTTCCGCTACCGGTTCTCCAAACTGCTCAAAATTTCTGCTACTGGTTCTTCAGAACCTTTCAGAACCTGCTGGATTTCACCCCTGAAATAAAGGATTGGATTTTGCTGTGTTGTCTTAGCTCTGAGTAGTCTGACCCTATTGAACAGTTCAGAGAAGCTGGAGGAAGGACATTCCCACCTTCTAAAATTAAGCATAAGAAATTAATGGCAAGTAGTAGAAAGATTTTTGCCAGGGTGGGGAGAACTGCTTGTAGTCCAAATAGATCCAATCCCTAAATCCATTTTGTGAGAGCGTCCAAAATTTTAAATGTATGAACAAAGAAAACTCTTTGAAGTGGATAATAACCTGATAGAATGAATATATATACAGATATATATCAAGTATATAGATATGCATAATTGATCTATTATGTCAATTTTTGTATTTATTTTAAACCCATCTATTAATATTTTTATTTATATTTGCATGGACAAAAAGATAGACCTATGAAGATATTTTACTTTTAGAATCTATATCAAGACATAAAATGATTTTCTGACCCTCCTACAAGAGACAATATTTCTTTTATGACAGCTTATTATATTAAAACTGCCTTTAACATTTAAAAAAATGATAGCCAATTAACCAATGGCCTTGTTTTAGAACAGCATAATTTTTAAATGGTTTTTAAAAACTAGTTAATTAAATAGTACTTTCCTAAATACAATGGAACCTTCATTGCCACGAAGTGCTCATTCATTCTGTGATCTGTTCTGAATAATTTTTGGATGGCCCAAATCCTGTCAGAAAGAAAAAAAATGACTCGGTTATACCTATTTGACTCATTTTAAGCTACTGTCTCCATAGCAGAACACATTCTGAGGTTGTTATAAATGTAGTATGTCTCATGCATTCATCAGGGATGGTGATATGAATGTTGGATGTCTTGTAATAAGTTGCTCCATTGGATAGAAATTCACCATAACTCCCTCATACTTGCCTGGAAAGAAATGTTCAAAATCGGTAGACGATGTGTTTGGGAAATGGGAAATGATTGTACTCAATACACAAACTACCTGGATAATAACAAACATATCCTCAAATAACAATTGAAAGCATTGTTAAAGAATTTCTTCACTCTACTAACTTTCAATAATTACTGAAGCGATTGCAATAGAATTTGTGCACTGCTGTGGAAGATATCTATTAAAAATGTTTTCTGAGTTTTTGCTATTGCAAGGAAAAGTTAATTGAAGGTACAGAGCTGGTGTTAATTGTCTCTTTCAATAAAATTGTGGCTGAACTATTACACAGCACTGACCTTAGCAATCAATTTCTTTCCATTAGAGAATCAAGTGATTGTACAGTATGGTGCTTTGTTACATATAATCAATAATGTGCAACCAATTGAGATAGTACTGAAATGAAGCAAGCATCCATACCAACTCTCTGATGGCTGCATCTGATTGTGAAAAATGATTTGTGAATTCAAGTGATTAGGATGGTAATATTCTAATGACACAGAATGGATAATGTCATTTTTATCCAATGAGTTAATGGTCTGATAATAAAGGGTTAATAAGTTGCATTGGAGTGGAACCTAACACAAATACATATACAAGACTAGATGCAAGATATTACAAGATATGAAGGGACAGTGCATTTGTGAGAATAGTTCATTTTGATCATATGGACATCTATCAGATCTTAATATATCATAAGGACATTTGAATATCCCATCAAACAAGCTGAGGTAATCCAGCATGATTTACAAAAAAGAACTGGAGGGAAAAATACTTCAAAGCACCATCTTTCTCTCCATCAAGGCCATTTAGCCATTTCAAATAAATTTATCTTATCTATATATTAAAATTGTTCGGTTTGTGTATTTCAGATTTTGAGAACTAAAAATAGACAGCATGTTAATGATATTATATTCTAACCACTTCATTGGCTGAAAATATCAGCCAATGATTCATTTGAGAGAAAGAGTATCGACAACTATATGCAACACTGTTCTCCGTTTGAGCCTTCCAGGAATTGGCATCTTTTGGAATGACCCATCAATCAAAGTCAACACGCAAACAAAACCATGATAAAGTAGTAGCCTTCCTGATATCCACACAAGAATTTCGAAGGATATCAAGAATGTGGATGTTAAACACTACTAAAAAAATCAAGGGAATCAAGGATATAGTTTTGCTGATTTAGTGCAGGCCCTTTTTCTGCCACATAGAGTGTAGCAAGCCCCAGTAACAAGAGTATAACTGCATGAATAAAAGAAAAAGATCAATGAGATGCACTATACCACTGGTTTTAATTTTCTTTTAAAGGCAAGATGTTTTCCCCCAGTGAATATTCTGCAAATGCATGAACAACGCCTTCAAAAACCCTTTGCTTTCCACTTCTATTATGACTTGAAGGAAGATGAATGTTTTAAACATCATCCAGGAGTGAATGAAGACTTTCAAAGAGATTTATCTTTTTCCTTTTCTTTGTGGAAGAGATGCCTTGATTTACAAGGTAGAACAGAACTGAATAGAATAATAGGGCTGGAATGGATTTTGGAGTCTTCTAATCCAACCCTCTGTCCATGGCAGGAGACATTATATCATCCCAGACAAATGGCTGTGTAATCTCTTCTTGAAAACCGCAGGTGATGAAGTATGCACAACTCCAGGACACAAGCTGGTTAATTGTTCTCACTTCAGGAAATTTCTCCTTAGTTTCAGGTTTAAGCTCTCTTTAATCCACCGATTGCTTCTTGTCCTATCCTCAGGAGCTTTGGAGAATAAATTGACCTCCTTCTGTGGCAATCCCCTCATGTAACTGAAGATAGCTATCATGTCAGTAGACATAACTAGTTCTCTTAACTGTTCTTTGTACAATTTATTCTGATCTCTTATCATCTTACTTGCTCTTTTTTGTACTCTTTGTAAGTCTCAGCATCTTTTCTGTATTCTAGTGATCAGAATTGGATGCAGTATTCCATGTGTGGCCTCACTAGTGCAGTATAAAGTAGTGCTATCATTTCTTGTGATAACTTTCATCATATCTACAAGCTAAAAAGCCAATCTGGTTTAGTAGTTAAAATGTTGGCCTAGAAACCAGAAGCCCATGAGTTCTACTCCAGCCTTTACACCTGAAAGCTGGCTGGATGACTTTGGGCCAGTCACTCTCTCTCAATCCACTTGCCTCACAAGATTGTTGTGGGAAAAATAGAGTAAACAGGATTAGGTATGTTCACTGCCATAAATTATTTATATAAATAATAAAGTCAGTACATAAATAAACAAATATTAAATAAATAAAAATACACAATTCTATTTAGCTAACAATTAAAATAAAGTCAGAGTAAAAAAGAAAAAAACCCAATCAACATTAGGAACAACATTAATAACATAGAATAACAATCAAGAATACTCATGACATAACCACTTCAATATAACCACAACAAACGATTATGTTACTAATTATAAAGTAACATGAAAACAATTTGAAAAGCAGAATGGAAATACTTAGTATGAAATAATTATCAAAGTTTGTATAGTCATTTCCAAGACCTTGTTATAAGAAGTGTTGAGTGTTTGGTGGACAAAAAGATCCTCTCAGCATAAGCCTTTAACGCTGCACGTTATATCAGTATTGTTTGTTTTTGTTGCTTAAAAACTGCTTGTATTAATTAAAGATGTATCACGGAAGGGATTCATATACCCACTGGTTTGTGAATTAACCTTGCATTTGAGATCATATAGGGACAGACATATATGGTTGAAACTTTGCTTCCCACATAACTTTCTTTATTTGGGTTCAAATTTTATTTTTTCTTTTATAAATATAGATAAGGTTAAATAGCAGAAACAAAGAAAAAACAAAATTCACAACACACTTTCCATTTCAAGATTTATAATTCTCATTAAAAACACTTTTATTTGGCGAGCTGCACAATCCATGTTAACAAGACAATTAGTATGTGAGGAAATTTATTATCTTCTTCAGCATGTCAAAACTGGGGTTGCTTCTGTTACTAGAACTTGGAATCAGGCCAGGGTTCATTTCTTAGTCACAGTAAAAGATAATATTGAATTCTTGTGTCCTGACCTTGACAGGATGTAATTAATACTGCCTGAACTAAAAGAGAGAAAAACACAACAACCTGCTGGGGTAGAAGTTTATTTTTAATGACAATATATTTTTGAGGGGAGTCATTACTCACAAAATATTGATGGCTGGGAGCAACCAAAATGATGATGGCGGTGACTTAAATATCAACAGCAATAGCACTTAGACTTATATACTGCTTCACAGTGCTTTACAGCTCTCTAAGCGGTTTACAGAGTCAGCATATTGCCGCCAACAATCTGGGTTTTCAGAAGGATGGAAAGCTGAGTCAACCTTGAGCCGGTGAGAATCAAACTGCTGGTGGACGGCAGTCAGCAGAATTAGTCTGTAATACTACAGCACCACCATGGCTCTTACAATTGAGATTGTGTTTGTTTCTGTTGGAAATTGTGTTCCAGACATAGATAGACTTCTATCATTAGTATTAGAAGGAATGATAAAATATCATAATCATCTAATAGTATCTGACTAGACCTTTCAATGCAATGAAGAAGTTGGAATAAAAATATCTCATTTTTATCGATGGACTTCTATGGAATCACAAGTTTCCAATAATAAAAAGCAGGTAATAAACACTACAAACTTTCCAGTTAAATTACAGTATGAGAGTATTCAATATTTAGCCTATGGGAGGCTTCATTTTTTTTTTATGAATGCATTTTAATACTGTAGATTGATCCCTGAAAGAGTGGTCCCATTATGGATTCTTCCCATTGTAGATTCTATGTAGGACCAATGGAATGAACTTTTGGCAAAACAATTAATGGATTCGAATTTGACATCAGGATTCAAAACCAGGACATAATAAAATTAGGGCATTTCAACCACCTAGCTGTTGAACTCTCCAGAGTAGACCTTAAAGTTACTGTTTTAGAAAAATGGGTCTGACAACAACATCAAGTAACAAATAGTAAAGATTCACATATATATCAAAAGGTTCCAGAACCTCAGAAGGTCTCAACAAAAACAATGGGTTTTTAAGACATTACAAATGTTAGGTACTTAAGATCTGTCTCACATGTAACCTGTATAACCAGTCTGTCTTCTCTATTTTCTCCCACCTCATCCCATTTAAATCCTACAACAGTTCAGTTACTTTGCACCTGATAAAATGAGCAGCAGTTCACAAAAGCTTATACCTTTAATACAATTTGTTAATCAAAATTGTTCTACCATATTCCTGATTTCTTGCTACCATAAACTAACATGGTTCTCCTCCTACAATGCGTGTAGTGTATTTGTATATCAGTGTTTGCTAGATCCATTGGCTATACCTCAACCCAGTTCTCACCAATGAACATATTGGTGGGAGATTTGAACAGGAATACCTAAGATATATTGTGCAATATATCACATGTAACTTTTTTATGAAGACTTACGGTTGTTGGTAAAGCTGAGAAAAGTTAAGTAAAAGTGAGTTTATGCTAATTTCATGAGCCTCACAAGGTGCTGCATCCAGACTTGGTAAAATATGCCCTAAAAATAACTTCACGTAGATCTTGGCCCCAAAATATTTCTGAAAGCAATAAGCTCAAAGGCTTGCCTGTCTTGCTTGGTAATTCATTCAATGGGAAGAGACAATGGAGGTAGAGTTTCAGATGAGACACTGAATCAACCAGGGCACCATGTTTGACCCTTTGGGAAGTGTGTGGGTTGCGGACTATCACCGGGATCATGACGGGATGAACGGGATCACTCACCATGGGTGATCCATAGGGTGAGCAATCTGGGTCCTCATCGCCACTGTCCCCAGACACCACTGGGACTTGTCCTGGCATAACTCCGACCTCCCGGGTTGGTGTCTGGGCATCTGCTAGAAGTGTCTGCGTCATGACCCAGGATCGTTCAGGGGTTGGGCAGGGTCGTTCCTTGGCCTTCCCTCCAGTTGGAGATGGTTTTTGAGCCAGAGACCGTGGTGGTGGAATTGGACAATCCACTGCTCGGTGGCCCACCTGGTTACACCTGAAACAGTGGAACAGTGGCCTCCAGGCCTGGTCAGTAACCTTGGGGGTCGCCACAGCAGGTCTTGCTTCTTTGGGAAGTGTTGCCCTGTCCACAACACTCCTTTGCTGACTTAGTCCTCCCTCCCCCCATGGCTGAAACTCCCGTAGCCCAATGTCCAGGTCTATAGCTGCCTGGAACCAATCGGCTAGATGGGGTAGCAATCCCCGGTGTACACATGCTTGCTGGAAGACCCAGTCCAGGCCCATACAAAATTGATGGACCAACAGACGCTCTGGCCATGTTCTCAGCCTCCCGGCGATCTTTCAAAAGTCTTTCATGTACTCCTTTGCCGACCGAATCCTTTGCTTAAGCGCTACAAGCTCCTCCTCTGCCAGCTGGGCCCAGGACTCATCCTCAAACCTTATCCTCATAGCCTCTAGGAAAAGCCCCATGTTTGCCAATTCTTCAGCATGGTCACTATGTAGATCGGCCACGCAATCCGCAGCCTTCCCTGTGAGCACCACTGTGACTGCCACCACCATCGCCCACTGGGATGGGTAAAAGCGTCCATACAGATCCATGTGGCTGATGATCTAACTGAGGAACAGTGCTACCTGGTCAGACCTGCCATCAAACATGGCCTGGATTGGCAGGGGACTCCAAAGCACCTGTTGAGGCCACAACCCTGGTGTCCACAGCGGGGCTTAGTCAGGTGCTCGAGTTGTGCCTATTGCCTGACTATTGGCCTGGTGGGGTACTGTTGTCTCCTCTGGGCTGGCTGTCCCACCTCCTTATCCTCGGGGCCCCTGTGTGGGGCCTGGTCCATGCCTCATACCATCTCACCCAGAGAAGAGGCCTGGTCCCAGGTGCATTGATGTTCTAAGCACCTGGGCCTGCTGGGCGTGTCGTCCAAACGCAGTTTCAGACTGACAAGGCAGAAGCGGGTCTCCGAGCTAGGATTGGTGGGCCCTCCTTGCCACGTAGTTGATGGATCCAACCCGGTTGCCCAAGGCTGCAAAAGCTGGCTTCTCCAAAACATTCTCTCAAGACGTCCATAGTGCTGGCACCAGGACTCATGGAATAGCTCCAATCACCCTCATCATCCTCAGTCCACCATCTCTCCTCCATCCCTGGAATGAGGCGCCAACATGACGTGGTATAGGCATCCTAGGCCCAATAGGTTCAGTCAAGGCAGAGCTATGCCACCAGTCCCCTGTTGACACATGACTAGTCCCAGGCTCAGGGCCCACCCAGTCCTCTGTAGGACACACCTCACTCCTGTTCTTACGTTCCTTCGGCCTCTCACCACAGGCAGGTCCCTTTCCTTTGGAGCCTCCATCTCCTGTTCCATCTCCTCCTCCTCCTCCTCCACAGCCTCTGTTTCCACCTCCAACTCTCCGGATGACATTCCTTCTGCCATCCCTGGTAGCTCCCAGTCAGCAAGAAAAAAGAAGGGAAGAGCACTGACTAAGCCAAGCCTGTGCATGTATACAAAAAACCCAGGATCTGACTTCAGTGATGCAGAGCTTTATTGTTGCTACAAGCCCGGTGCCAGCTCAGGCCAAGCCACAATGTGAATTAAAGTCAACGCTGAGAGGTACCTCCTCTCAGCGCCCTTTTAACAAATTGTACAAGCCACCCCACCAGCAAATCGGCATCCAGTGCCCAAAACCCCTCCCTCCCACAGCTGTTTTGTGGTGGTTTGAATGGCCCACCTGGTGCGGCTCTCCAATTCATGTCAGAAGGCTGTGATATCATTCGCCGTCATCTGGGAAGCCTGCTGAGCTCACCTGAGCTCACCTGCATGCCATTGCCCATATGCCCATCGGGACTGCTGTGGTGCCACTGCCCAAACATCTGTCCAGTATTGCTGCTGGGCTGTTCTGTTCTGTTCCTCCCACCACCATAAGCTTCGGCCGCTGCTCTTTTTGCTCCCCCCAGATGTGTATTGAGCACTGGACTGAGGCTCGGCAGCAGCTGTGATGGACGTCTTTTAGTAAATGGGAAACACTTGTAAGAAAGGGAATGATGACTTTTGAATGGTGGATTACCTTTGAAAGAGCTGAGCTCTTTCCTGAGCTTCCAAAGTGACCATCCTCTCAACCAGGTCAATGAGATTGGTTGTCTCAGTCTACCTATCATTAGTTGAGTTGTTTTGCTATTTTTTAAGTATTTGTTTTTTTAAATGAATGTCATAAGGTGGTGAAATAATTGGCTGCTAGTAAGGCTTTGGTAATCTTTGAATGGATTCATCACTTCATTGCAGAATTGACCTAAGAGTAATTTCATAAAGGAAAATCATGTCTTAGTTGAAGGAAGTGCACTTCACCAACAGCAATTTTTGTCAAGATGGAGCAATTTATTTCCATGCAGTAAAGCATGCCTTGATATGGATCAGACACAATGTGATAGCTATTAGAAGTTATATTAATCTTTGCCTTCCTGAAAATTGTAAAACTCAGTTTTAGCAGCTCCAGAGACCACCAAGGAGGTGTTCTTGGAGTCAATGGTTTAGTGACACCTGAAGGACCAGCAATTTCCTGCTCTAATTTATTGGTTCCATTGTTACAATTACTCTGAAATGAATATTTATTTCAGTAGCTAGTTTACAATAGAGATGGAGAGTAAAAGAGATGAGTTAATTAGCAAAGATGTGCAGCATCAAGTATGATAAATTTATGTTTTGAATGTATGCATTTGTTGATAGCTTTACTTCAGTGTTATGTTTTCAGTAGTGTATAATCCAGGAAAATTACTACTTTCATAACCAGATCATAATATAAGTTGCAAGGGGACACATAGATACATAAAATACCAAAGCTGTGATATGTCTGATGTTTCTCCTTTTTCTGATTCCTAACTCTATTTTTGCCTGCCCAACTTTTTTCATTAAAAACTATTGGAAAATGATGATAATGGTGAAAATGGTGAAAATGTACATTTTAAAAGAGTAAACATTTTTACTTCGTGTTGTTGCTTCATAATTCCCTTTGACATAACAAGCAGAGATTTTCTGAGTAGTTGAGAAAAAAGGTTTGCTTGTATATGTATAGCAATTCGATAAAAAAGCAACTTGCTGACTCAATACATTTTTATTTAAATTAATTAATCTTAAATTCATGCTTTTACAGTTTACCCTCTCAAAATTGCCCGATTGTTTTTTTAAACTTAATTTGTTATTTAACAAATATTTAGGATGTCTTTCCAATCACCCAATATCCCAAACCTTGTAAGAATTTGGCATTTCAAAATATTATTTTCATTGGCTCTGGAATGATGTGTGATGTTTATGTTAATGTAATTTTGGATACTGAAGACATGCTGTGATACCAATCCCAGATCTTCAATAGGAATTTAAAAAACTACTTTGGACATTTTCTCTTTCTTATCTTAATATATCTTTTATACATACATTTCTAATATATCGTATATATATGATATATTAGAAATATATGTATAAAAGATATATTAAGATACAAGATGGATTACTGATGCGAAACTGTTGAAAAGAAGAAGATATCTGTTTTTGCTTGTTTATAAAAAAAACTGTTTAATAAAAAAAATTAAAATAGAAAAAACTATTTTAGATTGTATGTGTGCCTTCCCAAACCTTATAGATCACACATTTCTCTTTTCACATAAACACGCACCTAAATATAAACAAAGATACACTTTAAAGTATTGTATATAAAGAGGAGTAGACTATAAAGCAGATATGGAAATGTCTAAAGGGTTTCTACTTAATATGAATAATTGCAGGTAGACATCCTGTAATGTTGTTACATAGGTAGATTAAATTTGGCTCCTGTTTAGTTTGGTTTGAAGGGAATCTGACAAGTGTAGTCTTCTGATTAGCTACGTAAAAAGACATATAGCAAGGTCAGAAAAGTAACACAAGCAAGAAATGGGTAACTGTCCTTGTTCAAATTTTAATGTGTCCAAATATCTTATGTGTCTACTTAGTTGTAAAAATCCTGCTTTCTATTGTGACAATAAATGATTGGGGAAGGAATTCAGCCAACCTTTTATTTAAGATTCTGGGAGATTTGTAAGTCTGATTTATTTAGACTGGCTTTCAGCAGCTCAGCTGGTCTGGTTGCTAAAGGTGATTAATTGGACCTGTTGGCAAGGAAGGAGGATTTTTATTATTGATGTTCATTTTATGGTTGCCACTTCTGATTTTTTTTATTTTGTTTTTAAATGCTTTTCTGTTTCATTATGGCTTTTATTGGGAGCTGTCTGAAACAAAGCAAGAAGTTTGAGCAATTTGAATGGGTTTCAAATAACAATTTACTATTATCCCACTTAATGGTAGGAAATTTCACCATCCTGGAAAATTCAAAGATATTTGTGATATGATCTCCCTGAAGATTGTCACACTTACGACCGTTGCAGCACTCCTATGCTCACTTGATCAAAATTCAAATGCTTGGCAACTGGCTTGTATTTATGACCGTTGCAGTGCCCCGGGGTCATGTGATCATCTTTTGAGACCTTCTAACAAGCTAAGTCAATGGGGAAACCAGATTCATTTAACAACTGTACAACTTAACAACTGCAGTGATTCACTTAATAACAGTGGCAACAAAGGTTGTAAAATGGGCAAAACTCACTTAACAAATATCTCAGCAATAGAAATTTTGGTCTCAGTTGTGGCTGAAAGTTGAGGAGTACCTGAATCATAGAACATCGTAGTTCAGAAAATCATTGCAATTTGATTGACTAGGGCAGATTGGACATGGCAGATTGGACATGGAATCTCTCTCCCATGTCCAGCTTGGACAATAAGAAGTCTTGGCGCTAACTTTTAAAATCCCTATAAAGCTTTACTGAAGGACTACCTGCTTTTGGAATCCAAAACATAGTCTGCCTCCCTTCACTCCCTGGCGTTTACATTCATACAGATAGCCCTTGATATATGACATAATTGAGCCAGGATTACAAATGATAAGTCATGGTGGTCATTAAGTGGGACATCACGTGACCTCACCCAATTTTACAATCATTTTTGTTAAGTGAACACTGGGCTTATTAATCAAACATCATGGTCATTAAGCAAATCTGCTTTCCCCAAAGGCAAGAAATCTGTTCTGTCCCCGTCCCACACACGCACCCCCACAGATGGCCCGGAGTTAATAAGCCACACGACAAAATCTTTGAAGATAAAGCTGGCAGCAACCCAGTGGCTAGCTGCCAATTCAGACTTTACTCACACAAAACAAAGATTAGACTGCAAGCATTCCAATAAAGCAGGCAAAGTTTCAGCAATACAAGGATTAGTCCAAATGCAGTCCGACAAGGCAGGCAGAAGTCCAGTAACACAGAGATCATGGATTATTTCTAGTTTTTGCTCGTCACAAACTGAACCGGCCACCACACCCACATTTATACCCTGTGGGGTGTGGTCCAGTGACTCAGCTAAACTCTGGCATGCCTTCCCCTCTGCTGCGCACGCTTCTCCCTGCACCGCTGCCGAGGGTCCAGCCAGCACTTATCTCCTTTGTCGCTGTCCACCTGTGGCTGCGGGGACGTGCTTGGCTCTGGCCTATCTCTTGGCCTCCGGAGGCATTGCCAGAGAGGAGGGTCCTGGAGAGGAAGGCCTTGCCAACTCCTCTCCCTCACTCTCAGAGTCTGCATCTGTCGATAGCCTAGGCTCAGGCAACGGAGCCACAACAAAATCCAAAGTAAATGCCAGAAATGGGCCAAAAATGCTACAAACAGCCATAAATGTGAGCCGGTTGCCAAGTGCCTAAAATATAGTCATGTGACTCTGGGAGGAATGAATACAGTGTTCAGAACTTCAAAAATGAGCCTAATAGATCTGGTGAATTCAGTGGTAACTTTAAAAAGTCTCTAAGCAGCTGGTCACTCAGCAAGGACTACCTATAGTGCATAGTTCAGATGGCCATTCAAGTTAATTGGGAATATGAAGGGGAAGCGCTCACAAGCGCTAAGCCAACATATCAGGAAATAGTCACTCCTCTTCTTAGATCAAGAAAGATCCAGGATTAATACATTATATTGTTTTGCTGTCCTAACATGCCACGTCAGCTGGTAGGAGTGGTTCTATGATTTATACCCTCCTGTCAGGTACTGAGATCATCTTTGAAAACTTTCAAAATTTCTTGATATCTCAGGTAAGCAATCAAAGAGGTATTCCCAGTGACGGCACTCAATCTAGTGAATGTTGGTTCCAGGGCAAATATGTTAACCTTTTTCAATGCCAGTTGAAGAGGTACTTTAAAATATAATATTAGAGATGGGAGTTGGCATGGATCTGCAGTTGTGGTGAAAACGTGATAAAGATGGGTTACTTGGGGGTCTGTATTTTCTTTGGTTATTTGTCAGCACTGCAGCAGCCCCCTATCATCCTGGTTCATGGACCTACAAAAAACATAGGAAGTATTTATTTATTTATTTATTTATTTATTTATTTATTTATTTATTTATTTATTTATTTATTTATTTATTTATTTATTTATTTGTCCAGTTTATATGCCACCCTTCTCTGTAGACTCAGGGCGGCTTACAATGCATTATAGCAATAGCCTGCATACTTTTTTGTATATACCTGCTTATTAGGGCTTTCGGCCCCCACTAAGCGGTGTTGTTCTATACAAAGTTGGCTTATTGCCCCCACAATCCGGGTCCTCAATTTACCTACCTCGAAAGGATGGAAGGCTGAGTCAACCTTGAGCCTGGTGAGATTCGAACTTTCACTAATTGCAGGCAGTTGGCAGCTAAGTGCTAGCATTTAACAGCTCTTTAGTCCGCTGCATCACTGAGGCTCTCAGTATATTGTATGGGTTGCATTAATGAAAATAGACTCTGCAAAAATTCTCCAAAAGGAGTTGCTGTTGCAGTACAGTCCATTCAATGGATGACAGAAGATGTTTTCTCTCTTTTCATATGGTTATTATATTTCTTTTTAACACCTGTGAGAAATGACATCAAATGGACATCAAAACACCGTGCCAGCCATAGTAAAATATTAAGAGTTGCTACCAGGGGCATCTGAGTTGCAACAATTTGGATGACTGCTAGGTGGCGCAAATAATAAAATTTTGCAATAACTCTTTCCTGCCATCTAGTGATAATCTTGAGAGCCAAAATATTATTGAGGCTCTAATGTGGATACTTTATTACTGTAAATTCTATGTAAGAAAATAAGATAAAGCCCATGGAGAGCATTAGTACAACTGGCAGCCTTTTTCAGGAATATTATTTCTCAGCTGGTGATACTCTAATAATTTAAATGATTAACCATTAGTGTCTGTATTTGAAAGATAATCACTGTTGTTGTTTTTTTAAACTGGAATTGCAGAAAGTTGTGTGTTGCTTAAATTGCTGCTTTCCTTGTTAAATAGTATGGCAGTCAGATTAAGCAGAAACTATGGTCTAGTAAAGTTATAGAAATGATAGTTTCTATAATGAGAGGGAGGGAGGGAGAGAGAGAGGGGGAGGGAGGGAGAGAGAGAGGCCCAAGATCACCCAGTTGGCTTTGTGCCTAAGGCAGGACTAGAACTCGTACTCTTTTGGTATAGAGGCCATATCCAGTTAATATCTCCCACTAGATCAGCTTATTCTAAAAGGAGTAGAACAACTGAAAAGTAGGATTTTTGTCATTTCAAATGCATGTCATTACTGCTTGCTTCTTCGGTCAGGATTTCAATCATGTTTCCCAAGATGATGGCACATTTATTTTCATCTATTAGCTCTTGCACTTCTACTCTAAACTATCCCTGCCTTCAGTTACTTGTCTTTGAAAAGGGTTGTCCAGAAGCACTACGTGTATAGTACAATTATTGGCTGCTTATATTTCATGGATGCTAGGATTTGTTTATTTATTAAATTTCTATGCCACCCATCTCACCAATACAGAAATAACAAGTGCATAACAAGTCAAAAAGTGCTGAAAACTATTAAAATTAGAATAAAGCATTAAAAATTAAGAACCAAGATGATGGGCAGTGAGGGCGAGAATCTTCTCTCCCCATCAGCCACATCCAATATACAAAGCTACTGTTGGGGGGTGGGGGGTGGCAAGCCAAGGGGCAGAGTCAGGTTTTAAGGCTCTTCCAGAAGGCCAGGAGTATGGGGGAAGATCTCAGCTCTTTACCTGATCTGATTGAGAAAGGTGTGTAATGGCAGCCATTCTATGAAGTCCCATCAATGGCAAGGTATATCTTGAGGTTCTAGAAATTAGAGGAAAAGTATGTAGAGTTGACTTTATTTTAAAAAGTCGTAAGCTAAATGGGGACTTCACCTTTTGCCTTGAAGTCTTGGAATGATAGCTCCATTCAATAACAATTTTGATCATGCCCCTATGTCAAATAATTATGTTCTGAAAAAGTCCTGCCAAATTTGAACCCTGCTGAATTTGAGCAAGAGACTTCTAGCATTTTAATTCCAATAATCAGTGATAAATCCCTGGAAATTCTTAAACCAATAAGCCAGTCAACTTCAACTCCCAGAATTCTGATGGTTGGAGAAAAATTGAAAGTCACTCTTAAAGTTGCTGAGATTGAGAGACACTGTCTTAAGCAGTGAAGGCAAACACATCCACAAGAGGCATTTAGAACTATATTGCCTATGAATAGAATCTATTTGTTGTGCCCAATGGACAATGTTAGACCTAGCATTTATCTATTCCTTAAGAAAATCATTTGAGCTAGTTGCCAATATTATGTCTTATTGAAGTGAATTTTTTGTTAATTATAGATTGTGTGATGAAGCATGAATATTAAATGGAGCAAGAGGGACAGCTCTTACTTCAAAATGTTTGTTTGTTTGTTTTTTAATCTCAGGGTGTTGAAGCTCCTTAGGTTATAAGGTTGTGCATGCTTCACAAATAATGTGGAAATAGATCTTTGGATTTCATATGAACTCAGTACCGCTGTGCTATTCAGTAAAACAAGCTTACATTTTCAAGCTTTGCACAACTCTGAAAGAATAATAATAATATTAATTTAACGAATTTACTTATCAAATCTAATACAACTCTTAAAGTGGTGACATTTTTTTAAGGTTCATGGGGAAGCTTGAAAAAAAATGAGTTGCTTTAATGAATAGCAGAGGATTAATGAATCTTGATGATTTATATGGCTTGCAATAATGATATCATGGTACAAGTGATGCATTTTTTTGGTTATTTACAGTAAATCATATTTCTAATTACATCATTGCACAGATAGCAATAGCGCTTAGCCCTTAGACTTATATGCCACTTCACAGTGCTTTACAGCCCTTTCTAAGAGGTTTACAGAATCAGCATACTGCCCGCAACAATCTGGGTCCTCATTTTACCAACCTCAGAAGGATGGAAAACTGAGTCAACCTTGAGTCTGTGAGAATCGAACTGCCAAACTGCAGGCAGCCAGCAGCAGAAGTAACCTGCAGTACTTCATATTAACCACTGCACCACCACAGCTCAGATAACAAAAATCACTAAGAGATTTGGTACACTGCTTGTGAAATCCATTGTACCAAGTTCTGATTAATCAGGATTTCAGTGTATTTCACCCAAATCCCCTTTGGTATAGTAGTTTAAGGTGCTGAATGAGGCAGTGGGCTCCAGTCCTTCCTTAGGCATGAAAACTGTCTAGGTGGCTCTGGACCAGTCACTCTCTTTCAGACCAACCCCACTTAGATATTTGTCGTGGGGAAAATATCACTTCTGTGAGATGGGCTAGTATAAAAATTTGGTAAATAAATAAATAAATAAATAATAAACACACTTATTTATTTATTTAGAAAATTTATATAGCTGCCTACTTGCTCATGGTGATTCTAGACAAATCTAGACATTAACAAAATAAAGGTGGCTATAAACACAATATTTGCTAATGTTTTATTGAAATTTTGAAAATTACACAATTTCTTTCCCTGTGGAAGGGTTTTGATTTCTTTTTTTCCTATTTCCTTAAAGTATTGTCAGATTTTTTTCAGTAGCATTTTTGCTTCAATGTTCTGAGGTGGCAGACAAGTGTTGTTGCTGCTGCTGTTTTCTGTGACATATCTCTCCATCCCTCTGCAACTGCATCGGCTATTCTCACATCATGTCCTGAAAAAGATAAATTCCCTCATTATGTCTTTGCTTCAGATTTAGAGAAAGTAAGAGCCAGTTTGATCTAGTGAAGAGCCAGACTAGTTAAAAACCTGACTAAAAACTCGTTTCTTTTGTATTCATGTTCTGATGTTGCATTCCAGGTACAAAAAGGTGGAAATTGCATTGCACCATGTGAAAATTCTTTCATCATTTTGATGATCACATCTTGGACATTTCTAAGATAAGGGCAAGGATTTCAAACTCAGTTCACAAGAATTTTAATTGAAATGATATTCTTCTTTTTTAAAAAAAACCACAAAAATATTTCCCATAAATTTGAATGAGAATAGTCAAATAGATTGAAGAAGAAAAAAAAAATGAACCGGTACTATTAGATCTCTCTAGCATACTTTATTTCAAAGATGTCATCTTGATCACATCCCAGAAGGAGCTACTGTGAAATATTTCATTTTATTGAAGTACAACTCCCAAACTAAAGACAGTCTTATTAATAATTTTGCATCTAATTCAGTTGGTAGAAAATGAGATAGCCAGAAATGCAATGCATAAAACTAATGTATTTGGGAGTATAACACTTGAAGTGGAGACAAACAGTGTAAAAGATCCTCGATAAAGGAATATGCAATATCAGAGAAAGAATTAGAATTGGAAATGTCTGTCTATATGGTGCAACTTACAATGAATGAGCTGTGTCATAATATTACCAAGATTAGTTCTTTTTATAAAGAGAGAAGCTATTAAAAAAATGAGTTCTTTTGTGCATTACCTTTGAGCACAGGGAGCTCACTAACCACTATGTAATATAAATGATCATTTGAGTTTTTCATGCCAAACATAACATCATTAGGAAAAGAGTGCAAGTTTGGTCTAGTGCAGAGGTCTTCAAACTTGGCAGTTTTAAGACTTGTGGACTTCAACTCCCAGAATTTTCCAGCCAACCTCTGGTCTAGTGGTTAAGGCATCAGGCTAGAAGCTAGAAGACTTTGAGTCTTCTAGCTTCTAGTCTTGCCTTAGGCATAAAGCTGGCTGGGTGACTTTGAACCAGTCACACACTCTTAGCAAACAATGACAGGCTTAGGCAACCAGCCAGCCAATCAATGCCTGTTGCAACCATTGGATCAACATTTGATTGATCAACAGAAGAAAAAGTGGGCTCAGTACTTGTAAAAAAATGGTAGAAAAATACAAACAAACCAAATTTATAGCATAAGCCTTGCTTGAGAAGGGTGTTGGACTAGAAGACTACCAAGGTCCCTTCCAACTCTGTTATTCTGTTAAGCCTATCATGTGTATTTAGGGAAATATTACTGTGTTTGGTAGGAATCTTAATGGTCCATAGGACCTTGGAAGACAGGGCCAATACTCACCACCTTGGGAATGTTCAGACTGCATAGCCTGCAATTAAATAGTGGCAGGGGTGAAATCCAGCAGGTTCTGACAGGTTCTGGAGAATCGGTAGCGGAAATTTTGAGTAGTTCAGAGAACTGGCAATTGCCACCTCTGGCTGGCCCCAGGAGTGGGGTGGGGATGGAGATTTTGCAATATCCTTCCCCTGGAGTGGGGAGGGAATGGGGATTTTTTAGTATCTTTCCCTTGCCACGCCCACCAAGCCACGCCCTCCAAGCCACACCACACCCACCAAGCCACACCCACAGAACCAGTGGTAAAAAAATTTGAATTTCACCACTGGATAGTGGGTAGGACAAGAAGCTCAGAAGACACTCTTCCTAGTTTCCCAGGCTATAAAGGAGACAGCAGGAGAAATGTACTTTCAGACTTGCAACTGTTAATATAGCTGACAATAAAGTAGAATTAATTTATTGCCATGTTTCTTGCTGGTCTACCTAATAATACTTACATCAATCTTGAAAATGACAAAGAGGAATTTCAGGAATGGTCTGCAGTTCTCAAGGAACTCCATTATCCATTGAGCAACTGGCAGCAGCATTGTTTCAACAAGTGGACGCACAGATGATTTGCAGTATGCCTTGATATAGCTAACACAATAGCTGGGGCAGAATTTACCCTAACCCACAGCAGCAAAACAGTTTGCAACTCAGCCAATGCTCCTGCATTTCTATGTTAGCTTGCCAGAGATGGTCAGAAGGGAAAGTTTCAATTCCAGACAACATGAAATGTTTATGGCAGACAGAGTGGTGGAGTTTCCAGAGTGACTTTTGTTATGAGTTTTCAGAAGGAAGCAGAAGCTAAATGGCCCATGACCATTTATTGAGGGGAACAATCTGATGCTGGACAACTATCAGGATTTCATGTCTGAACTCAAAGGGCATTTTCTGGAACTGGGTGGCCTTGTGCTGGTCACTCCCTTTCAGCTCTAGGAAGCAGGCAATGGCAAACCACTTTTGAAACCTTGACAAGAAAATTTCAGAGACTTGTCCAGGCCATCACCAGGAGACAACCCTGACTTGAAGGCAACTAACTAAGTAACTAAGTAACTAAATATCAGAGCTTTACAACTTCAATGGCTAATTCTTTCCTTCCCTTAAGAAAAGAAATCTGAAATTGTAAAATTCCAATTATCTGTTTCATCCTAGCATTTAATAAAGGTATGTTGTTAGCAATGCACAGTGGAAAATAGATTTCGGATTTGGTTCCTACTACAAACAGCAATCAGTAAACTGTAATAGAAGCTTATTATGGTGCACAGAAAATTACATTTTTTTCTTCATAAAAATTACTGCCAGCTACATAAAAATCTTGTCTATTTTACTTTGTACTATTTGGAATATTTTGAAGCACAATATTCTTGAACCCTGTTTTTGCACCAGTATGAATATATATTCCAGAAGTGGTCCCTTCTGAAAATACTGTTTGAAGAGTGGCATAGAAAACTGTAAAATGAGTAATTTTTACTAATACGTTCCTTTTTAAAACAATTTTATCTGACACACACATGTAATAACAGGAAAAGTGATCTATGTGTAAAAACTGAAGGATAATCATATTAGGCCTGCATAGTGATTCGAGTAATTTGAATGAGGGTGGATTGTGTGAACCTGTGCACCAAATAAATGTCTGTTACTTTGTAACTAAATAAGTTCAAAGGCTTTGTCCCATTTTCTCTCTCTCACTCTCTCTCATGTGTGTGATAATACACTTAAATAGTTTTTGAAAACAATTTTATCAAACACAATGAAATCTCTTTGGAAAAATGCAACCCTTTAATAGTAGAAATATTGTGACATGTGTGTTTGTGTGTGTATACAACATAGTGGTGGGTTTCTAATTTTTTTACTAGCGGTTCTGTGGGTGTGGCTTGGTGGGCGTGGTGTGGCTTGGTGGGCATGGCAGGGAAAGGATACTGTAAAATCTCCATTTCCTCCCAACTCCAGAGGAAGATTACTGCAAAATCCCCATTTCCTCCCGATCAGCTGGACTGAGGAGGCAGAGAATAGATGGGGGCGGGGCCAGTCAGAATTTTTACTACCG
Source organism: Pantherophis guttatus (assembly GCF_059756535.1). Taxonomy (NCBI): domain Eukaryota; kingdom Metazoa; phylum Chordata; class Lepidosauria; order Squamata; family Colubridae; genus Pantherophis; species Pantherophis guttatus. The sequence goes on along the minus strand of NC_142065.1, from coordinate 31,160,294 downwards.
GTTCTCCAAACTACTCAAAATTTCCACTACCGGTTCTCCAGAACTGGTCAGAACCTGCTGAAACCCACCTCTGATACAAAAGAGAGAGAGACAGAGAGAGAGAGAGAGAGAGAGAGCTCTTCATCTGTACAAGATATTTTAGTGAAAATAGCTACATGCTCTTTTCCAAAGGACAGTCCTCTCTTTGGAAACATTTTCTGTTTGAAGTTCTGCTTCCTCCAAGCTCATTAATTAATTAACTCATTTATGAGGGACATTTGCAGGGAAGTTAGAATATTCTAATCTCCCTGAAATACATACATAAAACAAATACTTAAACAAATTATATATTAACGTAACGTAACGTAACATAACATAACCAATCACCCAGTTGATAAAATAAAGAACTTAAAGAAATGAAAGCAATTGGCTTGAATACCAACCTTTTTTTTTACCAAGCTTCAACAGTAAAATGAAAAGTTCTACACATTTTATAAAGTACATGCTTATTCACTAACATTGCTTCCATTTTACAATGCTTGTTTTTATTATTGTAATCCATATAGACTCTGGGAGCTACACATCAGTTGGTCAATAAACCTAGCTCATTTTGTTTTACATGTTTGCAGTTGCCCATATTGGCAAGGTAATGACAGAACAGTTGCAAAGAATCGATTTCACATAGAAAATTTATCCAGGCTGTTTGTGTGTGTTTTTTTTTTAAAAAAAAGAAGATCAAGGCAACATATGCTGCCTTATTAAATCCAGATAGGGATGTTTCCCTACTTTCATTTTTTTCTCCAATGGTGACTTGTAATTTTGCTTCTCATGGTTTTTTTTTTTTGCTAATTTCTGACTTTGTAAAAAGATCAGTTGGTATGGAGAGTAATAAAATGAATGGACAAGATGTCCGTGAAAGATGATAGTCGGTAGACATCAAAGGATTACACTCACAGGATAAGTGAGGTTATTTGTTTTCCAAACAAAGCCATACAATACAACCATGTCTCCCTAATTGCTTCCAGTTTTAAGTAGATAACTTACTGCTCTATAAATTAGAGCCTTTATTGTTTGTGAACTTTAAAAAAAATCAGAGTTTCTTTAGTTTGGATACATTTCAATTCTGCTGCTTTTTTTGGGGTGCTAGTGGTGTCTGAAATGCAGTTTGATAATATACTATGCCTGTACTAAAGAGAGAGTCTTTTCAAAATTTTAGGTATCCAAGGTTTTAGAAAAAGTTACTATCTTATAGTCAATGGCGGGTTTAAACCTTCTCATTTGCTCAAGATTATTAAATGTCTTCCTGTATTATCAAATCATTATTTAATGGTTTTGTTTGATATATTGATTTCAACTCCAGGTAACAGGATTATGTCTATTGGTAGCCCAGATCCTATTCAGCATAGAACGGAGTGCAGGCTATCTGCTGCTGAAGTCCTATACTAGTAAATGGATATGGAATATGGATATGGATCAGTGGTGGGTTTCAAAAATATTTACTACCGGTTCTGTGGGTGTGGCTTGGTGAACGTGACATTGCTTGGTGGGAGTGGCTTGGTAGGCGTGGCAGGGAGATTTTACAGTATCCTGTAAAATCTCCATTCCCACCCCACTCCAGGGGAAGGATATTGCAAAATCCCCATTTCCTCCCGATCAGCTGGGACTCAGGAGGCAGAGAATAGATGGGGGTGTGGCCAGTCAGAATTTTTACTACCGGTTCTCCAAACTACTCAAAATTTCTGCTACCAGTTCTCCAGAACTGGTCATAACCTGCTGAAACCCAGCTCTGATATGGATATGGTAACTAAATGCAACCTCATAACTGCAGCTTGACAAAGGAAGAGGCATGGGTAAGGGGGAGTTAAAAAGGGCACAGAAAGTCAGAAAGACACAAAAGATGGGAACTTAGATAAAAGAAGGCCTATATGCAATAAGGATATCAAGATGGCAGGATGATTGGAGAGAGAGAAAGCAATAATTCTTCCTGAGGAAGTCCTTGAAAAAGAGCCTAACTGGTTTAAAATGGCAGATAAGACGGAAACTCATGGAGGAAGAGGCAAGCAGAGTCATCTTAGAATAACCAGGGGGTGAGAGTCTGTTTTGCAATTAGGAGGAAAACGCTTCTTAGGGCTTCTCTGGGCTGGAGAACAGGATTGGTAGGGAAGAAAAGAGTCAAGGTTTTGCTTTCTTCAACCTTGTTATTACCTAGGCTATTTGTTGCATTAGTTTAGGGCCTAAGAAGCAGAATTGCATTAGGTAGTGAGAACCAAGAAAGGTTTATATTACTGAACTTTATTTTTATTAATAATGTCTTGTATGGACCTTGACCCATGAGTTTTAAATAAATCCTTTCTTTGAGGAGAAAAGAGGCAGCTATGGGTGAATACAATGAAACTCATTTTTGCAATAAACCTCACTTATCACTTTCTTTATACAGCATTCTATTTCAAAACAATGATATATTTATAACATACATTGTTATCATTCTATTATTTTGGTATCTTAAAGTATTGAATACAGAGAAGAGAAAAGAAAAAGTGGATATTCTATCAACACAAGTTATAGTTTAGAATAATAACATTTGAAGCATTATAATTATTTGGCTTTTTCATTCAAATTTAAATATGCCAGCCAATATTTGTGTGGCACCTGTCTAATTTCTTAGTTACTCGTATTTTTCGGAGTATAAAATGCACCTTTTTTCCCCCTAAAAGGGGGTGAAAATTTAGGTGCGTCTTATACACCAAATGTAGCCCCACCCACCCACTGACCCCCACCCTTTGGCCTCTCCCTCCCAGCAGTTACCTCCTTGCAGCAAGCACCAAGCAGCAAGAAAAAACAGCCCCTTTCAGCTTCAGCACATCCTAATTAGCACAAGTTGATGGGATCAGCCTCCTGACTCTCAGCTGTTTTGTGCAGGCCTCTGCTGCTTGCTGCAAGGAGGTAAATTGCTGAGAGAAGATTTTTTTCCTTGTGCTAATCAAGCTATGCTGAAAACGAAAATGAAAGTAAAGAAGTCTGTTTGCAGTTTGCTGCAACGAGGCAAAATTGCTGGGAGGCAGAGGCGGAGGCAGACTTCTTTTTCTTGTTTTCCTCACCAAAAAAGGTAGGTGAGTCTTATGGTCCGGTGCGTCATATACTCTGAAAAATTCGGTACTTTTTTTGCAGTGATTCTTCCTCCTTGCTACCATCAGAGCTGAGACCTCTGGAATATACACCCTCACATCTGCACTCAGCCAGCCTTTGGGGAGTTGAGGTCCACCCATCTCAAACTTGCCAAGGTTGAGAAAAACTGCCCTCAAAGATGAGTAGACTGACTCTTATATTTCTCTGCAGCTGAAGTCAGAGAAGACCTATTCTATTGTTCTCTGTGCTCTGCCCTTTAACAAGGACCCTGAGAAGCTGGAGCTGCTAAGGTGATAAATCTGAAAACTAAATCCTGTCAGGAATGGTGAAAGGAGCTAGGTTTGTTTAGCTTGCTGGAGAAATATAAGGGACAATATAACAGCAGGGTACAAGTATCTAAAATACCGTAATGTGCAAACAGGGTTATCATGTGAAACCAAAGTATGAGGTAAAGACCGGTGATGGGATTCAGCCAGTTCACACCACTTTGGGAGAACCGGTTGTTAACTTTCTGAGCAGTTTGGCAAACTGGTTGTTGGAAGAAATCATTAGGGCAGTGAACCGGTTGTTAACTTACTTGAATCCCACCACTGGTAAAAACCAATAGGCTGAAATGAAAAGGCAGAAAATTTTGATCAAATATTAGGAAAAAATTCCTGACAGGAAAAGCTATTAAATAACTGGATTACTAGAACTTTGATGACTCCCCCTAAAGTGAGGTTTTCAACTTGGGGAGATGGCTATTTCTCAGGAACAATTTAATGGATTTGTGGATTGAGCAAGGTATTAGACTAGATTATTGGTTTTCATTTTTTTTAAAACCATGGAATATGTTAATTAAAACCACATTTGTAAAAACACTTAAACAAGAGGCAAAGTGATAAAAGATTGATTGGATTTGAATGAACTCATCCCCCCCCTTAGCCACCCTTGGAACCTCATCAACTAGGGTTCTGCAGAACACAATTTGAAAAACAAAGGACTAAATGATTTATAGGATTTCTTCCAAGTCATTCTATAATTCCACGGTCCCACAATTAACGTCTATGTTCTTGTCTCAAAATTGCAATGCTGAAACTGCTGCCTGCTGAAGATTGGAATCTAGACCTATGGCTGTTTTTTCAAACAAATTAGAAACAGTGCTTTGAAGGTAAAGAAAATGAGCACAGCATCTTTTTAAAGCAGATGTATGTTTTTTCAGGCTTCTGTGCAATGCATACTATTAAAGGCTGACTGATGAAAACTGCTGTGCTTTAATACGACTCCTTGAAGCAGCTGCAGCTTCATATAACCTGAGGGTAAGGGAATGAGTTTTTTTTTAAACAGGTGCTTCAGCCATGTTTCTGCATTTTCTGAAACACCTTTTCCAAATTATTTTCCAAGCATGCATAGAAGAGATTCCACAGTAGGACTCCTGGACTATAAATCTCTGAATAAGGCTGATTTAATGAGCTATCCTTTAATAAGCAGATGAAGTTATAGCTGCTAGATATTTTCTTGGAAGATAACACAGCACCTGATGAAATCCCCAATTAAAATGAACAATTAAAATAAATGAGAACTCATTTATATCCTGTTCTAGGTAGACTGGTGTAGAGATAATTAGAATGATGCTTAGTGGAAGTGACAAAGATGTTAAACTGTTTTAGGATAAATACATTTCATTTTATACAATTGCTGTTCATGAGTCTCCTCACACAGCCCTTTTGAAATTTATCACTCTGTCAGTTTTTCTTTAGTGACATACAGAAGGAGACTTGAGTTTAAATACTGTATATATCTTCATATCTTTGTATTCAGCATATACTTAACAATGTATGATCGCTAATCTATATGAATTAATATATTGGTATTTTAATTGGTAAACAACTTAAATCTAAGGGCTTCTCCAGCTTCAATTAGGGGCTTTTTAAACATCTGGAGTGATTTTTGTTTGTTTTAGGTAAATAGATATCTTTCAAGGATATCACAAACAAAATGACAGGAATTTTGAAGGAGCATGTTTCTGAAATGCCAAAGATGCTGAATGCCCTCCCCCAAATATTTCTCATCCTTTTAAAAAGGTGTTTATTAGAGTGTCATTGCTCCCATACAAAAATATTTGCATTATAAAGTTTTTACTTTTTCCTTCAAGATACAAAACAGAAATGATACACAATGTTCTCTAACAGGAAGTTAATCATGCTGTTACTGAGACAATACCAAGAACAATTTTAATGGAGGAATGAAGTTTTTTGGCACACTTCTGCAATAGCATTTCACTTCAACTAATTACTGCCATTAGTACAGTTATGCTGATGCCTAATTAATGAGAATTCAAGCCCAACTTTATTTAATGTACAGGTAGTCCTTGACTTACGACAGTTTATTTAGTGACCATTCAAAGATACAATGGCACTGAAAAAAGTGACTTATGACTGTTTTTCACATTTATGAGCATTTCAGCATCCCCATGTTCACATGATCAAAATTCAGACGCTTGGCAACTGACTCAGATTTATGACGGTTGCAGTGTCCTGTGTCGTGTGATCACCTTTTGTGACCTTCTGACAAGCAAAGCCAATTGGGGAAGCCAGATTCTCTTAACAACCATGTTACTAATTTAAGAACTGCAGTCAGTGGTGGTGGGTTGCTACCTGTTCACCCCGGATCAGGTGAATCAGTAGCAGAGGCGGTGGGAGGCTCCGCCCACATGCCTGGACATTTCTGTGCATGCACAGAAGCGTTGCGCGTACACATGAGCACGCGCACGCCCATGAGCAAACCAGTAACAGCCAAACTTGAAACTCACTACTGGCTGCAGTGATTCACTTAGCAACAGTAACAAGCAAGGTTGTAAAATGGGGCAAAATTCACTTAACAACTGTCTCTTAGTAACAGAAATTTTGGACTCAATTATCATAAATCATGGACTACCTATATTGAACATTTTTGTGCTTGTGCAGTGAATGTGACAGTTGTCAGTTGCTGAATCAACTTCAGATGAACCTTTGAAACTGAAGGTGCCAAAGAGATTAATAGAGTGGAAGAGAAAATGCCTCACAAAGAATCCATTTATAATCGAACCAAAAAAACATTTATTTTAAATCTCAGTCAGCGATGATGTTAATGGCAGTTTGTTGGAATAGATTTAGCAATTTTCTAAGTGATGGTTATGAAGAGATGTCAAGAAAATAATCTTTTAAGCAGAAGATCATTCAGGGAGAGCAAACTGCAGCCTGCCAGATACTGCTGCATCTCAATTATTAGCATGGGACAATAGAATAACAGAGTAAGAATCTTTTGCCTCCACATTCAATTTGTCTAAAGAAGTTATGATTAAATTTAGAAAGATCTAATGAGTCTAACAAAAATCTAATAAGTCCTATAAGTTCTAGTATAGTTATATTAGCTAAAACCTAGCTAAAGCCCGTTCCCCCTGAAATAATTAAGATACAGTGTTATAAAGTAATATTAAATTGAAAGGCCAGGCATGTATTTCTGAGCTGATGTTTATGAATCCTCCCCCAATATGAATAAGTGAATAAGTGACATAGCAACTTTTCTATTGGCCTTTCCCTGAATATTTGTCTTAAAAGAAAGTGAAGGAGAAGATACTTAATGAATATTTTGCTTTGTACTCTTTTCATTCTTCTATTATTTTCTTTTCATTCTTTCCAGGATGCATTGGTTCTTGGCATCTTCAAAATATAGAAAATAAAACATGACATAATGAAGATGCATGGTGCATGTTTCTGCTAAATTGAAAGACTGGCAAGAAACTGTCAGCATTTATCTCTTTTTATTTAAAATAATAAAAAAGTTAAATGCAGTAGTTTTTCTCTCTTTTCTTAAATAAGCAAAATAAATAAATATAGGAAAACAATGGTCATTAATGATAAATTGAAAAACAAACCCCACCAATCAGAGACACTAACAGTAAGAAAAGGCAGTTTCCAAGCTTCCCAAGAAGTAATGTTCTCTGAAGCCAGTATGATAATAAAATGAAACAGAGTATACAATTTGTAATACAATTTGCAATTCTTTAAAAATAATCCAAATATGTGCATGTATACAGTATACTGTATCTATACATCTTGATCTGAAGAGAAGGAGAAGCAATTTAAAAATTTGAAATCTCGTCTTTTTCTTATATAGGATTTACAGATAAACTCCTTATCAATTCTTCTTTAAGGTAAAATTCTTATTTAAGTATATCAAAAGAGTGGCAATTAATATTTTCCCACATAATGGTAATAATATTAATACATAATAATATGCAATTTGGACTGGACAAATATACGATGTTTAGCATCAAGAGGGGAAAATAGTGAAAATTAGAAGGAATCAAGACACCCTATGAAAATGTAATTTAATTTAATTTAATTAATTCAATTTATATGCCGCCACTCTCCGAAGACTCAGAAAATAACATCAAGAGTCTGGATTAAGAAGATCACTATAAATACCTGGGCATTCTTCAAACTGACAACATCACACTGAAATCAAGAAGAAGGTTAATGGTGAATACATCAGATGAATGAAGAAGATGGCAGAAATACATGAAATGATTAACACCTGGGCAATTCCAGTCATCAGATATAGAAATAGTAGAATAGTAGACTGGATGTAAGCTGAACTAGAGGCCCTGGATAGGAAGACCAGAAAAATGCAATGAATCATGCCCTTCTTCCATGCAGTGATGTTGACAGACTCTGTTTACCAAGGAATACAGATGAGTGTGAAATGTTGCAGTACATTGTTCAGCTTTATCCTAAGTGCACAGGGGTAATTATTGCTCAAAAGCTATATTGCAACTAGCTGTACATGTTCTGGGAGCTAAGTTGCTGTCTTTTGGTGGTACATTCCCATATAATTTATGTCTAGTGGCCATGAAGGACAAAATATTATTTGAAAATTGAAAGGAAGTACTGGCTTACACTGGGCAAATATTCTTTGAAATATTTCATAGAGAGATATTTGGCAACTTAGATCTTAGAATAACAAACAATGAAACATTCTCTTCATTTTTCTCCTTCTCATTATAAATAAATATTAGACATTGGAAGAAAACTTCAGTAATTATAGTCATAGTGACTAGATATAAAAATAATTCAAAGTGTCTATGAATTGTGAAGGACTGAATGTTGAATATTTTGTTCCTGTTAAAGTTGGTTTCTGAGTAATTAGAACATTGTAGGCACTTTTTAAAACAATAGGACCATGCCATGACAGATTCAGTTCCTAAAAGATGCTTCAGAATGCATGGCAAAAAAGATGAAACACCTCTGCAACTTTACACAGAAGTTAGTCTTCCTTGGTAAAAATGAAGCTGATTAAAGAATTGCAGACAGATGCTACTTTCATATTTCCATATTTTTCCAACTCTCTTCAAAGAATTGCCTCTTAAGGACTGCACTGTCCTACAATATAATTTCAGCTCAATTAATAAATTGTCAAGAATTTCTCTGTCTCAAGTCTATTACAGTATAGATAATTACTGTGATATATTGCTATTTTGAGAAATACTAAGTAATTGCATTTAGTTTTATTGAGAAAATGTATTCCCTTGATCACAATTATGGATAGTTAAGAAAAAACCTATTAAAATGTGTTTAAAGAGATATGTTACTCCCCTGCATTATGAATGATATTATACATAATGAATATTTGTGCCATCAAATTGGTGTTGACTCTTAGTGACCAGACAGATAGAGTAGAAAGACCTCCCTCTGGCCTGTCGGCTTTTTCAATGGTACAAGCATTATTGCTATAATGAACTCCATCCACCTTGCTACTAGCCATTCTCTTCTCTCTCTTTCTGATTTACTCATCATTAATGGCTTCTCCATAAAGCTACATTTTTACCTAATGTATGTGTGAAGTATGATACTTTAAGCTAGTCATTTGTGCCTTGAATGAGAATTCTGAATTGATTTGTTCTATGATCCATGTCTTTGTTTTCTTGGCTGGCTATAATATTTTCGGAAGTCTGCTCCAATACCAAAGCTCAAAAATATCAATACTCTTTATATTTTACTTCTTCCAAAGTCCAACTTTCATGTCCATGAGAAAACTGTTGCTTGCATGATTCTGATTTTTGTAGATATAGAATGTCTAGGCATATGGATATCTTTTCCAACAACTTCATTGGTACTCTACCAAATGCTAGTCAGTGACAAATTTCTTGATTGCTGATGCCTTTACTGTTGATAGTTGGTCTTAAAAGACAGAAACACTCTCTTTATTGTCACTTCTAAAGCTGGTTGCTAAATCACTTGGATTTACTTTGATCTTCTTTATATTTAATTTTAGTTCCATTTTTTTCTTCACTTGGCTCCTTTTATTACTAGAGCTTCCAGATCATTGGCATTTTCCAGTGTGTCAGACTAAGGTCATCCACATTATTACTGTTTCTTCTTCCAATTTTAAAACTACATGCATCTTCTTCCAGTCTTTCAAGTCTTTTCTACTTTCAGCTAATGAAGTGTTACCATCTGCATATCTCAAATTATTAGTATTAAATAAATTTGCAGACCAGCAAAAGCTGGCTTCTTCTGGGCCAGTTGTGCCTTATATTTCTTGTTGCTAAGCAATTCTGAGCTTTGTGTTTCACCCAACAACATTTGATGGGATTTCCGTTCATGAAATAGGACTTCTTCCTCTCATACCTCCATGATATGCAGTAGAGCAGGGGTGTCAAACTCATGTCATCACAGCGACACACACACACATGACATATCAGGACTTTGTTCCCCTTCACTAAACGGGGCATGGGCATGGCCAGCATGTGAGACATCTGCCCATGGTCTGGGAGTTTGGCAGCCCTGCAGTAGAGGTTTTTCTGACTCTCCAGAACAGGAAGGAGGCTAGAAAAGCTACAAAAAGACAGGAACTAATTTGCCAGACATTGTTAGGTTTTACTTTAATTATTATTATTATGACGAGAAAAGAAATAAACAGTTATAGAAAGTGCTTATCAAAGAAAGCAGTATCAGATTTCTTTTTCTTTTTTTTACTGTTCTCTATTGATCCTCAACCCAATATTATCTTCCATCTCAATTTAAAATAAATACTTTTTCAGCTACTGAATGAAAGATAGGAAATTAATGGATGCATTTATTCCTTTACTGAAATTAAGATTCACTCCTGGGTTATTTCTTGGCATATATGCTTATTAATATCTGCATAGCAGTCACAGGGAAACATGCTCAGTTTTTGAATTATTGAAAAATGAGCGGGATTTTTTTTTTCTTGTCATGTTCTCTCCACCCCAGAAAAGAAATCCAAACATCTCAGAATCGGCTACAGCATTCAAGGGGCATTTTTTGTTGGAACTGTCACAGAGAAAGAATTGAATGCTAATTGTTTGTACCCAGTGGATTCTAGGTGGTAGTATCTAAGCAGACCTAATCTCAACTATTTTACTCTGAAGGAGAATAAAGAGATTTTTTACAACGTCCCATTAGCATCTGTGATTCATTTCCTATCTTCACTTAATCCTCTCTCTGGATTCAGCTGAGCTCCAAAATCTTCTCTTTCAGTTTGCATTAAGTATTGCAAATAGTGTCATAGAAATACTTGCTTCCCTGCTGGACAGTGCTATCCTGAAGAGTCTGTTGAAGAAGTAAAAGCTTCCCCCAATTGAGTATAAAGATCTAGCAGAAGTTCTGGAGCAGATGGGGAAGAGGAGCTGGAGCTATGCAAACAAATCCCCCATTCCTTCTGAGCCTTTGCTTGTTTAATAACATTTTAGTATTTATCAATCAATATTTATTATTTATCAATCAATATTTATTCAAGGCTGCTATGTCGATACCACATCTAGTTCAGCTCTATTTGAAACACAGGAATAAGATGTTGTTGGGATCCACCAGCAGCCTGCGGAGCTGGCAGTGGAGTCGAACAGTGAGAGGCTGGGGAGGAACATGGGCTAGTTCTGGAGTCTGGGGAAGGTTTGAATGAGGGCTTTGCATCGGAGGTAGAGATGGGGCCAGGACCATCTGGGAGTTATGCGCAGACTCCGGAGCCTCCAGAATCAGACATCAGACAGGCAGAGGAACAGGAGGAGCCTGTTCCTAGTGCGTGCATGCACAGAGCTGCCAGAAGGCAAGAACAGTTAAAAGGGACGACTCGGGAGTGGAGATGATTGGCCCCTCCCATAAGGCTTAAAAGAGGAGCAAAGGCACATGGTCCCTTTGCAGGAAAGCAACGTTGTTAATTCTGTTCCCAGTCGGCATCTCTGTTTGATTCTGGACTCCATGTGGCTTTGCCAAATAGGTCTTTGGCAGCGTGTCAAGGGAGATAAAGGTTGGTGATTATCCCAAAGAGCTTCTCCTGAAGGACTTTTTGCAACTAATTGGGACTCAGCTGTGAATGAACATAATTCACAGCTGTTGCAATAAAAGAGGTTTTTGGGACTACTCATGTGTTTTAATGACTCAGGAAGCCTAGATCACAACAAATGTTGGGAAAAAGGATATTATGGGAATCATATTCTCACTGAGAATAATATTCAGTTTATTTATTCATATCCTTATAGGAACTTGGCCAGTTGGAATGAAGCATCCTATTATAATTTGATTGTTTATTGGCATCCATTATGCATGCAATATGTACAAATCACAGCCAGGGAAGGGATATGTTTTCTTACAGTGAGGAATCAATGAATTAGATCAAAGGCTGGAGGATGCCCAATCCTGTCTTGTATCAGTAATGATAAATGATTGAACACATTATGGACTGGGATGATTTGACCTCAGGAACATTAAAATCAAATGTGTAATGGAATAGTAAACATATGTTATGCCTACTTTTACTCTAAATGAGTAAACCCATGAACAGAATATCTCAAATGGAAGGGAAGGGGGAATGGTATCTTTCATTCATTCAATTTTCTTGAAAATGTTTTCTATAAAGTCACAGGAGATTTTCAGAGATGTAGGGATAGTATAGGAACCTGCAGTAAAGGTAGTAATGTAATTACTGTGATCAACAAACTGATAAAAAATTCTGATTACACGGCCATTAATGAAAACTGAAAAAAACCCCATGGAATAATAATCTTAATATTAGTTTAAAAGGGGAAATAAATTCAGATCACCAATCTCTGTTTATTCAATCTTTTATGCAACATTTTTTCTGATAACCATATAAACGCAGGCAGAAGGGTAGTGGAAGGAGGTGATCAGCCATGAACTTTTAGTGAAGCTAAATTAGCTAAATCTTAAACACTAATTCCTTATGATAGCCTTCCTCCTCCTCATATATCACTATACGTTTGAGTGACCAAACCAAAATGACAGTGACACACACATATGTAACCCAGTGGACATGCTAATAGACTTGGACTAGAAAAGGACATTCAGCTGCAGGTTATGCTATGAAATTCAGACTAATACTGTGTTGAAATACACAACAGTTATAGTGAAATGTTCCATGTGCTAGTAAGGCCACTAGTTAGCACATTTATGCTAAAAATGTATACCAAAATTCAGGGAAGAGGCCGTCACGTAGTTGTTACCATACCTTTCCTATATGATTATTGTAAGCTTTGGCTTTTCACCAAGCTTGTTCCTTTTATCAAGTAAAATTCAATTTAAGGCTACTATCTGAATCCTTATTTGACCAACTTCTGCAACAGATTTTAGCCTTGCTAACTGACAATGTAAGCTATTTCATGGAGGTGATGCATGGAGAAATGGAATACCCAAACATACTATTCTTATAGTATTATAAGTATGACTTTATAATGCCTTGGTAAGACCATATGTGGAATATTGCATCCAGTTTTAGCACGTGAAAAACAGTTGCAGGAATTGGGTATGCCTAGTTTAATGAAAAGAAGGACTAGGGATAACAATGATAGTAGTGTTCCAATATCTAAGGGGCTGCCACAAAGAAGAGGGGATTAACCTATTCTCTAGAAGGCAGAACAAGAGGCAATGTATGGAAACCAGTGGTGGGATTCAGCCAGTTCGCACCAGTTCGGGAGAACCGGTTGTTAACTTTCTGAGCAGTTTGGTGAACTGGTTGTTGGAAGAAATCATTAGGGCAGAGAACCGGTTGTTAAATTATTTGAATCCCACCACTGATGGAAACTAATCAAGGAGAGAACTAACCTGGAACTAAGAAGAAATTTCTTGACAGTTAGAATAGTTAATCAGTGGATCAACTTGCCTCCAGAAGTTGTAAATGCTTCATCATTGAAGGTTTTTAAGAAGAGATTGGACAACCATTTGTCTGAAATGTTATAGGGTTTCTTGCTTGAGCAGAGGGTTGAACTGGACCTCCAAGGTCTCTTTCATCTATGTTATTCTGTTATTCTAATGCATGGGTGTCAAATTCGCCATGTCACATTGCTGTCACATGACATATCATGATGTTTTCCCTTTGCGGAGCTGGGGTGGGCATGGCCTGCCCGTGATGCATCTGGCCCATGGGCCGCCAGTTTGACACCCCTGCTCTAATGTATTAAGCAAGGATAGGATACAAGCAAACCCTTTGAGTCAGACATGCCTTCTGGTGATTTCATGGACATAGCAATTGAGTTTTTCTTGGTGACAACATTGAAGTAGTTTGCCATTGCATTCTGGGATTTTTTTCAAACTTCCCAGTGTAGTCTATGGCCCTAGAATTCCTTCCTGGAATCCTGATAATATTTTCCACAGCTAATGCTCTTTCTCAGAAGAAATGGACTGTCATCTACTGTCATATAGACCTAACATTGATAAGTAACAGTTATCTAGGGTAGGAAACCCTTTTCTGTCATTTTCAGTGACTTTACTTTTTATTTTCTGATGTCTAATTTAAAAGTTGCCTTTGATGAGATGGGTGACTATATCAATTTAATAGATGGATGGATGGACAGACAGACAGACAGACAGAAGCAAATTACTATGAGCAAAATCACACTGAAAGCTGAACAAGATGGCTGGAAGCAATCAAAGCCATCAAACACCTCCATTACCATATTTACCTATGATCTTGTGAGTTATGCATATTAAAAAGTTGACTTTGAATCCTAAGGTCAATTTGGTAGGCCTGTCTCCTGGTATGTGTGAAGAAATTCCAAATGCAATAGCGTAATCAGAGTAAGAAGTGATGCTTTCCTTTGGTGGGTCATTTTAAAAATCTCTATTCACTGATGCACAAAGAAACCCTGCAGATTAGCTAGATAAACAGATTATTCAGAAAGGGAAAAATACACTGGGTTATTCTTCTGGTAAAATGAAACACTGTATCTCATTTTACTCTAGCTAAAGGAAAACCCACAGAACTATAAAGAATCTTTTCCACTCCATTTGATTGAGTCTTCAAGCTGAGCAACTATAACTCTGAAATCTTGGGCATGAAAAACATCTCTATCCAAGATTTATTTTCCTGGGAAGGAGATAGAAAAAATTAAATTTTAATATGTGGCTGTGTCTGAATGATTGTGAATCTATTTCAGAGCCTGTCTTTCAAGCAGAAACAGTTTAATTCTCTGTCACTTTTCTCTTATCCTGAAACATTAAAATTTCTGTTTTTCTTTCTTGCTTTCCAGAGTACCTGTATAGTTATGCTGGATGCTTGTTTTGTAAGCCCGAAGCTCTGGTCCATTTAACAGCTGATGGAAAAAGGCCAACACAGACACAAATCTATCCGGGGTCTTCAAAATTGCTTTTTCTTTCCCCTTGGCCATCAAACAGAGTCCCCTAGGTAATGTATGGTAATGAATCAGCACTTGAAGATGCTAAATAAATTAGTCCTATGGAAAGAACTAGCTGTGAAAACCATATAAATACTGTTATATTACCCCAAGGTTTCTAATAATTGGTGGTAGTAGTGGTGGTGCTAGTTGTGAAACAGGCCATTTCAGAGGAGAAAAAAAAACAATTTGGTTTTTTTTGGCCACCAGTTCCCAGATTTATTAACTCACGTATTTATCCATGGGTATTGTAAAATATGTAGCAAATTCAGCTGATTTTGTGGAGCAATTTGTTCTATTGATTATATTTTTTTTGAGTGTATTTTAATTACAATGGTTGAAGGAAGAATTAGATTGTTCTGCATTTGGAAATTATTCTTCTTTAGTTTGCTCTTTCCAGTCCTAATCTGAAAACCATCAGTTGATATGGAATATATATATCATGTATCATTCCTCAGAAAACCTCTAAAGGCTATCCAAAATGGAATATATTATCCATGGAAGAAAAGCAATTTTCAGTGCTATAGAGAAATCAGTTGATAAATGATGAAGACATACAACGTTTTCACAACTCCCCCCCCCAAAAAGAGGAAAAAATTCTGTTGAGTGTATTACTATACCTACTTATGGAAAAATAAGCATATCCAGATTTATCTGTGGATTTCCCATTGACCTGATGCAAAAATGCAGAAAACCTTGGAAGGAACAAGGCCAGGTTAACTGTGTTTAATCTATGATGAAATTCTGATATGTCCATATGATGTGTTCCAAAAAAAAAAAAAAAGAGCAGAAATCTCTGCAGGGGTTAAAATGTACACTTTAATGCTGTCTCATCAACTAATCTTAATTATGAATTCAGATCTCTTAGTGACTTTAATTTCAGATTTTTGCTTTTCAGGCTTAGAGTTATTTTTTTTTCAACATTTTTAACTCCCATGTTTTGATTGCTTGAATCTGATTTTCCCCCATTTTCCAATGCATATAATAATCTGTAATATCCAAACTTCTTTCAAACCATATTGAAGAATGTACAGCTTTAATATAGAGTAAGAGTAAAAGTGAGTGAGTGAGAGAGAACTCTGATTATGCATTAAATGTGAGGATAAGACAAATGCCTTTTAAAATAAACAACCAAAGTAACCTGTGCTTCAGAATATGCAAAAGTGGTCATATTGCCTTCATATTACAACAGTTTAAGAGCTGGCAACTCTTAAAGAAGCTGCATCTTTTCCTGGGCTCATAGAGTGGCAGCTTCCCAAGTCTATGAAAACATAACTTTAATATATAGAGGTACCAACAGATGTGATATGCAGAACTGTGCATGCTCCAAATCATCTTTCCCCATTTGTATTTGGATCTCTTCACAGTCCTAATCATTACTCAAATTTATAACATTTTCTTTTTAAAGGTCTGTTTTTCTTTTATAGTACTCATTAGGCTATAACCATGGGTGTTATATGAAGTAGTTTGTTCCATCTTAAAATAGTGTAACATCTGGATTATAGAACCCTATGCTGACTGAGAATAATTCTTTAGGATCTTTGGTAAGGATCTGTATCATTCCTTCTCACAGAAAATATCTGAAACTTCTGCATACAGAAAACCCTATGAATATAGTATTTTCCACTACTGCATAAAGTTATGATTGTTTCTAAAATCAAGATCACATGAAGTGTTAATACCACTCTATAATGCCTTGGTGAGACCACCATTGGCAGACTGCATCCAGTTTGGTTACCATGATGTAAAAAAGATGTTGAGACTCTTTTAGAAAGAGTATAGAGAAGAGCAACAAAGATGATTAGGGGACTGGAGGCTAAAACATATAAAGAATGGTTGCTGGAGTTGGGTATGTCTAGTTTAATAAAAATAAGGACTAGGGGGGGGGACATGCTAGCAGTCTTCCAATATCTAAGGGGCTGCCACAAAGAAAGGGTGTGTGTGTGTGTCAATCTATTCTCCAAAGCACCTGAAGGTATCACAAGAAGCAACAGATGGAAACTAATCAAGGAGAGAAGCAACCTAAAACTAAGGATTAATTTCCTGACAGTTAGAACAGATCTGAAGAAGCTTCTTAGATGAGAAACGAAAAGTCTTCAAAGAAAAACAAGAAGGTCCAGTTGCCTCTTGAAAAAGCACCTTTGGGACAACCATGACCTGGATGGCTGAGAATCTCCATAGACAATTAGAACAATTAATCAGTGGAATGACATGCTTCCAGAAATTGTGGATGCTCCAACACTGGATGTTTTTAAGAAGAGATTGGTCAACCATTTGTCTGAAATGGTATAGGATTTCCTGCTTGAGCAGAGGATTGGACTGGAAGACCTCCAAGGTCCCTTCCAATTCTTTATTCTGTTATTCTGTTAAAATGTTCAACTTTTCATATCCTTCATCTCTATTCACTCACTATTAAAACATCATTTAGTATCAAATAAATTAAAGAATCAAAGGCAATTAAGGGTAATTATTGTGTTTTATAACATATGATGTCTAGGAAAAAGTATGGGAAGATGATTTCTTTGTCTCACTGTGCTAGAATTTGAATTTATCCAATGCAATTATTGGCAGAAATATCAGCAAAATAAATGTTCAATTTATACAAAGAAGAAATATTTATGGAATTTTCAGCTCTACGATAATATTGACGCGGGATTTTGGAAACTATTTATCAAAGTTGGTATACCTCCCCTTCTTCCTCACAGAAGGGCTCTGGGTGGTGACATAAAGGCACCTTTCATCATATATAAGAGCCTTGGTGGTGTAGCAGACTAAAGTGCTGTTAAGTAGCACCAGCTGCCTACAATTACTGCAAGTTCAAATCTCACCAGGCTCAAGGTTGACTCAGCCTTCCATCCTTTCGAGGTAGGTAAAATGAGGACCCAGATTGTGGGTGCAATAAGTTGACTTTGTATAAAAAAGAACACTGCTTGGGGGGGCCAAAAGCCCTACTAAGCAGGTATATACAAAAGTATGAAGGCTATTGCTTAACGCATTATAAGCCGCCCTGAGTCTCCGTAGAAAGGGCTGCATATAAATCAAACCAATAAATAAATAAACAATAAATAAATATATGTAAAATGTATTAAAAAGCCAAAAAAAATCTTTTTTCTCTCTCTCTTATACTTTCTTGTTTTTTTTATTCTGTGTTAATTTGTGTTAGCTTTCATGTTCTCTTTAAAACTTTCTTATGTGTGTGTTTGTAGTTCTATTACTGGCTCTTATACATAATGATTACATGGAGTTGCTAAGTTCAGGATGATTGATATTTCCAAATACTGTATTTTTTGGACTGTAAGACGCACATTAGCTTTAGAGGAGGAAAACAAGAAAAAAAATCTGCCTCTGCTCATTCGCCGCCATCATGGCCTGTTTGCCACGGCCCATTTGTCGCAGCCTGTTCGCTGCCGCCCATTTACCGCAGCCCGACTGCCATGAACAGGCAGCAGTGGCAGTGATAGGTGGCGATCCCCACCACCTAGAATAGCTGATTGGTGCCACACAAACCCCCTCCCCCACTGCAATATTTGCTCTATAAGATGCACAGACATTTCCCACCCACTTTTTGGGGAGGGGGGAGGAGTGTGCCTTATAGTCCAAAAAATATGGTAAATAGCTATCTCTGTTATTTACTGTTTCTCACATTCTTGGTCTTCAATTTTTGGAGGTATCTGGTTGGATAATGTGTGAACCAGAAGACTAGCTAAGATGGACTTTTGGTCCCATCTATTTTATATACTTACTGCACACTCCTACATAATCATATTTTCTTGCAGGACTTTGGATAGTTTTCAGCTCTTTAGCTGGTCTCCTGATCCCTATGTAATGACTGAGTGCTCCTGTAGTTAATTTTAACATTTATGTCTTCTACTCTCGTGTTCTTTGGGTCTGTTAAATTTTATGTGTTGTAAAACTGTTTATGATTCATGGTGACCCAGTGCTCTCCTAGCTACAAGGTTTAACTGTAAATTCTAAACTTGGTCTTCCATAGTTAGTTTTATGTTTTTTTCTTCTTCACCACATCAGCAACCAAGATTGGCAGAGAATGTAATAAAGGACAGCAGGTACAGCCTGTATTTTTAGGTCATCTGAAACAAGCATAGCTAATCAGAGCGAGATATATTTGATTAGTGGGTAGCTGTCTTCATACTTATCTTAAGTTAATTTCAAAGTACAAGTCTTATTAATGACAGTATATATTACACAAAAATATAAGTAAACTTTCAGGAAAAAGGGGTTTATACATCCTTTGCTTTTTTTATTTTGTTGTTGTTAGTTGCAAAATTGTGTCTGACCCAGCGTGACCCCATGGACAACATTCCTCCAGGCCTTCCTGTCCTCTACCATCCTCTGGAGTCCATTTAAGCTCATGCCTACTGCTTCAGTGACTCCAACCACCTTGTTGTCTGTCGTCCCATTCTTCTTTTGCCTTCAATCCTTCCCAGCATTAGGCTCTTCTCCAGTGAGTCCTTCCTTTTCATTAGGTGGCCAAAGTATTTGAATTTAATCTTCAGGATCTGGCCTTCTAAAGAGCAGTCAGGGTTAAATCTCTTCTAGGACTGACAAGTTTGATCGCCTTGCAGTCCAAGGGACTCGCAGGAGTCTTCTCCAGCACCATAGTTCAAAGGCCTCAATTCTTTGGTGCTCAGCCTTTCTTATGGTCCAACTTTCACAGCCATACATTGCAACTGGGAAAACCATAGCCTCGACTATACTTTTGTTGGCAGGGTGATGTCTCTGCTTTTTAGTAAGCTATCTAGCTTTCCTTCCCAGAAGCAAGCATCTTTTAATTTCTTGGCTGCAGTCCCCATCTGTGGTGATCTTGGAGCCCAGGAAAATAAAATCTGTCATTACCTCCATTTCTTCCCCATCTATTTGGCAGGAATTGAGAGGGCTGGATGCCATGAACTTAATTTTGAGTTTCAAACCAACCTTCTTCACCCGCATCAAGAGGCTCTTTAGTTCCTCTTCACTTTCTGCCATTAGCTTTTTTTACTAGTCTATGTCAATATAGAAATGATAGTTTCTGTCTCAAAAATAAACTGTTCCTCTAATTTAAAATAAAAATAATGATATAACCTTTCTCAAAATCAATCCAACCAATCCACTGAATCCCAACTAACTGAACTTATTTAGCAATAGTTTATGATCAAATAGGCAATAAACTATTCCAATATAGTCTATGTAACCAGATTACAGTGTTATTTGATCAAGCAATGTTGCGTTATTATAAGGACTATTGTGCTGTTGCTGTTGCTGAAAAAGGAGATTTGGCTTTTATGAAATTAACTAAATGTTTTGCACAGGAAAACCAAATTAAGAGATCACAGAAAAGAGCACAACATTATTATAAATTTTTTTAAAAAGGATGATCAATCATTATGATTCAACACTTCTTAGTGGCACATAATCAATCAATCAATCAATCAACCAACCAATCAATCAATTCAATCCAATCCACTCAATCAAATCAGTTGTGAATTTCATTTGGAATAAAGCAAACACAGACAACCTCCTTTCACCTCCATTTCTAGCATGAGTCATTCATTCTACTTCATTTCAAAACCCATAAATACTTTGTATTGTGTTCAATCTCTCCTAGCCTTTAGCCTCTCTCTGAATTACTTTATTTGGATAAGTCAGATGGCCACATTCCGCCAAGGAGCCTTTGTTGTAATGCTCATGGAGCCAAACAGAACTCAAAAACTAAACTGAGAAAACCAGCTTCACCAATTTAAAGGGTGCTCCCTCTTTGAATAGTTATCTTGAATCTACGTTTCCCTATTTGAGGATATGAGTTTTGTTCCATTCCTAGCTGATCTAATTTCATGAGTTTCTTTTTTCAATACCAATGTTATTAAAAATTACAATTTACAACAATAAAAATTAGTGCAACTATAAAAAAGAATAAAAAATAAGAAAACAAGAGAGAGAAAAATAGAAAGAAAAAAAATAAGAATATAGTGAAGAAAAAGAAAATATAAGAAACAACTTTCCCCTTCACCACAGCAACTGGAAACTATTGTAGTAACTTATCATTGTCTCTTAAAATAAACGAATAATCTCTTTTTCATGTATCACAATTCTTATGTATAAACAAATCTATAAAACCTCATCATTTCATGTCAGCAAGTGATATAAAATGCTTTTACTATATTGAAAACAGCATAATTATAAGTTACAAAAAGTATGATAGAAAAGGGAATAATTTTAATATCTTCAGGATGTGCATGTTTTCATTTCAGATAGCAGTGTTGAATTTTTTATTCTGGAAGTCAAAAATAATATGCTAAAATTAGAATATACATTTCCATTTGTTTTGGCATTAGAAAATTACTTGGTATTGCAGGTCTTATTTGTCAAGCAGAAATTCAAGTTAGATCTTACTACAGAAAATATCTGCCTGACTCAGTTGTTTACCTCTTGTCAACAATTTGTTAGCATGTCCTTTTCCTGATCCATTCTAAATTACCTGAATAGAATGACAGATTCTGGGCAAGAATGAGACAAACATTTGAGGCACAGTTGCAGAATCTGTGTCAGGGACACACTAGGGAAGAACAAAGGAGAAAGTTGTAGTGCCAAAAGGAGAAAGTGGATATAATTGACTTACCATTACCTACCCATTTTTCTTAGCCATGTCCATTTATTTAAAATATTTTTTCCTCTCCCACTTTATTCTGTTACTATCGTTACACTGTTACAGGGGTGAAATTCAGCAGGTTCTGACAGGTTCTGGAGAACTGGTAGCAGAAATTTTGAGTAGTTCGGAGAACCGGCAAATACCACCTTTGGCTGGCCCCAGAGTGGGGTGGGAATGGAGATTTTGCAATATCCTTCCCCCAGGAGTGGGGAGGGAATGGGGATTTTGCAGTATCCTTCCCCTGGAGTGGGGTGGAAATGGGGATTTTGCAGTAGTCTTCCCCTTCCATACCTACCAAGCCATGCCCACCAAGCCACACCATGCCCACCAAGCCACACCCACAGAACTGGTAGTAAAAAAAAAAAGAATTCTGCCACTGCACTGTTATAATTACTAATTTTAATTTTAAATCATTAACTTGAAATAGACAGTATCTGGGGAAAGACTAGAGACAATTCACACAGCCCATTGACTATGTTACTATTCTGCCTTGTTTTGAAACATACCAGGTTCCTTAGATTCATTCTTCATCATTAATTTTGCTTTCCTGTAAATCCATAACAGTTAATCTATATTGGTTTTCCAGCTGAAAGCACTTCTGCCAATACAGTTTTGATAGGTCATTTTTTGTTTCCTAGGTATAATTCCCTGTTTATTTTTATGGTTTCTTATTTCCTAGTGGTGGCTGCTGTTTATTAAAGATGGAAGATTGTTTTAGCAATAGCAATAGCATTTAGACTTATATACCGCTTCACAGAGCTTTACAGCCCTCTCTAACCAGTTTACGGAGTCAGCATATTGCCCCCAACAATCTGGGTCTTCATTTTACTGACCTTGGAAGGATGAAAGCCTGAGTCAACCTTGAGCTGGTGAGAATCAAACTGCTGAACTGCAGGCAGCCCACAGTGAGCAGAAGTAGTCTGCAGTACTGCATTCTAATCACTGCAGCACCCGGCACCCCCTGTTTTGGCAGGAAATCAGCAAAAGAATATTTTTTTTATCAATGAAACAATTAAATCACCATATCAAAGCATATTCCTGAATAAGACTCTACTTTAAACCAATCAATAAAACTGGACATCCAATCAAATTGGGTGATTTGGAAAGCTTCATTGTCTTTTAACTGCCTTTGCAGTTAAAAATATGATAATTTTTCTGCTGCATCTGGGTTGTTACAGGCAATAAAGAAGGTTTCAACCTCAGTCCCATATATGGAGAATGATGAAAGGTGGAATAATATGATGGGCAATTTCTGGTATGTCACTGAGGGCTGTCATCATATAAATACATCAATCAAACCTCTTTAAGGTAGCAAGCAAAACATTGTTTTGAACTTCATACACTTCCTCAACTCTCAACTACTTTAATGTGCCAATTTTGGGTTAATATAATGTTATATTTTGGTGCTGAGTGATCCAAAACAATTGGATTTTGGCTCAAGGCTGTCCAGTCTTGAGGTAAGCTTTATTTCTAAATTCTGTATGATGGTGACAGTTGTAAGCTTCTTGACATGGATGAATGGTGGGCCTGGATTACCCAAGCATTTTCTTTCTGCTTTTATGTTTTAAAGGTCTACAATCTCCAGTAATTCCTCCCATTTTACCAAAAAAGGGAAGCAGCTACAGACATTTTGATGCTTCCCCATTATTATAGTCTGTGGACAATTTTATGTAGAGAAAAATCTTGTATCTCAAAATTACTTAATTCAGGCTGTATCCTTGAATTTGAAGTCATAAACTTTAACTAACTCAATTTTAAATCAGGGCTTAATTTTTTTTTACAGACACAGGCCATCTGATTATCAAGAAAGTATTTAATGCACTTTTTGAAATTTGACTATGAAATCTACAATATATGGAAAACTATATTTGATGCTAAATCAACAGAACTTGAGAAAAGCAAAGTCTCATGATAGATCAAATACACTCTAGAAAATTTCACAATCATATTTCTCCATGGTGTTGTCTGGCATCTCAAGCCTGCCACATACAATTTTATTGACTTTCATTATCAGTATTGTGGACATTTCCCAAATTGCTCCAATATGCAACAGATGCAACTTGTAGAAAGCATTCAATGGCAAAGAAAACTTAGTATCTGGGCCAGTGCTTTACCTAATGGAAGTTTAATTGCCTAGCAGCTGCTCCTTGAATGTTGTTGTTGGACCTGTATATTTCCTAATTGTCAAGTCTAGCATTTGGTTGTTCAGATCAACCAAGGTGGCTGACAATTCCCTTCCTTATAAAACAGATGCATTTTGCTAAATTTTCTTTAGTTTAGAGAAGGAGTCATTGCTTTTTGTTTGACTGAAACACTTCCTTTTCCTCTTCAAATTAGCTATAATACAACAGTGCTCAGATAGCAGATGTTTTAGCTTAGAGAAGTCAAAATGTGTTTGCAACACATTACCTTACACAGGGGTGTCAAACTGGTGGCCCGCAGGCCGGATGCATCACACGCAGGCCACGCCCACCCCAGTTCCATGAAGGGGAAAAATGTCGTGATATGTCACATGACAGCAATGTGACACTGTGAGTTTAACACCGTGCCTTACCAAAGCATGATATAACACAATGTTTGAGTTTGGGTTTTGAAATGCATGTCTTAGCATTTATGTACTATTAAATTCAACAATATTAACTGTTCAAAATCTTCCTAAAATGTTTTACATCAACATCAACAACCATTTTTAAATCTATTTCTGTATCTGCTTTAAAAAATATAAAAATTTCTTATGAAAAAAGCAAGACGAGTATACTTTTTCCTGCAATTATTACTATTTCTGAGGTTGATTATGTTTATGATTTTGCCATATGTAGACGCACAATGCAACATTTACCTTGATTGCTGTAATTTTATACTATTTTTAAATTTCTCTGTATAAAATACAACATCCATACAGTAATTATTAAAATCCATTTAAGAAGTCATTTATGTTTCCCCAGGAGCCATTATTATTTCATTGTATAGATTTCATAGTTGGATTCATACAAAATGCACTGAATATTAATAAAACAACACTGAAATTCATTGAAGTGTATTGCACAATTATTTCTTTAATTGCTTGGTGAGGGAATTATTGCTCTGCATTGCAATAAAAGAAGAATGCAGTGGTTTTGATAAGATCTCCAGGGTAAATTTTATCAGGCTGCAACCTTGAAATCCATTCTCTTTCCCTTAAAGATGTTTATACCTATTAAAGAACTATACTTCTTTCCAACTCTAGAATAAGATATTGATGATGTAAGTTGAAAAAAAAAATATAACTAGAAACTAAAAAAATAAATAGAAATGTGCAGTTTGCATTTCTTGAAATAACAAAGGAGTAAATCTGATATAGAGATGACACCATATACCATACTTTTCGGAGTATAAGATGACTTCCCCCCTAAAAGTGGGTAAAAATTGTGGTGTGTCTTATACACCAAATGTTGCTGAAGCCCTGCCCACCCACTGACCCCCATCTTTCAGCCATTTTTGTCCTCCACATATCACATTTTTGTCCTCCGCATACCCCGTTTTAGACCCATTCTGTGGGGATTGCCATAGCACATTGCCACTGATAGCTACTGATCGTCACCTCCACACATCATGTTTTCGATCTCTGCGTGTCACGTTTTCAGCCTCCTCATGCTCCGTTTTTGGCCTCTGTCACATTTTTGGCTGCTTCTGGGTTGAGGGGATCGGTGGCG
This sequence comes from Pantherophis guttatus, assembly GCF_059756535.1. Classification (NCBI taxonomy): domain Eukaryota; kingdom Metazoa; phylum Chordata; class Lepidosauria; order Squamata; family Colubridae; genus Pantherophis; species Pantherophis guttatus. The sequence continues at coordinate 31,135,186 of NC_142065.1, read as the reverse complement.
GCGGCGGCAGTAGTGATCCCCACTGCCTGCAACTGGCTGAAAATGCAATTCACAGAGGCCAAAAATGGGGTGTGCGGAGGCCGAAAAGTTGAGTGCGGAGGTCAAAAACGCAATGCATGGAAGTGGCAATTGGCGGCGATGTGCTGTGGTGATCCCCACAGCCTAGAATGGGTCTAAAATGGAGCATGCAAAGGCCAAAAATGTGATGCATGGAAGCCAAAAACGCAACACGTTGAGGCAGTGATGGGCTCTGGCAATCCCTGAAGCCTGGAACAGCTGATTGGCAGTATTCTGGGAGGCCAATCCAACCACCAATCAGCTGTTTGTGCTAAATCAGGCTACAATAAGATGCTGAAGCTTACCAGGCTGTTTGCTGTTTGCTGCAAGGACGCTAGCCAGATGAATACTGATGAATGCTGGTAGGCAGAGGCAGAATTTTTTTTCTTGTTTTCCTCCCCAAAAACTAATGTGCGTCTTATACTCTGAAAAATACAGTACATAGTTATTTAATTTAAAATATAGGCATGAAGGCAAACATTCCTTAGCTTAGGCCTTTATTCATTGATTAATACTAAGCTCTGAATTGTGTCAATTGGATCTACCACTGAAATGGTGAGTGCCAGTAAAATAAGAACCCTATCAATGAAACAATTTCCCCCATTTTCTGCCATCTGCCATTCCCCCAAATCTTTGGGGAGTTTTGCAACAAATTTTCAATATATAGGAAGCAAGGAGAGGAAAGGAAGACAAGCAATCACATGACACCATCTTTTTTCCTTCTTGACAAGATCAAATCATGCTTTTGCTTTATTATTAGTTAAGAGTAATCATTTCTCTTGGTTATGTATTGGTTCGCATGTAGATCTAAAACTTTTTCTCTTCCCAAGTTGTATTTGGTTTCACCTACTACGTGTTTCTCCTTCATGGATTACTGCTTTGTCGTGGCAAAGCAGCTTGTGTAGCTCAATGAAGCTATGAGCTATGCCATGCAGGGCCACCCAAGATAGCCAGGTCATAGCAGAGAACTCTGACAAAATGTGATCCAGTGGAGCAGAAAATAGCAACCTACTCCAGTATCTTTGTCATGAAAACCCCATAGACAGTACCAAAAGGAAAAAAGATATGATGCTGGAAGATGAGCCCCTCAGTTCAGAAGGTGTCCAATATGCTACTGGGGAAGAGCAGAGGGCTAGTATTAGTAGCACCAGAAAGAATCAGCAAACTAAAATGGACAGAAATGGATGTCAGGCCTGGAAGCCATCTTTTGTATTAGGCCTTCAGACCTGCCACATTTACTACTGTGGGAAACTGGGAAGGGATTGTGCTGAGTATGGGTGATATATAGTCATAATAACATTCCTTTCTCAAAGAGTCAAGAACAACTTGCCCTGCACCTGGTAGGCTGGAGCTGGGAGGCATCTCCAGTTGGGACAATGTCTGATTGGGCCATGTGATGGACTTGTGGGTGTTGGGCAGGGACTTGAACTTTTATTTGGGTAGGGAAAACCTGGAAACTTTCAGATTCGGGTTTTCCCAAATGTACCAATATGACATCTCTAATAAAAAGTAATTTTGAGGAAACTCAAGCCTCAGAGTTTTCTTTCATTGGAGGTGTTACTTGGAATCCTAACATTGGGTGAATTTAATTCAGATGAGCATCAGGTATACTACTTGTTGTGGTCCTCCAGCAGCCTGCGGAGCTGGCAGCAGAGTCGGACAGTGAGGAGGCTGGGGAAGAACAAGGGCCAGTCCTGGAGTCTGGGGAAGGCTCAGACAAAGGCTCTGCGTCAGAGGCAGAGATGGGGCCAGAGCCATCTGGGAGTTATGTGCGGACTCCAGAGCCTAGAGAGTCGGATATCAGAGAGGCAGAGGAACAGGGGGAGTCTGTTCCTAGTGCGCGCATATGCAGAGCTGCCAGAAGGCAAGAACAGTTAAAACAAAAGGGACGACTCAGGAGTAAGGCTTGGAGATGATTTGTTCCTCCCATAAGACATAAAGGAAGAGCAAAGGCATGTGGGCCTTTGAAGGAAGCAACATTATGGATGGTGTCAGTTTGTACTTTGAAGCTCCATTTTTGACTCTGTTTCTGTGTGGCCTTGCCAAGATAATTGCCAATTAGGTCTTTGGCAGTGTGTCAAAGAAGATAAAGGTTTTTGGGATTAATTGTGTGCTTTTTACTATATCAGGAAGCCTAGGTCAGAATACTAGTGTGGGCAAGAATCCCTCAGAAGAAATGAAGTAGCTTCATAGTCAATAAAAGAATAGGAAAAGCAGTACTGGGATACAATTCCCCAAAATGACAGAATGATCTCAGTTCAAATCCAACGCAAACCATTCAACATCACAGTAGTCCAAGTCTATGCCCCAATCACTGGTGTTGAAGAGGATCAAGTTGACCAGATCTATGAAGCCCTACAACACCTTCTAGAATTAACACCAAAAAATAATGTCCTTATCATGGGTGATTGGAATGCTAAAGTAGGAAGCCAAAAGATAACCAGAATAACAGGCAAATTTGGCCTTGGAGTACAAAATGAAGCAGGGCACAGGTCTGTAGAATTTTGTCAAAAGAATACAATGGTCAGAGCAAACACTCTTTTCCACAACCCAAGAGACATCTCTACACATGGACATCACCAGATGGTCAACACAGAAATCAGATTGACTATGTGCTTTGTAGCCAATGATGAAGAAGCTCTATACAGTCAGTAAAAACAAGACCAGGAGCTGACTGTGGGTCAGATCATGAGCTTCTCATTCCAAAATTTAGGCTTAAATTGAAGAAAGTTGGGAAAAGCACTAGGCAACTCAGGTATGAACTAAATCATATCCCTGATGAATATACAGTAGAGGTAACAAATAGATTTAAGGAATTAGATCTGATAGACAGAGTGCCTGTCCAAGAGGCAGCAACTAAAACCATCCCAAAGACAAAGAAATGCAAGAAAGCAAAATGCCTGTCTGAGGAATCTTTGCAAATAGCTGAGGAAAGAAGGAAAACGAAAGGCAAGGGAGAAAGAGGAAGATACACCCAATTGAATGCAGAATTCCATCAAATAGCTAGAAGAGATAAGAATGCCTTCTTAAATGAACAGTAAAAAGAAATAGAAGAAAACAATAGGGAGGACCAGAGATCTCTTCAAGAAAATTGGAGAGATGAAGGGAACATTTCATGCAAAGATGGGCATGATAAAGGACCAAAATGGCAGGGATCTAACAGAGGCAGAAGAGGTTAAGAAGAAGTGGCAAAATTACACAGAAGAACTATACAAGAACAAGCTTAACCACGAATGGGGTGGTCACTGACCTCGAGCCAGACATCCTGGAATGGGAAGTCAAATGGGCCTTAGGAAATCTGAGCAACAACAAAGCTCGTGACGGGGACAGTATTCTAGCTGAGCTATTCAAAATCTTAAAAGATGATGCAGTAAAAGTGTTACACACAATTTGCCAGCAAATTTGGAAAACTCAACAGTGGCCACAGGATTGGAAAAGGTCAATTTACATTCCAATTCCAAAAAATGGCAATGCCAAAGAATGTTCAAACTATCACACCATTGCACTCATTTCACATGCTAGCAAAGTTATTCTCAAAACCCTACAAGCTAGGCTCCAGGAGTATGTGGACCGAGAACTACCAGAAGTCCAGGTAGGATTTTGAAGCGGCAGAAGAACTAGAGATCAAATTGCAAGCATACACTGGATCATGGAGAAAGCTGGGGAGTTTCAGAAAAACATCTACTTCTGCTTCATTGACTATGCTAAAGCCTTTGATTGTGTGGATCATAACAAATTTTGGCAGTGGTGGGAATACCAGACCATCTTATTTGTCTCTTGAGAAACTTATATGAAGGTTAAGAAGCAATAGTGAGAACTGGACACGGAACCATTGATTGGTTCAAAATTGAGAAAGGAGTTTGGCAAGGCTGTATACTGTCACCCTGCCTATTTAACTTATATGCAGAGCATATCATGAGAAAGGTGGGGCTAGATGAATCATAAATTGGAATTAAGATTGCCAGGAAAAATATCAACAACCTCAGATATGCAGATGATACTACTCTAATGGCAGAAAGTGAAGAGGAACTAAAAAACCTCTTGATGTGGGTGAAGGTGGAGACAGACTACCTGGGCTCCACAGTTGGGGACTGCAGCCAAGAAATTAAAAGACGCTTGCTCCTGGGAAGGAAAACTGTGGCAAACCTAGACAGTGTACTAAAAAGCAGAGACATCACTCTGCCGACAAAAATGCGTATAGTCAAGGCTATGGTTTTCCCAGTTGCCATATATGGCTGTGAAAGTTGGACCATAAGGAAGGCTGAGTGTCAAGGAATTGAGGCCTTTGAACTATGGCAGAAGACTCCTGCAAGTCCCTTGGACTGCAAGACGATCAAACCGGTCAGTCCTAGAGGAGATCAACCCTGACTGCTCTTTAGAAGGCCACCTAATGAGAAAGAATGACTCACTGGAGAAGAGCCTAATGCTCAGAAAGACTTAAGGTAAAAGAAGGGGATGACAGAGAATGAGGTGGCTGGATGGAATCACTGAAGCACTCAGCATGAGATTAAATGTGGGATGGTAGGAACATTGTCCATGGGGTCACGATGGGTTGGACACGACTTTGCAACTAACAACAACAACAACAATTATCATAATAAACTCAAACCCAAAACAACTGGAGCACCACTTGAATACTATTAGCATTGGCCAATTCACCATCAATCAATTGCAAAAGGCAGCTTTACCAGGTATAGCTTACATCCTGTGATGATATCTCTAACAACATCAAACATCAACATCTGCCTATCATGGGCCTTGGGAAAGACTTGAAATATCGTGAGTTTGTCCACTCATAGACAAAAATGCCAAATCCAGTCTGAACATCTGGCTGACTGTGTGACAAACAATACATGAGTGAATAATCTAGGTGATTTATCTTTAAACCACCCAGAATCATTCTGAAAATGAGATGGGCAGTATCTACATTTGTTTGATTGATAAACAAACAATGGCTAAAACTAATTACTGCATTCTAACACAATTTGCTTTATCTTTAGCTTTCTATTTTTACAAACTACCCTTCATTCCACTATATCTATAAAAATGTTTTTTTAATTTTTTCATTCTTTAAAGATGTCATTGACTCCATCAGCCATCATTTTTTAGTCTTTCTCTTTTAATTCACCCGTTTACTTGACTTTCATTAAAAAATTCACAATTCAATCCTCAGTCATTTTCTCTACATGTGATCTACTTCAGTATTCCCTTTTTATTTTTTTATGTTCAGCAACTGTTCTTTTTTGTTCCTTTCCTTTTTCACCACAAATGTTTCTTAAGTATTCAGTTCCAATGCCTTCAATTTGATGTTCCCTAGATATACCAAACTCTTATTTCCATTTAACAATATGGGGACAAAAATGCTCTTACACAAAGCTATTGTTACTTTGTTGACATTCATTCTTTACAATAGACAGCATAATACCCAGAACATTTATACTAAGATTTACACATTTTAACATTTTTGGTTACCTTGTCTGTTTACTTTATATTTATCCTATTTTCAGTTCTGATCAACTTAAGGAAGCATATATATAGCTAAAGCTCTTGCCTCATATTTTCCCCCCAAACAAATGAGTTAGGCTGAGAAAGATCATTGACCCAAAGTTACCCAGCTGGCTTTCCCGCCAAAAGAGAATTAATGAATTCACTAGAATTCATAGTCTCATGGTTTCCAATTCCTGTATCGTAGTCGCTATACCAAAATGTGTCTCTTTAATATTTATATTCAGTAAACATGAACTTCACAAACTCATCTACTTCTTCAGCTTTTGCTATTTAAGCCTAATTTGAAATTGTTCACACCAGTGGCAATACCAAACACAATTACCTTAATCTTTGACATATTAATTTGCACAACTAAATTCCATCATGTAATATAATAATTTGTATCATCTATATTCAAAAATATACTTACTTATCACCACAAGTATTCCCTAGACTGTTATCCATAAATGTAATATATAAGCAAGAAGACATCGCACATCTTTAACACATTCCCTGCTTAGTGCTGAACAGCAAGTATCTGGTTTGCTGTCTCCTGTCTAGTAGAAATTCAGTGCACTTCCCAAATTATGGCCTTCTGATCATCATTCTGCCAATCATGTAACCCACTTGTTACTAGATATTCAGAAACACCAACCCTAGTGTAGTCCTTGTTGACCCAAGTGACAACCAATCCAGTATGGGTGCCATGTTATTTATGTAAGAGACATTCTTTGTCTGGCTTCTCTGATGAGACCTTCCTCAGAGCATGGAAGTCCCACAACCACATCAAGGTGCTTCACTATGGGATTATTATTATTTAAATGTATTACAGCCATCCACTCCAAAACACTCTGGGCAGCTTATAACATATCATATATACAAATCATAACATAGCAACGAAGCATAAAAATCCAGGCAAAGGAGCCATAACAGTAAAAAAAGCACAATAGCACATTAACATACTAACTCCAGGCCTAGGAAGAGAGACAGAATTTAAGGGCTTTCCAAAACTCTAAAAAAATGGTTGTCATACTTGATTGTCTTGGTGGATATTATCCCAGAGGGAAGCTGTTGCAGTGGACAAGGCACCCTTCTTCTTTCTCACAAAACGACAACGTTTATTTGACATGAAGCATGCTTGTTTTGCCTGAATACAAGAATGGACAAAAACTGAGACAGGTAGTCCCATAGATAACCAGGCCCTATGTCACAAGCCTAGTCTTACCCCAAACATTCTCACACTATTCTATTCAAATTAGAACATTCCTTACAAAGCAGCATTCTGTTGCTTATGTTCCATTAGATAGGAAATATGTCAATACATAGCAGGGGTGGGTTCTACTTACCTTTACTATCAGTTCGCAACAGGGCCGCACGCATTTGCGTGCTTCGCTCACGTGCTCTTCTGCTAAGCGCAGAAGCATTTTCATGATGTCAGGGTCAGTGGGCGGAGCCTCCGGCCGGTTTTACTACTGGTTCTATAGAACCAATGCAAAGTGGGGGCAACCCACCACTGGTACATAGACTCTGGATTCTTTTCCCAACAACATGCATCAGTAGTGGATTTCAATTTTCTTTGCTATCGGTTCGCTATTGGGAGCATGCAGCGCTTCTGCGCATGCACAGAGCATTTTTTATGACATCTGGGCAGGTAGGTGGAGCCTCCCACCACTGCCGCTACTGGTTCGCCCAAATCGGGGCAAACCAGTAGCAACCCACCACTGGCATGCGTGTATCATAAACATGATATAGAAAGACCATGAAAGCTCTTGTATTTTCTCTCTTTCCTTATCACTCTTTCATCCTGTTTGTATGTAAGGGATTTAATGTTCTCTTTTGTTCTTTGTTTTAATTCCAGGGAGGAAGGTTACACCATTGAATCCTTCTCACAAAAAGCTCAAATAAATGCATAAACCACCATCTGCTTAAAGGAAATGTACATTTGAATTTATATGATATTTGTTTAAGTTTCAGTCTAGTTTGTCAATGCTTGAATTTCTCATCTGTGAGTGGCCACATAACACTATAACTGTTCTGAGCTGACATTGAAGACTATTGATAACTACACCTTTGGGATATCATAAATGCATCAAGTAAGTCTCTGCCAAACATGGAAACTTCCAGAGATAAGACTCAAGATTTGCTTTATTATTCAAGTAAAGCAGTGGTGAAATACTGGTTCACTGTGCGTGCGTGCGCAGTGTGCACCAAATGCACGCTGTGTGTGTGCATGTACAGTGCACACAAAATGCATGCTTTGCACACATGCACACTGCAGGTGCTACCGTACAGCGCTGAAAAAGGAGTCTTAAGAAGCCTTTTCCAAGCAAGAGGGAGAAGAGCTGTGCCACGCGATTTAGATTCGCTAGAAAGCAGGATTTCCTGCTTTCTAGCAAATATAAATTGTGCGGCACAGCTGATTGTCAGAAATACCAGTTCATGTGAACCTGTAGCATTTTTTTTACTACCGGTTCGCCTGAACTGGTAGCTTTTTTTACTACCAGTTCGGGCGAACCGGTCTGAACCAGTAGCATTTCACCTCTGAAGTAAAGGCATTTGGAATTATTTTGAGAGTAAAGTTCTCAAAAGTCTATTTATCTATGTTTTAAAATGAAAGAAAAAACAATAAGAACATTACCCTTTTATTCATTTGACTATAGAGTTGATGTTCATACCCCCATTTAAATACAAAGCTCGTCTCTTGTAAAATGAGCTTTCAAGTGCTGAGCTGACAAACCCCAGGGGAAAATATGTCTTTTATTAACAACTGCTAGTTCAATTCTAATGTTTAGGAAAAACCTACTCTTGCAGGAGTAAAAGGTATCTTCAGATTCAGAAAACTGCTGAGTGAGATGGACCAGGTTGTTTCTGTTTAGTGTTCTGTGTCCAGGGCCTGTTATCTGCTTCTTTCTTGGCTGATTGAATTTAAATTGCCTCAGAGAAAAACCATCAATTTTCTATGTTATTCAGCTTCTATTATCTGAATGATGGGATGAGTACACAGCATACCTTGCTGCATTATGAAAGATAATGCATGCAAATATCCTCAACCATGGTTTCTATATGTTTCTAAAAGTATGCAGGCTTTCCAAAGCAATGTGTTATTAATGATGAAAGATCAATAATGCCATATCCATGACAAATGCATTTATTTAGGAGAGAATGAAAGCCCTGCTGGATCAGAATAATGGCCCATTTAGTCCAGGAGTGTCAAACTCGCGTCATCATGGTGGCATCACATGACGTATCAGGACTTTCCCCACCTTTGTTAAACCGGGCAGGGGTGGGGCCAGCACGTGACGCATCTGGCTCACAGGTGCGAGTTTGACACCCCTGATCTAGTCCATCATTCTATGTCAACAAGATTCAGTCAAGATGCTCAGAAATTCTACCAATGCTCATTAGAACTGATATTTCAGATATAAGAGCCACCTTGGTCTATCAGTTAAGGCGCCCTGCTATAAAGCAAGTGACTATGAGTTTAGTCTCATTTTAGTCCCATGGTGGTGCAGTGGTTAGAATGCAATACTGCAGGCTACTTCTACTGACTGCTGGCTGCCTGTATTTTGGCAGTTCAATTCTCACTGGCTCAAGGTTGACTCAGCCTTCCATTCTTCTGAGATCAGTAAAATGAAGACCCAGAATGATGGGAGTGACATGCTGACTCTGTAAATCACTTAGAGAGGGCTGTAAAGCACTGTGAAGTGGTATATAAGTCTAAGTGCTACTGCTATTGCTATTGAGGCATGAAAGCTGACTGGTGATTTTGGGCCATTCACTCTCACTCTCAGCCCATTGTGACAAAAATAGAAGGAGGAAAAAATATTAGGTATGTTTGCTGCCTTGGGTTATTAATAAAAATAATAAAAGCAGGATATAAATAACAAATGCCTATAATGCAAGAGGCAATCTAGCTAAAGTAGTGGCCTTTGATAGCCAATGAGCAAGAGCCATTGCTATGTAGCCTCTGGTTGAAGAGATTTAGTGATATATGCTAAAACTATGAGAACTGTCTGAGCAGAATGATATTAGTCATTCCAAATATGCAAGTTTTGGCCAAACTGTTATCACTAGCCTTTGATTTTATCCCATTTCTCAGTTTCCTGACTTTATTCTATTTCATTTATATTTTAGTTTTTGATTCTCTCTCCCTCTCCCTCGACTATTTATTTTATTTAATTTATTTATTTTATTTATTTTAATCCAGTTAGAATTTATATTTGTTATGTGAATTTCTGCAAATATATTACTTTATGTTATTTTTGTAATATATCATTTAGGTACAAAGTGCTTATTCTAAAAGAAAGGACCAACAAAACTATCTATTGGAGAAAATCATTTGTAAAAATGAAGTATTGCTATCTTTCTGGGAATTTTTGTAATATATCATTTTTAAAAATTATTTTCACTAACACTATATTTTTGTCATCATTGGCATCCTTCAGTCTCGAAAAATTGTGGTATCGTGCTCTGGAAAGAGGTCCTAAAACAGCATCTAGTGTGACTAAAAAGGCCAATTTGAGAATAGCAATCCCTTCCACACTGAGGACAGATACATTCTGTCCCCTGCCCAGCCCCCAGATTTCGCTGGTTCCGGGACTGCCTCTTTGCCTCAGCCTGCCAGACAAGTGTCTCTTCGAATTGGAGAAGGCCATGCTGCATCTTTAGCCTCCAAACTGAATGATCAAAGGTCAAGGTTTCCCAGCTGTTAATATCCATTCCCAAGGACTTTAGATCCCTCTTGCAGATATCCTTATATCGCAGTGTTTGTAGACTTCTCTTTAACATACAGTCTTGGTGAGCACTTTCTTACAATGTATATACATTTTGGTGCACAGGTTTTGTTGAGTTGTGAATAATGGAAAAGTGCCATTAACTCATAGATTTCATTCAGTAGGGTAGGTGTCCTACAGAAGAACTTTCTACTATAAGAAAAAAAAAACAATTGGCCAAGTTAAGTTCAGTACATTTTTTTGGACTCAAGTTGAACCATGTTGCTATGAGATAATTTTATATCTGCCAGCGCTAGGAAGCTTATGTTACTGTTGATTGAGAATGTTTCTGAAGAGTCTGGTTTAGGGGGGAAGGCTTTCTGGCAATCTTAAGTAATTACTTTAATTTCACTATACTTTGAACTAATTTGTAAACAAGCTGCTAGCATGTAGCTTGTGATAAACTTATTAATGTAATCTTCATGTTGTCTTTCCTAGCAATAGGCAATTTTGTCATAGACACATGATGTAGGCTGTCTTAATTTTTAAAAAAATCAGAGCATTTAGTTAAGCTCTGAGCCTTAACTGTTGGTGAGGACAACAGCTATACAATTATATGGCAACATTGATTTCCATGACGTACAACTGGTTACTGCCAACTAACATAAATCTTGGGGTTCCTGGTGACTAAGAATATGGAAGTGAAATTTTCTCCCATTTCTTTCCCTTTCCTTTCTTTTTGCTGTTAATAAAATCCATTTATGCACCAGTACCATGGTGTTTTTCTTGTCTTGAATCTATATGGGTAAAACCTTTGTTCTGCAAAACAATATGTATATTCAAGAAATGGAAAATGGATGAGTTTTCCCAGCAGTGAATAGAATTAATCTATCTGCATTCCTTAGATTTTAAGAGCAGTATTTTTCTCCACTGCCAATTTTGTAGCATTGTGGAAGGAAAGTATGGAATGATGTCATAAGCAGCCACGAATAACAGAGGAGAGAAAAAAAAAAGAGAGAGAGGAAATGGTTTGCATCTTTTGTACCAAAAGCTGTTAATGCTTGATGATGATGATGATGATGATGATGATAAGAACTGGGTGATAAAGTCCCTATTTGCAAAGTAATATTTGCAAACCTTTTCATAAAGGATTGCAATAAATTCAAGAATAATTGAATGTGGGGGAAAGGAAAACTGACAGATTCAGCCAACTAAGCAAAGAGCCTGAGTGCTTAGCTCATAAAAGTCAGCATTTTAATCTCTGTGTATTGAGACACATTTATGATGCAGGTTCCTCGTCTTTAATAGCTTAATGGCAGATAGGCTGTAATCGGTTTGTATCTCCTCTATACCTGCTGAATTTGGCTGGTGCAGATGGGCAAGCATTTTGTGTGCCTCATTTCTTGATGCAAAGTTTATTTGGAAAGTCCTTGAAAAGGCACAGTATGTAAAAGTGGGAGTTTTTTAAAAATTAGAATGCAGCAAAAAATGAAATATAAGTCCTTTCCTAGCTGATCGAATACAGAGCAGGGAAAAGAGCAGCAGAAGCTAGATCTGCTCTACCAAGGACAGCTCCACAGCACCAGAGCCAACATTTCCAAAGAGAGAAGCATATGGAGCAGAGGTGTGCTGCCTTGTGTATTATGTAAAATCAGTAGTAGGGCTATATAGATTTTGGAAAGGGTGCTTTATTTTAATGAAAATTCAAGCAAAACTGCCTCTTGAAGCAGCTTTGGGAAGTGATGCAGCTTCTATATCTTAAGAACAGAGCAAAATAAAGCAGCTGTGCTGCTTTGGTTTGCCTACCCAACTAGCAATCGCAACATCCTCTTCTTCCCCAAAACTGCTACACATCATGACACCTCTTCATCAATTCATCTCATCTAAGTGATGAATGTTGCCTTTGGGGTGCAAAGCTGCTTGTCAAGGCAAATTGAAGCCACTATGCGCAGGCCTATGAAATAGCTTCAACTATTTGTTGATTTGTTTATTCATCTTATTTCCATATCCACCCATCTCAACAAGTTACTCTGAGGGACGTACATCATTATAGGATTCTACTTTTCCAAAGGCTTAGAGTTACTCCATGTGGACAATCTTTATTTGGTTATTTAGAAGCATTTATAGCCACCCAACTCCAACTGACTCTGAAAAATGATCTTATAAGTTCATTTCAATGCATGTGAAATGAATATGTTTATTTCAACCACAAGGGAATGATTCCAAGCCAAGCACTCATTCTCGTTTATCCTTCTCCAAATTCACAAGGTAACCTACATATATACAATTCTAAGTGCAAAAGTGGTACATCTGGGATATTACTGAAATAAGCACAGAAAAGATTGAAATTAAACATTTGTGGCAACACCAGATATAGCAGATGCAGCATTATTGTGCAAGCTCTCTCCTGCATCATTTCTCCTGCCCATTAGTAATGACATATTTAAGATTAGCATTAAAGAATGGTTAGATAGTCAGTCAAATAACCTGGTTCCGAATCCAAACATAGAAAAGACAAGCATCAAAAGATCCCATCTTTAATTTTGCCCCACATCAACTGCAAGAAAATATATCACCAAAAGTTTGTTTTCAAATGGTTTTTAAGAGCAGACCCATATAAAGATGTTTTATTTTTTATTTTGTAAAAAATTACATCTTGATTATATACGTAGTAGTAACAGATATTAACATAAACATTCTTTCCTTAATCTTCTTGTTTCGTACAATTACTTTTACCACTAGGAATTTACCTGCACTACATAGCTTATAAGAATTACACTCTCCATGTATTAGTAATATGAGGATTCTTTTTTTTATATAAAAGGTTTTTTAATTTTTTTTAAAAAAAACAAACACATAATACATTAATCCTACCGTGTGTCTTCTCGGTGTTCCTTTTGTGACTTCTTTTTATTACTCCTTCTATTTTCATTTCTCCTTGATAATTTCCATTTCTCTGTTGCGATATTTTCCCCCAAATTACAATACATTTAATATAACATTCTCCTATTTAATTACCATATTTTTTGGAGTATAAGACACACTGGAATATAAGATGCACCTACCTTTTTTGGTGAGGAAAAGAAGAAAAAGAAATCTCCCTCTGCTTCTGAGTGATTTTGCCTCATTGCAACAAACAGCCTGCTTTACTTTACTTTTTGTTTTTAGCATAGCTTGATTAGCACAAGGGAAAAAAAATCTGCTCCAGCAATTTACCTCTTTACAGCAAGCAGCAGAGCCCTGTGCAAAACAGCTGAGAGCAAATCAGCTGAGAGTTGGGAGGCCAATCCAATCAACTTGTGCTAATTAGGATGTGCTGAAGCTGAAAGGAGCTGTTTTTTCTTGCTGTTTGCTTGCGAGGTGGTAACTGCTGCAAGGCAGATGCCAAAGGGTAGGGGCCAGTGGGTGGGCGGGGCTACATTTGGTGTATAAGACGCAGCTAAATTTTCACCCCCTTTTAGGGGGGAAAAAGGTGTGTCTTATCCGAAAAATACGGTATATTCTCTTTTTTTAACCAATCATAAAATTTCCCTCAAACTATACTAACACATACTTTTTCTTTGTTGTTCCACTTATTTTAACAGCACCAGAAAGTCTAACTGCCTTTTGGAAAAAGCACCTTTGGGACAACCATGACCTGGATGACTGAGAATCTCCATAGGCACTTATTTTAATGTTTGTTTGTTTGTTTGTTTGTTTGTTTGTTTGTTTGTTTGTTTTATTCATTCAGTCAATCAATCAAATTCTATAGCAGCCCATCTCAATTCAGTTCAGCCCTAATAAGAAACACAGAAGGAATAACACTCTTTACCTATTGCTGTGCCCCATCTGTTATATATTGTTCTGGGCAGAGATGGGCTGCTGCCGGTTCACTCTGGTTTGGTTGTATTCTGACTCAGCTCCCCAAAATCAACAAACCCTCTGACGGGAACTCAAAATATTCCTTTATTAGGAATGCTGGCAGCGGCAGCCCCAGCAAAAAGTTTACCTCGCAGGCTAACAAGTCCATCTGGCTGGAAGATGAATAGTTATCTGCCACATCTATTCATCTCTGTCCCCTGCCTTTTAGGGTGGGCTAGGGTGGGGTCTCATTAGCAGCAGTGGCTCTTCCTTCCCCAGGATTGGCTCACTGCTCTCCTCTTCTCTGTCTTCTGTGCAGCCATGCATTGGGCACTGGACCCAGCTGTTCCTCTTCTTATTCATCAACCACCTCCAGACCTGGGAGCTGTGACTCTCCATCTGAAGGCTGATGGACAGCCCAGGCTCTGTCTCTCTCTCTCTGTCTGCCAGCTCCATTCCCTCTTCTCCCTCGGAGCTCCCAGGTTGCCCTGATGCTGACCCTGACTCCCATGCTGCCTCCTCCTCCTCTGATTCGGCTGCTGGAGGGGCCACAGCCAACAGGCCATAGCAGGTTGTCTACTATCTGGTCAGCACCCTTCCCCTCCCAACAAATGTGGATGATGAATTTAAAAAGCAAATTACAGATCTTTCAAAAAGGCATGATGTCATAGTGAGGGGAGACTTTAATCAACAGTTTTCTTCTTCAGGGGATGAAGGAAGAAACAGGAATAGGAATTAACTGAGGAAGCAGAAATTGTTATTCCACCCTAGATTTTTTTCATCTACCAAGTAGTACTATTTGTTCTTTCAGCCCAAAATATTCTCAACTATTTAAATCAGTGCCACAATTTAAAGACAATAAATTTTCTTCATTCGTTGTCAAAAATTACAATGCATTTTTTATTGTCAGTGTATGTCTCTGCAATTTAACAGTTTGCCTAGATTTGTCATTGCCTTTCTCCCAAGTAGCAGTCATCTATAGATGGTGGCTATACTCACCATCACTTTGAGATTTTTAGCTTTGGAAGATAGACTGTTTTTTTCCACTTATTTATATTGGATTCTTACTGCCAAAATCTTAGGAACTTTTGCACTCTCTTCTTTCACCTTCAGCATGAGATGTCTTATGTTCTTCTCACTTCCAGCCATCAAAGTGGTATAATCAATTCAAAATTCTTCCCATAATTTTGATTCTGATTTCCAGGCCAGTATCTTTCATGTTACATTCTTCATAAAAAAAAAAAATTAAATATGTTGATAACATATTTGGCTCACTCTTTTTTCAATTTTCAACTATGTCAATTTTTCATATTGCATCCTAGAAGCAACTATTAGTTTCAATTATAATATAAATTCATCAATAGACAGATTAGATGGTCCTGTATCCCCAGGGTTGTCCACAAATTGTTATGATCTATTAATCAAATGTGTATAACAGAATAAAAAAAAAATAGAGGTATGTTTTTCTGCACGTGTGTGCATGCTGTAAAGCTTAATGAGTAAGCTTGATTATGGATTAATCAACATAAAAATAGTACATACCACCCTTTAAAAACACTTTTATAGTAGCTATATGTGCCTAAAAAGTTTTTGGTTTACACATATTGAATTCAATTAGTCGTTACTGAAAAATTCTCTTTTATCAGAAGAGAATCCAAATAAAAGCCTTCTGCTTTTCCTAAATAAAATATTTCAGACATGAGAAGTAACAAAATAACTCAGAGCACTACTTGACAAAGTAAACAAATGCCTGTTCCTGTCTCTGTTTTCAGTCTGAACTCTTGGCCCATGCTGGCTATCTGATGTACCCTATTGCCCCTTGCAAGAGGTTTCCAATGGAAAAGAGGGAGGTTGAAAGGGCACTCTTGTACTTTCCAATATTTAAGACACTTATTCACAGATATTTACTTTCAGAGACAGTGGTTCATGCCATGAATCCATTATGTAGCACAAAAGAAACTGTTGTGCAAAAGAGATGAGAGTCAATAATAAAAGATTCTGTAATAATTCTTCCATCCATGCAGTGCAACACTCGTCACCTTTCATACACATCTCCTATATTGCCTCCTAAATTCTAAGATTACATATACAGTAAAAGAGCCAGAGAAATGTTTTGCTGGGGAAAAAATATCCTATGAACTATACCAAAAGCCATGGTTATTCAGTGGCTTGCGAAATTTCATGAAGACATTTTTCTTAATTCAGGATGAAATCAAGATGGATATTGCAGAATGTCATTTTTCTGCTTTGTGGTTATCTATCCAAATCTGGATATAAGTATTTTGACATTATTAAACCATTTTCACTTTGGTCTCATAACCAGCCTCTTCCTCTTCATTCTTATTCTTTTTAGAATGAAAAATAATTGATGGAACCCCCTTTCTAGATTTTTGTTATATTCACTGAAAAGTTACACCTATAAAAATTCAATTCATCCCTAATAAGAAACAAAGAAGGAATAACACTCTACATATTGCTGTGCCCCATCTGTTATATATTGTTCTGGGCAGAGATAGGCTGCTGCCGGTTCACACCGGTTTGGGCGTACTGGTTGTTAAGATTCTGCACAGATCGGCCCCACCTTGTTGTGAGTGACATCGAGTTGGCCACATCCACTCAGTCACATGACTCCTCCCCTCAGCCATACCCATCCAGTCTTTAGGACAAACTGTTTGTTAAATTAGTTGGAGCCCACCACTGGTTCTGGGTATACTTTTTGGTGTAGTAATTAATATGCTGGACCAGATTAAAATCTTTCTCAGCCATGACAGTTTACTAGAAGACTGGCCAAAATCACTCTTTCTTAGCCCAACCTACCTGAAAGACTAGATGTGGGGATAATATGAATGAACTACCCTATATAACTACTTCGGGAAAAATGTAATGTCCCCACATGAGCCATGAGATAAGCATTCTTCCTTGTTTAAACAATGAAAAAGAAAAGAAGGCAGCCTACCAAAGCAAAAGGCACAAATAACTGTGATGAGACGCACTCATTTTTAGAGACTTCTGAGGTGATGAGTCTTCGTTTCAAATATCACCCTTTAACATCAATTCACTAGGTGGTGTTACTGTAAATGTTCCATTTGTTATTCTTGTTCCAGCTCTTCCATCTGCAACACAAGGATAAGAATACTGACATATCATCCAAGGCAGTTGTAACAGCTATTGAATAATATATGTACTGTGCTTTGAACACTGGAAATGTGCTCTAGAAATGCTATGTATTATTAAGATAGCGAATGTTCATTCCTGGTTCATCTTTCTACTATTTATTATATAATTTGATCCCAAAAAATTCATTTAGATTTGAAGGCCATGGAAGTAATTTCCAGGAACGTGCTAGGATTGTATTTATCTACATGCTGGCCCTTCCTCCTTTTTCTATCATTCAGTGACAGATTAGTCATGTATCTGAATCCCTGCACTAAATTTCTCCATTCCTCCTTTGCCATTCTTTTTAACTGTAAATTCTCAGAGATGCTTTTCTCATGTTTATGTGTTATACAAGCAGACAATTGTGGCAAAGTAAAGGTTAAAGATTGATAAAGTAAATAGGCTTCCTTTAAAAAAATCACAGATTTTGGTATTTGAAATGTTTAACCTCATATCACAGGGAAAATAAATGTACTTTTATAATAGGCATTTCCAGAATCTGATTTGCTTGCTTTGATGCTTTTTTTTATTGTGAAGGAAACTATAACATAAGAGAGTTTTAATTGGCCTTTACTGAATGGCTTCATTGCAGATGCGTACATGTGTATGTGTGGGAGAGAAATACTTGCAAAAGTCTCCTCTACACTCAAATCACAAACTATGCATCAAACACAAAAGAGATGCTCTTAAAAACCTATCCGTTTTTGTTGCTGGCATTATGGATGGATTCTATTCATGGTAAATTAATCTCATAGTCCTCTCTACTTCCAGGCGTAAACATTTATAGATACATTTCACTCTTCCATGTTCTAAAGACATCAATTTGAAATAGAATTGCAAGTTTTAATTTGTTTTGTTTGTTTTATTCTGCCTTTATTACTTTTATAAATAACTCAAGGCACCAGGCATACATAATTCTTTCCTCCTACTATTTTCCTCTAAATTTATTTTATGTTGGCCAACCTTGAAAGAACATTCCTACTTATCTCTGTAGGATGGAGAGAGAGAGAGAGAGAGAGGGGGGGGGGGGAAGGGAGGGAGGGAGAGAGAGAATATTAATCTGATTACTATATCATATTTTTCAGCAAAGATTGCTATATAATATTTTTCAATATAGTGACCTGAGCAATGATCAGTAAATTAGGTTCACTATGACAGAAAATAAATATATTTACAGGAAATACATTGTAGGGATATGCAAACCAAGTGCAAGCTAGTTATATTCAATCTGGAGAAGATTCAAAACCATGCCTTCTATGAGTGTCTGGGAACAAAGGAAAAGGAACTGACATGACATTAACAGTCTCTTAGACAAAGAACAGCAGAGAAGACAGGTCATAGAATAAGCCTTTAATTTCTTATTTATATCCACACCGTGCTTTGTCAGTAGCACGTTAGTATATATTTTGTGAGCAGACAGGCTGCATTCACACAGAAACTAATGGGGATGTTCACTATACTGTATGTGGTTTATGAAAATACAAACTAGAGGAGGAAATTGTAAACATTAATGTACCTTTTTACTGACTGGTTAGTTTACACATGAAGCAAAGGTATAGTTTGCTTTAACTTTGATTTCTTGAATAATCTAGAAGGTTGATGGATTAGTACATAATGATAGGCTAAAAACATGGTTCAAAAACCATATAGGGTTGGCTCACCTGGCATGTCAAGTGAAAACCAAGCAAACTACGTAATAGGTATCTGTAAGATTTTTGAGTTGATGGACATAGTTGGAATTTTGAAAGCCAAGTATGAGTCTGTTCACAGAATGGTTCCATGATTGGTGTGAGCAATAAAAACACTTTAAAAAAAAAAAACAGAAAGCAAACTACTGCAATATGCTTGCTTTCCATCAACCTCCCTACTGTCAAGGATATGCTCTATTATATTATCATTACTGTATTTGTTTTCTTTTAGGCGATGGGCAAGCTTAAAAAATGTGGGCAGCAGCCATACACCAAATTTTTATTTCCAAGAAAATAAAAATAAACTCTAAGCGTGTCCCTGAAGAAATAGAGAAAGAAAGAAACAGGGAATACCTATTTTGGTTTAACATCCCTTATTTGTGTTAAAAAGAATCAAGGGAAGAGAAGAGAAGAGAAGAGAAGAGAAGAGAAGAGAAGAGAAGAGAAGAGAAGAGAAGAGGAGAGGAGGGGAGGGGAGGGAAGGGGAGGGAGAGGGAGAATAGAAGGATAGGATCAACTGGGGCAAATAAATTCACATTTATGGTGCAATTATATTGCAATCGTGAGTCCTTTCTTTTCTTTAATGCACTTTTATTGTTAGTAATCTTTCTGCAGTAGGCTTTGTCCATTGTTCCTTGTGTAACCATTCTTATATAATGGATAAATTCTTTGCTTTCCTCACAATTGTCATGTCTATATAGATTGGCCCCTGAAGTGTTGATTAGACTAGCTTAGTTTTGTCTTGGTTTCTAATCTCCTGCAGCATCTGAACACCTTCTCTGACTTCAGCTATGTATGTCAGCAACATTCCTAAGAACTGGTAGCAGGGGTGAAATCCAGCAGGTTCTAACAGGATCTGGAGAACCGGTAGCATAAATTTTGAGTAGTTCGGAGAACCGGCAAATACCACCTCTGACTGGCCCCAGAAGTGGGGTGGGAATGGAGATTTTCCAATATCCTTCCCCCAGGAGTGGGGAGGGAATGGGGATTTTGCAGTATCCTTCCCCTGGAGTGGGGAGGGAATGAGGATTTTGCAGTATCCTTCCCCTGGAGTGGGGAGGGAATGGGGATTTTGCAGTATCTTTTCCCTGCCATACCCACCAAGCAATGCCCACAGAACCGGTAGGAGAAAATTTTGAATAAAGCATAAAGTCAAAGTTAGTAGAAGAAGATACAGGCACTTTTTTCTATCTAAACTCATTTAGAGATAACAGCAAAATGTTATTGTGTTTTGTTACTATCACAACCTCTTCTGGGCTAACAATTTTTAATATAGTCAGTAAATCAACACCAGGCTTTCCTGCCTTTCTGCTCCTTTTCCTTTTGGGCTCCCTACTGAAGAGTTAAGGTACTTTAAAAAAAAAGAAAGAGAAAATAGTTTTGTTAATGACTAGGAGATATAGTTTATTTTTGACAAGGGAATTTGAAGGTAAATTGAAGGCAGGTTCTTTAAAAGAGTTCATTCAGTATGTTGAAAGAGCAAAGGAAGTTAACTCTGCCCAGATTACATTCAAGCATACTTCTTTTCCCTTTTTTCACAGGATGGTGAGATGTCAGAGGTGGCTCGGGAGTTCATGGTTTCCATGATGGCCATGGACCTGACCCAGTTAGTGCAAGGCCCCACTCACACAGGGGGACACACTCTGGACTTGATTTTTATCTCTGGTTAGTGGTTGAATGATCTTGGTAGAGGAGACCTAGACTATAACCCTTGTCATGGACAGATCATTTGCTCCTTCGCTTAGACTTTCAAGCTGCTTCCCCCCGCCGCAGGGAGATGGAACCGACTAGATGGTTCCATCCCAGGTGCCTGATGGATCCCAAAAGGTTCCAGATGGAGCTTGGGCCATTTCCTGAGACTCTGGCACACGACTCGACTGAAGACCTGGTGGCCGCTTGGAATAGTGTGGCCGCAGGGGCTTTGGACCGCGTCGTGCCTTTGCGACCTCTGACCCGATGCTGATCTCAATTGGCTCCTTGGTTCTCCAAGGAGCTGAGAGAGATGAAGTGTCGGAAAAGACACCTAGAGAGTGTTTGGAGGACTAGTCAATCCGAATCTGACCGGACACAGGTGAGGTCTTATATCAAGACCTACCTAGTGGCGATAAAAGCGGCAAAATCTAACTATTTTTCCACTCTTATCGTATCTGCAGAGAACTGCCCAGCTGCTCTGTTTAGGGTGACCCACTCCCTCCTTCGGTTGGAAGTGTGGGAAGATCCCTTGCAGGGTCGAGCTGAAGATTTTATGCAATTCCTGCATGATAAAGTCGCTCAGATTCGGGAAGGCTTGGACTCCGACTGGGTAGTCCGGGGAGGGAGACCGAGGTGAGTCTTGAGAATATTATCTGGGAAGAGTTTGACCCTGTGGCTCCCAAGGACGTGGACAGGATTCTGGGTGGGCTTAGTGCTGCCACATGTTTATTGGATCAGTGTCCCTCCTGGTTGGTACTGGCCTCCCGGGAGGTTACACGAGGCTGGCTCCAGGAGATTATAAATGTTTCTTTGAGTGAGGATGCCTTTCCTGCTGCTTTGAAAGAGGCGGTGGTGAGGCCCCTCCTCAAGAAGCCATCCCTGGACCCGGCTGTACTAGCAAATTACCGTCCGGTCTCCAACCTTTGCTTTGTGGTGAAGGTTGTCGAGAGTGTGGTAGCACGACAGCTACCCCGGTACCTGGAGGAAGCTGTCTATCTGGACCCGTACCAGTTGGGCTTCAGGCGGGGGTACAGCACAGAAACGGCATTGGTCGTGTTGGTTGATGATCTCTGGAGGGCTCAGAACGGGGTTGCTCCTCTGTCCTGGTCCTATTAGATCTCTCAGTGGCTTTTGATACCATCGACCATGGTATCATGCTGCAGCAGTTGAGGGAGTTAGGAATTGGAGGCACCATGTTATGGTGGTTCTCCTCCTACCTCTCCAACTGCTCGCAGTTTGTGTTGGCAGGGGGGCAGAGGTCGAACTTGAGGTGCCTTGCTTGGGGGGTGCTGCAAGGGTCGGTCCTCTCGCCCCTTCTGTTCAACATTTATGTGAAGCCACTGGGTGAGATCATCTGTGGTTTTGGGGTGAGAGTCCATCAGTACGCTGATGACACCTAGCTGTACATCTCCACCCCAAACCACCCCAATGATGGCCTTGATGTGATGTCCCGCTGCCTGGAGGCCATGCGGGTCTGGATGGGGAGAAATAGGCTCAAGCTCAACCCTTCCAAGACTGAGTGGCTGTGGCTTCCGGCGTCCCGGTATAGTCAGCTGGTGCTGTCGCTGACTATTGGGGGTGAATCTTTGCCCCCCACAGAGAGGGCTCACAATCTGGGTGTCCTCCTGGACTCATGGCTGTCTTTAGAAGAGCATATGACGGCCATAGCCAGGGGGGCTTTTTATCAGGTTTGCCTGATCCACCAGTTGTGTCCCTTTCTGGACTGGAAGCTTTGCACATGGTCACTCACGCCCTTGTCACCTCCTGTCTGGACTATTGTAATGCTCTCTACATGGGGCTCCCCTTGAAGAACACTCGGAGGCTCCAACTGGTCCAGAATGCAGCCGCGCAGGTTGTTATGGGCGCACCTCATTATGCCCATGTAACACCTCTCCTGCGCGAGCTGCACTGGCTCCCAGTGGTCTTCCGGGTACAATTCAAGGTGTTGGTCACCACCTTTAAAGCGCTCCATGGCATAGGACCAGGATATTTACAGGACCGCCTTCTGCCACCAATAGCCTCCCACCAACCAGTCCGCTCCCACAGAGAGGGACTCCTCAGAGTACCGTCGGCCAAGTTAAGTCGGCTGGCGATACCCAGGAGGAGAGCCTTCTGTGTCGGAGCTCCTGCCCTTTGGAATGAATTGCCCCCGGATATTTGTAACATCTCTGACCTCCGGGTCTTTCGCTGTGCCCTCAAGACCCTACTGTTCTGACAGGCGGGGCTGTCTAACTGAATGATTTTAAATTGGGTTTTAATATTGGGTTTAAAATTTGGCCAAAACTGTTTAATGATTTTAATTAATTTTAACTATGATATTGTATATTTATGTTTTTAATCTTGGCTGTACACTGCCCCGAGTCCTTCGGGAGAAGGGCAGTATATAAATAAAATAATAATAATAATAATAATAATAATAATAATAATAATAATAATAATAATAATAATAATAATAATAATAATAATAATAATAATAATTTATACTAACAGATAAGTTTGAAAAGATCAGATAGTGTTTTATTTTGCCAGATAATAAATTATGCTACAATATTTTCCTTTCCAATAAAAAAGTTTTTTCCTTTAATTCCATTTCATAACCTCTAGATGGAGCTTATGTATGGAGACTGCCATGTAATACATATTATAATATTTCCTATTCAAATTTGAAAAACAAGGGTGCTGTCAGTCTAATGGCTCTACTCTGTGACATATTTCACTGCTTTGCAAACTATATTTCCATGAATGCTAATGTGACCATTGATTTTACAGTGTTTGCAATTTGTTTTGGAAATCAAATTGATCCTATACTTGAGTTATGCCTTCTGTAGGGGATGAAATTGTCCTTCTCTAGTCGAATAAATGTAAGCATAGCAGGATATTATATCTGCTAGATCTTTATTTCAGTATTAGATCTTTAGTAGCACCTGCTTGGCAAAATATACAGTATACGATGCTTTTTATTTCACTACATATGGGCATTATTTTAATGGACCCTAATTGAATCCAATAAAGAATATGAGAAAAATGCACCTGTGATTGGGATTTCCATGGATAAGCAAAAACATTTTTGAGACATTCAGATGCCTAGCTATGTGATCAAGAACTGATAATAAATGACCAGTGAAATAATATAGAGACCCACGTTATACTTCAGTGAATGCAGACTTTGAAAAAAATTGTGGATATATTGAAAAAAATTGAGTGCATATAAGCTAGTAAGAGGATGCTTCTGTTTGTAGGAAGCCCATGTAGTTTAATACTGTGATTCTCCTTGTTTTACCTAGCTCTAGATTTCAAATTTCCAGTATGTCTGTTACAAAATGATTTCTCTTCTCTTCTCTTCTCTTCTCTTCTCTTCTCTTCTCTTCTCTTCTCTTCTCTTCTCTTCTCTTCTCTTCTCTTCTCTTCTCTTCTCTTCTCTTCTCTTCCCTCTCCTCTTGTCTCCTCTCCTCTTCCTTGACTTTTTTTTTTTTTTTTTGTAATTTATCTGACTCTGAGCCAAGATTAATTGCCTTGGAAATCTTATGACTCTCCAGTCTACCACAATAGCACTTAAGGTGGAAGAATGATTTCTCAAATGTTAAACTTTTTGGAGTTTGAATTGGACCCAAAGTTGTCTCAAGTAGTCTTTGAAAGGGGGCAATGGAGATGGTAGGAAGTTAAACAGAAGGCAAATTACTGATCTTCTGAAGGCTTTAGGTTGATAATTATCTCTTTAATTCACTTTGCTTAATGATGAAATTCTGCTTGGTTAACTCTGCTTGGGAATATCTTAGAACAAGAAGTGCACCCTGCTGAAATGAAAATTACCCTTTCCAGAAAGTTCTGTAGAACATTCTCAAAATTCTCAATGATGACAATTTTTTTCTTTGGAATTTTTACTTTGGGTCTATCTATACTTGATTCCTTGGGACAGTATTTTGTAGAATATGGCCTAGTGAAGAACATCGTGTGCAATAGCAGAATAATAGAATAACAGAGTTGAAAGGGACCTTGGAGATCTTCTAGTCCAATCCCTGCACAAGCAGGAGACTCTATGCCATTCCAGACAAGTGGCTGTCCAGTCTCTTCTTAAAAGCATCCAGTGATAGAGCAGCCACAACTTCTGAAGGCTCCACTGGTTAATTGTTCCAACCATTAGAAAAGTTCTTCTTTGTTCTAGATTGCTTCTCTCCTTGATTAGTTTCCACCCATTGTTTCTTTTCCTGCCTTCAGGTGTTTTGGAGAATAGGTTGACCCTCCTCTTCCTTGTGGCAGCCACTTAAATATTGGAATACTGTTATCATGTCATCCTTACACATTACACATGTGTAATGTGTAAAAGAAAGCTTTAGTTCATTTAAAGCACTCTACTACTCCAATAATGTTATGCTTTTTTAATCTCCTAGCAAGGGCAAAGAAGCCATGTGTGGCAGTTGAACAGATATGAAATATGTGCTGAGTTATGGTGAATGAGTTCAGTTGCTGTGATATTTCTTTTTCAGATCTACCATTTCTAGACTTTATACAGAGTGAAAAAATCAGGACCATAACTTCTTAGTCTATATTTTACTTCCAAATTAGAGAATAAGAATATTGGTTTTAATTCGGGTTGTTTTAAATGGATAGCCAAAATTATTTAATGTTTTTAAACTGCTTTTAAATTTTATATGTTATGTTTTACCATGGCTGTTCACTGCCCTGAGTCCTGTTGGAGAAGGGCAGTATACAAATTAATTAATTAATTAAATAAATAAATAAGAAAAACCAGGCTAGATGAAGTCAAGGCAGGGGTGAAATCTACTTACCTTCCCAACAGGTTCAGAAGTCACCTGTGTGCATGGACCCTCTGCGCATGCGCAAACCCTTCTGCGCATGTGCAGAGGGTAAAAAACAGGTTACTTCCTTGTTAAAACCAGGAAGTAATGATGACCGGGCAGATGGGTGGAGCCACACGCTGCCATCACTATCAGTTCTCCGAACCATCAGCCACCATCGCCACCGGTTCAACCAAACTGGACCGAACCGGGAGCATTTCACCCCTGAGTCAAGGGCTGGTTTATGTTACATGACAAACATGTACCATGGATAGACTAGTGATTATGGATCAGGTATGGCATTAACAACCCTACCCATGCACACAGATGTAAGCATTACCAAATTGTCCATTGTTGAAATGGGACTCTTTACTCTATTTAAACAAGTTTTAGAAGTATATATTGCCTTCTTTAAGACAGTGTTTTACATGGGCAGTCATATCAGTCATTGGCTAGACTACTAAATGTTTAGAACTGCCAGGAAAATGAACTATGTGCTTCAAGGCAAGTTGTAGAAGACTAAAATAGATGACACACATGCTATTATTATTCTGTACATTTTGAGAACAAATTTGTTGGTCAGGGAGCATTTGAAAACAAATTATGTAATCATTTATCTGAAGTTAAGGGACAATTTACAAACTAAAATAAGAAATGTACAACTTGACAAAAAATTAGGCAATAATTGCCTTTAAATAAAAGGAAGCATATCCAGAGAGGAGAATTTTTCATGTAGTAGCTGAGCATTGTTGTGTAATTAACCAGATATTTTATATTCTTAAAGAATTGGAGCTATAAAACCACACACTGCTTCATTGTAATACAGAGATTGCCTTGAATTTTCCCAAGTTGTCTTCCCCTGCAAAAAGGCTTCTGCATGTGTGCTTGAGAATTATTTTGGTATTTCCCTTGATAGTTTTTTTTTTTTGAGTTAACTAATTCTTAGAGGAGGCTCAGATTACTACAGCTGCATTGTTACTTTTTCAGATAGAATGATTGGTTTTGAAAACAAAAACAAAACTACGCCATCATAGATATTTACCTTAAGCCTTCATTCCAACAAAAATCTTAATGGAAGAAAATACAAGTAGCCCTCAACATACAACACTTAGTGACTGTTTGAAGTTACAACAGCAATTGAAAAAAGTGACTTAGGACCATTTTTCACACTTACGACCGTTGGAGCATCCCCATGGTCATGTGATCAAAATTTTAACGCTTGGCAACTGGTTCATATTTATGTTGGTTGTAGTGTTCTGGGATCATGTGATCACTTTTTGTGACCTCCTGATGAGCAAAGTCAATGGGGAAACCAAACTGACTTAACAACTATGTTACTAACTTAATAACTGAATAGAATAGAATAGAATAGAATAGAATAGAATAGAATAGAATAGAATAGAATAGAATAGAATAGAATAGAATAGAATAGAATAACAGAGTTGGAAGGGACCTTGGAGGTCTTCATGTCCAACCCCCTGCTTAGGCAGGAAACCCTTCACCACTTCAGACAAATGATAATCCAACATCTTCATAAAAACTTCCAGTGTTGGAGCATTCACAAAACAAAAGTAATGGCTAGAAAAGAAAAAAAATGTGTTAAATGAGCACCCTTTATTCATTAAGAATTCATCCCTTTATTATAAACATCAAATTTTTAAAAAAGTAGAAAGAAATTGAAAAGGCACAAAAATAGAATGAAGAAGAGTGAGAAAAGAACAATGATTTCTCGAGACCTTGAATTCAGCATCAGATCCTCCACCAGGGTTCTCTTCTACTCGCTTCCCCAATATATTAAAAATTCCAGGGTTCAAAATGTAATCTATGAAATAAATTGCTTTATCTAACTTTTACTGGTACACTGCTGTATTTTGATTTTTATGGGTTGGAGGCTTCTTTTCTAACCTAAGTTTCAGCCAGCCATAGAGGAAAGATTATTCCCAAGGGAGAAGAAAAAAGAAAATTGAGATTGCCTACCAGTTAAGGAAAAGTCCACCTGATTGATCCTCACCTTGAGATTGGTTAAGAAGGCTTTAAACTTAATCCTGCAGTTGGGGAGAAATGCATACTTTATAGTCAGGAATTCAGATAAAAGTCTTTGTGCAGTAGAAAGTAGGTCAGTTGCTAAAATGTGCTGCTTAAACTATTCCAGGAAAAATCTGAAACAACACTGGTTTATGGCTTATATTATCTAACACCAATGCTCAGAGTATGGGAAACAAATAAGATAAAATATGAACTCTCAATACAATAAGGCAAACATGTTTTAGGCAATAAGGCAAACATGTCACTGGAGAATGAGTGGGATGGCTCATTTGCTGGAAAGTAGGATAACATTTGTTCAAAAATAACAGAAGCCATTGAACTGGAGGATGAGTTGCATTGTATAAAAATATACGTATCTAGTCTTGCTCAGAAATCAAAATTAAGGAACATGGAGATGCCAAATAGCATGTGTGTTAAAACAAGTGGAAGAACAAAGAAAAGCAATACTGCTGATGCCGTTGTCCACTATTTCCTTCCAAACAAAGATGTGGATGATTATTTGAAAGCAAATTACAGATCATTCAAAGAGGAATGATGTCATAGTGATGGGAGATTTTAATTACTCCAACATCTGTTGGGAGACAAATTCTGTCAATTGTGAACCTTACAAGAAATCTGACTTATTCTGCTGACAGTTTCTGCCTTCAGGGAATAGATGAAGACACCGGAACATGACATAGATGAGGAAGTGGAAGAAGCAGAAACATGCAAGAATATGACTTTATAATGCCAAAGTTCTTGACTCAAAGGGCAATTAAAATGGAAGACAGTCAAGTATGCATTTCAAATTGGAGTGGGTTTTAATCAACTTAGAGTAATGATGGAGAGGATCCCATGGCCGGAAATGCATTATGGTAAAAGAGCTCAGAAGAATCAGTAGCGAGTCATGTTGACTTTTTTTTTCTTTTTGCATTTTGTGATTTGCTGCTTCTTTAATGATATCAATCCAGAGTTCTTCAAACATTCTACAGTAGTGGCCAAAATTGTGGAAACCTTTGGGGAAAAGTGAATTTTCTAAAATTAGCTAATAACACCACTTTTTTGGGGGCAGTAGTACAGGGATGAAATGCTCCCAGTTCGGACCGTTTCATCTGAACCAGTAGCGATGGTGGCTGGTGGTTCAGAGAACTGGTAGCAATAGCGGTGCAAGGCTCCGCCTACCCACCTGGTCATCGTTACTTCCTGGTTTTAACCAGGAAGTAACCTGTTTTTTACCCTCTGTGCATGCGCAGAAGGGTTTGTGCATGTGCAGAGAGTCCGTGCACGGGTGGTGCATGCACTTCCGAACTGGTTGGGAAGGTAAGTAGATTTCACCCCTAGAGTAGTACCATAAAATTATATATCAATGGAAAGATAATTTAGTCAAGAATGTAATGCAATAAATTTTATGAAGGATTTGCTATTGGAATAGCAGTTACACTATAAAGAAGAAAAGTGAAACATGTAGAAAAAATGAGATATACAAAAATTATCATCATAGAAAAAATGAGATATACAAAAATTATCACATCAGTTAATACTTAGCTGGGTAACCTTTAGCATGAATTATGGCCTTACAACGTCTTCCCATGAAACCAAGTCTTTTAGTTCTTAGCTGTTATAATGTGAAACCAAGATTGAATGATTGCTTCTATTAACTGGGTTTTATTGCTGGATCGCTTCTAACTAACAAGTTTCTTTAGTCAGCTCCATAGATTTTCAATCGGGTTAAGGTCTGGGCTATTCTCAGGCCATTCCAGCAGTGGAATATGATTATCTTGAAACTCAAAAAAAAAAGTAAAAAAAAAAAAGTGGTGTTATTAACCATCAAACCTCAAAAATACACTTTTCCCAAAGGGTTTCCAAAATTTTGGCCACTACTGTATTTATCAAATCATATCAAATCCATTACATCTATTATTTATTTTAAACACATAATCATATGGAATATTCCTCATTGCCTATCATGGATAACTCTTTTGGGAATATACTCTTCTAAAAAAAAAAATAGCTCACTGGAAGTGCTTACTCCTTTACTACTACAGGGTAATAATTCATAAAGGAATGGCTCTTTCTCATTCCTTTTGAAGGAATATTCAAAATAAAAGGAAAACAATCAACAAACCATCTGCTCAGTTAAGAAGGCAAATTGCTAACAGGTCCAAAAGAAAAGACAGAATTTTCCTTTCGTTTTTTCTAAATCCCACCAGGGAATTTTAAAGGGGTATGACTGGAATTTGAGAAGGATAGAAAATGGCCAGGAATTCCTCTTTATTCTGCCCAAGTTAAAACATTTTTAAAACCAGATAGTTTGATTCCTAGGATACTGTTGGAGCTGATGGTGTCTCAGGGGTGAAATCCAGCGGGTTCTGACAGGTTCGTGAGAACCGGTAGTGGAAATTTTGAGCAGTTCAGAGAACCGGTAGCAGAAATTTTGAGTAGTTCAGAGAACTGGCAAATACCACCTCTGGCTGGCCCCAGAATGGGGTGGGAATGGCAATATCCTTCCCCCAGGAGTGGGGAGGGAATGGAGATTTTGCAGTATCCTTCCCCTGGAGTGGGGTGGGAATGATTTTGCAGTATCATTCCCCTGCCATGTCCACAAAGCCATGCCCATCAAGCCACACCACACCATACCACACCCACCAAGACACGCCCACAGAACCAGTAGTAAAAAAATTTGGATTTCACCACTGGTGTGGCTGAATGTATTACCCTTGAAAAATCCTGAAGAAGAGGTGAAGGGTCAAATGACTGGAGGAAACCAATTAAAAAAAAAACTAAAAGGGGGAAGAAAGCCCCAGCAATTACAGCCTACTCAGTCTGATATCGATACCTGAGAAAATTTTAGAGTAGATTATAAAAAGGTTGATGGTGTCTTGGAAATAATATGCAAATTGGCATAAATTTCTCAAGAACAAATCTTGCTGGTTAAATTTTACCTTCTGTTTATCAGATTACTTGATAGATTATAAGAACTGTATAGAATTTTGTAGAGATAGCATATCTTGACTTAAGCGTTTGATAAACCACCCCACAACATGCTTATTGACATCCTTAAGTGTAGGATGGTGGCATGATAAGTTAGTGGACACAGCTGTTTCAGAAATCATAGTTAAAAATGCTCATAAATAGTTCATTCTTTTATAATGGAGAAATGGTTTTAGTTTTCATTGATAATCATGAATTGTCCAGTCTTGGATTGTGGTACAGCTTCACTCTTGAAATAGCAACAACTCTACTCTGTTGGCCTTGGAAATCTGGCTCTTTTCTTAATTGTTGTTTGGCAGCTCTGGCATGGATGCTTTTGTCTGATGGTCTGTATTTTTAAGGAGCCTCGATGTATTTTTAGTTGTTCGTTTTTATTTGTTTGTTGGCCAGAGTTTCTTGAATAGAGGGACAGCCATATAAATGAATAAACAAACAAACAAACAATGGAACGCAGTAGAAAAAGTGAGCATTATCACTCTGTGCAGTCAAAAATTAATGAGACTTTAAAAACTGAACAGTTTTCTTTCTGTATGATAATATATTTATATCCTTTTTCTTTTCTCTCCCTTTTTCTGTTTTTCCCTTTATTGTGCCTTAAAAAACTCTGCATAAGAAAACCCCTATCTATCAGGGGTGAAATGGTCCCGATTCGGACCATATCGGGCGATCCGAAAGCGATTGTGGCGGCTGGTTCGGCGATCCAGTAGCAATGGTGGAGCAAAGCTACGCCCACCTACCTCGGTGTTGTTACTTCCTGGTTTTAACCAGGAAGTAATGTGTTCTTTACCTTCTGCACATGTGTGGAAGGTTTTGCGCATGTGCAGAAGGTCTGTGTGCATGCTCAGGTCTGTGCGCATGTGTGATGCGTGGGTGTGCGTGAGCAAAGCTAGCGTGTGCGCGCAGCACGTGCACTTCCACACCGGTAAGGAAGGTAAGTAGATTTCACCCCCGCTATCTATCATATCAAAACAATCATATCAAAACCATTGTGAAAACTAACACACACACAAACACACATACGCCCACATACATACAATTGTGTAATTTGTAGATTCCAGATTTTTGTTATTCTACATAGAAGCAGGGATTAGCAACCAACTTCAAACAAGAGCTATTGAAGATAGATTACTATAGGCTTACAGAAAACCATGTGTTTTGCTAGGTGTTTATTTATTCTTGCAATATTTAAGATGGCTTGTATCAAATAGCTCTCAAAGGAACATGCAATGCAATGTTTACCAAAAGTGGCTTATTTCTACTTTCCTCAATCCTGCATTGTAGATGTATGTATATTATAAGTCAGTAATATTACCACTTAATTGGATGCCTTAGGTCAGTCTTGCCCATCTTGGCCCCCGCTGTACATGTTAAGATTAAAATTTCAATTTCCATAATTCCCATGAAGTGTTTTAATTTGCATTATCACTGGATTGTTGTAAATATTTTACAGAATCGTTCCTTGAAATAGGAACAAAGGAAACAAGCCAAAAAGAACTTGTGGTGGAGTTTCCACCCCCCATAACTGTGTAAGAAATTGAAACAAAGAGGTTTTTCTAAGTACAAGGTTAGTTTTTTGGTGGATAGCTTTGAACTGGGTCTTCAATCTATGTTTTTATGATCGATTGGTAGAGCCACTGGTTTTGGTTTTTGTTTATTTTTTTTCCCTGACAGGTGCATCATTATCATCAACAACACCTTATTGCTATATCATGTGAAAGTTCCTCTCCTGATTGAAAATTCAGTTGATGCAGATGGGTAAAAGTTTTGTTTGGCTCATATTTTGATTAAAAAAGTTTTTAATTGTATCATTAAAAAAAGAACAAGAAGGAATGAAAATTAAAAAGAGCATAATAAAAAAAATAAACAACCCCTCCCCAAATTATTCAATATTGGTTTTTTTTAATATGCACTTTGGAAATTGACGCATTTATATTTTTGTAGAGCTTTATATCTACAGCTATGTTTTGGGAAATTAAGCTACTTGGTTGACAAGGATTTTGGACTAGTAGTGCAAAAATAATAAAGTTAATAATCTTTCTGCAAATGCTTCAGTGGAGTTGAGCCAATTTTTTACTGCTTAGGAGTTGATTTTTTTTTTACTTTCGGAAATCACTGTTCATTTTGTCTCAAATCCTTGGTATGTGCCTGCATACCCAAACAATCAATAACAGCAACCACCACAGGGCAGTAGAAATCATTACACTTGATTTGTTTCATTACAAGCCTTGTAATAGGAAATAATCTTATCACTCTGTTGGTAATGTTTTGATATTCTGCAAGTTATAAATAGCACAGCGGCTGCACGGAATGGTTTTCGGAAATTTTAGATTCACAGAAAGCTTGTTAACAACAGAAATGCTCATTGTATATAAAGTAGCCGAAGCAGCCATGGAATTTTTGTTCATGATTATAAATTATCAGAATATATGATCCATAATGCATACTGATCAAAGGAGAGAAATTGAACCAAATGTACACAAACAGGAATGTTTATGAGATAAATTCTTTCTTTGAGGAATTTATGGTCAAGAATTTGATAGACAACAAAATAGGTTAATAATAAAGTAGAGAGAAGAAAAAGATAACAGTTTATGTAATACCAGTTGGACTGTTTTCTCAAACCTGGATATTTTCCAGATGTGCTGGATTTCGTTGCCCATAATCCTCCAATCAGCATGGCCTTAACTATGTTAACTGAAATTATGTGTGATAAGGTCAAACATATCTGAGGGAACCCATGCTAGGAAAATAAATATAGTTTGTCCTTCAAGCACATTGTTGGGAAAAAAAAAATAAAGAAATAAATATTCCCTAATTCATGATACTAGGAGCAAGTTAAAAAAATGTCCCCAGGAGAAGTTAACAAATCCAGTTAGTGCAGAATCTTTAGATAAAAAAAATCCATGCAGTCTCAGAGATTTGTTGTTCAAACTCATTATATTAAAGCAGCTGATGTTAAGTGTGACATTGTGGCATGGAAATCTCTCTGCCACACTCAAAAGTGCACATCAGAACGTGACATGAGTTCAATTATATGTTGGAAATTACATATTAATAAGGGCACCACCATTTCTTCCCATCAAGTACACACACACACACACACACACACACACACACACACACACACACACACACTGTATATGCCTAGGTAGATATAGATATATAGATATGCTATAGATAGGCACTGATATATTTCCTTTTTATCTTAACAGATCTACAATTTGTTGCATTTTTAGCAATTTGCTACCAAACTGTGCTGCCTATGGGTTAGTTGCTTTACTTTTACTAGTGACAGGATTGCATCTACTATTTTGATATCCTGCTAAATGTCTAAAACAGTGAATCACCAAGCTTTCTGAAATATAATTGTTACATTTGTTGGGTGTGGTAAGCAGAGGATATTTTATAAATATACATACACTACATACATACTACATACATACATATA
The DNA here is from genome assembly GCF_059756535.1 of Pantherophis guttatus. NCBI lineage: Eukaryota > Metazoa > Chordata > Lepidosauria > Squamata > Colubridae > Pantherophis > Pantherophis guttatus. The sequence goes on along the minus strand of NC_142065.1, from coordinate 31,101,294 downwards.
TACATACATACATACATACATACATACATACATACATAATAATGGTTTATACTCTCTGACTGGTTTACAGATGTCAGCATATTTCCCACAACAATCTGGGTCCTCATTATACTGATCTTGGAATGATGGAAGGCTAAGTCAACCTTCAGCCCTGTCAGGATCGAACTCCTGGCAGTGGGCAGAGTTATCCTGCAATACTACATTCTAACCACTGTGCAACTACAGTTTCTAAATTTAATATAATTATACAAAACATCCATCTGCTAGTAACTCTAGGCAGCTTACAATTATTAAAAATAAATAACAATACAACCTTACAAAGAAACAAGATGGCAAAAAAAAAAAAAAAAAAAAAGCAAACCTAGAACAAGAAAAATGAAGAAAAAAGAGGCATCAACCAGACAGTCAGACAGTGAGGAGGCTGGGGAGGACAATGGGCCAGTCCTGGAGCCAGGGGAAGGCCCGGACGAGGGCTCTGCATCGGAGGCAGAGATGGGGCCAGGGCCATCTGGGACTGATGCGCAGACTCTGGAGCCTCCAGAGGCAGACAGCAGAGAGGCAGAGGAACAGGAGGACCCTGTTCCTAGTGCACGCATGTGAAGAGCTGCCAGAAGGCAAGAGCAACTGAAGCAAAAAGGATGCCTTGGTAGTAAGGCCAGAAGAGGATTGGGCACTCCCATAATGCTTAAAAGAGCAGCAACGAACCGTTGGGTTCTTTGTAGAAAAGCAACGTTGATTCCACTGCTTCTTATCAACGTCTCTTGAACTTTGTGGGGTTTTTGCCAAGAAAAGCCTTTGGCAGGTTGCCAAAGACATCAAAGGTTGGCGATAAGGCCCAAGAATTTAATAAAATAAGTTTGTTCAGGACTGAATTGTGTTTGGTAATCACTACGTGGGCCTCGGTCACAACACTTTTGAAGCAGTTGATGATGTTGTTGATGGGGCCCAGAGCATAACAACCCTAAAGATTGAACCAGCTGGGCAGATACTGTATTATGCGAGATCAGTGATTTCTCAGGTAACCAGACTCTATGCCATATAGAGTAATATATTTAACAACCTGCACTTTGAATCACAGCTAGAAGCAAGCTTACAACCAGTGCTGCTTGGAAACCCAAGATGTCCCCTAGGTATGCCCAATACTGTCTGTGCCACCACTTTCTGGACCAATTGAATAGATAAAATATAACAGATATGATATAATAGAGACACATATATGTGTATTCTCTCTCTTTCCCTCCTCCCCCTTTCTCTCTTTCCCTGTGTATACATATGCAGGTAGTTCTATATAGATCTATAGTTATTTACATCTGGTGCCAAAAGATTAGCATATGTTTCATAATTCACCATCTGCTTTACAGTTGGTTAGATTAGTCCTCAATAAGCTCCAGGCTTCCTTTAAAATCACTGTCTGTGCATTTCCTGTGCTCGGCAGTCTTCTAATGTAGCCAATAGATCTAGGTGACAGCCCTGTATGATTTAAAGAGGTTCATTAGGGATATGGTAAGCAGCACAAGCATTTGTTTATTCACAGTTAGCAATTCCACTTTTTCTTCCTTCCCCTCCACCCCCAAATACTGTACATGGAATATATAAACCAATGAGATTTTAGGGATATACTTAAGCCATAGTAATTATTCATCCGGCCATCCTAAAAACAAGAATAGGAACCATATATTAAGATCATTGGACCCTCACTTAGGGTCTCCTATTGAATAGTAACAATAATACTAATTATAACCAGTTTTATTTGATTATTTTTTTGTAAATGTTTGCCTTTTTATTTTAATAATATATTAAATTGTCTTACATTGAAGTGCTCTTTGTAATCCTGAATGGCACATATCCACTAGGAAGGGACACAAAATTGTATGTAAATGAAATCCTCCTTTCATCAGCACAATTACCATATTTTTCAGAGTATAAGACGCAGTGGAATATAAGATGCACCTTAGTTTTTGGGGAGGAAAATAAGAAAAAAGCTGATTGGCAGGTGGATCAGCCTCCCGGAATACCCCCAATCAGCTGTTTCCAGAGGTGAATTTTAGCAACAGGTTCCTTGGTTGTGAGTTCTGTGCCTTGCTTTTTTTTGCTTTTTTTCCTGCCTCTGAAACTTCTGAAACTCCATTTCAGAAAAAAACTTATTTTCCTGCCTCTGAAAGCCTCCAAAACAGAGCTTCAGAAAAAAAGCCTCTGAAGCTCTGTTTGGGAGCTTCTTTTCTGAAGCTTCTTTTCTGATGCTTTTTTCAGCCTCTGAAACCTCTGTTGGAGAAGCTGGGCAGGACTACATTCAGAGTATAAGACGCACCCAGATTTTCACCCTCTTTTTTTAGGGAAAAAGGTGTGTCTTATACTCGGAAAAATACAGTACCTCCAAGTTATACAAAGAGACTTAACCTACCATTGTTACTTTCACTGGCCCTGTTGCTGTCTATGGTATCAATTTTCAGGGGCTGCATAAATGATATTATCAAAGCTCTGGGCAGCCTGCTCATATACTGTATGGCCACCATGTATTTATCAGGAGAAATGTAAATGGTCAAATTTGAATGTAAACTTAACAATTAAATTGTTGCTATTGGAAATACTGATGGTTTCCTTTCGTTTCAGTGGTGAACTGAACATAGAAGTGATCCAGCATCACTTCTGATCAAAGTTGCAGATTTCAAGATCCAGAGTGTAACTCAGTAATTATGCTGATGACACTATGAAGTATGAACATTGTATACAAAAATGGCATCAATCTCAAGTTTCGCTGCAGATAGTCCAGAACTAGGACTATCGACATAGAAGACAAAAAGGTAGATATCCATAAATTGATTTAGGCCCTCACTAAATTGGTCAAAATAGCAGGGCAGCCTAATAGTCAAAGCCATACAACAGACAAACAGCATGTTATTGGCAACAGTAGAAACAACAATAATCAACAAGGGTATTGACAAATGCCATTTCAAAATTTTTTTTGTGAAAGTTATTGACATTTATTCTAGTGGATTTCCTTGAAGATCATGTACCATAGTGAAGCTACTGATGTATTAACTATCACACTCTTTAATAGCCATGTATGTAAACAAAGCATGTTTTGAAGAACTCTAAAGGATTTATTTATTTATTTATTTATTTATTTTTAAATTTATATACCGCCCTTCTCCCTGAGGACTCAGGGCGGTGTACAGCCAGAATTAAAAAACATGGAATACAAATATTATAAAGCAATTAAAATATATATAAATTTGGCCCAAAATTAAAAATACAAACCAATTAAAACATTTAAAATTTCTTCTTAAGCCAGCCCGGCTTGCTGGAAAAAGTGGGTTTTAAGGGTATGGTGGAAGGCACTATGGTAGTTCCAATAACTTTGTAAGGAATATTGAGAATGGGCTGAAATACAAGTTAGTGCATAACATAGAACATTTTATAAAGTCTACATAATTATGGTAATTTAATGTGACATTCTTATCTACTCTATCAAACTCTGTCCAGATAGAATGCAGTGAAGCTTTCACTGCCTTCTGTGCCCTTATGGTTCAATATGGCAAGCTGAGATTTCTTGATAACTATAATTGGCTGGATTTGTAACAGCATGCTATTCCATAAAGTGTGGTTTCCAAACCACAATGGCCAAGTTCACACTTTGCAGCATGCCCCAACCAAAGAAGCCACATAATGGGTCTCTGTATTGTGTGAACTCTGTCACTTGATGTGCTCCTGATTTGCTGGACCACACTTTTAACTCCTTGTTGTGTGCCAGGCCATGCCCTGGTGACACCGCAACTGCTTAGGGGTATCCAAGTGGCAAAGACTCTAATTAGCAAAAGAAAGAAGCACAAAAACAGCTATACAAATTCAGCACTTATTAGCATGGGGAGAGGAAGCATGCAATTTCAAGAAGGAGGAACATGTCTATCTATGTGTTTTTGTGGATGTAAAACATAGGAAAATTATTTCTGGAAAGGAGGGAAGTAAAATGAAATTATTCTTGACATTAGAACTGGGATACGGACATTTCACATACTGCTGATACTGAAGGGAGGGGATCTGAGATGCCATATGATACAGAAGGACAGCATACAGCCAGAACAACACCGTAGCTAAAGCTCCTTTTTCCCCACATTAGGATTCTCATCATATCTCTTAGAGCAATATTAACCTTTTGAATTTATTTAGAAACTCATTAGTGGTTTCTACATAGTCCATTCTTTTCTTGATTAGCTCTCCTCATTACAATTCAAATTTCTTTCTGCTACATTTACCACATTGTCCTGCTTCTTTTCATCTCTATTGTTGTTCGACTTAATTTATTGAGGTAGTGAAACAGGGGCAGAGAGGGAAGGGAAAAATCAGTTGACGCTGCAAGCTTCATACTTATTCCCAGCCTTCTCAGGGAAGTCAAATAAGGAGATCTGCAGAGGAGGGGAAAGCAACAGCAAAGAGGCAAAGACCATTAGATTTTCCCAATCTTTTATGTCAGTAACCTTTCTTACTCCATTTGCATTACATAGATCGAATGTCTACCAAAATAAAAAACAAGTGGCATACAGCCACCCTATTTGTACAAAGAAAATGCCTAGGAATAAAAGTGATCCTAATAGCAGAACCTTCTGGGCAAAGGATGTGAGTGAACTTCCCAGCCCCACCATGAGCTAATGAATTATTTTACTGGCTCAGACAGGGGCTATTCTTGAAAATAGTGTGTACAATCTTCAAGTGATCAAAGAGGTTGTTATAAGATGATGATACCAGACTTCTCTATCCCAATTTTTTTACCCACATTGGCAATGGTTTTGCTTTTAGGTTCAAATTCATATTCAGGTTTAGAGAACTTCCTTTAGAGACATGCTTCCAATATTTCTGGCAGAATCCCTAGAACCTGGTAAGGAGGCAATGTGCTTCTGAAAACGTTAAAGATGACAACGAAGATTTGGGTTCTGGAGTAGAGACATTCTCATATACACTTCCTTAGTGGTAGAGGATGATGATCATTAGGAGATAATAAGAGAAAAGGGGCTAAGGCCTTACAAACATAAAAATAACAAGTAGGTTAGATAGGATGGGAGACTCTACAACAAACTACCAAACTGTATTACAGTTTAACTTGTGTCACTGGTGAGATCCTGATCTGTTAGCCTTCCTTCCTTTCAGGTTTCAGTTTACAAAGAAAGTCTAGATGAAAGGTGGTAGACTTACCTGTCTAAAGGTTCTGCTTTTTAAATTTAGTTCAGTTATTTATAAAACATCTGTTATCTAGGATTTGTTCCTCATTGAAAGTGCTGACTTGACATGCAATATAGACACTTGACTGAGAGAAAGAGGGAGTGGGGCTTAATTTTGTCCAATTCTGTCACAGGATGCTCTGTGATGCAGTCTAGGGCTTGAGAGTGAGGAGATAGTATGTCTCTAGTTTACAGGAACTTTAATTGACCAGAAACTCCATCTGATAATCTGGCAGTATTGAATGTTTACTGATATTTGGAAAGCTGGTTATATAATAACTTAGCTATACTATTTAAATATCATCCATAAATTCTGTTCCTGAATATCTGGAGTGATCTCAGGCATGATACTGACTTGTCCTTGATTTTGAGGATTCAGTGTCCATGTTGAGATTGTTCACAAGTCATTCTAGATTTCAAATCTATCCTGATCACTACAAAAAAGGTGGGAAGCATATTTGGAATCTTATTGTGAACTTTCATAATTCTCTGCAGAAGTGATCAGATTTGCCTCCATTTGGTCTACAGCACAGGTGCAATTGTAGAGAGAGGATATTGGCACTTGTCAGTTTCATATGAATTGTCTTCATCTGATAGATGTCAAGGATGTGGATAGGAAATGTTCAAGTATGCTCAACCTTTTATCTTCCTGGCAGATTAAATTGATTAGGTTAGGATTGATGCCAAGGTTAAGGAAGCTGATTACTGCTTCCTTAATGTAGGATATGCCCTTGCCTTCTTCAAAGAGGCAAATAGAACACCATTATCAGGAAAGCTAATAAACACCCAGATGATCTTTCTAATTATAGGTGACTTCAAATATTCCACTCTTAATTACAGTGAAAAAAAAATCCTTGCAGATCCCAATACACCAGATGAAAGTAATTTTCTAGTCCAATTTTAATCGGGTTGCATCCAGGAAATGCTATTGAGATTGCTTTAGTAAAAATTTTGTGCCCAGAGCTATAACGAGGGAGTGTGACCCTACTCAGTTCTCTGAAATTCTCAGCAGTTTTCATTATTATCAGCCATTGTATCCCTATGGGTCATCTGGTAGAGAGATACTGTTTTTGCAATGATGTAAAGCATGTTCTTGATAGGGATGCCTTTCACTAGACAGGGCAGGTTTTCAGTTTGGGAATGGTCCTTGATCTGCATCTCTCACTGGACTTGTAGGTGATGGTGGTGACTGCAGCCTGGAGTGCATTTGTATAATTATAGCTAGTGGACCAAATGCAACATTTCCTAAATTATTCAGACCTACTTTACCTGTAACCTGTCTTGATTACTACAAGATAGATTACAAGTAAGTTCTTTTTACCTATAACAACTTGTCTTTCCATGAGGTTATTTTTCTGAAAGTATCTGGAATTGCCATGATAGAAAATATGACAACTGGTGCAAAATATAGGGAACATATGATGTTTGTGCATTGAAAGATTTGCACTGGCTACCAATTGCCTACTGGACACAATTTAAATGGTAGTGTTGCCCTTTAAAACCCTGAATGGCTTTAGGCTTGATTTCCCAGCCCATCCTAACTCGGGGTTACTATGGTGGGGGAAAAAAATCAAGAAGTTATAGAATAGACTGCTTTATGTTCCTAGAGGAAAGATGCACTATTAATTTAAGCCTTAACTTCTGGTCAATATCTATAATGTTCCAGAGTAGAGCAGAGCATCGTATGAACACCACAGACAGAGACATAAACATAAATACAGGCACTCACAATTTTGAGTACCCGAAAAACTGAAGATTGTTATCAAGCTTATATCAGTACAGAAAACATTGGTGATTCCACGCATATCCTGTTCTCATTTTGGAACACACTTGTTTTTATGTCTTAGACAAACAAATCTAATTTCTCTGAAAATTAGTTACTCTCTACTTCATTTTCCTTTGCTTTCTATTGGGAAGGTATGTTTTACATTCAATCCAAAATTAGCATCTCTCCCTTGGGTTCTCCACTACAACTATAAGATTCACCTACACAGATATTATTTAAGGTTTATTCCTTTATCAAAATTCTGAGGATCTCATCTAAATCATTCATTTGAATTAAGAGCAACATACCTAATCAGCAACAAAAACAGCCTGTACTTGGTTGACAGCACTAATTAGAAATAACCAGGTGGCTGTTGTGTATTGTCACACATTTATTTAGTTTCATGCAGCACTGTAACATTGTCATGAGAATACCAATGAGTTTTTTGGTCGTGACATAAATTGAGAACCCAATAGCTTACTGTCAACTGCATCATAATTCTCCCACCCATCCCCAAAACAAAATTAAAACTTTATTTTTTATTTATTTATTAAATTTGCTTCTGGCTGCAAATTTCAAAAAGTTAGAATTTCTTCAATGATGAATTTAATGTTAAACTGGCTGCAATATTAAAACTAAACAAAACAAAACATTTAATTGGATCACTCATATTTATTCCATAGATAGAATGTATTGCTAATTCAAATGAACCAAATCCCCTTTTAATTCTTCATATTCTTGGAATGAGATAAAACATGGAATGGATTGAACTAGGGCTGCCAGAAGTGGGCTGCAAAACTCCAGTTGACCACCAGATGACAGCAAAGAGAACGATTTTCTGTAGACATTTCAATGCCAGTCTAGTTAACATCATCAGTGCATGGAGGAATGGAATTTGTTGGCTGTTTGTATTTGGTAATTTGTCCTATCAGCCTTGTTTGGGGTTTTGCTTCTGACAATCAGATGCATAGCTTAAACAAGTAGATAACTGCAGAGAAAAATTCTAAACTCATTAGAATCAAATGAGTTACAAAGTGACCAGAGGTAGTGTTCAGAAGGTTCTGACCAGTTCTGGAGAACCGGTAGCGGAAATTATGAGTAGTTTGGAGAACTGGTAAATACCACCTCTGACTGGCCCCGCTCCCATCTATCCTCTGCCTCCTGAGTCCCAGCTGATCAGGAGGAAATCGGGATTTTGCAGTAACCTTCCCCTGGAGTGGGGAGGGAATGGAGATTTTACAGTATCCTTCCCCTGCCACGTCCACCAAACCACGTCCACTAAGCCATGCCCACAGAACCGGTAATAAAAAAAATTGAATCCCACCACAGAAGGTGACATTTAGATGAAAAAAAAGGGGATGAATATGTATCCTAGGTTTGGCAGAAGATGCTGCTGGAAGAAAATACCTGAAATTAGAGGAGGAATCTCCAAAGAGGCAGTAAAAATGAAGACAGCTTTGATCTGCTGATAATAGCAAAACAAGAATGTCAGCTAGTTCTGGAGAACAGGACAAGAGTGAGTTAAGAAAGAGCAAACGTGGGACATTTTTTTACTGTAAGGTTCAGTCAAGCAAGAAAAATTATTAGCGTTTATAAGCCTGAAATTAAGCATGTGTGGGAGGAAGGAAGAAAGTAGGATTTAAACATTTGGATCATTTAGTTAAAAAGCCAGCTAGTTTTCTTATCCTTAGATTTTCTTAGTGTCCATACTTATACATTTCGGATACACAGGCACATGCATACACATACATAGACACATAGACAGACATATAAACATTTATCACTAGGATTATTGCGAACAAAATTTGCTGTAATCTTGCGTAGTGATACTTTGCTTACTTCTTAGCTGTGCCTGCTTGATTCCATGCAAGCCGTTATTGATAGTTTTGTGAGTTGCCTAGCTGTTTTTTTTATATAACAAATATGTTATCCACATAACAGAGCCATATTTGGGGTTATATCTGTGGAAACATTATTGTTTTCAGATTCTACTATGAATCCTGAAATGCGTGATTTCATGGTAGCTCTTTTGATCTGTTGGTATATTTGTCCATCAAATTAGATATGGGTGATGAGGCAGAAGTTTATAAGTTCCATTTTTTAAAAATGTTCTGCTATTCCTGGTAAGTTGTGTAATACTAAAGAAATTGATTTTTTAAAGCCAATTTTAGATCTATGGATGTGAAGAATGACACGATATTGAATGAAATATGATTTCATTTTTTCAGTTATTAGGTCTTTGATTTTCTCTAGGCACTGTAGTGGTGATTCGACAGACTATTCATTTCCTTCTAGGGGATATCTGAGTTTCTTGTTGAGTTCTTTGACTAAATTTTATGTTGGAGTCCAAGATACCGATAACAAATGGGTAGTGTGGTATGCCTAATTCATGTATTTTGGGGCAGCCATAGAACTGTGGAAGTTTTATCCATTATTTTTCATGTACCATTTTTGTCCCTTTGTGATTTGAGCCAACAACTCAACCCTAAACTATGTTTATTTCCAACATAGGATACTTTTTTTTTGTCAATCCAGAGTGGGTAGTTCTAAATTGAAGAAAAGATTCATAAGAAATTTAATTGACATTTCTTAATTGAATGCAGATTTATTCATTATCAGCATAAGAACATCGCCACTCCTACCTTAAGCATTGACTCTTTGTCCATTCTGCTGCCCTCCATGTATGTTGAGACTATTTTGTTTATTTATATATTATTGAATGTATACCCTCCTTTCTCTTTATGTGTATTAAATATATTTTCCATTATAGATTTCATCCTCTGCTTTTAAGTTAGCATTTGTCATGTATTTTCCTATAGGGGGTAGGAAAAAGAGAATCTTACTTCAAGAACCCAAAGAAAATGATAAAAATATTTTTAATGATCTAAATGCAAAAACTTGAAATCCAATGGAAGCTTTAAAACCAGCAAGATAATTATTTCTCAGAGCTCAGTGCCAGCTGGGAAATGAATTACTCTAAAGAACTAAGCTTTTTAAGATTAATTGAAATTAAATCAGAGAGTAAAGATAATCTAGAAGTGTTCTCCTTCCTAGCCCCATGGAAATGGGAGCCATAGAATTCTGCTGACTTGAACCTCCTTGGGATGATAGCTTATATAAGCTGTTCTCTCTAGGAGACATAACATCTATGGAATCACCATGCTGAGTTGAGCTTTGGAGTTTTAAGGCAATATGATTCCCTCTGTGAACACAAATGTTGCAGTAATAGTTGGGGTCTATACACAGTGTGTCTGTTTTATCCTGACACAGAACATTCCCATACCTTTAATACAGGTACAGATCCCTGATGGAATGCTTATAGAAAGGCCATCAATAAAAGTCTATATTCAGTCAGTATTATATTTACCATAGAAGCGTATGCTTAATTTTTCTGAAGATATATTTTTAGAAAGCCTGTATGAGCTAGCTTTTTTTATTTTCTTCTCCTTTATCTGAAAAAGTCATTATAGATGTCTTATAGTCAATAAATAACTTTTTAAAAAGTTAGATGATCCAAATTTGGCAATGTCTCAAAATATTGTGAGATTTGTGGCAAAATGCCCCAAATCTCATATACAGTACTAATAAAATATCTGTTCTGTGGATGCCATATAAATGTTTGATAGGTGCTTTATCATTGCATTAAAATTAATAAAAGATCAGAGCATCAAGACTATACAACTTAAAGAAGAGACCGGAATATGTGTAAACATTTTGAGTAGTCACAAATCAATCTACATAAAAAGGTAGTGCAAAATTAGCACTTCTGGTTTTTGCCCCTATCTTGCCAGATGCTAACACATTTTTTTCTTTCATTTTCTTCATTCTGTGAGAAAAAATGTTCTTCAGATTTCTTCAAATATGACTTTCTGCTATGCAGATTCATTGCATAGCTTATGCAAACTTGCATACTGAGTTGGCAAATATTTGGACACTCAACAAACATTGTCATAAAGTGAACTAATTCTTATCAGGGCATAGACGAACATAAAAGAGCTGAAATGGCAATTTTGCTTTATTAAAAAAAAAGTCACTGCTGTTAGGAAGGAATGCAAAAAGAAATGCAGAAGAGCTCAAACTGCAAGTGTGATGAATAAGCTGCTTTCACATCCATCAAATGTCTGTGACCCCGAGTTTTCTTCTCTTACATTCTTTTCCTAATTTAATTTTCTCAATTTAATTTTTAATCAAATTATAGTTTCTTTTTGGTGTTGTCAAACATTAAAATGTTCACCCACATTATGTAGTTGTAACCCTTGCATCAATTATGTAAATTACACTGATTTTCTTATGCTTCTCGTGTGATGGACGAGAGGAAGGAATCTGAAACTGGAAGAAAAGGACTTCTTTGAAGCTATATAATGAGCTCACAGAGGCTAGATTTCCACTGAGAACATCCTGAGCTTGCAGTTCAATTTCTAGAACTACTGTATGGCATTCCCCCCCCCTATTTTTATAGCAACTTCACAGTTGTTACAAAACTGTTAGGACTTTTCCTCACAGTTGAATTAAACTGCTCCTTCCCAATTCTTGAGCATATATAAAATTATTAGCAAAATAAAACTCAATTTTTCCATGGGCAGTCTCTATCCTGTCAAACAGATAATGCCCTCAAAAGCTTCTGACCTTATATACAGGGTTAGGGTTAGTTGGAGGGGGGAAGGACATAGTAGAAAGTTTATTTAATCGTTCAAAGTTGTTTTAAATTCTTTTAAAGTTTTAACTTACACTTTTAAATCTAATTTAAATTTAAGCTTACATACATATTTTAACTTAACATTGGGAGAAGAAAAGAAAAATTTAGATAGTAGTCCTCCATCTCTCTCCTCCATCTCTCCTCTTTTACAGGTACATGGTTACAGTGGTTTAGGTTGATCATATATATCCTCTAAATCAGGGGTCTCCAACCTTGGCAACTTTAAGCCTGGAGGACTTCAACTCCCAGAATTCCTCAGCCAGTTGGTCAGAACCTGGGAGTTGAAGTCCACCAGGCTTAAGGTTGCCAAGGTTGGAGACCCCTGCTCTAAATCAGAGATGGGGAATGATGGTCCCTTTTTGATGGCATGGCCAGCTCAGGAATTCTGGGAGTTGAAGTCCACAAGTCATAAAAGGGCCATCGTTGCCCATTCCTGCTCTAAATCAATGTTTTGCATCCCCAACTATTTTAAGATATGTGTTGTTAAACTCTCAGGATTCCATACTATTCTGTGTCAGGGCATGTGAACTGTTCACAATTACTCATCCAAATCATATTGGACTGGTGAAAAATGTAATATCCAACTCAAAACGTAGCCTCCAATCACTCTTCTGACAACCCATTCATGTCTGATTTCTCCAGTTATTAGGTTTTGTGTGCTATGCTTAAAAACGTGCTGCCTCATATGATTTTTTTCTTCTTCTAAGCATCGTTATTTAGAAGTATATCATAAAATCCCTTGCTGTTGTTCTAACTATATTTCTTCCACCCAATAAAATATTACTGGGTCCCCTTAGATGTGACTGCAAAGATGGTCATAATGAATAAAAGTAATTTTTCTTTGTTTGAATCCCTGTTCCAACCTCAACAACTTTTCTAATTTATAGCAAGGTCCAGGAGGAGAATAGAAGGCACATGATCCTCTGTCTACTATTATCATCCCTTATTGGCTCAAAAAATGTTTGTGCCCAGAGCTATCACTTTGCTAAAATGTAAGGACAGTCTCCCTTTTTTCTTTTCCTTTGTTTTAAACTACAAAATTATTAAACTTACTGGGAAAAAGAACTGTTTAATTCATTTTTGTAATATTCTTAAAACAATAAGAGTTGATTAGCAATTTGAATTGCATTTTTTCATAACTCCTATTATACAAAATTAATGCTGGAGCTTTAGGGCATTCTGCACAGGTTTCTCAGACAATAAGAAACTTCTTCAATCAAAGTGATCCTGCCGCTATTTGATGAATACAACAGAAAAAGCTTAATATACAATTTATTTCCCCATAAGTACATAAGAAATGTGATGATGATATGGAACTCCTTAGCATAAGATTTAGCTTTGTAAAGGAATACCCTAAGACTGCCATACTTTATTTATCTGGGAAATTAGATGCAGTGAAGTGAACTTGCTTTTATGTAAATAGAAATAAGATTTCACTATAGGAACTGATTTTAGGATGAAACCATTTACTTTCTGTGCTGTAGACCATGTTATACAATCTACTCTCCAAAAGTATACTTTCCTAATAAGTACCAAGCACACACATTTTTTTTTTTTTTTTTTTTTTTAGAAATAGAAAGTATTCTTTGTGTTAACACTGGGAAAATGGGCCAGATCAACTCCTGGGACCATTGCTGGAAAAAGCCCCTCTTTGTGTATTTATGCATTAGGGACACGGTGGCTTAGTGGCTAAGACACTGACCTTGTTGATTGAAAGGGCGGCAGTTCAGAGGTTCGAATCCCTAGTGCCACGTAATGGGGTAAGCTCCCGTTACTTGTCCCAGCTTCTGTCAAACTAGCAGTTCGAAAACACGTAAAAAATGCAAGTAGAAAAATAGGGACTTTGGTGGAATGGTAACAGTGTTCCATGCACCTTTGGTGTTTAGTCATACCGGCCACATGACTATGGAGATGTCTTTGGACAGCGCTGGCTCTTCGGCTTTGAAATGGAGATGAGTACCACCCCCTAGAGTCGGGAACGACTAACACATACTGTATGTGCGAGGGGAACCTTTACCTTTATGTATTAGAAAGGCAGTCTTCTGACAAAAAGCCAGACATATCTAATCATTCACTTTTGTAGGAGAGGCCTTTTGGGGAAAAAAATCCTGTTCATACCTGTAGATCTTAACAATCATAGAGATTTGTAACGAGGGAGGTGATCCCTTCAGTACTCAGGTCCTAAGTAAATGAGAACCGAGGGAGCTCTTTCAGTGTGTGAACCATGCAATCCTTATATTGACTACTGCTTGACAACTTGGTTGCTGCATTTTGCATGAATTACAACTTCCAAATGCTTTTAAGGGTCCCATGTGGACTCATGACAATCAGGTTGATGCAGAATTTACAGATGTTGCAAAAACATACAGTTTATCTTTTCTAGGCTGGAGCAGCAAGATCAACAGATGAACATTGAACGCTGTTCCATGCCATTGAGTAATCCTTGAAGAAATAGGGAAATACGTTTGTGTTTGATAGTTCAGATGAGCAAAGAAGAAGAAATGTGTTATTGTAGATTATCCAAGAAACTTTTAATAGAAGTTATGTAATTTCTATGTTAACCAATTAAAGACTTCCTGCTTTCAGCAGAAAAACATAAATGACCACTAGATGACAGCAAATAGGTATGGGAAATTTCTAGTCTTTGCTGCCATCTCAAGACTTTGATTTTTGATTTTTGCAGCCCCAATCAAGTAGATTGATTTTATATTATCATAATCTATTTTACCATTTTATTGATTGTATTATTATATCACCAGATTTCAAATGATTGCCAGCAAGTTATGTCCTGCAGAACGTACAAAAAGGGAAAACCAAGATAAAGTAGAACTAAGCAACTAAATAAAATGGTGACAGTTCTCACTCTCCAAATACCTTCCAGAATATTGCATTGCCTTTTTCCTTTTTAAAAATTGTTTTTAAAAGCAATTTCCATATTACCTCCCCACCATCTCCTTCTGAGAGATGGAGATGAAAGAATGCCAACAGCATTCAGTTACAAAAAGAAAATCAGTTGGATAATCATAAAAAGCAAGCAAGGTAAGCAGAAACACCATCATTTTTAGTGACAGTGTAGGAGGTGACCAGTCTGGGCTTGTGGGAAGGGACAAGTGCATCATCAGTTTTGAGTCCCTTCATACTCACAAGTCCAGCGCATCTTGAATTCTGTTGATTTTTATTTATCACCAATTTACTGACTGTTGGTAGTTAAGATTCTTGTACAGAATGTTAGCATGCAATAAACATTTATTCATTTGAACTGTCTCAGCTCCTGATTTCCTGTATTTGACAGATAGCTTTGTCCTAGGCTTAATTTCAGTGGAGCAACTTGCTTGAGAAAAAGCCCAAAAATTGCTATCTAGTGCTGTAGTATCTATTTGTTGTGCAATAGTAGTAAAAGTCTACTACCCATTGGTGAAATCCAAAAATTTTCCCTACCGGTTCTATGGGCATGGCTTGGTGGTCATGTGACTAGGTGGGCATGGCCAACTTGACGTCACTCACTGTTAGAGCCAGGAGCTGCACATTCTGAAGCACATTCTGTCCTTCTGAAGCCCCCAATGCTTTGAGTTTCCCTCTGCCATCTAACTTGACTGCCCAAGCAAACTTCAGAGCCTTCTCTTGCCCCGCTCTCCATTTCAGAGGGCCGCACATCCCCCCCACCAATCCTCCATACAAACCACCTGTCTCGTTTCTGCAAAGGCAGAGCCCCACTCTGCAGAGCGATCCAAATAGGGGAGGGGGATGCTGCAGAAAAGGCCGCCTTCCACCCAGCCACTTCTCTGCTCTCTTTTACCACTGGCACCACTCCGGGAACTTGGCCCACAGTGTCCAGCGCTCCGGGGGAAAGAGGTTTGGCCACAGCACTGCTTCCTGTTGGCAAAGAAATGGAGCGAGAGGTGCGGAAGCCACCGGTGGTCAGAGGGGTGTCAGCCCCCCCATTTGGGGATAGGGCCAAGCCTGTCCATGCCACCGTGGAGCCCATGGTGCTTTCCCTTCGGCTTGGGCCACAGCACTTACCCGGGCAGGCCAGTGCGGGTAGCCCTTCATCTTGCCGAAGACCAGGCTGCTGTACTAGTAGTTGCATGGCCGGCTTGAGTGGGATATGACATGGGCAGAGAGGCCAATGTAGCCCCCACTGAGGCTGCCCTGGCTGAGCTATCCCTGCGCCTCCCCAGCAACAGGTGTGCCAGGGCCGCCTTGCCTAACTTCATCTCTGTGCGCTGTGCTTGGAAGGGGCCGCCACCACTGCTCTCCCTCCCCACCTGGATGCAGACAGAAGGAAGAAAGTGAATGGCGGTGGCATGGTGGTGCTCCAGGAGGACAGGCAGGCTGCAGACGTCCCGGGGCTGCTGCACATGCAGATGTGCATATGCTGCGGTGGCGCTGTTCGCTTTCTTCCTTCTCCTGCCACGAAACAAAAGTGAATGGCAGCGGGTTTGCTTCAGGAGGGCAGGAGGACATCCCTAGCCAGGCAGGGAGGGAGAGCGGTGGCAGCGACTCTTCCAAGCGCAGTGCATAGAGGTGAAGGTGGGCAAGGCGGCCCCGGCACGCCAGGTGTTGGGGAAGCATGGGGATCGCTCAGCCAGGGCGGCCTTGGCCTCTCTACCTGCACCATGTCCCGCTCCAGCTGGCCATGCGACTACAGTTGCGGTGACCTGGTCTTTGGCAGGATGAAGGGCTACCCACACTGGTCTGCCTGGCTAAGCGTTGCCACCCAGGCTGAAGGGAAAGTGCTGCAGGCTCTGCAGTGGTGCAGCTGGGCATGGCCCTCTCCCCGCATGGGGGGCTGCTGCTCTGCTGGCCTCCTGCAGCTTTTGTGCACCTCGTTCCACTTCTTTGCCAGCAGGAAGCTGTGTTGTGGCCGGGCCTCCTTCCCCGGACTCCGCGAGCTGAGTTCCAGGAGTGGCGTCAGTGGTCAAAGAGAGCAGGCAGGTGGCCGGGTGGGAAGCCAGTGGGCTGCTTCGGAGCCCCAAACCCCATGGAACTGGCATGGGAGGCAGGCAGGGCTGCATGGAAGGCAGCCTTTTCTGCAGCATCCCCCTCCCCTCTTTGGCTCACCCTGCAGGGGGCAGAAACAGGGTGGGGCGGGGCAAGCTAGTGGTGACTAGGAGACCAGTTCGGGGGCGTGGCCAGCCAGCAGTCACTACCAGTTTGGCGACCCAGGCCACATGTTTGCTACCGGTTCGCCCAAACTAGGCCTAACCAGTCGGATTTCACCCCTGCTACTACCTAATATCTATATGTTGCTAGATGGAAGCACAGAGATATAGTTGCTGCTATGGTTATTTTGCTTGGGTCTCAGCAGAAAGGTATTATGCTCACATAGAGTATGCCAACTCCTCAGTTCTTACTAAACTTCTTTATAAGCTAACCCCTACACCACTTGCTTGGTTCTCGTTCATTAGGGCTTTTCTAGGATAATATAATAATACCAATTTATCACTATGTCTTTCAATCTCTGCCTGCTATCTTTTGAGCTTGGGTAATAATTTTATAGAAATCTGACATGGATTACATATTCATTATAAGATTTCCTTATGAAATCACAGAATATCTGCTTTAAAACATATATTGTTAGATTTTTTTTAAAGCTTCCAAATTATATTTCTGACTAAGCTGACATAACATGCAGAAATTCAATGTAGTTGCATTCCTTGCATGTTTTGAAGCAAACATAAGAAAATATTCAAGGCACTGCTGTATCAATCCAAAAGTTTAATTTAACTTAGCATATTGATATTCAATGCACTTGTGATATTCAAGCACTTTCTCTGAGTGTGCTTTTTTTTAGTTCAGAGATTGCAGAGATAACTGTGATGAAGGTTTTCTGGAAAAATATGAGACAATTCAGTGCTGAAAAAAACAGAAGGTATGACAAAGAAGTCAAAACAATCCTGCCTTGATAAATCTTTGGAGGGGGCAGAGGGAAACTCTGGAAAGCTTTTAACATTCTGTTATAATACCCTACAATAATAACTAATTATTCCTGCAATCCTTCTGCTATCTACTTCCTGACCTGACTTACTTCTGTAGCCCTTCAGTGTAAGACCAGACGTAGAAGCCAAAGCCATGCAAGCCAATATTACTTTTGTTATTAGATAACAGTAACGGAACCTTGGAAATTTTTATGCATTTTCTCCCTCCCTCCCTTTATCTTCATGAAAACTAGGTCTTGTTGGAGACCTGCTTTAAACTCAGGTTTCTTTTACCTGACCATTGTCTTGGTTGCAGCTCTTCTTTATATGCATAATAGCAATAGCACATATTCCTCTAAGCAGTTTACAGAGTCAGCATATTGCCCCCAACAATCTGGGTCCTCATTTTAGTGACCTCGGAAGGATGGAAGGCTGAGTCAACCTTGAGCCAGTGAGAATCGAACTGCCGAACAGCTGGAAGCTGGCAGTCATCAGAAGTAACCTGCAGTACTGCATTCTAACTACTGAGTCACCACAGCTCTTAAGATTATTATGACACTTGAAACTAATAAAGCTTAATACCTCCAATCTTAGTGATCTTTAGAAATGTTGAGACTATAACTCCCAGAATTCCTGGCTAGCAAAGATGCATCGATAATGATATGTTTATACTATTTGATTATTCAAAATGTCTTCATTTGTTTTGAGAAGATATAAAATATCCTACGTAAATTATTATAAGGAAAAGTTTGATCTTGGTAAATGTCTGAAAGATATTTCACAACCAGCTGAGGTGGCACAGTGGTTAGAGTGCAGTACTGCAGCTACTTCAGCTGACTGCTAGTTCAGCAGATCAGCGGATCAAATCTCACCAGCTCAAGGTTGACTCAGCCTTCCATCCTTCCGAGGTGGGTAAAATGAGGACCCAGATTGTAGGGGCAATATGCTATTTAGTATATTGTCTTTAGTGTAAGCCGCCCAGAGTCCTCGGAGAGTGGGCGGCATAGAAATATGACTAATAAATAAATAAACCACTGATACATTGTTGACATAAGTATTATTTAAAATAGATTATTGCCATTTGCTATTGCTATCATCACTAATTTGATGTTGTTGTTAGTTGCAAAGTCATGTCCGACCCATCATGACCCCATGGACAACGTTCCTCTAGGCCTTCCTGTCCTCTACCATCCTCTGGAGTCCATTTAAAATCATGACTACTGCTTCAGTCACTCCATCCAGCCACCTCGTTCTCTGTCATCCCCTTCTTCTTTTACCTTCAGTCTTTCTCAGTATTAGACTCTTCTCCAGTGAGTCCTTCCTTCTCACTAGGTGGCCAAAGTATTTGAGTTTCATCTTCAGGATCTGACCTTCTAAAGAGCAGTCAGGGTTGATCTCCTCTAGGACTGACTGATTTGATCACCTTGCAGTCCAAGGGACTCGCAGGAGTCTTCTCCAGCACCATAGTTCAAAGGCCTCAATTCTTTGGCACTCTGCCTTTCTTATGGTTCAACTTTCACAGCCATACATTGCAACTGGGAAAACCATTACTAATAATAAAAGACAAGTTGAATCTTTGGAATGCTATTGTGTATAACAAGTCTGCAATAGAATTAGCAAGTCATTTTAAACTCAGAGGGTAGATGCCACCAAACACTTTGTAGACTAAACTTCTGTTCATCATACATTCTGGCCTCTGGCACTAGGGACTCCCCTTTCTTGTCGAAAGCAGCGAATGAATTGAATTGTTTCAATGTCAGGAGTGAACTATGAAGAGAAAGAAAATTAGAAAAGTAAGAACTTCAGTTTCTTTATATAAACATATTCACAGACATTTCTCTCGCTGAGTCTCCTAGGGAACAAGCTGTGAATAGAAGGTGAACTTTTTCTTTACAAGCTGGAACCAATTCAGTAGATAGTGTATGAATAGTTTGAGAGAAAATTGTTGGATGGTGTGTGCAAAAACTCAGATTTTTAAAAGCATGTGTAATCATCAAGTGTTTGTGCCATTTGAAACATTATTGTCAGGGAAACAAGGAAGAATATAGAAAGAAATGCATTTTTCTACTTTAAAGAATATTGTAGAAGATGCAAACTGACATTTGATCTTTGACTTTTTGAAGAATGTTCTCATTTTGGGAAGTTCAGATTAAACTGATTTCCTCTGGAGAACCTATTATTTTGTATTTTTTCCCCTAAAAATGTGTTTTTTCCAAAAACAAAACTGTTAGTCTTTTGTTCAAGAAACGTTGATATACAAATTTGTTTTTAAAGGAAAAAAAAGTCAACTCAATAGATACAGTAACCTTTGTGAACACAACTATTTGAGAACTAAAGACTAGACTAGGCAAAAAAATAAGGGAACTTTGAGAATACTTTCTGATAGTTCTTTACTTGTAAACTTTATTTATTAAATATACTTATATTTTATTGTATGCTGGAAACTATCCAGAGTCTTTTAAGTATATAACCAACCAGTCAGATAATCAGTAAGCAAACAAATTGACTGATTGGAATAAAATTGCCAGGATTTAAAAAAATATGAGCAGACCAATATTGCTAGGGGAATATATTATAGTTTCAGTCATAACCTCAAATAAGAAGCAGAAATTAAATGTAGTAGTGAATGGTTATTAAAGGAAAAATACTGGAATTCAGTCCTGGGTTAACCATTGGACTAAAGGGAAAACTTTGTAGGATAAACAGTCCCTAGTCTAACATTTTTCAAACTTGGCAACATTAAGATATGTGGACAACTCCCAGAATGCTGGCATGGGAATTCTGGGAGTTGAAGTCCAGACCTCTTAAAATTGCCAGGTTTTAAAAGCACTGCACTAACCGAAAAACTTTATACTGTTGAAAGCATGCAAAATATTTTATGGTAAAACAATTGAAAATGTTTTCCTACTATTTTGCATATTTGAAAAATTAAATTATACCTTAAAGCAAAATATTAATACTAGACAGAATTTATTAGTGGCATTATTTGTCCTATCATAGAGCAAGTAGAAACAAAATTCCTATTTTAAGGAATGGATATTTTACAAGGAGTCCATAGCTAGCTCAAATTGTTAGCTTTCAAAAGCTAACTAAAAGACAGACATTTTTAGCTCTTGTAGAACCCAAGTGTCCAGAAAATAAAAACAAAATGTGCTGAGTTACTATTTTGTTCAATCACTCTAGTCTGCTTTCATCTCTCAGAGTTTAATTAAGGAAATCAAACTACAACTCATCATTTATTGGCAGCTTCTTACATAAATACTGGCAGATATAAGTTCAAAGTATAAATAATGCCTTGAATCAAATAAAACAAACAAAAGGGCACAAGCTCAGTATTTTAAAATCACTGGATGGTGTGCCTTTATTATGCCTGAGTAGGTTGAATTGGTAGTTGGAATGATGTTCGGAAATGGTACCTCAACATCGAACAGTGGGGGGCTCTGTCTCAACACCCCCAGTCCAAAGCATTGTACTTCATTTGCCAGGTACTTCACTTTGGTGGAAACATCTTCTGTAGATGTGCTAACGACTGGAGCCAAAAGGCCACTGAATCTGTCAAATCAATAGAGTGCAGCAGCTGCAATCTGACAGCTGGAAACATGGCATTATCTTGCTTAGTGGAGGCATGTTGAAAGAGTGCTTTGTCAAAGCATCAGTTGAAAGGAAGTAGAAATCAGTGAAACTTGTTTCTAATTAAATATGAATAAGGATATACTTCAGTAATGGCATTGTGCACACTTATTCCTTGAATTTGAATAAAAAATGTAAGAGGGCACTGAAAAAAAATATATGAAATAATTCAGGCATAATGGTAGTTCTTTTTCAGAAAGCAGTCCAGATACCAGTGAATGTAATTATGATGAACAGGGTAGCAAATATTTGATTAAAAGGAACATGAAGATCATTGCAAGAAATTTGGGGGATAAAAGAGACATACATTTATTGTCTTGAAAATTAATCCTATGGAAAGACCCTCAAATCTTGTTATTTTTTTATTTATTTTTTTTAATTTTGATTTATATGCCGCCCTTCTCCGGAGACTCAGGGCGGCTTACAGTGCATTAAGCAATAGCCTTCATACTTTTGTATATTTATACAAAGTCAGCTTATTGCCCCCACAACTGGGTCCTCATTTAACCTACCTTAGAAAGGATGGAAGGCTGAGTCAACCTTGAGCCTGGTAAGATTCGAACCTGCAGAAATTGCAGGCAGCTGTGTTAATAACAGGGTGCATTAAACCACTGTACTACCAAGGCTCCTTCCTTTATTTGAATATAGTACAGGGCTAGCCTGTAAAGAAAACATGCATTGTTTTATATCAAATAATCAAAGCCAATTGCTAATAAAAATGTGCAACATGTCAAAGCTGAAATGATTTTTAGTGACAAGGTTTTAGGTGGACACAAATGTACAACTCTGGCTTTTGTAGGTCATAGTTTCCTTTTAGTGAGTATACAACATTGAATAATACCATCAAATCATGGTCATTGCTAGCATCAACTTCTGAGGCCAAGAGAACAACACAATGACATGATATTGGCATGGAACCATTTTTCCAGTCCAATCCTCAGTGAACAAGAAGAGACTTGTGAAATTGGTAGATGTGGCATGCAGCCACCTTGTTTGCCAACTGATTACAAAAAATCTATATCTATTCCCATTCCATTCTTTCACAGAACTAGATGTCAGGCCAAGAATAATTCAAGGCCAAGTGTTGCACAATAGATTTCATTGGTGTTACACCTGCTCATACAAAATCCCCTTCGGGGCAGAAGTCTATTTATTTTAGCTATGTTGGTATCATAAGACCTGCTTGACATCTAAAGAAAATGTAATGATAAGCTCCATGAATTGATGGCACATATTGTAGACTGCATTCTTATCTTCCCATCTTTGCTTTTTACTTTGGCACAACATCTTGCTTGTGTTCCAACATAGATTAGGACTGAAGACAGTTAATTCATTGATTCAGCATTTTTTTCAGATGCTGCAGCTGCCTCATATTTGCATCATATCCACTGCACATTGCTTTTGTTCCTAACTACTATGATATTAAAATGATGAAACATTCATTATAACTTCAAAATGCAAGTTCTGCCCTTTCATGCTTACAACATTGTATACAAATATGCAAGAGGCAGAGTTTGCAGTGAAACCTCACAACATATATTTTGTCACTTGTCCCCTCTGTCCTCCCATGCAGGTACAAATTGCAGATTCTGCAATTCTCATTCTTACATATTTGGTCTGAATGCATGCTATAAGCAACCAGATGTAGCTTCTAGTACGCTATCCTCATACCATAGCAGAATGGAGCATTCAGTGCCTCGGATTATAATGACCTCATGGTCTACAATAGATAGTAAAATCTTCTGTGGTGTGTCACATGCCACACTGCCTTCTCCAGTCAATTAAAGCCCTAGGTAGAGTCTTGTTATCTAGACTGAATCTTCCTTTCCTTCCACCTTCCTCTACTCTCTTTAGCTTTCTGCTGCAAATTTCACCATTAAAGATGCAGACCTGCCAAATTGCTGCAGAGTCACAACAGCAGTGCTTATTATCTTTAAGGCAGGTTAGCCTCTCTGCCAATAGGTTCAGTGAAATATAGCGTGCAACAATTAAACTGAACAAAACTTCTTGAGTTAAACCCATATTCATATACAATAAAAGAACTGAGAAGTCTTTTTAGAATCCTCCGACAAACTCCCACACAAGTACAGAAGAAACATGCAATTGCTGTTTGCTTGACAACTCCGTCATCAGACAGTCTAAGTTCTTTCTGTTCATCAAAGTGTAGCACTGTAGTTCTTCTTTGGCAATCAGTTCTAATACCAAGCAACAAAATAACAGCCACCATAATTTTATAAATAGCAGCTTTTGAAGGATGCCTCCGAGACAATAAAACCTCTCCAATTCAGTTTTCAACAACTCCTGCCTCAAATTTGCTCTTATATGATAACTGTGCCCTTTCTGGTTGAGATAGGCACGTTGTATGGGTGAGAGACACACACAGCAGAAGTGGGTTGGGAAATTGTCCTGTCTCTAAATAAAATATGTCAACTTACTAGGGGCAAAGCAAAATTCTGATTGTTTTTGAAGATGACATCCCAGCCACAACCTCTCATTACTCTAAAAATATTTTTTTCAATACTTGGAATCCAACAGTAAGAAAGTTGTACTGCTATTAAGAGCAAAGAACATGGCAGATTATCAATGTGGTAGCATTAGGCTCAGCTTTTTGAATGGTATGTCAATGTGCACCTGCATTGAAACACTCCTTACGGAGCCTTCATTGTGCCATGTGTCTCCCAGAAAGGAATTGGGACAGGTATGAATTTTAGGATCTTCAGTTAGGCTTTGTGCTCATTCTCTTTCTTTCCTAGCAGACAAGTAGCATTGCCCATTTAGAATAGCAATTACAGGAAGGAGAAGGGAAATATATATCTGGATTTTTGGTCAAGGTATAAGAAATAACTTTGGGTACATATTAGTTAAATTTTTTTTTAATGCAAGAATGAATCCATACAGATCTATTGTCAGCGTTCCAAATTATGATCTCTTTCAGCACTGACATGAAATCATGAAGGACACAGAAAGACCTGCTTTAATGCTGGGATGAACTTTCACCTAGTTCCTGGCTCTTCAGCAGATAGCGTTACTTGGGAAACAGAGGGAGGGGGGAATTCCTGTGAAAAGAAAATGCATGGGACAAAGAGATGGATCTGCATGGTGGCCAATGAGACATTGGGGTTGAAGAACGGAAAGGGAGGGGTTTGGAAGGAGGTGCCAATCTTGGCTGCAACAGAGTTCAGGCCTGTCGTTTTCTATTCTTAAATAAAGAAAAAGGATTCATTAGAGACTTTGCGTTTGAGAATGAAGTTTATTTAAGATAGCAACGAAACCTGACAAACAGATTGTTACAGAATCAGGCATAGTGATGACATGATGGAAACTCCAGTTTTACATATTTGTGTCTCAGTTTCGTACACTTACATAAATTTTTGCATCATATCATAACATACATTTTGCCACTTACCCTCCCACAGATATCTATAGTATAAATAAATCAGAAAATTCTGCTTACCATATTTTTAAATATATGAAAAATGTCAAGTTGGATATATGAAGTGTTTGATTCAGAACTTGATTTATGTAGAATATTTGTGGGTATTTTTTTGATTTCAATGTTCTTGGCTTCATCTAATAAAAATGCTCTATATGTAATAAAGCTTGCTGAATTGTGTAACTGGGAACATCCTCTCTCTTTCTGTGTATATGCATGCACACATATATACACC
The DNA here is from genome assembly GCF_059756535.1 of Pantherophis guttatus. Taxonomy (NCBI): domain Eukaryota; kingdom Metazoa; phylum Chordata; class Lepidosauria; order Squamata; family Colubridae; genus Pantherophis; species Pantherophis guttatus. The sequence continues at coordinate 31,076,404 of NC_142065.1, read as the reverse complement.
ATATATATATACACACACACACACACAAACAAACACAGTATCATATAAAGGTCATTGGATGTAGCTCAACTTACGTGATCTATAATGATATATAAACAAAATGAAATAACTGACTTTTTAAAAGAAGCTTGTATTTTAATTCCACTCATATTTTTGAAACAGATTTTCCTCAAAGAGAGTGTCCAATGCAGTTAACATTACATAAAAAGAACACAATTTAAAAGTCAGCCATGCTTCTATATCTTTTATATGGAGATCCATGATCTTCTGCTGCCACATGGGGTAACCATCATAACAAATCAAACTGAAAAGAATGATCTGAGAGACTGCTCTTTAACAGCCTGTAAAAATCAGCATGTCCTTTGAATGCAGTGCCCTGAGAAAACTCCTAGAAATCTCCCAGACATGGTCACAGCATGTGCCTGGTGATCTCTGTAATGGGAAATGACACATTTACATCGAATGCTTCATATGTACCTGGCCTAAAGCACAAAGGAGACAACAAATATATGTGCAAGAAGCTTTTTAGCAGTCAGAGGCATTGAGGAGGAACGTTGCTTCACTGTTAATAACATAGTCACTGTCTTCCTAAGGGACTGAGGGAGAAAAGGTATAATTGTTGCCATGCTAGGCTTTGTCTGTCTCCTGACAATGTCATTCAGGGATGGGTTTGCTGAAGTCCATGTGAGGTATCAGAATTCTGTTCCAATTTATGGTGTACAGTAATTTGGTTGGCAGTGATCTTATAGGTAATGGATGGTGAAATATTCTGTTTTAACAACTTTTGGATTAAACCTGTCTGAATATTAAAATAAAAGGTTCAGTTTTACATTGAAATCATAATATAACTTGGCACAATTTAGGAGCACTGATGGTACAGTGGTTAGAATACAGTGTTGCAGGCACACAGCCTGGAGTTTGATCCTGACCAGCTCAAGGTTGACTCAGTCTTCCATCCTTCCGAGGTTGATAAAATGAGGACCCAGATTGTTGGGGACAATATGGTGACACTGTAAACTGCTTAGAGAGGGCTCCAAAGCACTATGAAGTGGTGTATAACTCTAAGTGCTATTGCTGTTAGAAAGAACCAAGAGGGAATAATGGAATGGAGGCAGTTTACTAGATCAATGGGAGGAATATTAAGACTAGAAATGGAAGCTTCCCACTGATACTTTTCAATGCGGAGGGCATGCACCCTATAAGTTTAGTCTTCACTGTGGGTTGAGAGGGATGGGTTGGACTGAGATTGTACAATTATCTAGCTGTTATTATCAAACTGCATCTGATGAAATCTGGTCTCATGCTGTTTATCTGCTTCAGGGATGAAGGATCCATTACGAAGATCTGCTCATTGAAAATTTATGGAATGCGGTAGATTTTTACATGTCCTAGGGGAATTTACAGAAAACTAAGAAGAATCAGATAAAGAGGAATCCACCCTCAAGGACTCCTTGTTCGTTCTGGCTTATACAAGCACCATGCTCCAAATCCCAAATGCAGGAAAATAACAGAGGGAGACACCTGAAGAATGTCCATGATTGAGAGAAGACTTCAGCATATGTCTCCTGGGATAGTCCAGCATCTTGACTATCACACCCAAGTGGCTTTCTTAAATATCCACTTTAAACAGATGACAATAAGTGAATAATCCAAAAGAAAGGAAATCTCTCCCTGGGATGGTAATTGTCTGAACTATATGAATATTCCTCCTGCATCACTAGACTGTGAAACAACAGACTTTGGGTTGTGAAATGGCTTCAAGGGAGGCCAGCTGAGATGCATATGGCCATGCAGTATGTTGTTACACGATATTCAGAATTTCCAGCATAGTGAGAACTTCCAAATGCCTTTCAGAGCTAATGGTCTGTGTGTAATAATTCCTGGACTAGAATCTAGACTAGCAGCTGGTGCCACTAATTGGTAGCCCTAAGGATGTCTGTGCTTGTGTGTCTAGCAGCTAGATGATCAATTCTGGAATAACCAAATGAAAATTATTATCACAATAATGTGAATTCTATTGTTTGCTGTAATCTTTAATCAAGACAAAAAGTTAACAGATTGCAGGGACTAACAAAAAGTTGATATTATTGAAGCCTTGCAACAATGTTTATTTGGTCGCTCATTTCCTTTCCTCCCTGACATCTTCTAGAGAACCAAAACATAATTTCCCCTGATTCCTAATCTATTTTGGGATTATTCACGAGATCAACATCATATCAGGTTACAAAAACTGTGAAAGAAATAAGCGGGACAGAATGAAAACGAATGCCTAAATAAAAATGAGTAACACACTCTTAGAGAGAAACAACAATACTTGCTTTTTCCTTCATCTTTGATCTACTGCAATATAATTTGAGATTTTTTTTAAGAAAAGGCCATCTTCTAGAACAGTGATGGCTAACATTTCTGGACCGAGTGCCCAAAGCATGTACGCATGCCCGAACCCCCAAAATACAATGCATGAGCGGCCCCCGAGCATGCCCCCTGCCTCCCGCGCGTGTGCGGCAGAGACCCGAAGACCAGCTGGCCAGCGGGAGGTGTACCTGCATGTGCAGCGGAGCTGAACTAGGACGACAGCTCATATGCCATCATAGAGGATGCTGTCTGCCACCTCTGGCATGCATGCCATAAGTTCACCATCACTGTTCTAGAATATATGCAGAATTCATTGTGTGGGTTTATTAAAAAGTGAAACCTCTGAAAATACATGTTGCATTGTTTGAGAGTGGCTCTTTAATATTAATATACAAACACTGGTGAAATGAGCCAAATGAAGGCATGTTATGAAAGTTACCCACTGATTTTAGAATGATTTCTTTTCTTGAAATTCTTATTTATTAATCTAAGATGATAATATTTTCATTAAGGTGAACTAGAAATAGAAATAGAATAACAGAGTTGGAAGGGACCTTGGAGGTTTTCTAGTCCAACCCCTTGCCCAGGCAGGAAATCCTACACCACTTCAGACAAATGGTTATCCAACATCTTCTTAAAAACTTCCAGTGTTGGGGCATTCACAACTTCTGCAGCCAAATTGTTCCACTGATTAATTGTTCTAACTGTCAGGAAATTTCTCCTTAGTTCTAAGTTGCTTCTCTCCTTGCATAGTTTCCACCCATTGCTTCTTGTTTTACCCTCAGGTGCTTTGAAGAATACCTTGAGTGACAACCCCTGAGATATTGGAACACTGCTATCATGTCTCCCCTAGTTCTTCTTTTCATTAAACTAGACATACCCCGTTCAGGGGTGGGTTCTATGTACCTTTACTACCGGTTCGCAGTAGGCCACGCGCATGCACAGAAGCGTTTTGATGATGTCAGGGTAGATGGGCGGAGCCTCCCGCCAATTTTACTACAGGTTCTATAGAACCAGTGCGAACCAGAGGCAACCCACCACAGACCCAGTTTCCGCAACCGTTCTTCATACAACTACTTCTGCTTTATAATGAGAACAATAGATGGAAATTATTCCAGATCCCAAACATGGAGAGAAACTATCTAAAATGTGAATTGGCATTTTTAAGGTGATCTGATGCAACAATAGTTTTATTCAAAACAAGAAATGTAATCAATTAAAATATTTCATAGTTATTTCAGTATTTTGGGTTTTCATATACTTTCATACTTCTTCAATCACTAATTTCAGTAGACAAAATGCAATATATCTACAAATAAATCTTCTGTCTGTTCCAAGCTTTTCAGAGTAATAGAAAATTTTTCCTGTTGGTTTTCTTACAGATTCTTGATCCATCCCATGTTTTCACATATAGGTCTGTGAAAGTGTATTTCCCCTATACTTGGCTTTTTGCTATGGTATGTTATCAGAGTTCCATGTGAGTTCTAGTATCCACTTGAATGGGAGCAGTCATTACACTGCATACATGCAGGTAGTTACAGGTATATTTTGGTATGCATGTAATCCTTCTACTTTGCAAGCTCATTGGCTTGCACTGAGTTCCAGGTACAATGCAAGGTGCTAGTTACTACCTATAATGGTTTTCATGACACAAGGCCAGGTTATTTGTGGGACAGCACGTCTCCAATTATTTTTATCCATCCTATAAGACCCAACAGGGTGGGCCTCCTCTGGATTCTTTCAATTAAACAGCATATGTTATGGGACCCAAAACACATGCCTTCTCTGTCACTACTTTTGCTTTCTGGAACAGTATATTGATATTGGGACAGCCCTGTCTTTGCTGGCTTTTTGTAGAACGCTGAAGACCTAGCTGTTCCCCTGGGCATTGGCCCAGGACATTGGATGAGTCCACTTTGTGTACCTTATATTAAATTATAATTACTCAGGTGTGATATATTTGTTCTTTTAAAATATTTTTTGGGTGGGAGAATTGTTTTAAATGAATATGAGCTGCCCAGAGTTATATGTGCATGGAGAACCAACTAAATTGATTGATTGATTGATTGAATGAATGAATGAGTGCATGAATGAATGAAATATGAAATGCTTGCACTTCCTCAATCTATCTGGACTGTGGGTTAAATGAACAAACAACCATATTTGATGTCTGTTGTATAAATAGTCTTCTAACACGTGATATGGCCCTGTGAAAAAGGAATTGCACTGTTAATTTCAGTACCACCTTAGCTGCAGTAATTACAGTCAAACATTGCCATGCTTGATTATCAGTGTTTTCTACCTCTGTTAGGAATGTTCTTCTATGACATACCACTTCAACTCATATTTTAGTATTTCCTAGCCTGAACAGCTTGTTCAAATCCTGAAACATTTCTGTAGTATTTAGATTTTGACTTTGATTTGGAATTTCAAAATATCTCCAGTTGTTAGCATTTCCATTGTAACTTGCAGGGTGATTTTATGCTGTACTCTTCAAGTAATTTTGACATCATGATATGATGATAATATTATCCATTCACTTGTGTTCGATTCTTGGTGATTCTGTGGGCCAGGCCTCTCCACATTTTCTGATCTTGTACTATTTCTATGAATTGTTCTATGCTCTGGCTTGTGTCAACTTTGATGGTGTTCTTTTATGGCTTGGTTTCCTTTTAGTTCCAAACATAATTGCTTTCTCCAGTGAATTCCCTCACATGACATGGCCAAAGTAAGTAAGATGTAGTTTCATGATTTTCCCTTCCAGTAACATGTCTGGTGTTATGTATTTCGGTACTTGCTTGTCAGTCATCTTTACTATTCAAGGACTCATGACATACTTGTACTCCAAAGCCTCCCATCATATTTCCTAATCTGAAAAAACTCAATGGGAGGATTTGTCCTTTGGATTGAAGCATGGAAAGTCAGGGAAGCTGTATGCCAATAGAGAGAGGATTGCACATCAAAAAACATGGCATTCAAACATATGCTTTGGCCACCTCATAGCTAAAAAGAGTAAATCCATAGTCCATCCATAAAAATTGCACTAGAAATATCCACCCCTTTGAAATAATTTTCAAAAGCAGATTGTCTTTCATTATGCTAAACAAGAACTGTGGAAATAGCATAGGAGAATTTTTCTGCAAGGCGCTAATCCCCAATCCCTCCCCAATATTGTCTGATCGCTATTTTCTTGTTTTGTTTATAAACCTGATATAAACCTGATTAACAGTCTATAGCTTGTTTTCACCCTTTCCTCTCCTTGGATGCTCTCTGTTTAGCAACTGACTTGATATTTCCTAAAAAACACTTCATGAGTTGAAGCAAAATATATTTTTCACCTTTTCTCCTCTTGTATTAGTCATTAGCTATCATTAGCTGGCTAGCAACACACTGTGGTATGGTAGTAACACATTGAGATTTAGAGCACTTTATATTAAACATGCAAGCAGATACTTTTACCAGTAGCTGCCTCATCTTGCAATGTGTTTTATTAATGTCAGGCTGCTCAGAGTCATTTGTCACTGTCAGGACCACTCTTGTTCCAAATATCTCTTAGCACCATGTAAGTGAACAGAATACAGAGGATATTACATATTTCCCCAAGGACTGCTTGTAACCTCTGCATGGTGGAGGTGGGACAGCAGGATTGTGGCAAATATACTAGGGGTAATTTCCAGTTTAGTTTGCACCTAACACACTCCCAGATCAGAGCGAGCACACACAACTCAACTCAGCTAGCAAAAACACAACTTGATGTTTATTTACTAAAATCATCAAATTTCAAAAACAGAGGGCAAGCAAAGGGCAAGCAAAAATGGAGCGACAAAGAAACAGGTACACAGATATGAATTTACATAATCTATATGTCTGTACTTACAGATCAAATGGCACTTTCCTGAAGCACTGAAAACAATCCTGTGGGTAATTAATAAGGACTAGTGCAAAAAGAAGGGGGCTTTGGTTATCCCATCTTTAACTCTTTTATGTACATAACAGCAGCAGAATAGAAATTGAAAGTATAACACCAAGAGATTTCTCCTCTATTCTGCACTATTAAAGAAACAATTTGATAAATGGGGGAAGATGGGGAGGTAGGGAGAAACGATAAGAATGCTCCTACATTTGAAGTGTATTTTAAGTCTGGTATGCTCTGTCTTCTCTTTTGGAACAGTGCCATTTAAATAAATGGACGTAGATTGAATTATTGTCAAATGATAGCAAGATAGCATCTATCATCAGGCACTTTGTCCAATAGTTATAAACATGGCTAAAGATTGCTGCAATAGCTGGAGTAAGGAAGATGGGAAGATGCATCCATAGTCATACAGAAGAGCAAGAGGGACAAATGACAAAAATATCCTAGTGTTGTAATACAAATGGTGTAATTTATGTACTTGTACCAGAAGCCTATGGAACCATAGCATACTAAATATTGTTTGGAACAAACAAGAAACAAAAAACAAAAATTCAATGACAGGATGATAAAGCTCTGAGTGGAAGTGGAGAGAAAGGACAAGAGTTACCTCGAATTTTGGATCATGGAGTGAGTTCTCTCCAATGGGAGATGGACCCCCACAAGCTCTGCAGATGTGCAGTGTTATCAGGCTTGGCAAAAGGTGGATAGCCACTTTACTTTGGTTACAGATCACTCACATAATCAAGTAGGTGATACTGGGGGGGGGGTTCTACTTACCTTTACTACTGGTTTGTAACAGGCCATGTGCACACTTCATGTGTGCGCACGTGCACTCTTCTGTGCATGCGCAGAAGCATTTTGATGACGTCGGGGTCGGTGGGTGGAGCGTCCCGCCAGTTTTACTACCGATTCTATAGAACTGGTGCGAACTGGAGGCAACCCACCACTGGGTGATACTGGTCTGGAGCTACCTCTGAACTGACTGTTACAAAGCAAACTATTCTTAGATTTATTGGCAATATGGAATTTGTGTGGGATGTTCATCTGCCTAATTTTCCTCTGATAGAGCACATGCATATTTTTCTGATTAATAGGGGTGAGTAGTAGAATTGGAAATGGCTAGTCTAGTGAAAAGAAGGACCAGGGGAGACATGGTAGCAGTGTTCCAACATTTGAAGAATCTATTTTCCAAAGCACCCAAAGGCGAGACAAGAAACAATGGATCAAAACTAACCAAAGAGAGATCCAAACTAGAACTAAGGAGAAATTTTCTGACAGTGAGAACAATCAACCAGTGGAATAGCTTGCCTTCAGAAGTTGTGGATGCTCCATCACTGGAGGCTTTTAAGAAGAGACTGGACAGTCATTTGCCTGAAATGGTATAGGAGCAGGTGGTTGGACTAGGAGACCTCCAAGGTACCTTCCAACTCTGATATTCTATGCTCTATATTCTGATTATCACGAGGTTAGACTTTTTATTTTCTTATGTTCAGTTGTGTCAGATTCTTGGAACCTACCAGGACTAGTCCTGCAGTTTTCTTGGCAAGATTTTTCAGAAATGGTTTGCTCTTGCCTCCTTGGTAAGGTTTAGGCTTTGTACCTAAGGCAGGACTAGAACTCATGGTCGCCCAGTTTCTTCCACCTCATCAAGTTAGCTAGAAAGTTTTATTATTATGGTCCTGGGCAAATTCCACTCTAAAAGCTTAGGTTGTTGGTGCTGCTTCTGAGGCCAATCATCTTTCTGTCAGCGTTCCAGAAAACCCCAACTCTGAGTAAAGACGCAGAAGCAAGCATTTTCCAAAGTTCTCTTTACTATAATAGATAAACTGGCACATCTGGGAAAACCCGGATCTGAAAGGTCCGGGTTTTCCCTCAGTAAATCAAAATCCCCCAAACCATCCCCTCACTCCTCAGTCGATCACATGCTCCATCCCATCTCGACTCAGCACTCCGACCACTCCTTCTCCAGATGCCGGGTTGTCCTGACCTTGACTGACAGGAAGAATGCTATTATGTCTACAAACAACCCCTCTACTAAATCCCCCCTCCTACTTTCCCACACATGAGAAGGTGGCAGCATGGAAGCTTCCAGCCTAATATGGCTAATATTGCCTAATATGCACTTTCTTCTGTGCAACATCCCATTTCAAAGCTACTGGGAGAGATTGTCTGGAGATTTGAAACATATTGTCATTTGATATACTTATTACATACATCACCAAGGAATGGCAATATGTAGTGAGAACTTGACTTTTTATGGGAATTGTGTGTGTATGTGTGTGTGTGGGAATCAAAGTAGATTATTTTTATTTTATTGTAGTTCTAAAGTGCTGTAATGTTAATTTATTGGATAAGATAGGAAATTTCTCAGGGTGTCCTTCAATTTGCCAAGCTATTTTAATATTATTATAATATTAATATTTTAATATTATTATAATTATAAGAATAGAAATTTTCCCACTAAATTGATTAAAGAAATCCATTACTGGGGTTTTCAGGTAGATATTATAATACGCAATGCCTAGAGCATATATGCTCTATAATTCAAATAGTGCAGAAGATTTTATGCATATTTTCTGGAAGAGAGATTGCATAGTTTGATACTGGAAATCTGAAGACTAGGTCAACTGAGGAGATAATGCTTTATTTGTTGGGTGGCTTGAATATATATATATATATACATATATATATATATATATACATATATATATATATATACATATATATATATATACACACACATATATATATATATACATATACATATATATATATATATATATACATATACATATATATATATACATATATATATATACATACATATACATATACATATACATATACATATACATATATATATATATATATTTGTTTTCTCAGGTTTTCGCGGGTGTTTGTATGTAGGTCTTTGGTTATTCGGGTCTTCTCCCACGTAAAATTGGAAGTGTCTTGGCGACGTTTTGACGAAGTCTCATTCGTCATCTTCAGGCTGGTGTTCTCGGCTTCGTGCTTCCAGGAGCAATGTGAGATCGCAGCTGTCTCTTCTGATTGGTTAGGGGCTGAATTGATCCCTACTGCCAATTCAGAGATGCCCCTAACCAATCAGAACACACCTCCACCCAATCAGAACACAGCCAAGTTCCCACCCAATCAGCTCACACCCCCACTAGCAGTTAAAAGGAAGAGACAGCTGCGATCTCACATTGCTCCTGGAAGCACGAAGCCGAGAACACCAGCCTGAAGATGACGAATGAGACTTCGTCGAAACGTCGCCAAGACACTTCCAATTTTACGTGGGAGAAGACCCGAATAACCAAAGACCTACATATATATATATATATATATATATATAACAAACTATTCTAAAAATAAGAGTTCCAGGTATATTAGTAAAGAAAGAAGCAGACATCCTGTGAGCTCCAGAACTTAAAATTTTAAAATAATTAAAATTTTATCTTACTAAGCTTTTGTCAGCCATCTGCTGACATTGTCAGAGTATTAAACTATCATTACAGATATCTCTGCCTTTATATGCCATTAATCAATTTGGCCATTGTGCGTGTAAGACTGTGAAGACATAGTCAGTCCTGACCAAACACAGAGCAACCCGGCAGCGCTGTCTCAAACTGTAACAGATAGGCTTAATGAGAAACGAACCTGGCTGACCACATGGTCACGGACAAGGCAGCAAATTGCAATGGTTGACAGGTTAACATCACCCCCCACTGATAAGCAAACTAGGAGGGGGAAAACAGTAGGAATTAAGCCTCCATCATCTAGCATGATGACAGCAAAAACAACACAGCTAATTACAAGTGGGAGAAGGCTGGAAGGGCCTATTACATGCGCAATGGCCAAATTGATTAATGGCATATAAAGGCAGAGATATCTGTAATGGTAGTTTAATACTCTGACAATGTCAGTAGATGGCTGATGAAAACTTAGTAAAATAAAATTGTAATTATTTTAAAATTTTAAGTTCCGGAGCATTCGGATTTGAACTTGGGCTGCCTGCATATTAAGCAGTTGTATTAACCTCTGAATCCGAGTAAGGGTATGGCTAGCTGATGAGAGCTAAGTAGCTTGAAATAGATATATACTAGTCTCCCTTTATTTCTTGATCCGCGAAATATAAATTTGGTATAAAATGGTTTGTCATGAATGCGACTGCTTGAGGGCTCCTGGACTGGAGCTGAAAGGCATTATTTTCATTTGAATTATGTATATTTTATTTTTTAAATGTAATTTTAATTTTGTGTTCTGCTTTGATTTTGTATCCATATTTCAATTTATTTTTTGATTACATATATTTAACTTGTTTGATTGGATTTCTGTCATTTGGTAGTTGAAAATGAACTTTGTCTTATGTATATAACAGTAACTTCTAGCCCAAATGTTTGCTGTAGCTTGCTTGGTTCTTCCTTTTATGACCATTACCATTATTGCCATTATTAGGTCATGCCTTATGGCATTCAAAGTGAATCCTTTGCATGCCATAAGGGAATCCTTGCTATGTCTCAGTTTTAATTGAAAAGTGAGGAAAGGAAGGAATTGAACAACAATAAAACTTATATATGTAAGTGAAAGCTGCCAAAATATTATCCTCAACTTAGAAGTGTGCTGATAGGCCATAAATTGAAGCAAACCAGGCCTAGAAATGTAATATTATGAAATGTTAGTTTCATTTTCAGTTCAAGCATTATTTTAGCAAATAAAGAATTTTAATTATATATTCATTTAAAAGTACTGAAGTATGATACTGAGCAATGACTCATGAGAAATTACTGTGTGGTTTAGCTTGCCACAAGCTTACTGCCAATTGAACAAAAATCATGTGGAATCACTTGATGCGTGCAGAGAAGTATTTTACAAATCCACTACAGCCTCTATGTAACAAATCTCAGTTTAGTAGACTTTGGATGCAACAGATAAAATCTGTTCATGCTTCTGTGCATGCATCAAATCCCATTTGCCATTTTATATATGCATAAAATACATTAAATATGGATATATGAAATCCCCTCCATATTTTATATGTGCATAAAATGTGCAAAATGCATAAAATATGGATGTGTCATACCACATTCACCATTTTATGTATACATAAAACCCCATCCAGATTCAACAAGCATTCTGTTTTTACAGATACCCTTCCCCCATTAATCCATTAAACTGAAGGTTTATTGCAGCACCAAGGGTACAAAGAAAACCATGTTGTCATTTAAAGGTTAGGATGCTTGCTTCCATTTGGCAGGCACAAGGTGCCATTTGTATATGTAGGCAAACACTATCAGCTGGAATTTACCAACTACATTAAATATTTCTGACTTTGAATTGAGCAGAGCTTAGCTGAAGCAGGATCAAAGATTTTTGTTTTGTTCCCCTTTCTTCTAACATGCAATGTATAGTACAGATATAGCATCTGTCATTCAGTAGAAGATGCAACAAGAATCTCTACTTCTCACATCTCTTGCTATTCTTTTTGTCACCCAAGACCAGGGATCAGCAACCTGCGGCTCTGGAGCCACATGTGGCTCTTTCACCCCTCTGCTGCAGCTCCCTGTCATTCAAAATATGCATTAGAACTATTAATGTGCGACACCTGCCGGCAGGCGATTTATTGAGCTTTTCAACCCCCGGTAGGCCAACCATGGATAAATCCAAGAAAAGAAAAGTTTCAGAAGAAAACAGAATGTTTAATTCTACTACATATGCTAGTTTTGTGGCCGCTCAAGAAATAGTCAGGTACGGGAAAGGTTTTGTGGCTCCCAGTGTTTTCTTTTCTGTGGGAAATGGGTCCAAATGGCTCTTTGAGTGTTTAAGATTGCAGACCCCTGCCCAAGACCTACTATTATAGCTTAGAGAAGGAGAAAGAAATGAGATTGAGATTTGTGCTTCCATTCCCCATAGATATAATTTTTCTATTAGCCCCTGGAGCTATTGGAGATAGTCATCAGGAAAGGACCCATGCTTGGTCCCTAGTTTTGTATCCATGGAGAAGGACTACATTTGTAAAGTAGGTTCTGTTCAGTTGTTCATCTGGTATGTTCCATCTAATATGTTTCCATATTTATAGGGATTGTTACATGTGATGGTTTCCATGTGAACTGGCACTGTAATAGAGAAGTATTGTAGCTCGTGGAGAAGCCTTTGCATATACGTGCAAATTCTGCTCCTGATAATTATTTGGTAAACATTAAAACTATAATTTAATTACATCACCAACGTGATTAAGAGAAGGAGGAGCCACATGTTGATACGTTCATGTTGGATTTAACACGTGAAGACAATGTCTTTTTCAATTCTGGTTGAATTCCTTTTCCATTATTCTTGCATGTCCCAAGGATCCAAAACCAGAGGACAAGGCTTCTGACACCAAATCAACTATGGTTAACTGTTTACACTAATATCCTTATGAAAAGAAATCCCTAATACCTTAACCATATATATATTTCCTAATTGGGAAGGCTTAAAATAGCTTCTTTGAATAAATTCTAAGAAGAATCTTTGGATAACTTTGCCATTTTCAAGATGGAAATTTTAATTTTTTTTAAATGTCAGGTGTATTTTTCATCTCTCATCTCCCTGAAGAAGCTGACTTACAATCAAACAAAGCCACAGATCTACACTGACAGCAGGACACTCAATGTTATTAGAACATTGAGGTCTGACCGCTCTAGAAGTTATTTTACAATACTTTATCTCTCATCAATCCCACCTGTTTAGTTTTTGTTAAAATGCTTGTATGATTGGTGTAATAGGTGTGATGGTGTAATTGGTGTGATGGTGTCATTATTGCCAAAGAACGATAGATTAGCCTGGAACTCCTTGTGCCAGGCACTGACTGTGACAAAAATAGCATCATAAAACAAAAAAATATATTGAAAAATAAGAGAGGAACAGCAGGTCATCTCAGAGGGTTTCCAAATACTGAGAGTACAGTCAAAAATTGGTTTTTGACTTGGGAAATAGAAGTTTTACTCCAATTTAATAGGTAAAAATAAAAAGGGCACAAAGAGGGCATGCAGCCATTCTGCGGCCGCAAAATGGAATAACAATGACTGAATAGCTATTAAGTATCAAACAAGGCTTGATCCTGCACCATCCCAAAATCAGGAATCAATCAAATCTCTGGGATAGAAATTCAGGTCATGCTATAAACCATCTAAAACTAAAGATAAATTTACTGAGGCAATCTCACCATACCAATGCTAAAGAAGGATAAAAACAGACCTATAGGATTTTTTGAAGACTTAAAAAGGAATATGAGGGATCAAAGAGCCTGGAAAAGTTAAAATAATATCCATTTACCACAAAACATCTCTGAAAACAAAAAAGAGTCATATATTTCTGCATTCATTTTTTTTAACAAAATTGTCATCATCCAGGATTGTGTCCTCCAAGTTATAAATACTCATGAAATGACTAACATTACCTAGTCTTGATTGTGCAGAAGCACTGAATCACGAAGAAACAGAGAAAAATCTGTACAACTATGGAAGTAAACAAGAAAATTATATAACAAAAAAGGTCTCCTCAAACTAAATTCAAAAAAATCCTCAGTATCTGTCAGGTGCAAAGACCAGGGCCACATGTTACATTCCAATTAAAGTGGTTTATTACTAATCATGCACAGGAATCTTCTCAACTAACAGATAGGACCTGTTTGGGAATAGGTAAGAGCAGTGGTGAAATTCAAATTTTTTTACTACCGGTTCTGTGGGCATGGCTTGGTGGGCGTGGTGTGGCTTGGTGGGCATGGCTAAGTGGGTGTGGCAGGGGAAGGATACTGCAAAATCTCCATTTCCACCACACTCAGGGGAAGGATACTGCAAAATCTCCATTCCCACCCCACTCCAGGGAAAGGATACTGCAAAATCCCCATTCCCACCCCATCTGGGACCAGCCAGAGGTGGTATTTGCCGAACTACTCAAAGTTTCTGCTACTGGTTGTCTGAACTACTCAAAATTTCCGCTACCGGTTCTCCAGAACCTGTCAGAACCTGCTGGATTTAACCCCTGGGTAAGAGTCAATGGAACCTTGACTCTTCCTTGAGTCAATGGAATTCAAGGGGAGGTTAGACTTAGTCCCCTTGTGGCAACATAGAGACTCTAGACTGATTCCTCTTTTGATTCTGTCCCCAAGCTCTGCCGCTCCTTCTCCTACAGTATCAGTCATGATGCACTGATGATGTTACCTAGTTTGGGTAATGAAACATCTGCAAGAAACCAACCAAGCTTAGAGATCACTAAGGACCCCTCAGATCATTTCTTGATCTTTGGAAAATAATAGCTAACAAATTAGTTAAACAGGAAAATCTTAAAACACTATGAAGCATCTGGATAGCCTAAATGATAGGTCTGGTCTGCTACCAATATATGGCACAAAGTTCTCTAGAGTTAGAAATTACATTGAATGCCGTATGAAAAACAGAATTTTTTTTAAAAAATCAAGGGATAAGGTGAAGCTTATGAAAAACTCAGAACAATTAATAAATATTTCATGTCCTGATAATTTGATACAGTATTTGTATCCATGATCACTTTTCATTTTTACTGGAGTTTATCATATTTATATATAGCTGGCCAGCTCACAGAAAAGTGACTTTAGATGGGACTGTTCCTTTGAATGTTGTTACATCGTTACAAAAATCTTTGCTGAAGGAACTTCCATGCTTTCTGAAATACAGCTTTGAAGGCTTGCTCTTGCTGATACCCATGAGATATCAGGCAGGCATATGTTGTTGCACTGTTTACATGGACAGATACCGACTGTGAGTGCAAGAATGGCTCAAGGAAATATGCATGATGTAATTTAGAAATTTAAATAATCTATGAAGGTTGTTAAACATATAGTTTTATACTCTGTGATGCAAATGCTAATAAGGTCACTGGTGGGTGGAGAAGTCCAAAGATTTAAAATTACACTGTCCAAAGAGACCAGCTAAAACTGGCCAAATTAAATTGAAGAAAAAAAGACCAGGGTTCAGGGTAAAGTTGTTTGTTTTCCTACAATGCATTGTTTGTTGGACAAGTGAAGGGTCAATAGGCAACCTTGAAAAGAAATTGAGACAGTTACAGAGGAGTAAATGTGAATAGACAGTTGGGATTTCCCAAAGCTAAATCTTTATGTGCAGCACGTTAATACTTTCCAACAACTCTGAAGCTGCCAGTGCTGATAGCCAAAGGGGACTGAGTGGAGCATCTGCCATCTGTGATTTGTTACAATTGTCTATTTTTTCCATAGAATGTGTGAGTCCCACTTAAATTATTTCTGAGTTGATTTTACTTAAAATCCCAGTGGATTGGAGCAGCAGTTAAGGCACAGTAAATAAATACTGAAAACACAAATTAATAAGGGGGAGAGGGGTTCAAAGGTATATGTAGGTGGGAAGAGAAGTGATGAAATGTGCATCAGGACATTCCAATGCAATTTGTGTGGCTTATGCGCTTATGTCCAATGTCAACACTGCAGTATGTCAGGGAAGTCTTTGCACAGTGATGTCACCATTCACATATGGTTATTTTTGGGTGAATGTGAGTACCTGTGGACACCTTTTGGGGGAGTGCTAGTAGAACATAGAATAATAGAATTGGAAAGGACCTTGGAGGTCTTTTAGTCCAATCCCCTCCTTGAGCAGAAGATCCTATACCATTTCAGATAAATGGTTGCCCAGCCTCTTTTTGAAAGCCTCCAGTGATGGAGCACCCACAACTTCTGAAGGCAAGCTGCTCCATTGGTTAATTGCTCTTATTGGTTAACTGTTAGGAAATTTCTTCATTGTTCTAGATTGCTTCTTTCTTTGGTTAGTTTCCATCCATTGTTTCTCATTTTACTTCTTCTTGTGCCATATCCATCATTGGACGTTGGAGATCATGTTGACGATCTTATTTTTATAATAGCCGAATAAAAAAAATCCCATTTTACCTTTTGATGTATTTTGGTGTATTTTAGCATTTCATAATATGTGGTATACTGAACTTGAAAAAGCTATGGAGAATGAAGAGGAATGCCATTTGAATCTGACGCCATCTGTTCCTTATTATTTTTTTTTATGAGAATGAAATAGGCAGAATAACTATTGGTTGCTGAGAAGGAAGCTACCCGATATTTATGTAGAGTAAATCTGAATCCAGCAAGAGTATATTTACATGCAGAGGTTTTAAAAGAATGCCAAAATGTGGTGGATTAATTGTTTTATGCAGTAGGTTACAGATGACTAGGTTTAAACTTGGGTTAGGGTTTTTCGGTAGTATAAATAATATTACCCATGGATTTGAAAGTAGACCCTAAATAACTTTTACAAATCCCTGCACTTGATTAAAATATTCTGATGGATGCACATAAAGGTGGAAGTGTGCTTATTAACCACATTTTGCTTTGTTTACTACTGCTGGCAATTTTTTTTCCTTACACATTTTTTCCTTTTGTAGTAGGAATTTATTAAAATGATTTGCTGCAGAAAACATTAGAAGAATTTTGAATAATAGGCTGACAATGGAATTGTGTTAAAAGGGAGGAATTCTAGATTGAGATGTAAATAAAACAGATAGCAATTTATCTCTCAGGGTTTATTGTGTAGGTGAATTTCAGTATCTAGAATTCAAGAATTCTGACTACAACTGTTGTGGCCCATCAGTGGCCTGCACGGATTCTGGCTGATCCCGATGACGAGGAGGCTGGTGTGGTGTCACGCCAGCAGCCTGTGCAGCTGGCGCTCGAGTTGGACAGTGAGGAGGCTGAAGAGGATGTGATGCCAAAGGCAGAGACTCAGTCAGGGCCTTCAGAACCTCCAGAGGCTCCTTCAAGTGAAGAGAGTGAAGTGGAGGAGCCTCTTCTCAATGTTCGAGCATGCAGGGCTGCCAAAAGGCAGGAGTGGCTACTCAGGAGGAGGTCTCCTCGAGAGTAAGGCAGGAGTGGCTACTCAGAGGAAGTCTCTTCGAGATAAGGCTTGGGGCTAATTGGCCACTCCCTTAGCCTATTTAAGTTCGCTCACAGATAGCAAACACTGCTGGAAACTTTTGTTACTACGCAGAGCATTTTGAGAGTGAATTTCTCGTTACATCGTGATTTCTGGGCTGGTTGCCAACCCTTGTCGGACTTTGTTTATTCTCTGTAATTCGTAGCAGGCTGATAAGGACATTTGCACTGAAAGCCTGCATTTTGAAATGGGTCTGTTTGTATTAAACGGAATTTTTGGAGCTTTGTGTGTGTCACACTCCTTGGGATCCGGAGCTGGGGCAGAACAACAACACATTTTACATACATGGGATATCAGTTAGAAGAAAATTGTCATAAATGCTGCATGCAACTTCCCTTTCTGGGTAGAGATTTTCTTTTTCTTATTAGTTTGAGGGGAGGGTGTATCTATTTTTGTTGATGGTGTTTTTGCCGAAAAGGAATTGAAGTATTGGAAAGAAAGGATAAAAGCAAAAATATTAGTTGGAAAGAAAATATTTGAGCCAACTCTCCAGCTCTTAGAGTAGTGGGAATCAAAAGATCATAGCTGAATATCCAGTATTGGAATCCCTGCTATTTTATTATTTTTCCTCTCACTTTTTGACATCTCTGGATGAAAAGTTGAAAATAGGATACTTCCGGTTGGCGATTTGCTGTGACAGGGTGTGAGTGAGTGCTCGCTGCTCCTCAACACCCTTTAGCATCGCGTTTTGGGGATCCCCTTGGGGGACGCGGGACCCGGAGAGCCCTGCGGGCAAAAGAGGAAGCCGGACGAGCGGGAGGTGGGTGCGATCACCTCTCGCCGGACCAGGCGGCTCTGCCTAGCCAACGCGGTGAGCGGCCATTCATGGCGGGCACGAAGCAGCAATAACCAACAAAGACGGGAAGCTTAGAAGAAGATCGGAGGTGCGGTGACAGACTCAAGCCTATTTCCCTATACCTGAGATCGTGCGGTAAGGAGGAGCTGGGAGAGGAGCGCTCGGAGCGGCGAGAGGCAGTGACAGAGAGGATAGAGCAGCCCGTACTCCCGGCGATCCGATCTGATAAGCCGAAGAGCAGACGAGAAAACGGAGGGAGTGGATCGTACCTGTAAAGAGTTTTTGGAAGGTGCGGTGTGGCGAGGGAGTAAAGGAGAAAAGAAAGACCATTGCTGGGACTGGCGTTTTATATCGGGATCGAGTGGAAGAGAGCAGGAGCAATACAGTGACTGGCTGTTTGAGGCTCCTATCAAACAGGAAGTACGTCCATTAATCCGGAAGAGTGGATGAGCAGTGGTTGAACAAGAAGACGTTCTGGCAGAGACTAATATCATAGAGTTTGGCTGGATCCCAGCAAAGCGGGAAATTGAAGAAACTGAAGATCTCCTATTTAAACCCCATAACTCCGTAAAATAACATACTTATACCCACATTTTCATATATGTCAATATTTTCTTTATCCTTCTCTTGAATATCTGGATAGTAATAATTGAACTCTGTTTTTCTTTTCAAATTGATAAATATTAATAATCAGATTTGTTAAGCTATCTTATAGATATATACAAAAGGAAAAAATTACATATACATATATATATATATATATATTTAATATATATAAAAAAAAAAGAAAAAAGAAAAAAAAAAGGGGGGGTTGATTATATATGAGAATTCAGATCTCTATAAGTATTACTAGATAAAAAAGGAAAAAAAAAATAGGGTCTGATCATATACAAGAATCGGGAATTGTATCCTACTAATTAATTACTATATAGTGTTTATATTCATAGTACAGTAATATATAGTATTTTATATTTATTTATATTTATAGTAATCTATTTATTCCTATTTATATTTATCATATTTATCTATATTCAATTTTTATTAAGATTTGAACTCAGACTTCATTAACTTATTATCTTATTATGGTCAACTTATATAACCCAGAATGTCTATTTGTACTTACCTATACCAATACTCTTTACTAGGATTAGAACTTAGAACTTAGAATTTATTAACTTAAAATAATTATTTGTACAATCTATTTATATTACTTATTTAATATTAAGAGTGAATTTAGATTCTTATAAGTGATTAATTGATTAGGATTGATATCTTATTTAATCTATTTAGAGGAGAACTATATAATTTTAATTACATAATTATATAAGTATATAATTAGTGACTGTTAATCGCTGGAAAGTGTATAGCAGTCTACCACAGTAATTTAGAAATCTAGAACTTACTATTAAGTGGAAATTATTGAGAGTGTAGGGAGGACTAACAAAGGAGTGAAATAAAGATATAAGAAAGCTCCTCAGAGAAAAAGTGGCTAGTGCCACTGGATGAGAATCTGGAGAAAGATAGAGGAGATATTAAAAGACCAAAAATCGGTCCTGAAAGATATGGCAAGTCTGACCTCCACAATTGCGAAAACCGGTAAAAAAGCGACATCTATACCTACCCTAGCGATGTCTTCCCCAGCTACCCAAAAATCAGTGGAAGGTCTTCAGAAACTAGACAAACCCCCTGCAACTCCTACATTGCAAACGGTGCAAGCATCCCTCCAGTCAATTCAAGAAACAATGCTTGCGATGCAAGAAAAACTCTTGAATAGCCACTCTGAATTAAAATCAGACATCCATGCTCTTGATTTTAAAATGAACGAAATCCAAAATGCTATTGCTAGTAACGAAAACAGAATTCTAAAAGCAGAACAAAGAATTGAAAAAAACGAGAAAAAACTGGACACAGTGGACCAAACCTTGTCGGCACAAAACAAAGAAACAGAAGACGCGCTGATCCAACTTGAGATGGATAAGGCCTCGTTTTACTTGCGTTTCCAGAACATCTCGGAGGAAAAAGAGGAGGACTTAGGTGATAAGATGGCAGAATTGATTGCAGAAACTCTGCAGCAAGATAAGCAGGAAATAATTCGTGAGATTGATGAGGTGTACAGAGTCCAGACGAATTATGTAAGAAGGAACAGACTCCCCAGGGAGGTCCATGTGCGTTTTGCTAGGAAAAAAGTTAGGGACATCCTGTATAACATAGCCCGGGAGGAAAAAATTACCTATGGAGGAAAAGAAATTAATATTCTGAAACAAATACCGAGAAGAGTGAGGGAAAGGAGGAAAAATTATAGGTTCCTGACAAACCACCTAAACAGGAGGAATATAATTTTTAGGTGGCTTTTGCCAGAAGGATTGCAAATTTCCTGGCAAGGGAGGAAAATAAGAATTGACTGTCTAAGTGATGCTCAGGACTTTTTAGAACAACTAAGGGGAGGAGAGGAGGAGCAAACTAGTAAGGAGGATAACGAGATAGTAAATACGGAAGAAGAGATATCCCAAGAGCAAATTACTAGAGAAGATATAGAAGAGGAGAAGAAAAAGGAGGATACTGAGGAAAGAGGAAAAAAATCAAGACCAGTGAGAGCCGTAACTTTAAAAGGCAAGTAAGAACAAGAGACTAGAAACTAATTTTAGAAATGAACGATACTAAGATCATATCGGTAAACGCGAACGGTTTAAATGATTACAAAAAAAGAAGGATAATATTGTCAAAATTGGCGAAACAAAACCCCGATATTATCTGCATCCAAGAAGTTCATATAAAAAAAGATGAGGCTGATTATCTAAATTATTGTAAATTTGGTAAAGTATTCTCCTCATTAGCAGAGAAAAGGAAAAGGGGGGTCGCCATCTACGTTAAGAAAGGAATAATGGCAGAATGCAAATATAAAGATGGAAAAGGGAGAATACTTATAGTTGAAATAACGAGAGGCAATGCTAGGCTGTTATTGGTAGGGGTCTATGCACCGAATAAAAAACAAGGGAAATTCTACAGGAAATTGCAGGAACAGTTGGCAAATTGGGCACATCTTGAAATTTGTATGCTAGGGGACTTTAATGGAATTGTGGATCCAAAGCTTGATTATAAGAGTGATATAACAAAAAAGAATAAAAGATCTCCCCTACCAAAGACCTTCTTTGACTTAATAGATGAGATAAATTTAATTGACATGTGGCGTACCTTACATCCCCAGGACAGACAATTTACATTTTATTCCATCCCACAGAACTCCTGGTCCCGAATCGATATGGTTTGGGCTACCAGAAAATTGGCGTTAGAAATAAAGAAAGTTAATATGGACTCTAATACTTGGGCAGATCATAAGCTCCTAGAAATCAGTTGGTCCCACGATATGAAGAAAATACAACAGAGATGGAGTTTAAGGACCAATCTCTTAAACGAAAAAGAGTTTACACTAAAATTGAATGAAGAAATCAAACGCTTCTTCTTAGAAAATGGGAATCGAGAGACAGCCAAAGAAATTGTGTGGGACACTATGAAGGCGTATGTCAGGGGAATAGCTATTTCATATACTGCCTTTAAAAATAAGGAAAAAAGAAAGAGTAGAGAAGAACTTACTCAAAAATTAATACAAACTGAGGCCGAATTACAGCAACGACCGGGAGACGAGGAGACGAAACAACAGTGGTTGATGTTGAGACACCGATTGAATTTATTGGACCAGGAGGAGATGGCTCAAAAAATAAGAAGATCTAAGCATTATTGTTTCGAGAATGCTAACAAGTCGGGGAGATGGTTGGCGTATAAATTAAAAAAAGAGAAGGAAAAAAACCAAATATTAGCTTTAGAAGACCCGCAGGGCATCTTGTTGACAAAGGAAGAAGATAAATTAGAAAGTATAAGAAAATTTTATGAGTGTCTTTACAAAAACGAAGGAATTGAGTTAAATAAGGTAGAACAGTATTTGTTGGAAGCCAACCTCCCTCAAATTTCGGAAGAAGAAAAGGAAATGTTAAATGAAAAGATCACCATAGAGGAGTTAAGATCTGCCTTATCTAAAATAAAGAAGAATAAAACCCCAGGCCCTGATGGTCTCCCTGGGGAACTATATCAAAAATTTGATGATGCCCTGAAATTGGAACTGCTAGAAATTTTAAATGATGTTATTGCTGGTATAACAATCCCAGACTCCTGGAGGGAAGCCTACCTGACGATCATTCTGAAAGAAGGTGCCGACCCGAAACAGATTTCCAACTATAGACCCATCTCACTGCTTAACGCAGATTATAAATTATTTATGACTATAATTGCGGAGAGATTTAAGAAAATTCTAAACCGATGGATACACAAGGATCAAAATGGTTTTCTCCCTGGGAGACAGATTAGAGACAACTTGAGAACAGTCTTAAATACTATTGAATACTATGAACAACACCCTGAAAAGCAGATGGCTTTAATGTTTGTTGATGCCCAAAAGGCATTCGACAATTTAAATTGGACCTTCATGATAAATCAAATAGATCTAATGGGATTCGGGACTAACTTTAGGAGGATGATAGAGAATATCTATCATAATCAAAGGGCAAACATACTAGTGAATGGAGACAGAACTCGGACATTTCAGATCCAAAGAGGAGTCAGGCAGGGATGTCCCCTATCCCCCTTACTTTACATTCTAGCACTAGAGGTCCTACTTAGAAAGATTAGAGCAAATGAAGATATCAAAGGCTTAAAGATTAGGAAGGAAATATTTAAAACCCAGGCTTTTGCGGACGACGTCGCCTTTATAATTGAAGACCCATTAGACACCGGCTCAAAATTAATGCAGGAAGTTCAGAACTATGGAGAAGTCGCGGGCCTTAAACTTAATAAGAACAAAACTAAAATAATCGTGAAAAATATGACAAACCTACAAACGAAAGAATTAGAAGATCTACTAGGCCTCCAGGTAGTTAAGAAAACAAAATATCTGGGAATATGGATTACCGCAAGACTATCTTCATTAAAAGATGATAACTATATTCCCTTATTGCAGAAAATCAATCAAGACCTCGATAGGTGGAGGAGACTTAAATTGTCCCTGACCGGGAAAATTGCGGCGATCAAAATGAATATTCTACCGAAATTTCTATTTTTATTTCAAAACATACCGGTATCTCTGGATAAAAAATTCTTCCTGGATTTGAATAAATATATTAGGAATTTCTTGTGGGAGGGTAAGAAATCAAGGATATCTCTTAAGACACTTCAAGGGAAAAGAAATTTGGGAGGGTTTGGGCTCCCTGATTGGGAATTATACCAAAAGGCGGCAAAAATAATTTGGATAAAGGAGTGGATTAAATTAAAAGAAGGGAGAACTCTGACACTAGAAGGACATGACCTCCATGAAGGATGGCATGCTTACCTCTGGGATATAAAGGATAGGAGGAAAACGTATTTTCATAAACATAAAATAAGAGAGACATTGATTTGTACGTGGCGGGAAATTAGACAGAAGATATATACCAAGGTTCCTAGCTGGTTGTCGATTATGGAAGCTCTAGTGGTCCCAAATAGGAGAGGAAACTATAAAATGGGCACATATAAGGATATCTTGGACGAAGAAGGGAAGCTCAAACCTTTGGAAGCATTGAGGGACCAGGGGTTCAATCTGGACTGGTGGAACTATCTCCAAATTAAGTCTAGATTTCAAGAAGATAGAGATAGAAGGGGTATTGAAATGAAATATGGATATTTTGATAAAATCATTTGGGGTCCAGATAAGAAAATGTTATCCAAAATTTATAACTTTATATTAGATGAGGATAGAGCGGAGATGATAGCTAAAAAACAGTTAAGCATTTGGGAGAAAAACTTAGGATATGGCCTTAATTTCAATGACTGGGAGACAGCTTGGAATAGGAACCTTAAAATAACAAAATCGTCAACATTCAGGGAAAACCACTACAAAATGTTGCATAGGTGGTACCTAGCCCCGGACAGGCTGGCTAAAATATTCCCAAACTCTTCTGCTTTATGCTGGAAATGTGGAAAAACGGTCGGCACCTTTTATCATCTTTGGTGGACTTGTCCTGAGACCAAAAAGTTTTGGTTAAAGATCCGACTCTGGCTCTCTGAAATAATGGGACAGGAGATAGTCCTGGCCCCGGAATTCTTTCTCTTAGGTATGACGGAAGATGGTCTCAACAATAATAAAACCCATTTGGCAATTCAAATTATTACTGCGGCTAGAATAGCCTTTGCGAAACTTTGGAAATCTAAATCTACCCCCTCTGAGGAAACATTAATAAATAAAATCCTAGAGTGCGCAGAGATGGCTAAACTGACAAACGAGCTAAAAAATGAAGAAAATTCTAAGCACTATGAAGTATGGGGAATTTGGTATAATTGGTTAAAGAATAGGATAAAAGTACGATAATAGGCTATAGTTGCTTAAACACCAGAAATGGACTCAATGGTATAGAAATGTAGACGATTATATAGTATTGTATAATATAATGTATAGTGATAGTTATGGATGGAATCCATCCAATATTTGACTTATGAAATGTGTAAACACCGTACCCCGGATCAAGATTGAGATTGTATTTTGTCTTTTTAAATATTGGAAAACTCAATAAAGTATATAAAAAAAAAAAAAAAAAAAAAAGAAAAGTTGAAAATAAATTGAACTGGTATAAGGAACAAAACCCGAAAATGCTAGAGAGTTAAAAGTCCATCCTTGATCATTTACTGAGATTTAACACCCCACATTGCTTGAATAATTAAAAATGCCCTTAATTCATTCCAAGTACAGTTGTCTCTGAAATGGAATTCTAATTACCCAAGTATTTTGTAAAGGAACAATTGCTAAGGATTTAATTTCACAAGATCTATATAACTCGGGGTTGATTCACAGATGATGTCTTCAGAATTGATATGTGTGTGGCTTAAGTTGTCAATCAAATGGAGCAACAGAAACTTTCAAATCATGTTTGATTTGAATATGTATTCATGTTTGGGAACTTGTATTTCTTTATTGTTGACTACAGTAAAGCTCATGTGATGATTGTGTGCCATCCAGTCAGTGTCTATTTTTGTCAACTATATAGTTGTCCAGTGTGATCTGTCCCCAGCCAGGTATTTCAGGTTCCAACTGCTGTACATGAATACAAACTGCAACTTGCTGGTCATACATCTTATATTTAATCAAGTTGTGTTGGATCAGACCTAATATAATTCAGCAATCTGTTTCCCATAGTGGTTGGCTATGAATCTCTAGGATATCTGTAAACAGAACACGAAGAAAACAATATCTTATCGTGATTGCTCTCATCTAACTAGTACTCTAAGATGAATTTACAATTAATCTCTTAAAGTATTTCAAGAAAAGTACAGATGTAAGGGTTAGTTGTAAAGCTTATATAGAGTATCTAAATTAGAAGCATTGATTTAGCAGATAAATATGCATTAAAGCTACAGCTTATACATGAATGCTAAAGACAAAGAATTAATATTGATGGAGGAATATATAGTAAGTGTAGATCAGAAAGGGACTTGAAAATATTTGATCATGCAGGAATATTTACTTGCTAGCAGATAATTATGAGGCTTGAGCAGTAAATTATTTCCATGTCTCTAAACAATCTCACATGATGACTTCGACAATTATTACTCTTAACAAAAATTGCACTGAATTTAAAACAGGCTAGAATCTTGCTTCTTGATGTGGAATACATCAGAGAGGAACTGGAAATTTTTATATATTTTCCATAAAGTCTTCTTGACAAGTACACAGCCTTATCTTTGAGTTAATTTACTATTTTTTTCTCAGGATTCACTCAGTGTTTTTTTCCTATCGATATTGAACCTTGTCTCAAAACACTATTTTGTCAATAAATAAATTACAAAAATGTGTATTGTATTTTTGTAGTTTTTATTTGTATAGTTTTATCCTTTTAATATTGTAAACCACCCAGAGGTACCCAGTGATAAGATGAGCAACCAACAAATTTAATAATAAATAAAAAATAGCAATAGCATTTAGACTTTTATACTGCTTCACAGTGCTTCACAGCCTTCTCTAAGCAGTTTATAGAGTCAGCATATTTCCCCCAACAATCTGGGTCCAATTTTGCCAATCTCAGAAGGATGGCAGTCTGAGTCAAACTTGAATTTGAACCGGTGAGAATTGAATTGCCAAACTGCTGGCAGTTATCAGTCAGCAGAATTAGCCTGCAGTATTGCATTCTAACCACTGTACCACCACATCACCTAAAAAAAAGGTTAAGTACATATACCAATTTGGCAGAATTATTTGGCAGATTATGTAAACTAACATGGGCACAGAAATGGAGGCTCCACTTCTTTTTAAGCAATATTTTTATTCATTTATTTAAGTTTGCAAAATAAATAAATCAAAAAGAAAAGAGAAAGTTTATATGAAGAGTTACATCATGCACAAACTATTATGTTAGACTTTAGATCTGTGCATCTCAGAGCAGAAAGAAAGT
The DNA here is from genome assembly GCF_059756535.1 of Pantherophis guttatus. Lineage (NCBI taxonomy): Eukaryota > Metazoa > Chordata > Lepidosauria > Squamata > Colubridae > Pantherophis > Pantherophis guttatus. Next base: position 31,049,887 of record NC_142065.1, on the reverse strand, counting down.
ATAAATCAAATCAAGCCAAAATAAACCAAATGAGTCACTATTCAACCAATATTCTCATATCATGGATCATGATTATATTGCCATGATTAGTGGTCCATAATTACACCTTCTCCAGAATGGCATATCTCCAATCCATAATTACACTTTCTCCAGAATGGCATATCTTCAGCAACTCCAATAATGGACCCATTGCTGATATAATTAAGTCGATGAACCTTGCTGCTAGTTGTTTACATCTCTTTCCATCTTTGTCAGCATTGTAGACTTCAAGAAAGCTGGGTTTTACCATAATACATCCAAGATAATTTGATCATACTCATTTGGACCTAGGATGAAAATTGTGAACTGATTTGGTTGATGATCCATTTGTTTTTATCTGTTTTTTTAAGCAATCCAGGATATTATGAATAGTTTTTTTTGTTTCAGTACCAAAGTTGAAAAGTTTCAACATTCTTTTTAACCTTATTCCTTAAAGTCCAACATTTGCCTTCATTTGTGAGTCCAACTTTTGTTTCCATAGAATGTTACAGAGAAAACTATTATTTGCATGATTCTGATCTATATAGATATAGACATATCATAGCATTAAAGAATCTTTTCCAAAGGCTCAATTGCTACTAGCTTAATTATGTTAGTCTACAGCCTATTTTAAACTAACATAATTAAGCTAGTAGCAATTGAGGCTACAATGTTAGTCTACAGCCTATTTTGAGTGGGACGCAGTTGCTCAGTGGCTAAAATGATGAGCTTGTCGATTGAAAGGTTGGCAGTTCAGCGGTTCAAATCCCTAGTGCTGCGTAACAGGGTGAGCTCCTGTTACTTGTCTCAACTTCTGCCAACCTAACAGTTCGAAAGCATGTAAAAAATGCAAGTAGAAAAATAGGGACCACCTTTGGTGGGAAGGTAGCAGTGTTCCATGCACCTTTGGTGTTTAGTCATGCTGGCCACATGACCACGGAGATGTCTTTGGACAGTGCTGGCTCTTCGGCTTTGAAACGGAGATGAACACTGCCCCCTAGAGTTGGGAACGACTAGCACATATGTGCGATGGGAAACTTTACCTTTATAGCCTATTTTGTTAATTCCTTTACTGCTGATAGGTGATCCTAAAAGGTAGAAGCAATTCACCATTTCAGTACCTTTATTGTCAGCTCTAGGGCTAATTGCTATACCAGTTGTCATGTTGATTTTCTTTATATTCAATATTAATTCCATTTTCCCTCTGTATTCCTTGATTTTCATTGCTAAAAATTCCAACTCAAATTTTCAGCTATCAGAGTATCTCATATTAATTCTTTAATCAACTTATCCAAATTTTAAAAAATAAAGCAGAAGTGACAATTAAACACATAAACTACATATGTGAACCAAATTCATAACTTCCCAGTTGATTCAAGTATGGAAAATAGTTTTAGTCTTCAGACTACTGTACAACTAATGAAGGGTATGTATCGTTCCATCCTTTTCAATCTTAAGAGTATACAAAGTTCATTTTTATTCTTTTGTTCATTTTGCTGCCAACTTCACCTAAGCGATTCTTTCCTTTTTCTTCTTTTTAACTTCCAGAGCACTGGCATATATTTCAAAACAGCATGAGTCTCTGCAAAAATCAATGATTATTTGGAAACAAAATTAATATGTGAGATAACTTCTAGCCAGAAAAGTGCTATATGGCACATCACAACATAATATGAACCACCGTTTCATTTTAGGAACCAGCAATTGGTCCAGCAATTAGCTGAATCCTTCTTAGTCTTCCTAAAAGGACACACATAGGTGCCCAGTATTTTTGGTTGAATTAATACTAAGTTTAAATCTACAGAAATATAACTGATGGATGCCAAAACAGTGTACCATTTGTATATGTGTATTAACCAGTCAGATTCCCTGAGCCTGGCTAGGTAGCTCAGTGGCTAAGACACTGAGCTTGTTGATCAGAAAGGTTGGCAGTTCAGTAGTTCGAATCCCTAGTATAGGTCTCCTGCGTGAGCAGAGGTTGGACTAGAAGACCTCCAAGGTCCCTTCCAACTCTGTTACTGTTACCTTCCTCCCTAGACTCTTGAATATTTATCTTACGATAATTGAACAGTTACCCATAAATAATAGTTCTGAGGTTATTCTTCTATAGAATTAGTTAGATCCTTTATAGATAAAAGAGGTTCTGAAGTACTGAGGAATTCAGACCGATTTCTAGAATTCAGATACTTCAAACAGAAGTCATTGTCAACCTTGAGAAGCATGTTTATATTATGGCAAAATAATAATTGTCTAGTATTTGATATCCCGTATTACATAAACGGTCTCTAACTACAACAAAAAATATGCTGATTTTTGATAAGGGTGAAACTATTGCACACCACATCTCTCTGCTCACCAGCAATGAGGGGAAAGTCCTTTTCCAAAATATTTAGACTGTAAGATCTGATTTCAGTATAAATTTATACATCTGACAATCCTTGGGGGCTTGCATAATATGTAATATAAAAAAAGTTAAAACAATCATGGCATAACTAAAAGACAAAAGTAACATCATAAACCCCCTAACAGAAAAGCAGCAAAAATGACATAAAGGAATGAAATGAATGAAAGATAGTGCATTGTTTCAGCTAAGAGAATGCCTTCCAGTGCAACTTTATTTTTAACATTTTATTGAAGAACAGCACAGAGGGGGCTAGTCTGATCTCTGCTGGGAGACTATTTCAAAACATCAGGACTACAGAAAAGCAATATATTCTAGCCTCAGCATCCTGCCACCTCTGAGGACTGAAAAAGCTAGTGGGTCAGGCTAATTTTGGTTGGAACATGTTGTCCTGCAGATTCTATGGGAGGTAATTAGGGTTCAATTTCTACAACAGCTAGATCTTCCTGCACTGGGTAAGGACAGAGGATGGTGTATCAGCCAGTGGTGGAAAAGAACCCCTTAACTATGGTGTCTACTGTTCAAGCAGGAGCCTGAATCCAAAGAACTCTCAAAATATGTCCCTATTGTGTCTTGGCTAGTGCTTGACCAGCCAGAATTAACAGTGTTGTCAATAGATAACTCCTACCTTGTTTTCCCGAAAATAAGACATCCCCTGATAATAAGTCTAATCGGGCTTTTGAGCACATACACTAAAATAAGCCTCCCCCCGAAAATAAGCCCTCCCCAAAAATATTTAAATGCAGAGCTGGAAATCAGGTAAGAGGTAAGAGAAGCCCCATGTTGCTCCACGTGCCCCAAAATAATAAGACCTCCCTGAAAATAAGGCCAAGCTCTTATTTTGGGGTTCAAAAAATATAAGACAGGGTCTTATTTTCAGGGAAACACGCTATATACAAAACAAATCTCTCTTACTCAGGCTCAGCTTCAGCCTCTTTTCTCCAATCCAGATCCTTATAGTTCATAGTCTACAAATACTAGGATAATAGTTCAGCATCAACTCCACTAAAGTTGATCCAAACTGTTGAATGGTTTGTCCCCAGCAGTGAGAATAAGAATAAGAATCAGAATTAGAATAAAGCTGGAAGGGACCTTGCAGGTCTTTTAGTTCAGCCCGCTGTTCAAGCAGGAGATCCTATATCATTTCAGATATCGTGGCTCTCCAAATTTTTCTTACAAATTTCCAGTGATGAAGCACCTACAACTTCTGAAGGCAACCTCTCCATTGGTAATTGTTCTCACTGTTAAGAAATTTCTCCTTAATTCCAGGTTGCTTCTCTCTTTAATTAGTTTCCATCCATTGCTTCTTGTCTTGCCTTCTAGTGCTTTGGAAAATAAGTTGACCACCTCTTCTTTGTGGCAGCTCCTCAAATACTGGAATATTGCTGTCATGTCCCCCCAAGTCCTTTTCTCTAGACTCTGCATACCCAATTCCTGCAACCATTCTTCGTTTTTGTCTCCAGGCCCTTAATCATTTTAGATGCTCTTCTTTGCACTTTTCCCAAAGTCTCAACATCTTTTCTGTGACGTGGAGACCAAAACTGGATGCAGTATTCCAGGTGAAGCCTTACTAAGGATTTATAAAATGGTACTAATACTTCACATTATTTTGATTCTATGTCTCTGTTTATACAACCAAGGATTGTATTAGCATTTTTTGGCTGCTGCCGCATATTGCTGACTCATGTTTATATGATTGTCCACTAGGACTCCAAGGTTCCTCTCACAGTTACTGTTTTTGAGCCAGGTTTTACCTAATCTGTACTTACCTTTGGTTTTACCTTTGGTTTTTCCTGCCTTGCTTTTCTCCACATTAAATTTCATGTTGTTGGATAGGACCCATTGTTCAAGTCTGTCAAGATCTTTTTGGATCCTGAGCTTGTCTTCTGGGGTGTTGGCTATTCCTGCCAGCCTAGTGCCTGCAAATTTGATGAGTTCCCCTTCTATTCCCTCATCTAAGTCATTTATGAAGATATTGAAGAGTACTGGGCCTAAGGTGGAGCCTTGTAGTAATCCACAAGATTTTAACATTAAAAATAAAAGAAAGAGGACCAAATTTGCAACATACCATATACTAGAGGCCACTAGTACAATATCTTATTCCCCTTCCCTCAAAAAAACCCCCCGCTTGTTACCTTTCTTGCCTTTTCAGGAGGCTTTTATTATATAAAATTGTTAAACTTATTTCCTAGCTTTTACCTTAACATGGTCACTAAATCTATGTTATATTATGCTATATTAATACTACAGGGGTGGGTTCTACTTACCTTTACTACTGGTTCGCAGTGGGGCTGTGTGCTTGTGCTTGGTTCTCTCTCTCTCTTGCACGCTCTTCTGCACATGCGCAGAAGCGTTTTGGTGACGTCGGGATCAGTGGGCGGAGCCTCCTGCCGGTTTTACTACCGGTTCTATAGAAACGGTGCAAACCGGAGGCAACCCATCACTGTAATACTACCATCTATGTCTATGCATAGTATCCTACAGTATCCTTCCCCTGGAGTGGGGTGGGAATGGAGATTTTACAGTATCCTTCCCCTGGAGTGGGGTGGGAATGGAGATTTTACAGTATCCTTCCCCTGCCACGTCCACCAAGCCATGCCATGCCCATCAAGCCACACCCACAGAACTGGTAGTAAAGAAAAAATGAAACCCACCACTGATCCAAGCCCACTCCTCATCAGTCCATCAGCCACCTGTTAAGTCAACAGCTGCAAATTCTTCCATACAACTCCAGTTTTCCTCCAACACACATCTATAATAAAGTAATATCGGTGTTTTCCTTTTATAATTGGAAACCAGTTGTGGTCCAGTACTCTTCAAGTTGCCTTAAAGTCCTGTGGAAGAAAACAAAGGGAAGGAAGAGCTCATGCTGTCCACAGGAAGATTTTATATTCATACTTCCTTCAGAGAAAGGAGCAGAAAAAATGCAGAACACCAACTCCCATCCTAAATTCCAATAAGATGGTGCAATTGATGTGCCAAAAGCTACTGAAAGAACTAAAAAAATCAAGGAGGGGCTCATTATTTCCATCCATCTCCTGGTATAGGTCATCCAAGACAGCAACCAATGTTGTCTTTGTCCCTTAGTCAGACCAGAACCCTAAAGTAAAAGGTGGAATGTATGGATCTTTAAATAATTTGGACCTATTAAAACAGGACTTAAGGTTTTGGTTACAGGCTTGTTTAAGGACAGTTCTGAAGGAAAAAAATGTTGTCTATTTTTATCTCTTATGTTCCCTTGAAAACTTAAGCAAGGGTCTGCTCAGGAGAAAAGGAATCTGTTCCCTTTAAAAGGGATTCAGCTGAAGGACATATCACATTATTCAACTCCCTATTACATTCCAGTCTTTAAACAGGCAGCTGAATTTCCAAAATTGGACTTCTAATCTACATACTGAGATTTCAGGTGGAATGCAATACTATACATTAAATACTTAAAAAGAGTAACATAATATTAAATAACTTGGGGCTTGGGGGAAAAAGAAAATAACGAGGACACTTATTGCTAGAATAAAAATTGGATGTATCTATTGCTCTTTTGTTCAGATGTTGGTTTTGAATGCTGTCACAGTTGGCTTAAAACCAAATGACTTCCTATCTTTACTGCCTTCCTTTTGTTCAACCTTTGAATGCCATTTTTAATTATATTTCTAGCCAACTTCAGATGTGGGCACATTGTTTACATGCATGATTTAATTCTGCCTGATAAAATGATAGAATCCCATTGCTAGAATTTGTAATTTTTATTTATTCATGCTCCCGTTTGTTTCAGCTGTTGAGTAGAGAGCTTATCTTTCTGAGAGATGCTTGATCAAATCCAGAGTCACAGGGGACTGGCTGAGTTGCCTGCTGCTAAATCTGCCCATATATATTGTTCCAATTTTTGCTGAAAAAAATATTTTGCTTTATCCCCTCCCCCATAAGATTGCATGATGAAGAAAACCTGCTTCAGAAACTTCTTTTACAGAAGGAAAACTTGCATGGATGAAATATTATGTTCTTGTGCTTGTCCAAGGTTTCAATATATATTGTACAATCAATTAGTGTTTCTTTGGTTTCCCACACTTCCATTAAAACTGACAGGTAGACATTCTTCCATGGGCTTCTTCAGATTAGAAAGTGATGGAAGAATGTAAAACAGAAAACAATAGTATTGCATCCTCTACTACCTCTAAATAATATCAATCAATAATATCATTGTTAGACATACTTAAATTTTTTGGGGGGAAAAAATCTGGGAAATTCCAAGAGAGATTTCTGTATTTATTCTGACATTAATCTTACACTGCTATTTGCACAGTTGTTGATCTCAAAATACCTGAGGACAGTAACAAAGAAAAGACAAAGATCATCAACCCCAAGTCAGGATTAAATCCAAAGGGCAATAGAGTAGATCTTTGTTGATGACAAGAGGATCTTTTTTTTTTTTTTTTTAATTTGATTTATATGCCGCCCTTCTCCGAAGACTCAGGGCGGCTTACAATGTGCTCAGCAATCTTGACAAAGAAACAAATGATTTAGAAGACTGGTGGGCTGTCCCTTGTTGCAGGAATTCGAAAAGAGTTTGTGATGAAATCTCTTGAAGATGTCTTAGATCTAGACTGCTTGTATTTAACAAAGGTTAGTATTAAGTAGTTTAAAAGGCCATTTTATAAACTTTAAGATATATATCTTATTAGGTACTCTGGTTTTCTAGGAACCAGGCATAGCCAGAATTTGCATAGTTCCTTTTTCTTATGCATGGAACTGAAATCAGAATATATTATGGAGAATTAGCATTTTGTAATGTACAGATTCAAGTTTTGTTGCTTCCTATAGCTCAGTATATGACTTTGCCATATATTAATACAGTGCATATCTACTCCTGACCATAAGTTTTCAGTAGAAATAGTGAATAATAATTTCTATAATTAATGTTGACCAATCATCTGCTATATATTAGAAAATGACAATGTTGTCCCTTTACAGAGGATATAGTTCTTCATTAATATTTTCCTCTCATTCACTTTTTCTGGGATATAAAAAAGCCTCATTAATCCTTTGTTTTGATTGGCACCATCTCTTTTCATGGGTTCATCTGCTCCAACATGGATTCAAGCTTGTCTGAAACTGAATGATAAGCTCTTCCTTGGTAAAAGCCATTATATTCACTAGTAGCTGAGCATAATACTGATGGACTGCCACACAGTTCTCTTCCATGTGTAATTGAATTCATATTCATGATAGAGCAATGAAAAATAAATTGTATATGTGTAGTTTTTCCACCCACCATAAAGCCAGGCATGCTCTGGCTCTCTCTTTTTCATAATCTTCCTTTCTGCAACACTGTAATAGAATTCTCACTAAGAGAGGAGTTGAAATTGCATGCTTGTGACTCATCTAAAAGAAGAGATCTATTTAGCTGTCATTCCTTGAAGTTTAAGGGTGCAATCCTGTTCATATTTATCAGACAGAAAGCTCCATTGAAATTAGGAAAATTTATTTCTGAACAAATCTGTATCAGATTAAATACATAGTAACTAATATTCAATGCTGATATATTTTTATTTGGGTGGTACCCTTTCTGACCTAAGTTCATAACTGAATGCTTCTCACAAATTGAATAAATCATTGGGTGAAGAAGATTGGATATGGCAAAAAGAACCTTAGGTGAGATCTTTTCTCCTTGAAACCTGATTTTCTAAGTGCAGGGAATTTTTTTAATATGGAGAAGCACTACGCCATGCATTATCTACAGTCTGAATTGATACAACCTGGTCAGAGACTTTTCAAATAATAAGAAGCTCTACAGAGTGTTATCTATTTGGGAATGCTATGTTTAGTCTAAGGCAGTACTAATATGTGTGCCTAAGGACAGATCCAAAGTGCAAGACAGTGTGAAAGAACATACTAAATTGAAGTGGGAGATGTATACAAAAATGCTAACTTATAGAAAAAATAATGTTGGCTTATATTACATAAATGGCATTGCAAACCTAAATATGTTTTTTTTTTCTGGGTAACATGTCCTAAGGCACCCAGATCTTCTGTAGGACATAGCTCCTACAGAAGATCCGACCCCTATGTTATTAGCAGCGATGTAGAAGAATGATTTCCTCAGAGACAGATTTCTGCAAATGGAAAGGCCATTGAAATCAACTTTTCAGGAACCAGGCAGTGTGTCTCCAACTCCAACATGGAGATAAGGTTCCTATGAGTCTTTGGGAACTCAGATAGTAAATAGACAAAGAACTGATACTCAAATAAGTTCTATGCTACAAGGAAGAATTAGTCACTCAAAAAGAAAGTATTGCTTGCAACTAGCTCTTAAAGTCAAAGACTAGGACCAGAGTTTTGCCAGGGGAATGTTTACAGAACGAAACATGAGTTAGAAGAATGGTAGCAGTGTTTGTGCCTAAATACTTTGTCCTTTCATAGTGAAACATTCTTACTTAACTCAAGGTTTGCTCTGAATTTGCTTTAGAAATAAGTTGTTTTTTTTAAAATCTCCAACCAGTAACAAAGGTGATTCTATGGATGTGACATTAGGCAGTACATCTGGTACCCTTCCTCAAGGGCCATAACAAAGCCGTCTCTGTGTGTAGATAATTAAGTCTGATAGGAGTGCTATAACCCAGGGAATAGCTGCAAATGCTGTCAGAACCTGTGATTCCAATGATATAATTATATTCAACAGTCTTAAAAGGATCGGATCTCATTCATGCCTATTGGGGAAATAATTAATGCATCAAACCTATGAATTCAAAATCCTAGTACAATAGCTCTCTAACCAACAGTTTATAATTATTTGTCAACAAAATCCTTATTTTTTTTTTAAAAAAAAATGGTTGTTGCTCTTTTCATCAGCTCCTTAGGAATTAGGAACCACATAATTAAAGTTTCTTTCAAATTGAACTTGACTTCTGTGATTCCGTGTACATGTTCTTAAGATTTATGTAGAAATGCCTTGCACTGCCTTCTAATGATAATAGTATTATTATATAAACATTCTCTCAGTTCAGACAGTACAAAATCATAGATGAAATGCGGAGAAATGCCTGCTGACATTGCTTTCTATATTGATGGAAAAAGCCTGAAGGGAAACAGTAAACACATTCCATAATGGCTGGCTAACCACACTCACAAAGTTAGTGTTAATGGATCTATAGCAGTTATCAGTATATAGTCAAAGGGAACTGACTTGAAGCCAGTATTATTCAATATTGTTATTAATGACCAGGATAACAGATTGATGGGCTGCTTATTAAATTTGCGGATGACACAAAACCAGGAAACCTGGTCAATATCCAGGATGATAAAATGAAAGTCAAGTCCACTCTTAGCAAGTTGAATAGAAGAACTGAGGGCTGAGGAGAATGAGATATGCAACAAGGAGAAATATTAAGTATTACATTCAGGGAAGAAAAATACACACACGCACACATACACACAATCAGGATTCATGGTCTGGATACAATACATCAGAGAAGGACCTGGATGCAGTCACTGACAAGTTAATCTTGAGTCAGTAGCATGGAAGATCTAACACAATTCTGGGTTGGGTTAGAAACATTGTTGTGAAAATAGAACAGAATAACAGAGTTGGAAGGGACCTTGGAGATTTTTAGTCTGACCTCTTGCTCAAGCAGGAGACCCTATACCACTTTGGACAAATGCCTGTCCAATCTCTTCTTTAAAACTTCTAGTGATGGAGCACCCAGAACTTCTGAAGGCAAGTTGTTCCATTGGTTAAATGTTTTCACTGTCTGGAAATTACTTACTTCTAGGTTGATTCCATGGTGGCGCAGTGGTTAGAGTGCAGTACTACAGGCTACTTCTGCTGATCACCGGCTGCCAGCAGTTTGGCAGATCGAATCTCACCAGGCTCAAGGTTGACTCAGCCTTCCATCCTTCCGAGGTTGGTAAAAATGAGGACCCAGACTGTTGGGGGCATTATGCTGACTCTGTAAACTGCTTAGAGAGGGCTGCGGAACACTATGAAGTGGTATGTAAGTCTAAGTGCTATTGCTATTGCTATTCTCTCCTTGATTACAGATGGCACTCTAGTCTTCTAATATTATTCTTCAGCAACTGAGAAATTAAGAGAAAATTAGAGGGCACAGTCCTGGTGCTTTCACAGTGGGAAAAATGTTTTAAATTTAAATTGTTAAATAGATCTATTGGATATAGACCCAGGCCAACAAGCTGTCTATTAGTACTATATGGAAGGCAAGATTCTGGCGGTCACCCTGCTTTGCTAGTATGTATGAGGATAGACTTGAAATTTCAATTACACTAGATCAACTTCATCTACTCCTGGGAATGGTTCCAGGTCTTATAGAAACAGAATGCAGGCTGCTGTCTTCAAATGACTGTCAGTTATCTCCTGTCTCCTGCAACTAGCTTTCAGCTACTTCCTTGTTCTGTCAATTTGTTTCCTGCCCCTGGTTCCTTTGAGCTGCAAGTTTGTTTTCTGTGGGCCTTCAATTTAACTGAAATGGCACATATTGGCACATGTTTTAATTAAATATTTATTTGTTTAGAACAATGCTAATTATTTTAGAATGTGGATCATAATAATGATCTATTGTAAATATTGGTTAATCTACTAGTTCTAGAAGTTCTGAAGCAAAACCATATGCATGGTGCCTTTGAAGACCATCTGAAAGCTGCAGTTGGTGCAAAATGCAGCAGCCCAGTTGTTGGTAAATAATTACAATAATGTAATGTATGGACATATTACATTTGTGCTGCAGGTCCTGTACTGATTTCTGAAGGTTCCAAGATGCAATTTAAAAAGCTGATATTAAGTTATAAAGTCCTATATGGCTTGGCTGCCCATGGGAAAATGATTAATTGTTCCTAAGGGGAGAAATAGTCTGGAAACAGAGTTTTTCACTCTATAACCCCTAACTTATGATATTATTGTCTGATGATATTGATACCCATATTGTTATGTTCATATTATTAATAACTGGGAATCGGTATGTGATTTTATATGTTTGATAGATAAATAAGCAGATCTATTTAATAGATTTAAACCCATCTTGTTGTATCAAAGGAGGTTTCAAAGCCTTTTTCTTCCTTCATACCAATAATTTTCCTTTCCAAATTGGAAAGGAAAATCAACAAAGTCATTTCCAGTTTACTGCATCATGTATCCTTAGAATCCTATGAATAAATCTATGTCATAAGGAAAAAATAAGCACAATTATGGTGCTCTATTGACCACCCAAACAAGTGTTGAAGAATCACTTCCTTGGAGGAATCCCAATAAGACCTTAAGATGAACCACATTACATCCTACAAGCCTTAAAATGGAAGCCAGTCAGTGTATCAATATAGGAGCAAGTGAACAACTTCAGTATTGAACAAACAAGAAGACTTAGCAAAATGCACAGAGAAAATATAAGGAACAACAACAACAACAACAACAACAAAAGATTACCAGGAAGTATTTATTTGCAGATAGAACAAATAAAGTTAGGGGTTGTGGTCCACCAGCAGCCTGCGGAGCTGGCAGTAGAGTCAGAGAGTGAGGAGGCTGGGGAGGAACATGGGCCAGTCCTGGAGTCTGGGGAAGGCTTGGACGAGGGCTCTGCATCGGAGGCAGAGATGGGGCCAGGGCCATCTGGGAGTTATGCACGGACTCCAGAGCCTCCAGAGAGGCAGAGGAACAGGAAAAGCCTGTTCCTAGTGTGCACATGCGCAGAGCTGCCAGAAGGCAATAACAGGTAAAACAAAAGGGATGACTTGGGAGTAAGGCCTGGAGATGATTGGCCCCTCCGATAAGGCTTAAAAGAGGAGCAAAGGCATATGGCCCCTTTGCAGGAAAGCAACGTTGTTAATTCTATTCCCAGTAGGCATCTCTGTTTGATTCTGGACTCCATGTGGCTTTGCCAAGTAGGTCTTTGGCAGTGTGTCAAGGGAGATAAAGGTTGGTGATTATCCCAAAGGACTTCTCCTGAAGGACTTTTTGCAACTCAACTGTGAATGAACGTAATTCACAGCTGTTGCAATAAAAGAGATTTTTGGGACTATTTGTGTGTTTTAATGACTCAGGAAGCCTAGGTCACAACAAACAGCTTCTGGAATCATGTTGAAGTTTAGCAATGTTCAAAGTATCCCTTTAAGCTATATTGAGCTTGTTTGGCTGAAAGAGTATTCAAAAGAATATAACAACTCACTGCTCAGAAAGTGCAGTTCCAGTCTTAGGAGGCTCCAGGCTTTGCCAGTATCAAACACTGGACTCAACATACCATTAACCCTTAGACAATGCTGAAGTTCTAGTATTGCAAGACCTGGGATATATTATTTGTCCAAAGAACATGTCTGCTCATGAAATCTGAGGGAAACTGAGCTCAAGTTGCAGAACTCAACTTCTGCAAGGAAGAATTGCTTTCACCCACACTGATAGCAGAGTAAACTTGCAAGATGCCATAGAAATTCAAAGCTAATTCAGGACTTTGAAAGGTAGGTAGCAGTGGTGGTATTCAGCTGGTTCTATCTGGTTTGGGCTAACCGGTAGCAGCAGCTGCAAGAGGCTCTGGCCACTCGCCCAAACATCATCACATCTCATTTTTGACATTCTGCTCGTGCGCAGAAGGTCCTGTGCATGCGCAGAGGTGTCATACACGAGTGAAGCAAGCACGCACACACATTCACATTTGTGAACCGGTAGCGAAGGTAAGTTAATATCACACCTGGTAGGTAGATACATAGGTAGGAAGGAAGGAAGGAAGTATTTGTTAGTTATCCTTCCTCTGTCATTATTATGTTCCTTATATAGCGTTATTCTGGGATTATTAAATGATCAGTAGATTTTTGTGAGTTTTTAAATAAATATAGAATCAAATAAATGTCCCCAACTCCTATTCCCATCACAAATGCTTTCTGATTCCTTTTCTTTCCCCTCTCTTTCTCTTTCTCATTTCCCTACTGTATTTATTTTCGTTTGCATTTTACATCACAATATTAATTAAAAAAAAACAAACCTCAAGTACTTACTGTTTCCAGATTGTACTAATGGGGCAATCAGGATGGATATTTTCCTTCTCTGGTTTCTGAACAATCCATGCAGAAATAAATATTCCTTCTGAAAACAGAAAATGCCCAGTGCCTAAATGCACATTTGTTCCCTGATGCTTGAATTTATTGCATCAGCCATCCAACTGGGCTGCCCATGAATACTTCTGGCCCTGTATCCAATTTATTTGATCACTGCACCTAATCAGCATTATTAAACAAAGGAACAAGGCATTAGAAAACATAGTCACCTCTTAACTTGCTCACTGTCATTATAGCTGCAAAGACAACAAAATCACCTGAGCTTAGGAAACGGAAACTTTTCAAAACTGAAATATGCAATTGTGTGCATCTGCATATATAGACAAGAAAATTCTGTGCTACAGGCAGAGTACATTCAAAAGGGGATTTCAATTTGCACATATTAAAATGTTCAAAAAAAAGTTTAGCCAGTCCTGCATAGACTGAATTTCAATATCATTTGCTTTGTTCCTGAAGAAAATAGTAAATAAACCAGATGAATAAAGGCTGTGGAGCTGGAGGCCTCATGCTATATTTGTACACAGTTCAGAAGCTTGCAACAGCAACATATCTAACTGACAGAACAATAAGAACAGGTGGTAGCTGTTCCTTTGAAAATCTTACCTTCATTGGTGACATGGAACTACTGCAAAATTTGTGGTAGGGATCAGTGAAGGAGCAGTGAGTATATACTGCTAAACAGTTTAAATTTTAGAACAAGCTTGAGAGATTCAGACTGATTGAATCTACGGGTAGTTGGTGGCCTAGAAAAATTCACTGTACTGCAAGCAATCAGAAAAAAACACACTTTTGAGGGCATAGTATTCATTCATCATGTACAGGTAATCCTCGACTTATGACCACTATTGAGCCCAAAATTTATGCTGCTAAGTGAAACATTTGTTAAGTCAGCTTTGCCCAATTTTATGACTTTTCTTGTCACAGTTGTTAACCGAATCATTGCAGTTGTTAAGTTAGTAACACAGTTGTTAAGTGAATCTGGCTTCCCCATTGACTTTGCTTGCCAGAAGGTCGCAAAAGAGAATCACAAGACTCTGGGACACTGCAACTGTCATAAATATGTCCCAAGCATCTAAATTTTGATCATATGACCAAGGGAATGCTGCAATGGCCGTAAATGTGAAAACAGTCATAAGTCACTTTTTTCAGTGCCGTTGTAACTTTGAACAGTTACCAAATGAACTGTTGTAAGTTGAGGACTATCTGTATGCATAATAACATATGTTTACTTTACAAATTAAAGCGTTTCAAAAGAAGGGCTTAAAAAAAAGTCTGTCCCGCTTCATCAGATCAAATTTGATGAACTCAGAAAGAACTAGGAGTGTGCATTATTGATTTGATTATTAAATTTATATCCTGCCTTTTCTATAGGCCTTATTCAGGCATCTTACCTGAGAATCTCCCTCCATTTTTATCCCACAACAATAACTCTGAGATAAATTGGGCTGAGAGAGAGCTTAAAGATTCCTAATGAATCTTTTCAGTCCTAGGACAACATTTTAACCTCTATACCAAATTAGGGCATCTCCTGATGCCTACATTAGATTGAACAGATCACAATCACAGTAAGGGCCTCAAAAGCAGGACAAATTTGAAAGTATTAATGATTCAGAGCACCACAGAGATAGGATATTGAAGAAATTGATCTATTTCTCTTCAAGGATAATATTAGGGTGGAAAGAAAGAAGGGGAAGGGCTGTCATTTCCTGAATGACATTTCTAGTTTTTGATCAGAATGAATGATTTTTAGCAGTGAATGGTTTCAGGAAAGCTTATCAATCACTAGGAAAGGTCACTGTTTGCACAGCTTGTCTGGCAAAATGGTTAAGGTGTTGGACTACTTATTCAAGTCCATCCTCAATTCAAGTTCATCCTCTGTAAGTGACTTTGGGCCTATCACTTTATCTCAGTCAACATCACAAGGTTCTTGTGGGTCAAATTGGAAGGATGAAATTATATGCATGCTATTTTCAGCTTCAGGAATAAAGGTGGAATTTAAAGCTAACCAAATAAATCATAATGCTTTGGGGAACAGGATGCTGAAGTACTGCATAATAGGACTGTACAATGTTCAGGAAGAAAAGTTTGATGGCATGTGATGGCAAAGTTTGGTGGCATGAAATCTGGGAAGATATATAGCACTGAATATTTGGAACAGGCTGGCTAAAATTCTTCCGTCTTGCCACTGATGGTTCCACATTTCTTACCCAACCAGATCCTAGTGCATTTTTATGACTTTAGTACTAATTGAGTTAAAAGCCAAAAAGCCTTAAACTTTTTACATCTATCATAATCCATTAATCCTTCACCTGTTTTTTGAAATGTCATAGCTAATGCAACTTCAGTGCCATGTGCCATTTTTGTAATTATTTACCATCAAGTCTACAACACAGCTAACGTGGGAAATGTAGACTTTATGTAAAAACTAAAAGGAAAACATTTTGGAATTATAAAGGCTGCTTTTGCACCAAAAAAAAAAAAAAAACATATGAAATTGGCTGGCCTTTTCACAAGACAATTTTTCCCAGAAAAGGAAAAACTACAAATTGATTTCAACATTTTTAATTAAAAAAGAAAGAAAAAGTATGGGCAATTCTTTAAAATAATCAAACTATAAAATGACCTAGCACAATTCTGGCATAATTTTCATCTTTTCTTAAGAGCATATTTTAGATCAGCCTTCTGAGATCAAGCAAGCATACTCTAAATTCATCTTAAGGCAAATAAGACCAAATCCTAAATACTGCAGTTCACTGACATCCTAATATTCTATATGCAGAAAAACCTTCATAATTTACATAAACTGTCTGCTTTCAGGGATAAGCCTACCTTGTAAATTATTGTATATTGTTCTGCTATGGGCACTGGAATTCCTAAGCAGATCTGATAAAAGTCAGAATTTACTGCTATCATCCCTAATTATAATAACCATTTACCAGTTTTAAAGAAAAAATCATCTACATCTCTCCCCCATATTTTACTAATGAAAGACATTCTTTACTAATATAATTATTTCACCACTATATTACTAAATAAACCTCATGTAAACATCTCAGGAAACACCTCTAGCTGAAGGAATAATAATAATTCTTACAAAGTCATTAATGGATTCAGAGCCAGCAGCTTACATGATACATGAACATCACTGTGAGATACCATAAAAAAAACAGAGAAGCTGTTTTCAGCTAAGCAGAGATGCTGGGTATGGAGCCAGTTTTCAGATGCAGAAGGTATTTAATCAAAACTTCCTATCTGGATCTGCAGGACCATACAAATTGTTCTCCAAGCAACAAGTCAGACAGACTTGGAGAAAGAAAAAGGGAAATTTGGACATTCAGAGATGGACTAGGTGCTAAATAAGAGTGAACTTAATATTGATTTCAAAGGTAAGGGGACTGGAGGCTAAAAGATATGAAGAACAATTGCAGGAATTGGTTTGTCTAGTTTAATGACAAGAAAGACTAGGGGTGACATGATAGCAGTGTTCCAATATCTCAGCGGCTGCCACAAAGAAGAGGGAGTCAAGCTATTCTCCAAAGCACCTGAAGGCAGGGCAGGAAGCAATGGATGGAAACTAATCAAGGAGAGAACCCAGAACTAAGGATACATTTTCTGACAGTTAGAACAAGTAATCAGTGGAATGCCTCCAGAAGTTGTGCATGCTCCAACACTGGAAGTTTTTAAGAAGAGATTGGACAACCAAAATACTGGAGATTGTCTTTCAAAACCCATGGGCAATGTTTCTGAGTTTTATTACAGGAGATAGTGGAGGATATTAATGCCAATATTGGTTATTTATTCATGTTATTAGTAATGAGAGAGGTGGGATTATGGTTAAGGCTAAAAACTGGGATACTGTGAATTCTAGTCCTGCCTTAGGCACAAAGCCTAAAAAAACAAACAAAAAAAAGAAGGCAAGGGAAAATCTTGCCAAGAAAAATGCAGGGACTAGTCCAGACAGTCTCCAGAGTCCAGAGTCAAGGGTGACTTAAGAGGAGGAGGAGAAGGAGGAGGAGGAGGAAGAGGAGGACGAGGGGGAAGAGGAGGAGGAGGAGGAGGAGGAGGAGGGGGGGGAAGCATCTATACTGCTTCAGTCATTTAGGTGTACATGGCATACAATAAAACACAATATAGTACAGTAATTTAAAAATCATAAATAGTAATAAACAGCACTTAGCAATAGCACTTAGACTTATATACCACTTTACAGTGTTTTACAGCCCTCTCTAAGCAGTTCACAAAGTCAGCATATTTCTCCCAATTGTTGGGGGTCCTCATTGGCTCCTCATTTTATCCACCTCAGAAGGATGGAAGGCTGAGTCAACCTTGAGCCTGCTGAGTTTTGAACTGCCAAATTGCAGGCAGCCAGCAGTCAGCAGAAGTAGCCTGCAGTACTGCACTCTAACCACTGCGTCCCTGTGACTCATGGTGCTATCAAAGTAGATGCAACATAGCATTATATCATTATTAAAATCAAATGATTGTTTACATTTCCAAGTCTGAAAATGCCAATGGCAAATTGCACATCATATGAGAAATCATTGTGTTTTAAAATGCTATACAAATGTTAGATGTTACTATTACTAGTAGTAGTAATCTGAGAATTATTGCTTATGTCCCATTGTTTTGGAATTCATGAAGTTCAGTTGCAATTTTCAATGTTTGTCATTTTACAAACTAACATTTTAAGAATCATATTCTTGTGTGTTCCCTTTGAAAATAACTGTCAAGCTTCTCTCCCAAAAGGCAGATGAACTCTAGAAATGAGAGAGTTAATAAATGAAGTTAATAGTCCACTTGATGTGAAATTTAATACATCTCATTCATGTTTCAGATTATACTGCATATTCTTATTGCTTTAGAATATTCTATCTCAATTCTGTTGGTGGAGTTGATCAATCTCTCAATGAAGTGAGTAATTGACTTGTAAACTTTAGTTAGATAACCTTGGCCCATGAAAAACGCTTAGCTGAGCTAGGCATTTTAAGATTAGATATGAGCTCTTTTCCCAGCTTTTTTTTTTTTTTTACAAAGCATTGAAATTAAAACCCCCATTTCTCTGCTGTCCAGGAAAATCTTATACCAGGACTTCCCTCCCCCCCCTTAGTATCATGTTCAGAAAAGTTTTAAATGCAGAAATAAAAATGTTTTTTTTTTAATTTGAAAGAAGAAAACCATTATTGATTGGTTACAACAATTTCCTGGAAAAGTTTTGCTTTTACAGCTTCAAATTAGCTTCGTTTGATTTGTTTTAGATTTCTTTCAGTATTTTTTCCCCTAAAATTTACTCCATTGTTTCAAGAAGCAAATATCGTTGAGGTGTATGTGTCTATCCATATTTACTTCTGTTTTTATTTCTATCATCTCTGGCTACAAATCTGCCTTTTTGGCTGCATTTCTTTTCTATTTGTTTTGGCTGCCTTCCCTGTGATAGCACCTGCTTTGTGGAATTATTTCCCTTCTGAGATTCAACTGGCTCCAAAATTGTTACCTTTCAAGAAGGCCTAGAAGACATCTTTGTGGACAAGATGTTAGATAAACTCAGCTTGTGAGGTAGGAATGTATGTCTCAAATGTGTACCTGCTTATTGTATTTTTAGATACTTCATGTCTATTGTAATTCTGTTTTTATTGTTGTATACATTGTCTAGAATAACATTTTGGAGAGTTGGGCAATTATATAAATTTGATAAATCAATCAATCAATAAGCAAAGAGATTATAAAACCTCTGGAGAGAGAACTGTACAGAAATGAATGGAGCATCAGTACTTCACTTAGTCCTCCTTTATATGAGGATTTATATGGAGCTGTTTGAACTTTTGGGGAAAAAATAGCTAGCTTTCAAATTAATATATATATATTTAAAAATCAGAATAGTTTGTGCAGTCAGGAATAGCAATAGTGTGAAATCTCACAAAGTCTCTTGGCACCTAAATGTCAAGGTAATTTCATAATGGATGAATGTGTGCAGTTTGTGGCTCTTAACATGAAGAACTAATTGTAACCATCCCTTTAAAATAAGTGTTTTTAGGTAACATGGAACTTCTTACTTAGTCCAATAATCTAATTACATCTGAAAACTTATTTTAACAATGCTGTTATATTAAAATAGACCTAAATTTCCATAACAATGGTGCCTCATTTCATTAAACGAATATTCCTGCAGATTTTTATAAAGGACATTTGTTTTTCACTTACAGCTCTTCTGGAGGCGATGTTTCTATAAGACGTGCAATAAAATATCAGCAACTAGTTTTTTTGTCTTCACAACAGAATGCATTACTTTGTGAATGCCTCCAAATAGATGCATAGCCCTCTAATATCTAAATTATGTTTGAAAAAAGACTCTTCACAGTTTCCAGATGATAAAAATGCTTATTCCCTATGTTTTGAATGTTTTAGTCTACTTCCCTATTGCCATGTCTAAGACTGCCTCCTTTATGTAGTAGATAGTGTAGATAGTGCACAGTCAGTTGAAATATAATGAAAATGAAAGTGCAAAAGAAAATAAGAACATGTAAGTAGATTTATTGACTAAATGTGATTAGACACACAAGGAACTGTGCATAAGCTCTCACTATATATACAAACAACAAAGTAATATAATCATCAGATACCAGCAGACAACATCACCGCCAGATAGATTTGTAACTGGCTGACAAACCATACTCAAGAAGTACTTAATGGTACTTCATCTATGAAAGTAAGCAGTGGGGTACCACAAAGTTCCTTCTTAGGCCCGGTACTCTTCAATATCTTCATAAATGACTTAGATGAGGGAATAGCAGTATGATAGCAGCATTCCAGCATTTGAGAGGCTGCCACAAAGAGTGGTGGGTCAATTTATTTTCCAAAGCTTCAGAGAGCAGGGCAAGAAACAATGGATGGAAACTAATCAAAGAGAGAAGCAACCTGGAATTAAGGAGAAACTTCCTAACAGTGAGACAATTAGCCTGTGGAACAGTTTACCTTCAGAAGTTGTGAGTGCTTCATCACTGGAGGTTTTAAAGAAGAATCTGGATAGTCAATTGTCTGGAATGGTATAGTGTCTCCTGCTTGAGCAGAGGACTGGACTAGAAGACCTCCAAGGTCCCTTCCACCTCTATTCTAATTCAATAAGAAAAGGTAGTAGAAAAGATGAGAAGGATATTTGTATTGTAAGCATTTTACTGCCCCATGTGGAATCTGCCAGAGTTTTAGTTAAGCCTGAGCCCAAACATTTTACCAAATGTGTCACAGAGAAATGTGAAGGATGGGTGCTCTAAATTTCTCCAAGGGAAGGAAAATTTCTCTAATAAATTCCATAAGGAACAGGAACCCACCTTGATAGTGACAATAGCATTACTATTCACCAAGTGGAGGTGTTCTTTCATTAGCTCTTTCCTTGGGATTTAATGGAAGGATGGGAAGCCAAGGATACTATAGGATTAGACTAATAATACAGGCTTACAAAAAATTAAAACCAACTTAAAGCCTAATGACAGTAATTCATATTTTGCATCTGACCTATAGCAAACACTAGTTGAGATGAAAAATATAATATAGAAGAAGCATCATACACAGATGACTTTGGAAAGTTCTAGAAGGAAACAGCAAGTACACCCTTTGAATGGCTTGCTCAGTACTTAAGTCTTTTGTTGTTTGTTTCGATTTAAATTTTGGTTAGTCTAATATCATATGAGCTGCGGTAGTGCAGTGCTTAGAATGAAGTGCTGCAGGCTACTTCTGCTGCCTGCTGGCTGCCTGCAATTCTTCGCAGTTCAAATCTCACCAAGCTCAAGGTTGACTCAGACTTCCATCCTTTCGAGGTTGGTAAAATGAGGACCCAGATTGTTGGGGCCAATATGCTGACTCTGTAAACGGGTTAGAGAGGGTGCTGTGAAGCACTGTGAAGCAGTATATAAGTCTAGGTACTATTGCTATTGTGTTTTTGTAAATTTAGGAGGAGTACATTTTGGAATATGCTTTTAGACAAAGCATTTCATTTTCATAATTTATCCCCTATTATATGTTTACAACTCTATCTACTATGAGTATGGCTGCTATGATTCAAACCAACTTGACAGCCCATAATCAATCAATATACTTGCACTAACAATATTATAAAGTTACATGGCCACTGACTCTGGAAACACCATTCCTTACAACATTCAGTAAGTCTGGATTAATGATTATGAAAGAAAGCAGAAGAAGATATAGACTTGTTATATCTGTCAGGGATAGTTGCTGGGTCTGAAATGGCAGCAACATTCCCTGTCAGCAAACTGAATTGTTTGTATTAGATACCACAGAGAATAACTTCCCATATTATGGATTAATATGTGATATCACTTTAAAATGCATCAACAAAAATTAAGATGGAGCAGCCACATGGGTGTTTGAAACAATATATATAATTGATGTAATTTCTCTTTCCTTCACTGAACATCCATGGCCCCTTAGCTTATTCATGACTCCATTATATGTTAAAATGTGTTGTGATTCACCACTCAGGAATCCTGATCCTAATTATAATGCTGTCTCTTTTGTGTGTACTGGCCTATAATTTGAACCCCAAATACTCAAGAGTGAAATGAAGCAATGCTTTATGGCTCATGTCCTGACACGCACCAGTGATCTGCTGATGCGTCTTTTCACACAGACTCCAAGAATACAAAACCAAACGTGTTTAATACAATGCACAAAAACAGAACATCAACAAATGATGTGTTCTTTCAATTGGAAAGGGAAAAAAAACTATTATTAGCCTGCCTGATTTAAGTTTTTTTTAAAATAAGGTAACCTGCAAAGTGTAGGCTTTCTTTATTCAATTCTCATTATATGTGGCCTTGATATCTGATTGTTGAAAGAAGTGAGATGATAGGAGAGTTATTTTTTTGAGTCAGATCTGAGTCTTATCAAAACAGAATGCAAATATATGGGCATATCTTGAGATATTTGCTGGTATCTGGATGCCCTTCTTGGGGGATTGTTCATAGACATCCCACTTTCTTTGCTTCCATAACTGTGAGGCTGAAATTCCAGCTTAAATTGAGACTTATTAGAGATGAGGACTTGAATACATTTTCTAATATTATGCATATTAACCTGTACTATTAGAGTGAGATGATTATCAGTGGTGTTGCCATTTTGTACTCACTATAACCCTCTGCACCAGTGGTGAAATCCACTATCGGTTCTGTGGGCATGGTGTGGCTTGGTGGGCATGGCAGGGGAAGGATACTGAAAAATTTTCATTCCCTCCTCACTCCTGGGGGAAGGATATTGCAAAATCTCCATTCCCACCCCACTCTGGGGCCAGCCAGAGGTGGTATTTGCCGGTTGTCCACTACCGGTTCTCCCAACCGCTCAAAATTTCTGCTACTGGCTCTCCAGAACCTGTCAGAACCTGCTGGATTTCACCCCTGCTCTGCACACATCCACAAAAGAAGAAGTACCTTGTAGGCTATGAACACAGAGTGAGAAAGAAAATATTATGGACT
This sequence comes from Pantherophis guttatus, assembly GCF_059756535.1. Taxonomy (NCBI): domain Eukaryota; kingdom Metazoa; phylum Chordata; class Lepidosauria; order Squamata; family Colubridae; genus Pantherophis; species Pantherophis guttatus. Next base: position 31,026,940 of record NC_142065.1, on the reverse strand, counting down.
TGTTAAATAGCATGACACTGGCAGTGTGCCATGCTTAAATTCTCAGTATGAGAGATAGCTGGGTGAGAAAAGTTTAAAAGTTGAAATTGAAAAAAGAAGTCAAATGTAGCTATATTTACATAGGTTTGTTTTTTTTAATTAAAAAGAAAATAAAGCAAAAAGGAAGGATAATCAGTCTAGGCAAACAAGGCAGAATGTATTTTCAAATGGAGGTGAGGTTCATTTACACTTAATTGACTCATATAAGATTCTTTGGATGTGACATTTATTTTTGACACTAAATAGACATAATTTTTCCCAGACATGAAATAAAGCTGTGTGAATAAAAGGATGAGCTGCTTGGTCCATAGGAAAGTGCATTTCCACAGTTAATGGAAGCATGAAAAGCTATAGAGATCACATATTACTGGACGGCTAATTATACCGTGAAAGAATTCACTTTATAACTAAGTAAGTGTAAGGTAACCAAACTTCGTACATGAGAATTTCACTTGGATTCTTATTTTCTTTGAAAGAATTTATAGAAGATTCTTCTATAGAATCTTCTTCAAAGATTCTTATCTTCTTCTATCTCCTGCTTATAGAATGTATACTGAATCCCTATGTGTAATCTATGTAGCTAATAGTAGTCAAGGAAATGGATGTTGCATTATGATGGTTATGTTAGGGTGACAGTGGAACTCCATACTTCCACTCTTCTGCACTCATTAATAAATTCTAGTGATAAAATATTGGAATTACATCCAATCATGTAATCTGACAATGAGTAAATTGGTCTTTTCAGTTTAATGCAATGACACCTTCTGTGCAATGTTGTTTTAATGCTGCTGCTAAACAGGTACTGAGTCAATGGATTTGGAGACTAATGGATTACATTAAAAGCTGTTCATAGCTTTCCAAAGGGAAAGTGCAATATAAGTATAATGCCATTATTCTTAAGTATATTTTGTAGATTCAAACAGATTGGAGAGTACCAAAGTGGGACTCATTTATTTTTGTTTTATAGGTGAATAACTGCAAGCCAGGGAATAACACAGCAGTGAGCATGATTTGGATATGTGGGAAGATATTAAAGAAATTATGAAACAATCAGTTTTAAATACCCAGAGGACTAGGTGGGTGATTGCATTATATTGCATGCTGTAATGTGAAATGATTACCTAATGCATTATATAAGCTATTTCTGAAAGCTGTTCCATGGCTGACTCATATGTAGAAATGGAAAAGGGGGAAAGTCAGGAACAAAAACAAAAAACAAGTGTTTTGGGTATCATTTTTTCCAATGTTTCTTGTTTGTCAATGTTTCTTATTTCCATAGTCCTTAGTTAATATCTTTGATGACACTGCAGAAGATTTTCCTTGTTTAATTCAGAACAAAACAATAACAGATATTTTCTTTTTTATTACATATGTAGAAGAAGATTTACCTTCAAAAGTTGTGGGTTGTCAGAAGTTGTGGTACTCCATCACTGAAGGCTTTTATATAGAAGAGTATATATATCCATGGAGGCATATATAGAAGAGTTCATATATATATGAAGGCATATATAGAAGAGTCTATATATCCACTTGTCTGGAATGTTACAGGGTGTCCTATTGATTTGGGGGTCGGACCAGAAGACCTTCAAGGCAGGGGCAAAATGCTCCCGGTTTGGACCGGATCGCCCGATCTGGTAGCGATGGTGGCGGGTAGTACGGAGAACCAGTAGCAAAAATCCCTGTGCCGACCCCCCCACCATGCCCAACTGAGCCACACAATCATCAGAGGCTTTTTTTTTTTTTTAACTTTTCAAAGCATTTTTTCTACAACCTCTTCTGACGAAAAAATGCTTTTAAAAGTAAAAAAAAAGCCTCTGATGATCGTGCAGCTCAGCTGGGATCCTCAGAGGCTTTTAAAAGCATTTTTTTCTGCAACCTCTTGGCTGTAGAGGTGGTTAAAAAAAATGCTTTGAAAAGTCTCTGACGATCCCAGCTGACTTCCCTGATCGGCAGAGGGGCATTTTTTAAAGAGCCTCTCTGACGATCCCAGCTGAGTTGCCTGATCGGCAGAGGGGCTTTTCAAAGCATTAGAAAAAATGCTTTGAAAAGTCAAAAAAAAAAAAAAGTTGGCCATGCCCACCAAGTCACATTACCAAGCCACGCCCACAGAACCGGTAGTAACAAATTTTACATTTCACCCCTGCTTCAAGGTCCCTTCTAACTCTGTTATTCTGTTAACAACAATGTTCAGTGAATCTTCTACAGTGATATCGATAGTATTTATGATGAATGCCTCATCATGCCAATGGATAATTTTCTTATGAATTATGAAAAGTCCTAGTATCTATATATCAAGAATGATTTATGAAGTAATTTAATGAGTTTATGTTGGTTGATCACTGTGTTACTATATTTAGTTTAGCCCTGGCATTTACCATATGGGCCTACAATACCAGGGAAAGGGATCAAGCTTATTCTGTCAACATTTAATTAACAATAGAACAGTTAAATATTTCTGAAATATCATGAATACAATTAATCTGTAATCAGGGTTCAAAATTGAACCCCCAGAAGTCTTTGAATATGGTTGAAAAGAGTTTGAGATAGAGAATGAGCCATGGTGGTGCAGTGGTTAGAGTTGCAGTACTGCAGGCTACTTCTGCTGATCACCGGCTGCCAGCAGTTTGGCAGATTGAATCTCACCAGGTTCAAGGTTGACTCTGCCTTCCATCCTTCTGAGGTGGGTAAAATGAGGAGCCAGATTGTTGGGGCCAATATGCTGACTCTGTAAACTGCTTAGAGAGGGCTGGAAAGCACTGTGAAGCGGTATATAAATCTAAGTGCTATTGCTATTGCTAGAAGGGAAAACTATTAAATGGAGTGAGAATTGAAAGATACAATAAGAAATGTTTGAAAATATATATCTCTAGAATACATACAGAAAAATGATGTTCAGCATGATCTTTCACAGCCAAGTCCATAATTCTTGGGGAGAAATGAGGCAATCAGAATGAGCTCCTCCCTTTTATTCTCACTTGGAATCCCCAAGTGATGCTGGAGTTTTCTTGGCCTGTACTTGGGATTTCTCTTTACTAGAAACGGATCAACATCCTTACAGTAAAGTCATCATATTATCTCACATCTCAAATAACTTAATAATTGAGAGTATATGCATTATTATGGATAACATTAGCAGTAACAAAAAGTACCTTTTTCTAGCTATTATGCCTCTCCATTCTCACATTTAACAAAACAATTATGGCATCTGAATTGTATCCATCATTTAAGATCAGTAGTGGGATTCAAATCCTGTCGCTACCGGTTTGCTTGTGGGCGCATGTGCAGAGACGTCCAGGCGGGTGGGCGGAGCCTCCCACTGCTGCTACCGGCTTGCCTGATCTGGGGCAAACCTGTAGCAACCCACCACTGCTTACCCACCCAACAATGCTATGTCTATTGTTGTCCATACTATATTGAATCATTTGGAACAACAGGGAACATATGTAAGGTTGTTATTTGTGGATTATAGCTGCCTTTAACACCATTCTACCCAATAGGTTGTTTCTTAAAACGACCAATTTGGGTATACATCAGAGGATTTGTTTGTGGATAAAGGATTTTCTGACAGATAGGCCACAGTCAGTAAGGATGGGATTTCACCATTCTTCTATTCTGATACTAAACACAGGAGCCCCCCAAGGTTGTGTGCTAAGCCCCTTCCTTTATTCCTTGTATATACATGACTGCACCCCATTGTATAACTTCAACACAATTATTAAATTTGTGATGACATAACAGTGGTGGGGCTTATTAATAAAAACAATGAGTCTGCTTATAGAAAGAAAGTACAAGGGCTGACATTGTGGTGTAAAGAAAATAATCTTATACTTAACACCAAAAAAACCAAATAACTTATAATTGACTTCAGGAGGAAGAGAGATGTACATTTACCACTGTACATAAATGGTGAGGAGGTGGAGAGGGTTGGTAGTTTTAAATTTCTGGGCATTTATATCTCGGAGGACCTCTTATGAACTATGAATGCTGACATGTTGAGAAGAAGGCACAGGAGAGGCTATACTTCCTGAGAATGCTCAGGAAGATAAATTTATCTCAGCAACTACTTCTGTCCTACTATCGCAGCACCATTGAGAGTGTCCTGACATATGGCATTCTTGCATGGTTTGCGAGCAGCTCTGCAGCGGACATAAAAGCTCTACAGAGAATTATTAAACCTGCCCAGAATATCATCGGGCTCCAGCTACCAGTCCTGGATGACATCTTCGCATCTCGCTGTTTGAGGAAGTTGCACAACATTCTCAGAGACTCTTCCCATCCTGCTTACAATCTTTTTGGATTGTTGCCTTCTGACAGAAGATACAGAACAATTAAAACTCCGGCCACACATCTTCTGAATAGTTTTTATCCCAGAGCTATAATTGCACTCAACAATGAACTAAAGGGCCACCATCAGTGAGCTGTTGGACAGCATTACTTGGTCTGCTGTATGGATGCTTGGGTGGTTTAGGGTGGGGGATTTTTGGTGGGTGGGGGTGTGTCTGGAGATTGTCGTGTGTGTTAGGCTTGGTCTCTGGGTGTTATGTGAATTTTGTTGTATGGGTATACGTACAATGACAATAAACTTTATATATCAAGATTGATTTTCAGGAAAAACGATGGCAAACCTAATATACTCATTCTTCATTCGGCAAAATAGTTCCACTGCAGCAACCAGGTTGATAAGTGAAATGGTTACTAAGTGAACATATGTGACTGAGAGGGAGGGAGGGAGGGGGATAGAGAGAAAGAGAGAGATGCCACAAAGATCACTGCCATCTCATTCAGATAAAGTTCTCTTTATGCTATGTCAGCAATACTTTCACTGTAACAGAGCCTTGGTAGTACAGTGGTCTAAGGCACCCTGTTATTAAGCTGGTTATTAAGACCAGCTGCCTGCAATTACTGCAGGTTCGAATCTCGCCAAGGCTCAAGGTTGACTCAGCCTTCCATCCTTTCTAAGGTAAGTAAATTGAGGACCCAGTTGTGGGGGCAATAAGCTGACTTTGTATAAATATACAAACTGTTGTATATTTTGTAAGCCGCCCTGAATCTCCAGAGAAGGGCGGCATATAAATCAAATTAAAAACAAAACAAAACAAAACATATATTGTCATGTTCATTGTAACATGCACAAAATGTGGTCATAGATGCACACATCTGTTGGAAAATATTTTTTTATTACCATGTATCCCCATTATTTTTGCCAGTAGTTATAATTGAAGCCATTGAATGAGGAATAGGTAGTTGCAAGTAATGAAACAATTCTGTAGACTACAAATGGAAAAAAGACCTGTGATAATCAAGCTTGATCTGGGATGGATGGAGAGAGATGGAGAGATTTAAAAAAAGCTATTTCTTTATCACCATTGTGTCTGCTCAATATTACTCGGGGAATTTATTTGGGATTAGGAAGAGTTAAGTGAATATAGATAAATTCAGGAGGCAATATTGACTTGAGTTCTTGAAAACGTGAAGTATTGCAGCTTGTTTATGAATTTTAAGTTTTTGTGTTATCCTGCTTTATATTTGTGGGTGAAGTTGTTATATGTTTAAATTTATTACAAATATTTTGGCTAGAAAAGTGACCTAAATGCTTAAAAGAAAGCAAAATACATTGCATTAGGGTTTTAAAAAATAGAATAATTAAGGTTACTTATCTGGGAATAAATCCTAATAAATTTTGTTAGATTTTTGAGCAGAAATCTATAGAATTGCATAGTAAATTTATTGTCCTGCTTACAGTAATTTGATTTAAACTCTCTTAATTTAATTATGTAAGTTGTTGCATTAGACTTGTAGGAGGCTTCGAAACTCTCTTTTAGACGGCTTCAAAATTTCTGTTCAAATATAACATTTACTTTTGTGTCTTCTGTCCATTTTCTTCCCTAGGATGAGTTTCATGTCCTTATCTTTCATTCATCCTCTGGTTAAAAATCTTTTCAGGTTCCTCTTCCCAAGTGAATCCAGCAATGTGAACTCTAGCAGTAAAATAATGAACTCAAGGCTCTGAAAGCAACAGTTCATAGGAAGAAAGCAAGTCTTGGAGATATACTTTCTGAATGCCAGTGTGCTCTTGAACTGCTCCCATGTCTACAGCAAAGCATATGTCTTTTTTCTTTGCCATTCCTGCTGTGAGTTAGATTGAAATCTTTATTTCAGTGGATCAGAAATTTTTCATTCAGTTTAGGACATGGATTTCTGCTTTTGATGGACATGAAGTAAACAGAAATTAAAAATTAGGATGGTTTGTTAACAAAAATCAACAAAAATCAGTTAGTTTAGGGACTTCTTACTTAATTTAGTATACTAACAATCTTGTTTAATTGAAGATAGCCAATATGGAATAGTGATGAAACTATTGCATTAGGACCATGAAAGATAATGTTCAAGTCCATTCCTCAATATGAAAGCTTACTTGGGAACTTTGAACCAGTATCTATCTCAACTCAACTTACCTCTCAAATTATTTTTGGAGTTGTTTGGGAATAAAATGGAAGGACAGATTGAAATCTGAAGGGGAACTTGAGATGTAACTGCAATAAGTGAATGAATGATTGTAGAGAAGAAATGTTTTCCCTCTACCTGAGTCAAACTGACTTTAGGAAAACTGTTCCCCTCTCCCCTCCATCCCCCTGCTCCCCCCCATGTCAGCAACCAGTACAGGTAGTCCTTGACTTACAACTATTCATTTAGTGACTGTTCAAAGTTATAATGCATTGAAAAATGTGACATTACCATTTTTCACACTTATGACCATTGCAGCAATCCCATGGTCATGTGATCAGAAATTGGATGTGTGGCAACTGGTTCATGTTTATGACAGTTGCAGTGTCCCAGGATCATGTGATCAGCTTTTGTAACCTTCTGACTAGCAAAGTCAATGGGGGAAGCCAGATTCGCTTAACAACTGTGTGACTAACTTAACAACTGCAGTGGTTCATTTAACAACTGTAGCATTTTAGTGTTAATACCACTTTATAATGCCTTGGTAAGGCCACACTTGGAATATTGGATACAGTTTTGGTCGCCACGATATAAAAAAGATGTTGAGACTCTAGAAAGAGTGCAGAGAAGAACAACAAAGATGATAGGGGCCTGGAGGCTAAAACATATGAAGAATGGTTGCAGGAACTGGGTATGTCTAGTTTAAGGAAAAGGACTAGGGGAGACATGATAGCAGTGTTTCAATATCGCAGGGGTTGCCACAAAGAAGAGGGAGTCAAACTATTCTTCAAAGCACCTGAAGTAGAACAAGAAGCAATGGGTGGAAACTAATCAAGGAGAGAAGCAACTTAGAACTAAGGAGAAATTTCCTGACAGTTAGAACAATTAATAAGTGGAACAACTTGCCTGCAGAAGTTGTGAATGCTCCAACACTGGACATTTTAAAGAAGATGTTGGATAACCATTTGTCTGAAGTGGTGTAGGGTTTCCTGCCTGTGCAGGGGGTTGGACTAGAAGACCTCCAAGGTCCCTTCCAACTCTGCTATTCTATTCTATTCTATTCTATTCTATTCTATTCTATTCTATTCTATTCTATTCTATTCTATTCTGTTCTATGGGCCACTCTACAGCTGATCAGTTGGCAGTTTGGTGGTAGACCGGTGCCTCCAAAAACAAATGAGTAGACCGGTGCCTGCAAAAATAAATGGGTAGACCAATGCCTGCAAGAATACATGAGTAGATTGGTCCCTGCAAAAATAAATGGGTAGACCAATGCCTGCAAAAATACATGAGTAGACCAGTGCCTGCAAAAATAAACGGCTGGCCCAGTGCCTGCAAAAATAAATGAGTAGACCAGTGCCTGCAAAAATAAATGGCTGGCCTGGTGCCTGCAAAATTAAATGAGTAGACCAGGGCCTGCAAAAAATAAATGGGTAGACCGGTACAGCTCTGCAAGCAGTTAAAAGTCTGGTAGACCAGTACCTCTGCTAAATCCTAAAGAATTGTCACATGACCATCAAGCCATGCCCACAAAATAAGCCACGCCCACAGAACCGGTAGTAAAAAAATTTAGAACCCACCCCTGCACAACACATATTTCCATTATATATGCACAGGTCAAACAGTTATTTCAAAACTGCTAAATAATTCATTTAAGAATTGTTATCATTGAGCAAGAATCATTGGTTTCAGGGATTATTTCCTGTGGAAAGGATGGACCACTGCCTCTTTAAGAGCTGACAGAGCCATCTTTTCCTTTAAGGATGTATTTACCACTTCCTGGCTTCAACTACATGTTGTCTCTTGGGAGCTTTGATCAATCAGGAGGTATGTTTGCTTCTTTATTTATTTGTATGCCAGGTACATTGATTTTATATGCAGGTGGTTGCAAGTTGCAGTTCTGAGGACCTTGTCCGCTTCATTTGGATGAAATGACCTGAACTTTTCCTAGGTAACCATGCTAGACCATGCTTCAGTCAATTGCAATGGACCTACACAATTGTAGCATGACTTATAGCAGATATGAGTGTTTTTATCCAACACAGTCCTTTATTCAAGGGGTGTCTTTGCAGCAAGCTTGCAGATATTCTTTGGACTCACCTCAAGGATTGGATCCTATTGAATAGAGTTATAGGGCAGAGAAAAGCAACTGCTGCCCCGGAGAGCAGAGATGGAGGGGGTGTTCTGTCCCCCCACCTCACATAGGCAGACACACGAGCAAAAGACATCTACCAGTAATTTATTTTTACAAGCTGACCTGAATCCTTTGGCAGATAAAAGTTCTGGCAGTTATTTTCCGAATGCCTGCCAAGTTTCTTATCACCTCTAGAAACAGGAGTCAGCGTATCTGTAATCCGTTGCTGGGCCAACCAAGAGTTCACAAGGCACAAAAGAGTAGTCAGAAGTCATTCACAAAGTCCAAGCCTTAATTCCGAAAGATATCCCATCTGAAGCTCACTATATGCAGTTTTTGTCCATCACAGAGCCTGCAGAGCAACCCCACCCACTTTTATCCCCTGTGGGGCATGGCTCAGTGACTCAGCAATCTCTGGCCCTTCCACATTTCTTCCTTAGCTGCACACGCCTCTCCCTCCGACGCTGCCTGGGATCAATCCAAGATTGATCTTCATCACTCCCTATTAGACATGCCTTCCTCCTGGCCTTCAGCTGGAACCTGAGGCATTGCCGTAAAGGAGGGTCCTGGAGAGGGAAGCCTTGTCAGTTCCTCCCCATCACTTTCAGAGTCATCTTCCTCCATGAGGACATGCTCAGGAACCGGAGTCACAACAGGGGAGCAGGCCCCGAAAGGCTGCTCGGTCAAGCCTCGCCACGTGGCGGAAGCCGTGCATGAGCACATGCACTCGCATGCTTACATTTTCAGCAAACTGGTGGTAAAATTATTTGAAAATCACCACTGGTTTCATTGGATGTTTCTCATTCTTCCTTCTTGTAGAAATAGTTTAAGTTTGTGCCTTTAGTGTCTTGGATAATTTTCTCCTTTACAATATCAATCCACTGAATCCTTCCTACTACCCTTCTGAGTCCATCAATGTCAGCTCTTCTGAAGTTTAATATTAAAGTCTGTTTGCAGTTTCTCCTTTCCATAATTCAGATAATTCCCAGTTACCTTTACTTCATCAACCATTTCTTCTCTGTTGGTGAGATTAAATCCAGGTAGCAGACTCCCTTGTTTCCTTTTTCTACCTTTTGACAAATGAAGTTGTCTGCAAGAGTAGATAAGAAATTTCTCAGACTTCTAAGATGACACCGAATAACATTTCCAAGAAATATCTGTGTAGTTAAAATCTACCAGAATCGCTGTCTCTGCTCCCTTAATAGGTGGTCATCTGCTCCAGAAAAAATTCACCCTCCTCCTCAACTTGTCCTGAAACCTATACAGTACCAATCTCCAGTACCAAAGAAACTGTGTTTCTTTAAATTTCTCTTTCCTTTTTATTTTATTTATTTATTTATTTTTATTTATTTATTTGTCAAGCATATATAACAGGTAAAAGTATAAACATAATTTGAATACATGAAAAGAGTAAGTAAAAAGGAATATTAGGACAGGGACGATAGGCACGCTGGTGCACTTATGCACGCCCCTTACAGATCTCTTAGTAATGGGGTGAGGTCAACAGTAGACAGTCTAAGGTTAAAGTTTTGGGGGTTTGGGGAAGAAACCACAGAGTGAGGTAGTTCATTCCAGGCATTGACCACTCTGTTACTGAAGTCATATTTTCTGCAATCGAGGTTTACCTTGAGTTTGTATCTATTATTTGCTCTAGCAAATATTTTGTATGCTCTATCTAGTTAGTAGTAACTCTTACCCAGACAAGTTCTGCATGCTCCAAAACATGGTTTTCTGTAGATTCTTCATCACATCCAAGGCAACTCCCTCTCCCTTTTTGTGGACCTTATTTGTTTTATATAAGCTGTGGCTTTCCAACACTATGTACTCCTGTGTATCATGATATCATGTTACAATAATATCTGTGACATCATATTTATTTTTCTGTGCTATGATTTCCAGTTCATGTTCCCCAGGTTTGTGAATTGGTATAAAGCCAGCTTGGTCTAGAGTTGGCATTCCTTACTGGCTTGCCTCTTATATTGCTTTGTCTATTTCTTTCCCTATGTCATATCTTTTAGTTTCTGACTGTAGGACCACTTTCTCTCATCCTCACTTCTGAACTGTATCTGTGGTATTTATTACTTTCTCTTCTTTGAACTAGTTTAAAGTGTTCTTGAGGAGTATGGCAAGCTCAACCTTCCACATCCTTCTAAGATGCAATTCATCTCTTGCCAGTATTCTGTCTTGATGGCAAATCAATCTTCTGGCACTTATAAAAGCTAACCGGTAGATTGTAACTCTGTGTATGTGCACGGCACAAGCTGAAGCCCCATCCAGTTACTAAAACTGATAGATGACATCTTTAAAGCATCTCAAAGTAAAACACATGGTTGCTTTTAGAAGTGGAAGAAGAGGCAGGACTTCACAAAGTAGCTTTGTTAAGGTGCTTTGCAGAAATATCATTGAAGAAAAACATTCCTGCTGAAGCTTTAAATGACCTATTATAATGCTCTGGAGTCATCTTTGAAAACTCAGCAGGACTTTGATAATCCACAGCTTAAATTGCATAGTTCTTTCTTTCTTTCTTTCTTTCTTTCTTTCTTTCTTTCTTTCTTTCTTTCTTTCTTTCTTTCTTTCTTTCTTTCTTTCTTTCCTTCCTTCCTTCCTTCCTTCCTTCCTTCCTTCTTTCCTTCCTTCCTTCCTTTCTTATTTTATTTGTCAAGCATGTATAAGATTACAGATATAAGTATAAACATGATTATGAATACATGAAATGGTTTACCAGGAATAATTTCAAACGTTGGGCTTAACAGTTACAAAATAAAAATGGAAACCTTTTCTTTTCTTTTTTTTAAAGGTGAGAATAACATCACCATTTATTTAATTTGCTTTCTTCCCTCAGCCAAAATGATTCTTTGATTAGACTCAACCATTTATAATGATATGGCTAATAATTATAATATTTCAATCAGGTGATACAGATTTAAAACATGAAATGGAAGCGTGTACTAATACTAATAACTATTCATATGGCATTCTGCTGGGCCATTAAGCTGTACTTTGGAACAGTTTTTGCCCAAAGTATGTAGCAATCTTTTTTAAGACTGAAGAAGTGGATGAGATTTATGATATCCCCCCACTGAAAATTTATGCTCTCTCCCTCCAATTTTAAATTTTATAAAGGTCTTCTGATTGCAGGTGAAAAATTCAGGTTAGATTGAAAGAGTTTTAACGGTATAAAAATTGAATCAGTAAAATGAACATTTGCTTTCTGGGCATAATCCATATATGCTTGGATTGCATTTTGAAATCAGGGAAAAAATTTGTTTGTGATGAGCTTCAGGATTTTGTCTCAAGTATCTAGAAATTCTATCTATCATACATCTATCATCTCTCTCTCTCTCTCTCTCTCTCCCCCTCTCTCTTTCTCTCTCTCTCTCTTTCTCTTTCTCTCTCTCTCTCATCAGATTTATGCAGTCACCCAACTCATATTTATATTATGAAAAGGTTGGTATATGGCTTAAATCCCTTTAGTTTTTGTTTTTTTAAAATAAAACCTCCCTGTCACTGATACAATTGCTATGAATATTTAAAGGAAAAGATTGCAAGAAATATTCTTAAAATACAACGTTGTTTCTGCAGCTTAAGTGGGATTTACAAATTATGTGAATCTTAACTTTTCTGTCCAATAAAGTTGGTATTCAAACCACAAAGCTCCCTGAAAATATAAACCTATTGACTTTTTGAATGGTAAAAGAGATTTTAAGGATCAAAAAGGACTTTAAGTAGACTTTGTGCAATAAAGAGAATGAGAGAAGGAAGACTGTTATATTAAAATAATTCTGTGCAAAATGCATATTTGTGGATATATTTATATGTGTCAGATGTGCTTCATTATAGTATTTCTATATGCCCATGACTACCAGTGGTGAAATCCTCAGCGGTCTCCTACTGGTTCTCTGCACGTGCATGAACAGTGCGTGCCAAACGCGCGCTTCACGCACATGAGCACCACAGGTGCTACTGCGCAGCATCGGAAAAGGAGCCTTTTGAAGGTAAGTAGAACAGCGAGGGGGTAAACAGCTGTGCTGTGCGATTTAGATTCACTAGAAACTTACTTTTGAAGGTAAATAGAACAGTGAGGGGGAGGGTGATCAGCTGTGTCGTGAATATAAATTGTGCGGCACAGCTGATCATCGGAAATACCGGTTCGGATGAACTAGTAGCATTTTTTTACTACTGGTTCACCTGAACCAGTAGCTTTTATTACTACCGGTTCACCCGAACCGGTGCAAACCGGTAGCATTTCACTTCTGATAAACTGGTATTCAATTCAAACTCAAAATAACGATTTGGTATACTAGTGCTCAAATTGGTCATTTTTTGACACCACGATAAAAGAAGAGACATACAATTAATGATTTTTCTCATACGTTAACCTTGTAAATAGGATACCTAAACATATAATCTCTTGGAATAACAATTGTATTGTGGCATTTTTCTCCTTGGATAAAATTTCCTAAATAGGAAACAAAAATTGTTTGAGAGAGGAGTGAAGGAATCCATTTATGTCGAAGTGGAATATCCTTCCCTCAATAGAGGTGGAGGCTTCAGACACAACCTGTTCTTTCATCAGTCTCCAGGAAGATTAAGATCACAGGTTCACCAGGGAGGCCATACTTAACAACACACCTAAAGATTCAAGAGTTGGAACATTTACATCCCAATGAGAATCTGCCTAGTCACCTGAGGAGCCTATTCAGATTAGGTGAGAAATGAAACCCCGCTGGAGGGCATATATAAGGTCCCCCTAACTACCTTACCCAGACTGAAGAAGCTACTTCGATAACCAGTGAAATGTTTCAAATAAACAAAAAAGAAGTCCAGTTGCATTGACTCAACTTCCAGTCTCTTGTCAGAGTTAACCTTTTGGGTTACATATAGAAACACATGCACATAAACATGGAGAGGACTGTGTTTTCCTTAGATAAAGGCTGGAGATCACAGCAGGAGCTGGAAAGTGAAGGAGGAATGAGCAAAGGTTATCTGTTGCACCTGTTCAACAGAAAAATATGGTTTCTACAGTATCTCCATAGTTGTCAGTTTAGCTCTTGCAAATTCTTGCTGACTTCTTTTGTTTGGGATTATTTTTGTTTTGTTATGTTTAGTGGAATTATACTTTATATCGATGCATCAGGTAGACAAGGAGGTAAGACATACTAAACTGATGGACCTGAGGAATAATTTACATGATAGATACCTTATTTTTGATGGAACTACAAAGAATGCTCAAAGACATTTAATAGAAGGTAGAAGGTAACAGTTTATATGTTTCTGACTCTCTTATAGAGAGGTAGGACAATTATTTGTACTGTGTGATGCTTGAGTTATGCTAGGAAAGCCCTTGCACAGTTTTGTGTTCTGCACCAATTGCACCCATTCCTGAATCATGACAGTCTGCTCAGTTACTCAAATCCTGGCCATCTCCTAATTAGTCTACTCTAACATGCACTACATGGGCTTGCTCTTGAAGTATATCTGGAAGCTGGTATAAAATGCAGTGACATGTGAAGTTTCATGTGCCCCTACATGTGTATTGAGCCACAGTGGCACAGTATTTAGAGTGTAGCACTGCAGGCTATTTCTGCTGACTGCTGGCTGCCTGCAATTTGGCAGTTCAAATCTCACCAGACTCAAGGATGACTCAGCCTTCCATCCTACCGAGGTGGATAAAATGAGGACCCAAATTGTTGGGGACAATATGCTGACCCTATAAAACTGCTTAGAGAGGTCTGTAACTGTAAAGTGGTATATAAGTCTAAGTGCTATTGCTATTGTTATTCATACATAAGAGTTCTGCTCTGTGAGCTGCAGTGGTTACTAGTTTGTCTTTGGATGCAATTCAAGGTGCTGTTTCTGACATTTAAAGCCTTCTTTGGAATGGGGTTAGGTTATTTGAGGGACTACCACTTCCCAATTAAATCTAACCATCCCATCAGATCAGGCAGGAGAGGTATATTGTGGATTCTGTCTGCTAAGGAGTTCCATCTGATGAGTCTAGATGAGCATTTTTGGTTGGTGCATCTGCCCTTTGAAGCATCATTCATCCGAAACTGAAATTGGCCTCAACTCTTATTGTTTGGTTTGTGTCATGCAACATCAAAGTCTTATTTTTCACCACCAATTCATTGTATTCCGTTTCTGTATCACTTTGCAACTTTAACAAAAATCAGCATAACAAAAAATGTCCTTATGTTTTGTGTGCCTTTTTCTTCATACCTATTTTTCCCCAAATGTATTTTAAGAGGTTTTTTTTACCTTAATATATGTTTGTTTCATTAATATACTCTATTGTTCAGAGAACTGCATGATGATATTCTGAAAATGGCACTGCTGAAAGACAATTACTTGCTAAAGTTAAATGAGTCTTGGATGTTATTTATATATTTAAATTTGATGCAAGGGATCGTACATGTCAGCTTCCTGGCTTACCTCACAATTGCTATGAAGTTTTGGATTCTAGAGCCTAATTAAGGGAGTGGTTGCTTAGCCAAAATTCTCCTATTTTGGTCTACTACTTTTTTGAGTTGTTTGTGCAAAAAGATCAGCAGCAGATGACTAGAAGCTCAGCTACTATCTAGCTATCAGTCTTGTGATGCCAAATCATTTAAATCTGATACATCTGATAACTTTAATCTGAAACTGCAAACTCTCTTGAGAGTTGTCTTCTATATGTCTTCTACAGTGCCACCATGTCTGTTTATATCAGTAGATCTTTCCTTTTGTCAACTCTTTGTTCAAACTTCTATTTCTCTCTCAGCAATGTGATTTTGTAAATCTCTCTTCCCATGTAAGTGAACAAGATATTGCTTTCCTGATAAGAATAAAATGAACTGTCATGGTCTTTCATCCCATGCTGGCGGGTTTCACTCCATTGCTCATGGCTGAAACTTAAAGCAGAAAAGATACCTGTTTGCTCATTGCAGTTTTGCCCAAGTGACAGTTTTGTCACCAGTGAGAAATGAATATTTATATGTGTGGCAAAGCTGATCCATTGGTAAGCTTTTGGGAAACAAAACATTCTGCACACATATGATTATGATTGAGGCCTCTTGACTTATTATACCTTTTACTATGCAGAACTATAGTAAAATGGAAAAAAAGAAATAAAAAGGAAAAAGGGAATAGAAAAGAGATTTATAAGATGCAAATAGTATTCAATTTACAACTACAATGAAGATTGGAATTTGGCTTGTTGAGCAAAATGGACAGCACTTGTGGCTACAGTTGTTAAGTGATCTCCAGAATCATTCAACAGACAGAAAGTCAAAGGATTTCAGCTCCATGTGCAAGTAGGGAATTCCTCCAAAATCCTGCAGGAATGCAGCTTAGATAGGAAAGATCTGATCTGGAAGATCTAATTTCTGAAGTCCTTCTGAGAAGTACACATAGGGGAAAGGAACATCTTCAAAGGCTGCAGAAATGGAGCTCCATTTCTTCAGCCCAGTGGAGAAGTTCATTCTCTCCATGAGCAGAAGAGAATGCCTCCAATAGTCTGCAAGAATGGAGCCCTGGATCTCAGAGTTCAGCTCCTCTTGGCAGGCAGTTCTTTCAGCCAGCCCCCAAAGATGAAAGAGTATCTTCCTGGCAGCTGGCAATAGCTTGTAACCTTCCTTGCTGTCTTCTTCATTGATTATTTGCAGATGACACTAAGCTAGCAGGAATAGCCAACACTCCAGAAGATTAGCTTAAGATACAGAAGGATCTTGACAGACTTGAACATTGAACTCTATCTAACAAAATAAAATTCAATGGTGAAACAAGTAAGGTTCTACATTTAGGCAAGAAAAACCAAATGCACAGGTATAAAACAGGTAATACTTGGCTCAACAGTATCCTGTGAGAAGGATCTTGTAGTCCTAGTGGGCAATCACGTAAATATGAGCCAGTAATGTGCTGCAGCTGCCAAAAAAGCCAATGCAGTCCTAGGCTCCATTAAAAGAAGGATAAAATCAAGATCATGTGAAGTGTTAATACCACTTTATAATGCCTTGGTAAAACCACATTTGGAACACTGCTTCCAGTTTCGGTTGCCACAATGCACCAAAAAAGATGTTGACATTCTAGAAAGAATACAGAAAAGAGCAACAAAGGTAACTATGGAACTGGAGGCTAAGACATATAAAGAGCAGTTACAGAAATTGAGTATGTCTAGTTTAAGGAAAAGAAGGACTGGGGTAACATGCTAGCAGTGTTCCAATATCTAAGGGGCTGCCACAAAGAAGAATGAGGTCAACCTATTCTCCAAAGCACCTGAATGCAGAACAAGAAGTAATGGATGAAAACTAACCAAGGAGAGAAGCAACCTAGAACTAAGAAGAAATTTTCTGACAGAACAATTAATCAGTGGGGCGACTTGCATCCAGAAGTTATGAGTGCTCTAACACTGGAAGGTTTTAAGAAGAGATTGGACAACCATTTGTCTGAAGTGGTATAGGGTATCTTGCCTGAGCAGCGGTTTGGACTAGAAGACCTCCAAGATCCCTTCCAAATCTGTTATTCTGAAAATTGCAAATGGCAATAAAATGATCATGGGGCACTTGGCAACCAGTCATAAGTGCAAACAGGTTGCCAAGCACCCAAAATGTGGTCATGTAACTGCGAGGGGGGGGGCAGTGGCACAACATATCATGATGGCTGGATTTTCTTTACCTGTGTTTAAAACTGAATAAGCATTTTCAAGTAATGTTAAATTAGTACTACAGGTAAATATGGAATGCGAAGCATATCTCACTGGAACATTCAGTTTTTATTTTTCCTTTCCTTTTGTTCTTGTTCCATTACAATCTAGTCTTTCTATTATATTACCAATTAATGTTTAGCATTCTGAGACTTTTTGAATGAACTGTAGCTAGCTGTTCAGCAAGCAGACAGTTCAGCAAGCAAACAGTCAACTTTAGTAGACTTAGCAAAAAGCATCTAGTATCATTCATCTGGTATATCAGTACATTCATTATATACCAACAGGTGTACACTTTTTTCAGTATGTTTTTCAGTGTTTTTATGTTTGGGTTCATTCTCCATATCACAGTTTCATTAGCAAGTATATTAATTGCAAACAGGTTCTGTCTATTCACTATTCAAATATATAAATCCCTTTCTCCAATGCAAATTATAAATGAAGGACAAGAAAAATTTAGGAGAGTAATAATGACAAATCAATGGTTTCATACATAAATAATTACATACACTACATAAAGTATGCTGACGTCTGACTCTGAATCACATGAGGGTTGTTTCAGGCTATGCACATAGTTGCTAAGGAGTTATTTACTACAACTAAACAGATAACAAGATCATAAATCAACATCTGTGCAAAGAATGCTTGCCAAATAAATCTGTTTGAAGTTCAAGCAGCAATAAAATGGTCCAAATTCATTCCAGGAATGATACAGCCTATTTCTATAGTCAGCCAGTCCCATAGTCAAGGGTTCAAGAGCAAAGAAATAGAGGAAAAACAGTCATGAGCTGCAATTCCAAATACTTGATTTCAACAAAGGCAAAACAGCTACATAAATCTACTTGGTAGCTGGCTGCAGTTACTTAGGCCTCATCTTGTCTAGTGAGGAGCCTCATTGAATAGTGTTGCTCTGCTCATTGCCACATGAATTTTGCCTTATTAGCCAACTGCTGCAACTGATCAGAAAATGCCTGTAGTTGATCATGCTGTTCAGATGAATCATGGCTTCAGAATTCCTGAGGTTGACAATCTACAGGCTCAGCTGGAGCAACATTGTCAGACTCAGTGTAAGTTTCTGAATCTGAACTGTGGCCAATGACAATAAGTCGATGCTAAGCAATAGCACTTACACTTCACTTGTATACCATTCCATAGTGCTTTACAGCACTGTCCGAGAGGTTTACAAATGTCAGCATATTGCCCCCAACAATCTGGTTCCTCATTTTACTGATCTCAAAAGGATGGAAGGCTGAGTCAATCTTGGGCTGATCAGGATCAAACTGCTAGCGGTGGACAGAGTTAGTCTGCAATACTGCATTCTAACCACTGCATCACCTATTGGCCAATATAGCACCTCCTATTGATCAATATTGAGAAAGGGAGGAAGAGGAAAATCCAGCAAATACAATCCAACCAGTTTGATCATTATAATTTTGCCACTGGAAATTTTGTTTGTTTGTTTGTTTGTTTGTTAGTAGATTTTTGTCTTGCCTTTATTATTTTTATAAATAATCCAAGATGGCCAACATACTTAATACTCCTTCCTTCTCCTGTTTTCCTCACAACAACGCTATGTGATGGATTGGGCTGAGAGAGAGTGACTCACAAACTTTGTGTATGACGTATAAAACTTCAGTATGCTCTCATAAACTCAAATCATATCCCTCTCTTATTATGAGATGTTGTTTCTATAGCCCATTACTTTCACTTTAGAATGTAAAGAACAAGTGTGTTAAATTTTCAGAACAGAATTCAAAAGCGATATACATATATTTCTAAGAACTCTTGGATCTCAAACTAAAGTGAGCAATTGTGGAAAACAGCATGGATTAATGCAACCAGCTGAAATTCTGATGAGATAGATGATTACCTATGGAGTTCTAATGTCAAAGCTGGAACTGCAGGACTCAAAATGTCATTCTGCATAAAAGTTTTCAAGAGCCTGCATACAAATTTCCCATTCTTAAGAAAATCAGTAACACTGAAACATGCATATTTCATGCTAGGAGATATGAAAGCTCCTGAAAATGAAACAGAAAGAAAGTAGCAATCAAAATAATCAGAATTTCCACAGGTGAAAAAGTGCATATTAGGATGAGATACAAGGTCACTCATTTACTGTCATCATATCTGGCAGTTAGACATGAAGAAATGTCATGAATGAAAAAAAGGGAATGTGAATAGCTAGCTGTACATTGTTAAAATTATCCTCACTCTGCAATGGGTATGTATGAAATCAAATAAGCAGGAAAGGATTAATTTTTTTTCTACATTTAGACCACTTATCCAAATTAGGTTTAATAAGCATGCGCACATACATGCACAAATGCACACACGGAGAGATATACACACTACATATTTCTAATGGTTTATTTTTATTTGATCATTCAGTATGGTTGTGAAGGACTCAGAAAATGAGGAACAGCATTAGGCTGTCACATTTTTCTTGAGGTGGTTGAGTGGAAGTGAAGGTCTACAACTGTCCACTCACATATGTCAAAGCCCTGTTTAGATGTGGCAAATTAACATATTGACACATTGTCTGGCTGCTAAGTAGGGATGGGTGAAGCCCTTAAGCTTTCAACTAACATTGCTAAAATCATCAAACAATAACTGACGGTGTCAGTAAAACTTGTTAATAAATTTATCCTGGGGATACCAATTTCACTTTGAAGATCAAGTATGACACACAATTACCTTAGGCTGTTTGCAGGAATTCCCAAAGCCTTAGAAAGTAAAATTACCCTCACCCATCCCCACTGTTTTGAATTCATATTTAGATTATAAATTTAATTATTCTAAAAGATTTGCTAACTGAAATTTCTAGAAAGTGTGACTTCTTGTAGTTTGGAGGGGGGGGTGTTTCTTAGACATTTTGCACTCCCATCTTTTCAGCTAGCAATGCTGAGTTTCAGCTGTACTGTAATGAGGTAAGCTTGTAATGGGTATTTAAGGGCCTTTTGGCCAACTCTGCAAGACTGAATGGTGCCACCATGCACATGACCATATTAGGCCATGTTACTGAACTCAGCAAAATGACTTTAAAATATCAGCTATCAATATCATACAAAAGATTGTAAAGGTGTCCCACTGAATAAACTCTTTGTGCTAGATCTCAGTAATGATATGCCTCTATAGTCTGATCCTTTATGAACACTACAAAAAATGACAGGCTGGTTTTTCAATAGATGTGTGACTATGGTAGTAGAACCAAATATGCTGTCATGCATCTCATTTTCTCTTCCCCCCTCCCTCCCCCTCCCCCCTCTCTCTGACACTAACTAATGGAATGGAAACAATAATTGATTGACCCCTTCTGAAACGAACACCATTCTTTGCGTTAAAGTCTTTTTTTATGATTCTGAAATGGAAAATAAATGAAAGCATCACTTAGCCTTCTGCTAATATTTTCTGCTCTGTGGTTGGTTGCTCTTACTTTGACTTTAATTACCAGACCAACCTTAAGTCCATCTGGAGTTTTCATCTCTGTCCATCATGGATTTTGGCTGAGGAGGAACCAGTTCATGGTTGGTTAGTGCCAATGGATTATGGTTATCCCAAAGGTGATATTTCTAAAGACAAGTGGACTTTGTTTTTCCTTGAAGATGTTTTGCTTCTCCTCCAAGAAGCTTCTTCAGTTCAGTTCTTCTTCAGAACTGAAGAAGTCTCTTGGATGAAAAGTGAAATAATTTCAAGGAAAAACAAAGAAGTCGTGTTGCCTTTTGAAAAAGCACCTTTGGGACATCAAAATGAAAATTTCCAGAATGGAAAGCTAAGCATGAAATTTCTTATCTGACTTTGTTTAATTTCATTTCCTAGTCTGCCATAGAGCAATGTAAAAAGGGTTTACATTGAAAATCCAGTGGTCTGGGAAAAAAAATAACTGCTATGTTTCCTAGTCCATTTCGGTTAACACAACAAAATACAAACAATTATATTACTAACTGTAGTCCAATGTTTCATCTTTTTAAAGTGTCTAATTTGAGCAACATTTAGAATTCCAGTATCCCTCTTGTGGCTAATTGTTGGACATTTCTTTTCCCCCACTTGCAGAGACTTTTAAAAATTTTCCTGAATAGCAAACAGACTGACCTTTTCATATTTTAGAAATTCTAGTGAATTATTCCAGCACTGATTTTTCCCAATTATAGTTATTTATAGAATACTGGCCCATATGGAAACAACAGTTTCTGAAGAATACTATTCCTATAAATATAACTACTCTGTAATTATCTTGTGGCTGATTCATTGTA
The DNA here is from genome assembly GCF_059756535.1 of Pantherophis guttatus. Taxonomy (NCBI): domain Eukaryota; kingdom Metazoa; phylum Chordata; class Lepidosauria; order Squamata; family Colubridae; genus Pantherophis; species Pantherophis guttatus. The sequence goes on along the minus strand of NC_142065.1, from coordinate 31,005,390 downwards.
TAGAAAGAACAAGGACAGTCACAAATGCCTCCATTATTATTCTTGGAGATATAATCTCCATGTAATATTTAACCCTTGGTAAACTCATTCTCATGATTATATCATGAAAATATGAAAGTAAGATAGATTGCCTTCTTTGTAGAAGTGTAGATAATGTTATGCATTTTATTTTTTTTCCTACTCGACCAGACTGCCCCAGATTAGTAGTTCCATGAATATTATTCAGTTCTTCATACTGAAGGTTATAATTTCAACTCATCTGCTTTGAAAGAAGAGACTTGGGTCAATAAACATGGCAAGCCTGCCACAAGCTCTTACTAAATACAATATATACAATTTTATATATACAGTCAGGTCCAGAAATATTGGGACATCGACACAATTCTAACATCTTTGGCTTTATACACTACCACAATGGAGTTGGAATGAAACAAACACAATGTGCATTAACTGCAGACTGTCAGCTTTAATTTGAGGGTATGTACATCCAACTCAGGTGAAAGGTGTAGGACTTACAGCAGTTTTTATATGTGCCTCCCACTTGTTAAGGGACCAAAAGTAATGGGACAATTGGCTTCTCAGCTGTTCCATGGCCAGGTGTGTGATATTCCCTCATTACCCCAATTACAATGTGCAGATAAAAGGCCCAGAGTTCATTTCAAGTGTGTTATTTGCATTTGGAATCTGTTGCTGTCAACTCTCAAGATGAGATCCAAAGAGCTGTCACTATCAGTGAAGCAAGCCATCATTAGGCTGAAGAAACAAAACAAACCCTTCAGAGAGATAGCAAGAACATTAGGCATGGCCAAAACAACTGTTTGAAACATTCTCAAAAAGAAGGAATGCACTGGTGAGCTCAGCAACACCAAAAGACCCGGGAGACCACGGAAAACAAGTGTGGTGGATGACCGAAGAATTCGTTCCCTGGTGAAGAAAACACCCTTCACAACAGTTGGCCAGATCAAGAACACTCTCCAGGAGGTAGGTGTATGTGTGTCAAAGTCAACAATCAAGAGAAGACTTCTCCAGAGTGAATACAGAGGGTTCACCACAAGATGTAAACCATTGGTGAGCCTCAAAAACAGGAAGGCCAGATTAGAGTTTGCCAAACAACATCTAACAAAGCCTTCACAGTTCTGGAACAAGATCCTATGGACAGATGAGACCAAGATCAACTTGTACCAAAGTGATGGGAAGAGAAGAGTATGGAGAAGGAAAGGAACTGTTCATGATCCTAAGCAAACCACCTCATCAGTGAAGCATGGTGGTGGTAGTGTCATGGCGTGGGCATGTATGGCTGCCAATGGAACTGGTTCTCTTGTATTTATTGATGATGTGACTGTTGACAAAAGCAGCAGGATGAATTCTGAAGTGTTTCGGGCAATATTATCTGCTCACATTCAGCCAAATGCTGCAGAACTCATTGGACAGTGCTTCACAGTGCAGATGGACAATGACCCAAAGCATACTGCAAAAGCAACCAAAAAGTTTTTGAATGGACAGAAGTGGAATGTTATGCAATGGCCAAGTCAATCACCTGACCTGAATCCCATTGAGCATGCATTTCACTTGCTGAAGACAAAACTGAAGGGAAAATGCCCCAAGAACAAGCAGGAACTGAAGACAGTTGCAATAGAGGCCTGGCAGAGCATCACCAGGGATGAAACCCAGCGTCTGGTGATGTCTATGCATTCCAGACTTTAGGCTGTGATTGACTGCAAAGGATTTGCAACCAAGTATTAAGAAGGGAAAGTTTGATTTATGATTATTATTCTGTCCCATTACTTTTGGTCCCTTAACAAGTTGGAGGCACATATGCAAACTGCTGTAAGTCCTACACCGTTCACCTGAGTTGGATGTACATACCCTTAAATTAAAGCTGGCAGTCTGCAGTTAAAGCACATTGTGTTTGTTTCATTCCAACTCCATTGTGGTGGTGTATAGAGCCAAAGATGTTCGAATTGTGTCGATGTTCCAATATTTCTGGACCTGACTGTATTTGCACTGCAATCCTAAATGTTGAAGTGGGGTTTTTTTTTGCAATTGAATAGCTCTGGATTTAATGTGGCTTTCAGGTACTGAGGAAAGGACTGGAGTATATTTGATTTGGGGTGAGGCTATAATTGGTCTGCTAACAGGTATAACCTCAATTGTTGAAAAAAATGGAAGTTCACATAGCTAGACTTATACCAGCAACCAACTTTTTGTGTAATGTATATATTTGATTTCAGTTTCATAGCATTAGAGGTTTTCAGCAAACTGCTTTAATAATTTAACCATTATATTTCCTCCACTCATTTTCCTACTTCTTTTTAGCTCTGTCAGACCCTAGTGTCATTTTCTTTCCACCACGTCTAAGTCACGTTGCAACGAAAAAAAAAGGAACTGAAAATAATATAAACTGCAGAAGACATTGGAAAGGAATGGAAGATTGTCAAACAATCTTCTCTATCTGTTTCTTTGTACAAATGCCTCTAAAATTTGAAGATTTAAAGATAATAGACCATAATCATGGCTGTCATTTTGGCAGAGGTTGCCAGAGTCTCATTAACTCATTCTTTGTGTTTGCCAGAGAAGGTGTGCAACTCTTCGGGAAATTATTTACAATTATGCTGTTAAGAGCAGTTGACTAATTTCATCTATTAATTAACACAACTTTCATAAGCAGACAGCTATGAATATAATTTTAGATACATGTCACCCTAGTGACAGGTCTTTTTCTGAGCATTACAAAAATGCCTTCTTAAAAGCTGTTTAGAGGACTGAGTATTAAAACAATGTCAGTCTAGAAATCTAGTTTCGTTTACTGAATAGTTTTATCCTTTAAGAAATTTAAGATGGTGTACATATATATATCAAAGCCAAGCCCTTAAACATTCTGTCTGTGAAGTACTTAGCAAGGTTTGAATATAACTACCTTGCTTAGCACTTAGGTTCATATAAAGATGCATTTCTTAATCATAATCTAAAAAAATAAGAATCCCTAAACCTGTGAAAAAATGGCACAGAAGGAAAATGCTTGATTTACAGGGATTAATTAGAAATAAATATCACAGATTTTCTGCACTCCATAGCTTCAAACCTAAAGCGTGAAATTGCAATAAATAGTGGATACTTATTGTTTTATGTTTCTTCTGAAATTTGAGAGAAACAATGACATTATTTAATGTAAATGAGCAATACATCCTTCCTGCCTTCCTCTAAGTCAGTGTTTCTCAACCTTGGAAGCTTGAAGATGGGTGGGCTTCAACTTCCAGTATCCCCCAGCCAGCAGCGCTGGCTGGGGGATTCTTGGAGTTGAAGTCCACCCATCTTCATACCAAGGTTGAGAAACACTGCTCTAAGTCATACAAAGAAAATAGTATAATAACATGAAACCAGGAAGCATGAGAAGAACCACAAGTGAAGGAACAATCATGGCATCATCTCAGTAATCACAACACACAACACAGTATCAACAGTAGAGATCTTCAAATTTCTAGGTTCTACCATATCTCAAGACCTAAAATGGACACCTAACATCAAAAACATCATCAAAAAAGCACAACAAATAATGTTCTTTCTGCGCCAACTCAGAAAGCTCAAACTGTCCAAGGAGCTGCTGATCCAGTTTTACAGAGGAATTATTGAGTCTGTCATCGGCACCTCTATAACTGTCTGGTTTGGTTCTGCAACCCAACAAGACAGGCACAGACTTCAGACGATAATTAGAACTGAAAAAACAATTATTACCAACCTGCCTTCCATTGAGGACCTGTATACTGCACGAGTCAAAAAGAGGGCTGTAAAAATATTTTCGGACCCCTCGCATCCTGGACATAAACTGTTTTAACTCCTACCCTGCAAATGATGCTATAGAGCCCTGCACACCAGAACAACTAGACACAAGAACAGTTTTTTCCTGAACGCCATCACTCTGCTAAACAAATAATTCCCTCAACACTGTCAAACTGTTCACTAAGTCTGCATTACTATTAATCTTCTCATTCTTCCTATCACCCATTTCCTCCCACTTAGACAGTATGACTGTAACTTTGTTGCTGGTATCCTTAAGATTTATACTGACTGTTTCCTAATATGATTTGATTGCTTATTTGTTCCCTATGACTATCATTAATTGTTGTACCTTATGATTCTTGATGAATGTATCTTTTCTTTTATGGAGTGTATGCACCAAGACAAATTCCTTGTGTATCCAATCACACTTGGCCAATAAGGAATTCTATTCTATTCTATTCTATTCTATTCTATTCTATTCTATTCTATTCTATTCTATTCTATTCTATTCTATTCTATTCTATTCCATTCCATTCCATTCCATTCTAATAGCTGTATTAAAATTGACTAAAGATACACTATAATATAGATGCTAAAATAGTGCACTGTGATTTATGTAAAAGATTTGGCTTTACTGTTAACATAACCAGCAGAGCCACACTCTTGGAGAAGTCTTAGAAAATTGGGAGTGGGGAAATTCTTAGGGAATTTCATGGTGTATTGGCTTTTTATATTTTTCCTTTTTTTAAAGTTGCTTTTACAGTTATTTGTGAGACATCCTGGGTTGTGTTACATAAGACAAGGGCTTCACCATATCTTTTGAATTTACTCGACATCACTGATGTTGAAGAAAAAGCAAACAAAAACAAAACAAAAAAGGACAAAAAAATTGGAAAAACACCTTTGTTTGGAATCTTTTACATATTACAAAATTAAACCCATACTACAAAGATTCTAGGCTCATAGACAATAATGATAACTATGGTATTGACAAATAATGCAAATGTATCTAATTGAAATAAAGAGCATATCAGATCTGCATAAATTATGTATTACTTCTATTTACAATTTCTACTAGGAAATAATAAAAAAAGTGTTTCACTCACAGCTCTAATTGTAATTCTAAGCATAAAAAAGAATATGATATTTTTATATTCCCACCTAAATTTGATAAATAAATAAATAAATAAACAATAAATAAATAATAGATTAAAATTAAAATCTATATTTTGGTTTACATTCAAGAAGCCTCAGAGAATTATCTCTTGGACTAAGGATGCTTTGCTTTGATGGTTTGTGAATCCCTGTTCTATAAAGGAAGCTTTATATCTATCAAGAAATAAAATAAAAAGATGCAATAATATTAATCATTCTGGAAATGTATGACTAGAAAAATGTAATGATAAAGGGACACCTACAAAATGTGTTTCATATTAACTGTGAGTTACTGCTTGCATTTACTCTGTGCATTAACAAAAATTGTCAACATAAATCATGGTAGGCTGTGAATTTGTTTTTGTCTCCTGAGTGTTTGTCGAAGAAAGGTAGCTATTTTAGAGACTCTTCGTTGCTGGCATGATCATAACAATTGGAACATTGCCACCATGATTATGGGAATAGTAGTTGGTCTTGTCTTGTTACGGTTTTTATATTTTATGCATACAAGGGCATCTTAAGGACTGCTCATGGTACAAAATTCTAGTATATATTTGGGCTGAATTTTTAAGCATTATTTCTCTCCTAGTTTTGAAAAAATTATTAACACGTCACCTTTACAGCATGACATGTGGGAAGGTCCCTCCTGAACTTTTGAACTTCTTGCTCCACCCATTATGCAGCTATGGCCTATGTTCCCTCTTATCAACTATTCCCTAGACAGCATCTCTTTCTCACTCTCCCAAGGTCTTCTGTCTCTCTGTCTGTCATCTATCTATCTATCTATCTATCTATCTATCATCTATCTATCTATCTATCTATCTTCTATCTATCTATCATCTATCTATCTATCTATCTAGCTGTCTGTCTGTCTGTCTGTCTGTGGTGAGCAGTGGTTAGAATGCAGTTCTGCAAGCTACTTCTGCTGACTGCTGGCTGCAGTTCAGCAGTTCAATTCTCACTGGCTCAAGGTTGACTCAGCCCTCCATCCTTCTGAGGTGGGTAAAATGAGGACCCAGATTGTAGGGGGCAATATGCTGACTCTATAAACTGCTTAGAGAGTGCTGTAAAGCACTACAAAGTGGTATATAAGTCTAAATGCTATTGCTATCTATCTATCTATCTATCTATCTATCTATCTATCTATCTATCTATCTATCTATCTATCTATCTATCTATCCATCCATCCATCCATCCACTCTCTCTCTCTCATCACTCTCATCACTCTCATCTCTCTCATCACTCTCTTCTCAGAACTAGGCAATTTATCAAAGAGATAATTTTACAATCACTCACTTGTGCCTCTCTTGGTTTTGGAAATGGGAAAACAATTGTCCTATCTGTTTTATATCTCTATATATTGGATAGGACTGCAATCTAAGTAAAAGTTAAACAGGTTTATAAGTGCAAACAGCTGGTTTAAATCCCATTTCCCCACTGTACATACAATCTGGTTGTGCAGTTTGACACTGAGGCCATACCTGGGTATAATCTCAATTGTATCTTATTTCTGTATAATGCATATATTTACAGTTACAGGGAAGAGAATGATACATTTTAGAACTACAGTATGTACAAATGGCCTCTTAAACATTGTCTCTTTACAAGGAAACGAGCGTGAAAGTAAACATATCACAGAAATTCTCCTGGGGAAAGAGATTATTCAGAGGAAAGATTCATTGTAAAGAATCCTTTACATTAATAGATCCTTTACATTAATAGATCCTTTACATTAAAGGATTATGTAAATGTAAAGAATTAAAACAGTACTTAACTAAATTGTACACACACACACACACACACACACACACACACACAGTGTTTAAAAAGAAGTTCCTATATAGACTATAATTCTAACTAAAAAGAATTCTTGGATATCAGTCTTGTCTATGCATCATAACATAATTCCTCAAATCTGGATTTTAAGGTTCATATCTTAAATTTGATATACAGTATATCCATTATCTTGATTTAATACAGTGTATTTTTTTATTATAGAGGTTTTGTTTGAAGTGACTTGGTCTATGTTAACTAAGCAGTTAGAGGTTAAAGTGGAACAATGTACGTACCTTTGGATTAGAAAAATGGATATGAACTATAATATCATAATCTTTTATTGATTTATTGGAAAATATTCATTTATGATATTTCAGGTTTATTTTTTATCCATTTGCATTTCACTACCCATGCCTGACTTTTGTTTATATCGTTTCTTTATTTGAGTCTTTCAAAACTATATAATAATAAAGTGAAAAATAGAAGTGAAAGAAAAAAAGAATTAAAACAGAATAGTTTCTTTTATATTATTGCCTTTTTTCCCTTTTTTTATTGATACCTCCCATCTCTTTTTGCTGCAGCATTTTACGTGTGAAAAATGGAAGCTGGCCCAAAACAAAGCAAAACAAAACAAAACATTGGGGGGGGGGGGAATCTACAAAGTGTCTTTCTTTCCTCAAAGATGTTGATAGAGAAAGGTGTTTTTCCATAAGTATGACTTTGAGAAAATTTTCTTCAGTCCTCTTCATTTTACTGATTTGTAACCACAACATGAGAAGACAGTATTCTACATGCATATGGCTTTTATTAACAATATGGTTTTCTTATTACTTCTGAGCACTGTCATGGAAAGAAAGGAATAACAACAGAAATGTCTCTCATCCCCCTCAGCAGTCTTTCTTTGAACTGCTTCTATCTCCTGTTGGTGCCTTTGAGCACCATTCCTCTCATCTGGAATCTTGACTTCTCACTTGACAAGCTGAAGAAATGTGAATAATATTAAAGGGAGAAAATACCTTCCAATTAAAATAGCATCTTTCTTGTACTGAGAAGAAAAAAAGTTCCAAGAGACCCAAAAGAAACACATCTCAAGAAAGGCTGAACATGTTGCTCTGTCATGCTTGCCCTACTATCATTAATCAGAAATATACTTTTTTATGTTTGTACATATTTATTGTACACAGATAAACATCATGCATGGGTGTTTGAGGGAACAGCTGTCTCCCATAGTATCTGCTCTGCTGATACTATGCCCTGGTAGGGTAGTCATATCTCGGTTCCTTTGATTAAACAATGCCATCTGGACGGTTACCTTCTCTGTAGCAATGCTTGTAGTGGAATGCAGTTCCCCCTGAGATTAGAACACTCCACCTTGCTGGGGTTTGGAAGGGTCCTGAAAACCTGGTTCTTCACTCAAGCCTTTCCTTTTATTAAATTATATGAAATAATAGCTTTGGTGAGGAAAAGGTATGATTAACTCTCTCTCTTTGTATCAGTCACTCACCCACTCACTCACCCTCTCACTCACTCACTCATTCACTCACTCACTCACTCTGTCTAAATTTCCATCTTGTGTAGGCAAAATGCAGAGCATCTTGAGGGGGAGCATTGTTCTTATTTTTGTTTAACACTCACAAATAAATCCATATTACCCTGATTAGGGTATGACATCATACTGATTGTGAAGGATGATATACATTGGGAGGGTCCTTGCAAAAGATGTTGATTGAGATAAAGTGACCGAAGTAACTGAACTAAAATCTGCTGTGCCTGTGAAGGCCAATGCTATCTGCTTCCAGTGCTCACTGACCAATCCCACATTTCTGACTAATACGAGTAGATTTACAGCACCATGCAGTCTATCCCTGCCTTGATTTTTCTCCTGGGTCTGGTTAACCTTTACATTCAATGAACAAAATATTATAATTTGGCAGAAAAGAAAGATGACCAGGACTCTTAATTTAAGAAAAGAAAAAACACTTGGTCCAGATCAATCAGTTCAGCAGGTCTTGTTTTTACATAACTTATAAGAAGACTAAACTCAATGCTTCGTGTTTCTGTGAAATTTGATATAGGCAAGTGAAATAAAAAAACTAGGGAATGTTGTGACCTAGGCTTCCTGAGTCATTAAAACACACGAGTAGTCCCAAAAACCTCTTTTATTGCAACAGCTGTGAATTACGTTCTTCCACAGCTGAATCCCAATTAGTTGCAAATTATTCCTTCAGGAGAAATCCTTCGGGATAATCACCAATCTTTATCTCCCTTGACACTCTGCCAAAGACCTACTTGGCAAAGTCACACGGATTCCAGAAACAAACAGAGATGTGCCTTTGCTCCTCTTTTAAGCCTTATGGGAGGGGCCAATCATCTCCGGGCCTTACTCCCAAGTTGTCCCTTTTGTTTTAACTGTTTGCGCCTTCTGGCAATTCTGTGCATGAAAGCACTAGGAGCAGGCTGCTCCTGTTCCTTTGCCTCTCTGCTGTCTGACTCTGGAGGCTCTGGAGTCCGCGCATCACTTCCAGATGGCCCTGGCCCCATTTCTACCTCTGACACAGAGCCCTCGTCCATGCCTTCCCCAAACTCCAGGACCGGCCCATGTTCCTCCCCAGCCTCCTTACTGTCCAACTCCGCTGGCAACTCCACAGGCTGCTGGTGTACCACAACAGGGAATGGGGTACAATCTACTGGAGTCATGAACACAGTTGCATCAATTTTAGAAAGAATACCTGAAAGTACAAGATAAGCAAAATTAAGCTGACTGAATAGGAAGCCTCTTTGGTATTCTGTGATGGAAATCTGGAGATCTTTACATTTTCAGCCAGTTGGCAAATAACAGTCATATTGAATCAGTTGCTCTTGAATCAAAAGCCTTGGATCAAAGTGTCCTTTGAGTCATATCTTCAGGACTGCCTTATGTTTTGTTTTGTTTCTGTTTTTCACTTATGAAATACAGCCCAGGTTCACTTACAAGCATGGTGACTGGGTGGAGAACACAGATCTGATTTGGACTAAAATTTCATGGACAAACAAACATTCCTGAAAGAGGATATTTAAAAATCCTTATGAAATTTTATTCAGGCACCTCAATCATCTCCCTCCCTCCCTCCCTCCCTCCCTCCCTCTCTCTCTCTCTCTCTCTCTCTCTCTCTCTCTCTCTCTCCCTCCTCTCTCACACACACATTGATGTTTGGCAGTGGTTTTACAATGTCCTACTATAGGATGAGAACTCTGTGTAACACAAAAAAGGATGGTTAAGAACTTTGTATAGCACTCATACACACAAGGTAAAGATAAAGGTAAAGGTTCCCCTTGCATATATGTGCTAGTTGTTCCCGACTCTAGGGGGCGGTGCTCATCTCTGTTTCAAAGCTGAAGAGCCAGTGCTGTCTGAAGATGTCTCCATGGTCATGTGGCCAGCATGACTAAACACCAAAGGCACACGGAACACTGTTATCTTCTCACCAAAGGTGGTCCCTATTTTTCTACTTGCATTTTTATGTGCTTTCGAACTGCTAGGTTGGCAGAAGCTGGGACAAGTAATTGGAGCTCAGTCCATTCCGCGGCACTAGGGATTTGAACTGCTGAACTGCCGACTTTTCAATTGACAAGCTCAGAATCTTAGCCACTGAGCCATCATGTCCCATCATACACACAAACAGATTCACAAATAGACACACATCTCCTTTAGAAGAATACTCAGTATTCTTCTGTGGCGAATGCCAAACAAAAGTAAATCAAGTATATCAAGAAGAAAATATCTATGTTAGCTCTTTAGCGAACTCATTGTCCTTCAGTTTTTGAAATTTCCTTCTTTTTCAAGAATTCAGTCTTGATAAAAACTATAGGTATTTTGAATAATTCACCAGATACAGGGAAGAAAGAAGCAGGTCATAAAGGGAAGGCATTTCTGTTACAAAATATCATGTTGAAACCTTGTTCTTGTTTTTTACCTCATTCATATCACATTTTAAACTCCTACACAAATTAATGTAGTGTGGCATAGGTGGTAAGGGGAAAACAAAGGTTAATACATCTTGTCACAAATGACTACATAACAATACAGCCTATTTAGCCATTTTGGGAATACAGCCAAATAAAATATAGCAATTATCTTTTTTTCTCCCTCAAAATGGTGCTATTGTTTAAATTCATTAACTCCTAAATTCATAATTAGTTTCTTTTTTAAAAAAAGTGGAGACAATCTGAAATTTGTTCTTACTTTGTGAATCAGAAAAAAGTAAAGAAGTACTTTTAACAATAGAAAATATAGACTTAAAGTTCTAGGGGAGTAGACTAGGGGAGATATGATAGCAGTGTTCCAATATCTCAGGGGCTGCCAAAAAGAAGAGGGAGTCAAGCTATTCTCCAAAGCACCTGAGGGCAAGACAAGAAGCAATGGGTGGAAACTAATCAAGGAGAGAAGCAACTTAGAACTAAAGAGAAATTTCCTGACAATTAGAACAATTAATCAATGGAAGAACTTGCCTCCAGAAGTTGTGAATGCTCCAACACTGGAAGTTTTTAAGAAGATGTTGGATAACCATTTGTCTGAAGTGGTGTAGGGTTTCCTGCCTGGACAGGGGGCTGGACTAGAAGACCTTCAAGGTCCCTTCCAACTCTGTTATTCTATTTCTATTTCTATTGACTTTTTGGTCCAATTTGGCACCAGGAAAGAGGAGAAAAGGCTTCAAGCAGTTAGCAAAAGGCACCTTTTAAATTTCAAGCTTGGAACCTATTTAGGCTTTCAAAATAAATAAAAGTGAGGTGATCATCAGGGCTCCTTCAGAAACTTTATTCCCACCTCCCAATCATTCATGGAGTGTTTGTATATTCTTCCAATGCATCTTGAAAGGCATTAACAGAAGCACAGATTGCAGATCATGAGTTTTTGATTTATGATTTATTGAAGTTATGACCGATGCAAAAAAGGCTCTTATAATCCAGATTCAAAGTTCCAACACCCCCCAACCCATGGTTATATGATTGAATTTTGGTTGCTTGGCAACCTGGCCCACATTTATGGCTATTTGCAGATTCCCATGGTCACCTGACTGCAATTATGATGTTCTTTGCTGGAAACCAGTATTTACCTCTAGTTCCTAGAAGAAAAAAAAACTCATTGCAAGCAATCTGTATGTTTAATGACTGTGGATTTTTGCACCAAATATTGTAAAATTGTGTTGGTCACATGATGTCCTACTTAACACCTGGCATGACTTATGACCAACTTTTTGGACTCAATTATGGTTGTAAATTGATGAGTACCTGCAATCTGTTACACTTCAGTTTAGCCCATTTCAGATCCTGCTTGGCATATTATACCCAGTTGTGGGTATCACAATTCCAAAAGGACATGGAAGCACACTTCAAATATCTAAACAGTAATAATACGGAAGAGGAAGTGACTTATTCTATGTTGGCCAGAGGGCAGGGTCAGAACCAATTGATTAAAAACTACAAAGAAGCAGATTCGGGCTAAACAAGTGGAGAAGTTCCTTCCTTTATAAATGGACAGACAGTGGAAAAAGTTGCCACATGAATTTTCCTTCCATAAAATCTTCAAGGAAGGCCTGGCTTGTCACCAGTCAGGGATGCTGACTCAATCAGTTACTAATTAATTTTCAAATTAACTTCCAACTTCATTAAAGTGTCTTCACTAAAATTCTCTTCAAAATAAATTTCTAAAAAATAATAATCTTCTATCAGATTGGAAGAGGACTAGTAGAAGGGATACATAGCTGGGTGTATTTTTGGGCTATGATTAATTTTATCTATAGATTGAGGTACAAATCCACATACACAACCTGAAGCTACATTTGGCCCTTGGTACCTCTGAATTGTGATTCCAAATGGAAGAAAAGATATCTTGGGGAGGGAAATTTAAAATGGTACCTGCAAAAGGGGATGGAGCTTTGGTCATGCAGCCAATCTTGAGCTTTTATTTGCCCATAGACTTCCCTGGAAAGTAATAGTTATTAAATAAACAATTACAATACATCTATTTGCTTTACATGAAATGAAATCAAGTTTACATGTTGTTCTGCTCTGCTTAAATTTTGGAAGGTGGATCTTGGCATGTTACTCAAAAATCAGATGCAATGCACAGACCAAAACAAGGTGTGGACACCTGCAATAGGTGACCCTCATACAAGTAATGTTGTTACCCTTCTGCCCAATTTATTTTTAAAAAAGTTAAAAGAACAGACATAAAGTTCAAGTATCTGTGTAGCTGAATCATCTATGATCTGCCACTTAAGTGCTCAATCAGTTACTAATTTTCCATCCACTGCCTCATTTGCATCAATTTGGATTCAAGATGATTGGTACAAGCGTGATTATTACCAGCACTCCATTCGTTACAGAGACAAGCTACAATTCAGTATACAATAATTCAATTCACTTTAGGGTTGTTAGGCTCACATTCTGAATCATGTTTATATTTAGGATGAAGTGCTCATTAATCCCACTTCATCACAAACAACTTTGCATCAGGGAAGGGCAATGGGGGAAAGAAACTTCAGATAGAAAACAAACATTCAGACAAGAAAATAAAAAATAATGGGAACTTTGCTTCAGATTGGCTTTTCACTACAAACAATGGGATAGTTAGTTTGTCTACATTTCATCAAAGTAAAAAAAAACACCTCACTTTTTAAATGGAACAGGTGTTCATATCCATATTTCTTTCTTACTTCTGATTTAGCAGGGGAGCATTTATAGCAACTATAGAGAGAACAAAGGGATATATATAATCCAGGGGTGGGTTCTACTTTACTACCAGTTCGCATCACGCGCAGATCACCTATGATGATGTCTAGGTCAATGGGCGGAGCCTCCTACCAGTTTTACTGCTGGTTCTTGCGAACCGGTTCGAACCAGGGGCAATCCACCACTGATATAATCGCAAAGGAAGACAAATGGTGGGAAGGGAGAAGGAGGACATATGAATTTTTAACTTTCTTGGCATCCATGACAAAAATTACACTGAAAAACTGTTTTAAAAAAGTACTTTAGCCAGCCTATGAAATTAGTTTTTCTAGCATCAGAAAGACTGATTTTTCAATGACAATATTTTTCCAGTTATTTTCAAGAACATATGCTAGTGATAATATAGAATCAACAATGAGAGTCTTTTGCAATTTCACTGTAGAAACATAGGATGAATCAATGATCTATAGACTACAATGATCTTAAATTTGAAGGAGTTGGATTGAAGTGAATTGCTGGAATAAAAAAAAACTAATAATGTAAATCTAGGTTTCCAACAGATGAGGAAGGAAGCAGATGATAATTTGATTTGAAAACAGTCCAAACAAATAAATAAGAAACCAAGACATGCAAGAAGCTGGACAATATTTGATTTCAGGCTATCCTGCCAGATGGAGGATCAAGGACAAAAATGTCCTTTTGCTGGACATCCAGCAATCCCTAGTTAGATGTGGAGGACAAAATGGAAATATATTTCTAGATGTTCCTTCCAGCATTTTGTTGATCTTGTGAAATACATTTAGTGTAGCTGTATAGGTTTAAATTGCTGTAGAGTTGTACAGTATGACAGGTTTTTTTTACTGGGCATTACTGTTATTAGTAGCCCTTCAGGATAGTCCAGACAAGAAGCACAAGTATAATTATTACCTCTGTCTTTATTGTAAACCTGCATTACTGGTTCTCTTTAAGTTACAAGCATTTGCTTAGCAATTGTTCGAAGTTACAACAGTGCAGAAAAACTTACTTATGACTGGTCATAAGCATATAGCAACTCAGAGAGCTGAATTTGTGATCAAAATGTTATCGGCAGTGACTTCTTAACTATGGCCATCTTAGACTGAATTATATAGATCATTACTGCTGATTCTCCAGCCAGATGTTCCTTCTCATTTAAGGAGATAATGAGTTTATGGTCTCTTCTTAGCCAGTATTTCCCAAAGTTTAATAGGAAACATACCTTTTAAAAAGTTTATGGACACTTCTTTGTTTAAAGATAACTTTTTAAATTCATTTTTAAAAATATAGAGAAAGAAGTTCAGAAATTAGGGGTAAAGGAGGAGGGAATGTGTTAGATTAACTATATTCTTCCTTTAATAAACTCATAGAACCAATACATCTATGTGGCTGATGTTATGTATATAGTTTTGGCGGGAGATTTAAAAGACAATGAGTCAATTGTGATTGGTCAACTCCTGGGCCGGCAAGGTATATAAAGGGAGCTGTGTTACTGTAACCTTTGCTGAAGTTCACACTATATTAAATTGCTATTGTCACGCACTACCTTGCTTCTGCCTCCTCAATCGCCCAACTTAACATTGGCGACGAGGATGGGATTGAGGCAACAAGAAGCAAGCCGAGAAACAGCTGACAACGACGGATTCAGCCAGGCGGACGAGCCCCGTACAGAGCAGGACTACCACGATGTCTGCATATGTACCACCAATGCCTTTTGACCCAGCCAGAGAGAAGTGAGGGTCGTATATGGCTCGGTTTGAATGCTTCCTGGAGGCCAGTGATCTACAGGGCCTCTCTGACAACAGGAAGCAAGCGCTATTCCTGAGGTTTTCGACATGGCTGAGTCACTATCAGAACCAACCCCAGTCCAGACAGTATTGTGGCAGGCCTTGCAAGCTTCGCTGAAGGCCCACTACATCCCGGTACCATCCAAATTCGTACAGAGGTATGAGTTCTGGCAACGGCTGCAGAGAGAAAGCGAACCGATCAGTGCTTACATGGCCGCCCTGTGCAAGGCAGCAATGCACTGCAAGTACCGAGACCTCGATGATGCGCTCCTAGAGCAACTAATCTGCGGTATGAGAGATATTTGCCTACAGAAAAGACTGCTCGCCAGGTCCAACCTAAGGTGCTCCACATCACTCTCGACGAAGCGAGAGCACACGAATCCTCCACCAAGGCTGCAGAGACCCTGCAACGACCAGCACAATCGCAAGCAACACCCCGGTTGACACCGGTACACCGTGAAGCAACCCAGACCGATAGCGAGGAAGAGTCTGACGAAGACGTCTTCCAAACAGAAAGGCACAGACGGGAGCAGAAAGAGCGCCGAGAGAACTGTGCAAGCTGCGGAGAGTTCCACCAATGAGAGACTTGCAAGTTCAAGGAATGCCATTTGCAGACGCTGTGACAAGAAGGGACATTTGGCAATGGTCTGCCGGGCGAGTCTACTATCCAACCACAAGTAAAGGAGTGGAGCCAGCCAATCAGAACTGACATGGCACAAGAGGACCGGCAAATATGGCAATTCAAAAAAAGGCACGAGCTTTCGGAATCACGAAACCTGCAGCACCAGAGTCGGCCAAGCCAGCACGTCCATCAAAAAGAAGGTCCACACCATGGTGGAGATAGAGGGGAGCCTGTGTGAAATGGAGATTGATACCGGGTCATCTCTATCCATCATGTCCTGAGCCACCCTGAAAGCGGTGATACCCAGCTTGAGGAAGAGCCAACTACAGACCCAGCAGATATGGCTTCAGGACTACCAAGGAAACCGCATCCCCGTGGAAGGAGTGGGCACATTCCAGGTCAAGTATGGGGAGTACCAGAAGAAGCTTTCCCTCACTGTGGTCAGCGAACACCTACCGAGCCTCCTGGGCCTGGACTGGTTTAAGGCCCTTGGCATGGGATTCACTGGAGTCCACAACACAAGTGGCGAGCCAACCAGCAGTGGCAGCAGCCTGAGGGACGACCTGATAAAAGAGTTCCAGGACATGTTCGATGACCAGCTGGGCAAGTACGTGGGGACCCCTATCTCTTTTAATCTTGACCCCAATGTAGCCCCAATCCGACTTAAGGCTAGACGAGTGTCCTTCGCACTAAAGCCTAAGATTGACTTGGAACTGGACAAGCTAATTAAACAGGTCTAAAGTCCCAATAGACCACGCCAAATGGGAGACCCCCATAGTGACACCCATCAAGCCTGATGGGTCTGCGCCGACTACAAATGCACGATTAATAAGGCTCTCCAGCAGAGCGCTTACCCTGTCCCAATCGTGCACCATTTACTCCATTCGCTGGGTCCTGGTAAGAGCTTCGCAAAACTCAAGGTGGGGGGACAGTAATGATAATGTATTACAATCTCCTTTTGGCCATACATGGGGCAAAAACAAAATAATAAGGGAGTGCCTAGAGAAGCCTTATTTTTATATTCCACTCCAGGCTTTTTGTCTTGATCACAGACAGTAGAAAAAGAAGTTAACTTGCCTGTATGTAGGATATGACTGGGTAGACTCATCAATATAATCAGTCATGACTGGAAATATTCACTCATCTGTTTGGGCTAAACTATTTGAGAGAATTATATTAATGTATTCTTGTTTAGTGAGTTCAAAGCACACTAACATACCCCATCCCACTCCCTTAATCCAATTATAAATGTTCTAGGAACAGAGCCAATAGAGTAGAGAGAAAGGGCAATAGTTGAAATGCATCACTTTTACCAGGTGACAAAGAGATTGCCAAGAAAGGTCTGTTATTGTTTCACTGTTAAATAGCATTTTAACAATCTCCATCTGGATTGCAGATGCTGACCAGCAGAGCTCAACTTGATTTTTCTTTTTCTTCCTTTTTGTTTAAGCCAATATATTTGGAGTCTTGATATACTTTTGTTTTCATTTTCTCAGCACATTTTATTCAATTTTATTAGGTCATTTAGCAAATAATTTTAATTTTCTGCTTAGATCTGACTTTCTGGAAGTAATGTACTGTTGTACAGTTAATGAGTCTGCTAATAAACTCCAAGAAAATGTGATTTGCAAATCATTCCCTGACATAACTGTCAGTCAGACCCTATGCCAATTAGCATAATCATTAGCAACTATCCCTTAAGAGGTCCTTGAAATTTAAATGAGATTTCCCAAGATCCCTTTTCTTACAAGGATAGTAGCTTCTTCCTTATATAAGACCACTGTTGGGGGAAAAGAAGCAGTAGTTCTTTAATAAAAATGTATCATTGAAGGTAAATGGTCTCTTGGGCTTTTCTATCATTGCACTGCATTAATATACACATATGTTTATTTATTCTGTTAATGATATTTAAAGTGATTGAGATGCATAGAAGAGCACAGAGTAGTACAAAATGAAAACTCTAACCTCACATGAAATTATTTGCTACAACAATACAGTGTACTAACAACAGGCAGAAATTCTGAGGTGGTAGAGAGGCCTGAAATCTAACCCTATTAATCTGAAGAATTTCCCCAAAAGTAGCAACTAGCACTAGTAGTTGGAAAAGTGCCCTTCATATGCAATCTTTAGAAGACCTTTATTCAGGAAGCTCCATTGCTCACTGAAATTTAGATTTAAAAACTGACATGCATTGGGTTGAGTCAGTTGATACATTTACATTTAACTTTCTTTCATCCATACATCAAACTGCTTTCATTTGGATTCACTTTTGCTTTAGAATGTTACAGGTCACCACATGAATGGAATAGCAATATTTAGTTTTGATCTCTTTATTCCTCTAAAATTGACAATGTGTGCCATCTGGATGTTTCTTGACTAAATTACAATAAATTTAAAAGGCCAATTTTAGAATGGAAAAAGGTTCAGCAGGCTCTCATGTTATTGAAGAGGAGACTTGCAAGACATATCTATATATTTTTTTTTAATACTCACCTTTGTATGGCCTCCCATCTCAACAAAAGTGACTCTGGACAGGGCACCACAATCATATAAAAATCACAAATATAATAACAAATATAAAAATGTAGAAATTAATATTAATAAATCAATAGTATACATTGAAGTCCTTTGAGAATGTTAAAAGGGATGGAGATAATCTAACTTCAGGGGAAAAAAGTGCCACAGCAGAGAAGGCACATTTCCTGGGACCCACCAAATGTAGATAACTATTTGATGCAGCATACTTTATATATCAGATCGAATGGTCCAGCTAAAAAAATCTGTGGAGAGGCATATAATATAATGATATGATGTGATACAGTGGTGGGTTCTACTTACTTTTACTACTGGTTCACATTGTGCCCACGCGCACTTCTGCACATGCACAGATCGCCTATGATGACGTCCGGGTCAGTGGGCGGAGCCTCCCGCTGGTTTTACTACCGGTTCGCAACTGTGGGCAACCCACCACTGATGTGATATGATATGATATAATAATTCCTAAACACAATGGTTTCTTACAATCAAAGAGTTCAGTCCTAGGTAGCAGCAAATGTTTCTCTCCTAGGGCATTAAAATTATCTGAGGCAAACTCCAGGTGGCATCAGGAAGGATATCTGGTCACTAAATGCTGATCTTCATCTCTTTTTTAAAACTCCATTTTTTAATTTTTTTAAAAAAAAATCCTTTATTTTTGGGTAGATCTCCATCGTCCCGACTCTACCCAGAATTAAGGGATTACAGGGTCAAAAAAATGAGTTTTTAATTAAGAACCAAAGGAACATTGGAATAGGAAGCCTTGTGAAATGAAAGGAGGGATGGAGCAGCAGACATTTCCATAAGGAGAATGTAGCAATAGCATGGATGACACTACTGAAAATGTCTGCCATATTATCTATATCCCATATATCTCACAAGAAGGAGGAACTGTTGTTTTGGCAATTATTATACCTTGGTGCTATGATAAGCATTTTGAATTAGGTCTGGGGTAAGATTTAGTGTCCACAAAATTAGAGTTACCTTATAATATTGGGTTTGTCTAGTAAGCAGTTTGGCCATTACATTCTGCACCAACTGTAACTTTCAAATCATCTCCAAAGGCAGCTCCTGATAAGGTAGCCTCCAGAACAAGTGCAATTTTTTTTTGGCACCTTAGGATAGTAATATATAACTGGGCATCATCAGCATAATGGTCGTATCTGCTCCTGTACCAATGGATGACCTGTCCCAATTCAAGACGTTTAGCATTAAAGATGTTAAATAACATAAGGGAGAATGTTAAATCCTGTGGTACCCTGCTTTGGAACTAAAATGGATTTAAATGATTTCCCCAGTAATATTGCCTGGAGCATCCATTAGATTAAGAGTGCAGTCGTCATTGCACAGTAATCCATATTCTCAACTTTGCAGACCTCCAGAAGGATAAAACTTTTGAGAAGTCTAATAGGACCAAGAGGGATGTGCTTCCACCATCAAGAGCTAGGAAAATGTTATCCATCACAATAGCCAATGTAATTTTTTTGGCTTAAACCTGGATCTAAATCTTGATGGAAAGACATCAGAAAATATATTTCCTGTAGGATTCTTTCTGATCAGATTTCTACTATTTTTTCTGTTAAGATATTTAAATTTAGTAGCTGGAACAGTGGAGTTCAGAACAGAACACACAGTTATAGTTGGTTGATTGGAGAATACTGGCTCCTGCAGGAGGCAGTCTGCACTGTGATTTGTTGCTGTAGGTGTGGAGGGGGAGTTTCCTGTTCCCCCCGCCTTTTTTTCTTCTGGGTCCTCTGATGATTTATTTCGTATTGTAATGATGTACCTGACTATCTCGTTTGCAGTATATATAGATGTAAAATATATTTATTTATATAAAAAGTTCATTCAGCATCTCTGACTCCATTTGGACACTTGTCACGTAATTCCCTGGTATTTTCTCCAAAAAGGAAATTTGAAGCCTGGGTAAACATTATCAAAAATAAGTCCAGATTAAGAAATGATTTTTTCAAGTGAGAGATCCTTTAAGGCACTTCTTCAAAGAAGCACTGATCACCTCTCAAACCTAGTTGCTCACATCCTGCTTTGTTGCCTGAAGGAGTCAGCAACAGCATAGATCTAGCAGCCTGTGGCAGAGTTCATTTTATTTTTAGGATCCTATTTCCTGAGGTTACACAAAAGAATCCCAGATCATTTTACAAGGTGCTGCCCACTGCAGTGAACAGCGACAACTTTAAAGCCATGTGCATTTAACAAGCAGGATGGTATATTAATAATACAATCAGCAAACACTGCAGACGATGCTGACATTTCAGGTTGTGATTCTGACAGAGGTCATAGAAGCACAACAAATAGGTGGAGTCTGGAGTAGTGAAATGGTGTGAAATGCCAATCATTAATTTAAAAGCTCTAAAAGAATTGCTCCTGTTCATAAAAGAAGAAATCTCTTGTTCTTTAGATAGAAGCTGCCATCTTCATGTCACAGCTGAAAAGATTTGTTGCTGTTGCTTTCTTGCTAAAACCTAAATTAAGCTATGAAGTCCAGTGCTAACCAAACAATTTTCTTTTTAAATAGACAGACACGATCTCTTTCACTACTTTATTGTTGGGCTAGCTCCTATTCAATAACAAATAATAATTTTTTGCATTTATTGCTATTACAATATTTTTTGCCAGAAAGAAGTATCTGTAGGATTTTCTTCCAAGTTGTTAAAATAAATTTGTTAGACTTTAGTAAAAGGTAAAGGTTCCCCTTGAACATATGTGCTAGTTGTTCCTGACTCTAGGGGAAGGTGCTCATCTCCATTTCAAAGCTGAAGAGTCAGCGCTGTCCAAAGATGTCTCCATGGTCATGTGGTCGGTATGACTAAATGCCAAAGGCACACAAAACACTGTTACCTTCCCACCAAAGGTGGTCCCTATTTTTCTATTTGCATTTTTTACATGCTTTCGAACTGCTAGGTTGGCAGAAGCTGGCACAAGTAACGGGAGGTCATCCCATTACATGGCGCTGAACTTCTGAGCTGTCAATCGACAAGCTCAGCATCTTAGCCACTGAGCCACCGCATCTCAAGACTTTAGTACTCTGAGCCAAAACTTAGTATATGTGGACAAGGTGCCAATTATTACTTTATAGAGCAAAATGGTTCACAAAGCTGGATCTTACCTCTGTCCTTTTTATGACTTATAGTAGGAAACTACAGAAATCAACAAGCAGAAATAAAATATTTAAGATTCCTTGGGGGCAAAAATTGTTTTAAGTAAAATGAGACTCAGCTTGGCCCTGCTGGAGGGCATGTCAAATTTCTCAACTTTAAACTTCCAAACATTAGGGGTGCTCAAAAATTATGACACACCTTGGGGATTGTAAAGATATTTTGGAGACTTTAATATAATTTAGATGTGCTTGGTAAGTAACTACATAAATATAACTTTTTAACATTTTGTTTGTTTAGGGGAACCAATAATTAGATTAGACAAAGAAGATACAACCAGATCCAGATTTTAAGGGAATAGCTGTTTATGTAATTTAGGATATTCATCCAGCCTGCATCTATGCATACATGACTCCTAGCTAGATCAGGGCACATTTGATTTAAAAAAAAAAAAAAGGATATTTGCTGATAGTTACATTAAGAGTTTGGGCCTCTCAAAGTTGGCTGTACTTTTAGCAGGAGCATAATAGGATAAACAAAGAAGAGCAATATCAGAAGCAGCTTTCATTACTAGCAACTCTTTAATAATCTCTTGATGTACTAGGAGCTTCAAACTCTTATAGGATTCTATTTAGAATTTTTATCTGCAAACTTCAATAGATGAAGTTTACATTTTTGTTTGGTTTTTTTTTTTACCAGCACAGATCACCACATCCATCACAGAAGTAATCTACATAAATATAACTTCAAATCATTGGGTATGTATGCATATGCTTTAAATATATTTTCCACAAAAAAAATTTCAAAAGCTCATTTATTAAACTATCTGAGAAAAAAGAAGCAGCAGAGGACTATTCCCCTCCCCCCATGCTAAATATGCATTTCTTTCTTTTTCTTTTAGAAAATCTGAAACTTTAACATTCTTTACTATTGTTAATCAAAAGCATAGTTTTGATAATTAGTACTAATGATGGGAGAGTTTCTGCATATATCTAAATTTCTGTAAAGCATTATTTAATTGGGAAAAAAAATCCTCCAAAAGTTTATTGGATATTTTGTCAAGTTTTCTAAAAAAAATGGGAAGAAATAGATTTTTACAAGTGAGTTTGAAGGACATTGAACATACTTTTTTTTCTGGGTCAGAGAAACAGTTTATTGATTTTGCTAGGTTTACTAGCAAACCCATTACTTTATCAATTAGCACTGCCT
This sequence comes from Pantherophis guttatus, assembly GCF_059756535.1. Taxonomy (NCBI): domain Eukaryota; kingdom Metazoa; phylum Chordata; class Lepidosauria; order Squamata; family Colubridae; genus Pantherophis; species Pantherophis guttatus. Next base: position 30,982,687 of record NC_142065.1, on the reverse strand, counting down.
GATTTGATTGAGGTGATTTCTGGCACAGCATTGGGAAATGCTCAATATTCATATTATTTCCTATTATGATAATTAATTGGAGGTTCACAGTCACAATAACCATGAATTGTCTCAATATATCATCTGGCCTATGCAGAAGTAGAAGGCAGTTAATTAAATCCATATTTATCTGTTCCCTAATAGAAAACCATAGGAGAGAAAATGCCAAATGAGGCAAATTAAATTTAAAATTATGGGTACAATGCAAAGATTTAGATGACCCACATAGAACACAAAGACACTTGCTTGAATTGCGAGTTTTCTATTTCATTGGTAACTCATAGTACAGAAAAGTCAAGCTGAAGCTAGTAATTAACACAGTGTGTCAGATGACCTTGGGCTGTGTATGTATTGGGAGGTTCTTTCTTTTCCAGAAACAGAACAGAATTGAATTTTAAAATAGAAAAGTCAAGGCTTCTATGTCTCAGTCATGCCTGGGCCGCTAGGATATTGGGTAGCAAATAAAAGTACAGTACGGGCTGATATTGCTCCTCATACAGCCCTAAGTGTTGCATCTGCCAGTGCTATTGATCCAGCTTCCCAGGTCTTGGCAACATAAAATTGCACAAAGATGGGAAGTACCAACAGAGCAACAATTTAGCTATAGATTTCTGTTTGATTGAATTTATATTTTGAGGTGAAAATGAAATGAAATGATTTTTCAATCAGAAAAATGGGCAGATCCATATTTTCTATTTGACCTTCAGAGTATGCCCCCCTCTCTGTCTGTGTTTACAATGGGAATATGAGAGAGTCAGATCCTATACCTGTGATGGCGAACCTATGGTACACATGCCACAGGCTGCATGCAGTGCCCTCTCTGTGGGCATGCGAGCCTTCGCCCCAGTTCAGCTCTGCCGCACCTCCACACGTGCCGGCCTCCAGCCGGCCAGCTGCTTTTTAGGTCTCTGCCACAGATGCATGGGGGGTGGGGTGGGGTGGGGTGCATGCATGGGTCCGTGTGCGTATGTGCAGGGGGTGGGGCACATGTGCAGGGGTCACATGTGCATTGCATTTTGGGGGTTTGGGTGTGTGCGGTCCGGAAAAGGTTCGCCATCATGGTCCTACACCTTGCCTTGCCCTTGCCCTTGCCCTTGCCCTTGCCCTTGCCCTTGCCCTTGCCCTTGCCCTTGCCCTTGCCCTTGCCCTTGCCCTTGCCCTTTCCTGTTTGCATTGGGGTTAGCACTGCAACACCTGCCGACATGCCTGTCTCTTTTCTGCTCTCTCATATATAACTGCTGTGATTTCTATAAAAACAGCAGCCCAAACAGCTCCAATAGAAAATTCACTTTCAAAGCTTATTGACTACACATGCAGTATCCACACAGAGTTAAACATCTATAAAACTGCCATGCTGTGGACCTCAGCAAACCACAAATCTTACTCCTCTAAAGCACTCAGGCATGACTTCATGCTCTACATCCTAAAAAGTCTTATGTTCAGTACAGCAGTATTTTGCAATCAAATAGGATTGTTATTTCACTGAGGAGCTGGTTTATTAGCACTTTTGTAAGTGACAGAAACCATACCAAAATCTATGCAAAACATTTTTAAAATATGTTTATTTATCTACTTATTTATTTAATCAGCATGGTAAGTAACTACTAAGCCTCTCAGCAATTTACAGTGAAAATCCATTTAAAATCAAGACCTTAAAACAGTTAAAAGAGCAGTTAACATAAATAACAAGTTAAATAAAATTAAAAGGTAAAATTAGCAATTCTTATACATTTACAAGCTTTTTCTAAAAGATACATTTGAAAGGCATTTTTGGAAGCTAAAACTATGCCAGGGCTCAGTTGTTCAGCATTACATTTGCATATAGCAAACTGTAGCAAATCAACCCCAAATTGCTCACAGATGACCATGTACCAATTGTAGGAAAACTTCTTCAGACAATCTCAGAAAGAAATATAAAGAGTCTTCTCAAATTGTAGTACTGTTGTAGAAGATTGTTGTAATGGTGAGAAGTGTGTTCCTTTTTTCTGAATACTTCTTTCTTTTTTATTCCTGTGAATAGAATGGAGCTTAGATCTTTAGAAGCTTCTTTTTTACCCCCCCACACATTGTTGTTTCTCATAATTAGCACTTTTCTTAAGCAGCTTAGCTCAAATATATTCATGCTTTTTTATCAAACACTTGATTGATTATATGCCATTAGGTGCTTTTTGACTCCCAGCAACCAAATAGATTTTGTCCCTAATCTGTGGAGATTATCAGATCTTCCAATGGTTCATTCATTGCCACTGTGACTATCACTTCTGTTTCCTTCCACCTTTCCCAGCATTTAGAGCCTTCTACAGAGAACTAGATCTTCATATAATTTGTTCAAAGTAGAATAATTGAGCCTGGTCATTTGTGCCTTGATTTAGAATTCTGGGTTGATTTGTCCAATGATCATTGCTGTCCATCGCCATTTTCTCGCAGTCCAGCTGTCCATAGAGTTCTCAGGGATCTTTTCCAATACCAAAGTTTAATACTCTTCCTATCTTACTTATTCTTCTACAGTGCTGGTTGATTTGGCATTTTTATCTACCCATTGTGTTCTTCCCAAGGATCTAGGAGAGGCAGTTGTGGTTTCATTATGTTAAAGGTATTGCCGCAAGATTAAGTAGTTGTTGTTATTATAATTTGTTATATCATTCTACATCGTAAAGAACCCAAAATATGTTTCTCTTTTTTAATGATAAGTTGACACTAGAACTTGTATATATGAAGCGCCGGAAAAGACGCCTGGAGAGTAGTTGGAGAGCCAGTCGTTCCAAATCTGACCGAACACTGGTGAGGTATCATAGTAAGACCTACTTAGTGGTGATAGCAGCGGCAAAATATAACTATTTTTCCGCTGTTAATGCATCGGCAGAAAATTGCCCAGCTGCCTTGTTTAGGGTGACCCGCTCCCTCCTCACCCTGAGAGCTCGGGAAGACCCCTTACAAGGTCGAGCTGAGGATTTTGCACAATATCTGCATGATAAAATCACTCAAATTCAGGAAGGTTTGGATTCTAACTGGGTGGGTTCAGACGGGGTGATGGAGGCAGGTCTTGAAGATGTTATTTGGGGTGGGTTTGACCCTGTGACCCCTGAAGATGTGGACAGATTACTGGGGAAGTTGAACGTGACCACATGTTTATTGGACCCGTGCCCCTCCTGGTTAGTACTGGCTTCCCGAGAGGTCACACGAGGCTGGCTCCAGAGAATTATAAACGTTTCTTTGAGTGAGGGTTTCTTGCCTTCTGCCCTGAAAGAGGCGGTGGTGAGGCCCCTCCTCAAGAAGCCCTCTCTGGACCCAGCTGTATTAGCAAACTACCGTCCAATCTCCAACCTTCGCTTTTTGGCAAAGGTTGTTGAGAGTGTGGTAGCACAGCAACTCCCGCAGTATCTGGATGAAACTGTCTACCTAGATCCATTCCAGTCCAGCTTCAGGCCTGGTTACAGCACTGAAACGGCATTGGTCACATTGGTTGATGATCTCTGGAGAGCCTGGAATAGGGGTTGCTCCTCTATCCTGGTCCTATTAGATCTTGATTACCCTTGAGGTGCACCCGGAGGCTCCAACTGGTCCAGAATGCAGCCGCGCGGGTGATTATGGGAGCGACATGGTGCTCACATGTAACACCTCTCCTATGCGAGCTGCACTGGCTCCCGCTGGTCTTCCCAGTGCGCTTCAATGTGTTGGTTCTTACCTTTAAAGTGCTCCATGGCTTAGGACCTGGATACCTACGAGACCACCTTCTGCAACCGATAACCTCCCACCAACCAGTATGCTCCCACAGAGTGGGCCTCCTCAGGGTGCCATCAGTAAAGCAATGTCGGCTGGTGGTTCCCAGGAGGAGAGCCTTCTCTGTGGGGGCACCTGCCCTATGGAACATGATACCCCCAGGGATACGAATTATTCCAGATCTCCATACTTTCCATTGTGCCTTGAAGACCTTTCTATTTCACCAAGCCGGACTGGCATAAATTTTCAGTTTATCTAAATTCTACGCTGAGGATCTTAATTGATGAGCCAAGTCGGTTTAATTATTTTAAATTATTTTTATTTCACATTATATATATGTTATTCTGACTGTTCACTGCCCTGAGTCCTTCGGGAGAAGGGTGGTATAAAAATAAAATAAAATAAAATAAATAAATAAATAAATCAAACTGCTCTTATGGGCTTCAAGTTGGAGAAGACTGAAATAGAAGCTTGAGAAAATCATCCCACTACATTAACGGCTGGGGAATTTTCATAAGAAAAAAAAAAAAGAAATCTTTTTTATGTTAAAAATAATCAGCATGTCATATTCACTACAGCACGAAGATCAACGAGTTTAGCATTATAGTGGCATTAAAAATGTTCTTTGTGAAATTTTATTACCAAGAATAATGCATACAATTACATACACTTTTCTGAACAGTCAAACCATAGGCTGCTAATTTTAAGAAAGCAATTATGCCTGCTATTTTGTTTCTAACAGTGCTGCACAATTACAAGGTCGATAGTTTGGGCCTATTTTTAAGGGCATTCATCAACATTCATCTCATTATTTCTCCTTCAGGGCTTGGGCACATTCATTTAAGATGCTCAGTTTGGGAAGGTGGGTTCAAGGAGCCTATATATTATCAAGGCTGATTCTCAGCCTTCCTTCAAATAGACACAGGACATTAGAACATAATATCAAAGCCATTACGCCGTATGCTACTTGGTATTAGATGCTATTTTCCAGCAGTCATGGGTGTCAGTAGCTGGTGTTACAAGACTGATACGCTTCTCTTCATTTTACCGAATGAGCCTATAGGAATAGGTATTAAGAACTCCACCACATAATATTCTGGGATTGAGTTTGAGTAGTTTGACTTCAGGAGAACAGTAATGGGGTGAGAATTAGTATTTAGTTTTCCTGATAAAGAAAATTTGATATTGGGCCATGGGAGGTGGACATTTTTTTAAAAAGAAAAGAATAAAGTGCCTTACATTTTCTTGTTATAGCAGGGCTATAAAGTTGCTCAAATCACTCACAGCAATGTGGGCCTTCTTGGAAATGCCATTGGCTTTCACCTTTTGAAATTACATCTGGGGCTTTCATTTGAATCAGGTTTCCCATATCGATCTTTGTGACATATAGCACTGGCAATGCCATTTCTGGAAGAAAGGTGGCATAGCAGAGAAAATATGTAGGGTAGGTGAAATTGTTCTTGTGCATTTGAAAAGCGAATGGTAAATCTATGAAACGGAACTGAATAAAACAAAATACTCTTTTGGACAATGGCCTGGCTAATGGAGACAGAGAATGATATTAAAAGTTCTCACAAATTAAAAATATTTTTCATCTCAATGCAATGTGTTCTGTTGAAGGGGGAGAAAAATATTACTCATCCTACTAGAAGCTGCCATTTGAAAATAAGCAATTATCTCTATGCTTGTATAGAATTCTAAAGAAACAAATGGTTCTTTATAGTACATTGCCCACAGAAAATGGTTTTATTTGGAGATCTAGCCAAACAAGTTAATTTAAGAAAAGTACTTTGAGAAGGCTATTGTAATTGCAACACAATTGTGGTGCAAGCCAAGATCTTGGGTAAAGAAAGTGAAGTATAAGCTGTGAATTCCAAACATGGGCATGGAGTCTTGAAATCATACATAAATTGTGAAGAAAGAAGAAATTGATTGGTTTAGCAAGCTCTAAGTGGGAAGACCCTATTTCATTGTGGATCATTTCAGTGATACCTATATAACAAAAGCTGTGAATATAATGGTTAGAGAAGTTATATTGGTAGAAGCTAAGAGGTTGGTGGCAAAGAATATAACTGAAGAGGTTAAGTCATCTGAATGAGTTTTTGCTTTGGTAACAATAAGGAAGGAAAATAATAGTGAAGATAGAGCTCTTAACATCATTTTTCACATATCTCTTTTGTTCTATATGGGTTTCCATGGGCAACGTGCGATGATGCCCATTATTCTGAAAAACCAAAAAGGGGCTGCAGTGTTATTTTGATGATAGTTATTTTGATGCTATATCATTTTATTTATTTATTTATTTGTTTATTATTTATTTATTATTTAAATTTCTATACCGCCCTTCTCCAGAATAGGACTCAGGGCGGTGAACAGCCAGAATAAAAAACAATACATACAAAATTTAAAAACAATTTAAAATAATTAAATATTATTGGCCGTAAATTAAAATAACCCAATTTAAAATCAATTTAAAATTAACTCAAGCCATCATGATATATACTGGGAAAACAGCCCAAAAGACATGAAAATTATTTGAGGATAATTTGCAATTGTATTAAGTTAGGAAAGTTAGATCTTAATTTGGAAAAGTGCATCTAGAGCCAAACAGAACTCTCCTTTTAGTACATCAATTTCAATATATGGGTTATACAGTATTGCGTAAGTATCCTTCAGCCATGGAATAGGTTAGACATTATATGTCTTTTTTACTCTAAATTTTTGAAAAACTACTTAGATAAACTTATTTCTATGTGGAAAAAGAACATTTACAATGATTAAGTCTCCTGTGGCTTCTCTGCCCCATTCCTAATGTAGATGTAGATGTAAATCTTGATCTACATCTATCCAAGATATTAGTGTAGTATTACCAATCTCCTTCTTTAACCTGCTTCTTCCTGTGTTCTTTCTTTCGTTTTTCTTTTTGGCTTCTGGCCATAAATTAATTCAGTGATTAGTTATAGTTTCTTTTATGATTTCACCTCTTGGTATGAAAAATGAATTCAAAATAAAGTAGAGCTCCTTTGTGAGTTATTAAGGGGAATTACAATTTGGAAGTGAATAGTGACTGTGCTCAGAATGTTTCTTTTTTTTTTTAAAGATGTTAATCCTGATTTGATATTGTCTGATCCTGAGTTAACAGATGCTTCAGATTATGGATTGAGATCTGCATGTAAATTATTACATAAAGGGACTGTAGAGAAAACAATTGCATTTGAATCAAGAACATTTAGTAATTCTGAAAATAAAGTGTTATTGACCAAGAAGCGCTTGCCTCTGTTTGGGCTTTTATTAAATGAATAACTTCTTAGTGGAGTCATATATTTAAATTATGTACAGACCATAAACGTTTGACAGCCTTACTGACTACAAAGGAATGGAATGGGCAAGCAGTTTTATTGCTATATGGTCAGCAAAGTTGTTTTCCTTTATATATGAAATGGACTATAAATCAGAAGCACAACATGTCTCGGATAATAGAATTCAGTTTATTTAATTGGAATTTGAAAACTTTTTAGCAGAGGGTAATATTGCATATAGGAAGACATCAATGTATGGATTGAGAGTTTCAGTAGCATTCTGAAAGATAGCGTATAAACTGCTAAGATCTTATACCTGAATTCTTGCAGGTTTACACAAGAATTACCCATCTCAAAAAAGAGATCATAAACTGAGATGCTGAAATAAAGAAAAATACATATTAAATTCAACATGGTTAGATAATATAATCAAGAAAAGAGGTTACATTAGAAGATTATATAAGGAAAGGGGTAGAAAATAATAAAAGGAATTCAGAAAATATAGTATATAGAACATTTCTTTGGCATTAAGGGATAGAAATGTAAATTTCTACGTACAAATTTAGAAACTAGGAATTGGGGGTAAAGCGGAGATTAAATTCCATCACAAATGAAGGGATATCATATTTATAAATTGTCAGCTGGATGAGTATGGAATGCTTCCCACATTGTTTCACTAATTTATGAAGGAGGAAATACAGCACAGTCAGTGTCTGATAATTCTAAATTAGACATCGGATTACAAGACAAATTAGAAGACATTCTACAAGTAAATTCTACAAGTTAACAAAGTAATTAAACTGTTACCTTTTACCGTATTTTTTTAAAAATCCTAACCTAAAATGTCTATGGAGATTCTCAGTCATCCAGGTCATGGTTGTCTCAACGGTGTTTTTTCAAAAGACAGCTCGGGTTTTTTTTGTTTTTGCTAGTTTAAATTATGATTTAAATTGTATACTATGCTTTTTAGACATTGGTAGGTTAAAACCCCAGGGAAGGACTAAATGGGCAAAAAGGAGAAAGCTTGAGTTGGAATATAGGTACTAAAGAACAAGAAAGATGCATTCCATAAATGAATTACAAAATCTGTTTTTCATTGACTGATTGTTTAATTTTTGCATGGAAATGCATTGACTACTATAAGAATTTCATTTCCCAAGTTACAGGCATCTGTGGAAAAGAATCAAGAAAGTCAACATGGTTGTTTTGATTCCATGATTGAAGCCCTGCCCTTTTTGTACATGTGTCAATATTGCATGCAAATACAAAGGACTGTGGCTTTCATAATATTATTATGGTTGATTGCACAGTCAGTAAGATGTTTAGATTGGATTTGACATTTTTGTCCACCTATCAAGACCTTTCCAAGGACTAGGGATAGGAAGATATTATTTAATAATATTAAATGTATCATTGTAGAATTTAAGCTGTTTGAAGTAAAGTTGCCTTTTGCAATTGACTGGTAGTGAGTTTGTCAGTGTCAATGGTATTCAAGTGGTGCCCCAGATGTTTTTTTGTTAAGCCCAGAGTGTTATATGGCAAGTGCTAAAGTCCCAGAGCACTTTAGCTTCTTCATTTTCTATTATTTTGTCTATTTTGTGGTTCCACAAGTTCTTGCTTGCAGGCAAATGGTATTTCTTGCTGATATTCCAATACATCTTTGTTGATACTTTATCGTGCTGTTGTTGAGGGTTTTGTTTGTGAAAATTCTAACTGACATTTTAAAGTTATAGTATTTTTTTGTAATGCTCACCTATCCTGCATACTTGAATTCCTCTTCCCCCTTTTAAAAGTCATTTTAAAACTATGTGGTTATGCAGTTCTTTGGTATCTATATTTCCATAGGTCTATTATTTATGGTCAAGGGTTTGAAAAATAAAGCAGTTTGAAAGCACATAAAAAATGCAAGTAGAAAAATGGAGACCACCTTTGGTGGGAAGGTAACAGCGTTCTGTGCGCCTTTGGCATTTAGTCATGCTGGCCACATGACCACGGAGACATCTTTGGACAGCACTGACTCTTCGGCTTTGAAACGGAGATGAGCACCGTCCCCTAGAGTTGGGAACAACTAGCACATATGTGCAAGGAGAACCTTTATCTTTACCTATTATTTATGGTACTACTGCCTTTGGGCAGGTGTCATGAATCTAGGAGGACCCCAACCTCCCAGTTGTACATCTAGTCTATTTGGGACAGGCTATATATACAACTCCATCCAGTACAAAAGATGGCATACTTCCAGAAACAAGGGGGTCCCAAAAGCCACTCAGTTTTGTCAGGGTTCAGTTGAAGCCTGATGTTCTCCACCCTTAGCCTCCAGGCACCAAGATAGCATAGTGATAGCATCACTTTATTTGTCACAAATTTATAACTTGGTTTCATCAGCATAAGGATGCTGATACTCACGCCATGGTGATAGAGGAACTCCCTCAGTGACTTCATATAGATGCTTCACATAGTACACACTGAGGGTGGGATATCTCTCCTCTAATCAATAATAACTTGTATTGACTCTACGTAAAGAAAGAACGCCAGTAGAATAAATGCCAGCATAATGCAATTTTAACCTTCATCCCCACACTGAGGATTCTGAATTGGATTTACTGAAAAACATCCCATGATTATCTACTCTTACAGCACTTCCAATTAGCTCGTCAGATTTTATATTCCATTTTAGTAACATAATGGCACATAAGAGCTGCGATAGCTCAGTGGTTAGAATGCAGTACTGCAGGCTAGTTCTGCCGGCTGCCTGAAATTTGGCAAATTTCACCAGGCTGAAGGTTGACTCAGCCTTCTATCCTCCCAAGGTTGGATAAAATGAGGACCCAGATTGTTGGGAACAATATGCTGACTCTGTAAACTGCTTAGAGAGGGCTGTAAAGCACTGGGAAGCAGTATATAAATATAAGTGCTAATGCTATACTAGCATAGTTGATTTGTGAAGATTAGAGGAGTTCAGATTTTTGTTTTAAAATTAAGCATTTGTGGAATTACGGAAAATATCTTGAAGTAGTTGTACTTCTCTAGTAGATGAATCATTTAGCTATAAAGCTTGTGAAGTGTAAGCTTTTAAAAAGAAATGTTAATATGATTATTATTCATAATTCGTACAAATCCAGAATATCAATTCCCAACAAGAAATATGTCTGGAAGGGCTTCCCTCACTCATATTCTGAGCTAAATTAGTAACTGATTATAAATCCTTACTAGTGCTTTCATCTTATTTGGACACACCAAAAGATATGAAAAGATTAATCTTCTGTGTTTTTTTAAGTATGTAACATTCATTTCTCATCAGGCTGATACATCTGTCCTTTTATCTGCCATTTTATTTGAAGTGATGTTTCTGGGAATACCTTCCAGCTCCCACCCAAAAGCATTTTGGGAATATTAATCAAAGCTTTTGCTATGAGTGATAGAGGGGGCAAACAGGTTGTTTTGTAAGAGTTCTAATTTGTCCTCAATTGGTGCATGGAAAGTAGTGCAAATGCTACTTGGGAATTACTTTGTGGGAATGAAGAAGATTGCTAAGCTTCTATTTGTTGTGCATCAAAAGTCTTGATGTCCTCGTTCTGATTGGCAATTATAGCCTGATTCCAAGTAGCAACATAGCAAATTATATCTGTTTTTCTTTTTCTACTTACTTACAAAAGCTGTACTGTTACCCCATTTCTACCCTGGGAACTTCTCTTCAAATTCCCCTAGTGGCTGTAAGAGATTGATTAAATAAATTACATCCATGCTAATGATATCTCAAGATGTTCATTAGTGTTTCCATAGTTTAATTTTTTTTCCCTATCTACACTGACCTCTCTATTGCATATGACCTCACTATGATAATATACCAAATAGTCTGAATCATGAAAGCTGTATTTTGGAGTATCTCATGTTCAGCTTTTTGATTAAGATAAAGTACAGTTTTCCCTTTTTTTCTTTATCAACTGGCTCCATACCTTATGCTTAAGACCTGAATATCTATCCGTCCCACACACACACACAGATTGAGAGAGAGAAACACCAAAGGAAGATATGTGAACTAACTAAAGGAGATCTGGAAAGAAATAATGGTTTTAGACCTTGACAATTGCTCCAAAGCTTCTCATCTGTTGCTCTTTTCTGCTTGCCAATGCAACATACCGGTACTTATCTCTAATTCTGTTTTCATTATGCCCTTCAGTTCCACTTATAGACACAGTGGTGCCATTTATTAACCTCTATTGCAAACATCTTCCTGTAGAAACAATTTTTTTTTACATAGCTATAATTGCATTTCTTTAAGGAGTTAAGAAATGTTTAACAGCTTCTATATCTTTCATTTACCAATTTTATAATTTTTGAAAGATATGTGCTCCTTCAGTAGGATACTCATATCTGATCTGAAATAGCTAGATCCCTGTTGCTGCCATCCAGAGATTGGCCAGTTGTTATTTTTAGAACAGATATGGTAGCCCTGTTCTTAATATGTCTCTCAAAGATGGGGATTTGAAAAATTAAAGAGCATATATAGAAATGAGAATTTAAAACTTTATATTATTTGCTTATTTACTAGATTAGATTAGAATAGAATGAGCTGAAAGGAACCTTGGAGGGCTTCTAATCCAGCCCCCTACTCAAGCAGGAGAACCTATACCATTTCAGATAAGTGACTTATCTAGTCTCTTCTTAGATACATAAGGTCAAGATCAAACAATGTGATAAATGTTAGTAAGACTAACAATATATCAGAGGAGAAATCGGGGTGAAATCCAGCAGGTTCTAACGGGTTCTGGAGAACCGATAACGGAAATTTTGAGTAGTTTGGAGAACCGGCAAATACCGTCTCTGGCTGGCCTCAGAGTGGGGAGGGAATGGGGATTTTGCAGTATCTTTCCCCTGCCACGCCCTCCAAGCGACACCCACAGAACCGGGAAAAATTTTGAATTTCACCCCTGGGAGAAATTCTGACACTATCGCTTGTCAGGGTGCATCAGAAAGCATCAACATCGTACCACCTACCGACTGTATTGTATCCAAAAGATCTGATACAACAAATTTGGGTTAAAGCAGTTACCTAGTTGGCTATTCTTTAGGGTTGTCATAGGCATAGCATTGAGAGAAATGGAATAATAAGGGGAGAACATTTTATCTTCATTAGATCCCAGAGATGAATAACAGGAGCTTTGAAAGAGGCTCAAAGTGAATGTAAATTGTTTTATCTCCATTTTATATAAAGAAGCATAACACGAATAATGAACCTATTAGGGGAAAAATTAGACCTTCATTTCTTAAAATAAATTTTAGTATTGTATAGATTCGTATTCTAAGTGAAATGAATCTGTACATCAAACACATACCATATTGCAAGGATCATCTTAAGAAGCACACCATTTTCAATTTTAATGAAGCGATACAGTAGTAATAAAGAAATAAATAAAATAAGAGAAGAAATATACGTTATTTATTTATGTATTTCATCAAGCATGTATTTTATGACAGATACAAGTGTAAACATAATTATAAATACATGAAAAGGATATGAATAAAAGGAAATATTGGGACAGGGACGGTAGGCACCCTGGTGCGCTTATGCACGCCCCTTACAGACCTCTTAGGAACGGGGTGAGGTCTACAGTAGATAGTCTAAGGTTAAAGTTTTGTACTCATGTTTTTCCTTTTTTTCTTAATTTTTTTTTTTTAAAAATTGATGACGTAATGGAATGTGTGGATGGACTTTGGGTGACAAGAGAAAGAAAGACTGCCTAGGAAACAGGCAAGAGAAACCAGTGTGTTTAACTGTCAAAGGAAGAAACCTAGAAATGACCCTCAGATGATTAAAAGTAGGGGTGGGAAATTTGTACTTTCAGGCTTGCAAGATTGTGTTAATGTAGCCTTACAATAAAATAGAATTAGCTCATCTAGTCTTGCTTCCTGTCTCATTTACCTGGGGGGACTGACAAATAGGCCATTTAAGCATTAATATGCTCTCCTGATGTTTTGTTCACTGATTTATGCTAATCAGGACTAAAGAGCAGCTGGAGAGTTCTGTCAAAGCCTGGTCAGAATTCTTTTTCAGTAAGAAACTTTTTCCCTTTACCTCAGCTGTCATACTGGGTGTCATTGTTAGCATCAGAGTAAGCATGGGCATTGTGCTTCCCATCAGCTACTGATTTCTCTCTTCTTTGACTCCTAAAAAGAAGAGGGTTGCCAAAGCTACCTCTACCTGCAAGGTATCATACTAGACACCCTTGGGGTCTGGAAAAGAAACTGAAAGCGGAACATCCTGCTGCACACCACTGTTTGAAGATCTTCACAGATCTTCAAATTTTCCTTGCCCCCTACCAATCAGTAATTGTGCTTTACTTAAATGGGTTCAGATAGTAATCCCATTTCTTCTGCTAGGGCCAATATTTTAAAATGTCAGAGTAAAGGAACCTATTCTTATCTTCATTCTCTTTACCACCACTCAGGATGACACTTGAAGCAAATTTTCTTAAGCTGTTGACAAAACCAGTCCTGCTTTTCACTACCAGATGGTTGTCTTTTAATCGTCTGTGTCCTGTCATTTATTGTGGGAAAGTACTAGAAAGAAAGAGAGAAGCAGTGACTCCCTGATTCTGCCAGAGAGCTGAGAAAGCAGTATGATAGTCAATGTGCCTCCACTACCCTCATAGTCTGATTGTTTAAGATCACACTGCATGGAGCATAAGCATCTACATCTACCACAGCATTGATGACAGAAGCTATATAATCTCTAGGAAGCACCATATGTTAAGTGGAAAGTTGCACCAAATATGCAGTGCAACAGACACCAGAAACTACTTGTAGGAAAAGATAATTTTCCTCCTAACGCTAACCCTCAAATACGATAGCTCTGCATTTAGGCAGAGGAACTAAAAACATGTTAAAATAATGGCCAATTTATTTATTTATTAAATTTGTTTGCTGCCTATCTCACTTTGAGGCAACTCTGCATGCTACATTTTTTCATGGAATGTTTAGGGGAAATGTCACTGTATATTTGTAAATGAGTGGTTGGCCCTGATTTGGGGTTTGGAGCTTTGCTTGATGCAGTTGGTGCCTATCGGCTCCCCAGTTGAGAGACAGCAACACTGTCAAAGTGTGTTGTGCAGAGTCCTGGAAAACAATTGCAAAGATCTCTGCAACCTGTTTATTGGGGAAGGAATGTCACAACCTGAGGTTGTGATTGATTCTATTGACATCTTCTGGGGACCTTCTCCAGAGCTCTGGGATGTGATTGATTCCAGACACTGGAGATTCTGGTGACCCCTCTTCTTGTTCTATGATAGACTGAGCTCACTAATAGGAGAAACTATTTTGTGAGTTTTCCAGATGGATTTTGCTGGCAAATTTTTCTCTTTCATCTAGACTGTTCTAGATGAGGAAGCATGTTTCCCAGCAGCTTAGTTGTTTTACAATCTTCTTAGAAATGTTATGCTTAAATATATTTGGCTTGTCCGGGGTATTTTTGTATATTGTTAACTGCCTAGAGCTTGTGGGAATCAGTGGCATAAAAACAAATAGATAAATAAATCAAATAAATAAATAAGCTAGCAAACATATACAAGAAACTGGACAGGAGTGACTTGACCTCTTCAATCAATTGCTTTCATAGAGTTAATGCAGTAGGAAGAACCTGACTTGCGTGTTAACTATCTCATTAATACAAAGAGCACTAAGCTGGCAGAATCATTCGTTTCTTTGAATAACCTAAGTGAAAATGCACCCAGAGAGTCAAATGTAAATGCAACATTTGATGAAATAGTAAGCAAGCACAACCATGCTTACCTCCCAGCCATATAGTACTTGTGTGTCTCATTCACCATGCTATATTACACAATTAAATTTGGAAATATGGGTTGGGTTTTAATTAAAAGTCTGCTGGCATTTTGTCCTGCAACAGTGTATACATTTCAAGTTAAACCAATTAGTACTCAAGACTCATTTTGGCCATATATAAAAACTTAAACATTTCCCCAAGGCAAGCTCAGCTCCTAGTGACTTCATGGACATGTCTGTATTGTTTTTTTGGGAAACATTAGGGGAGTGATTTACCATTCTCATCTTGTATTTTGTTTTGCTTAATTTGTGGAATTTTAGTCTCTTACAAATCTTCCATTTTATAGTAGTCTCCAAACTTTACATTAACTAGTCCCAATGAGTTTTTGGAGCTTTCACAAGGATAGTGTAATTAATTTACATTGGCCTGTCAAGTTAACCTTTGGCTAATGAAGAATTGATCCTACTTTCTGTCTCATGTACTCCATTGTCCCTTGCATATAACATAATAGGATAAAACATCTTGGGGAATTGTACATGTCTGGTGAGCTGCCTGGAGGCCGTGCGGGTCTGGATGGGGAGGAACAGGCTCAGACTCAACCCTCCAAGATCGAGTGGCTGTGGTTTCCGGTGCCCCGATATAGTCAGCAGGTGCCATCACTGACTATTGGGGGTGAATCTTTGCCCCCCACGGAGAGGGCTCGCAATCTGGGTGTCCTCCTGGACGCGCGGCTGTCTTTAGAAGAGCATATGACGGCCGTGGCCAGGGGAGCCTTTTATCAGGTTCGCCTGATTCGCCAGTTGCAGCCCTTTCTGGATCGGGACGCCCTGCGCACTGTCACTCATGCCCTTGTTACTTCCCGGTTGGACTATTGTAATCCTCTCTACATGGGGCTCCCCTTGAAGAGCACTCAGAGGCTCCAACTGGTCCAGAATGCGGCCGCGCGGGTGGTTATGGGCGCAACCCGTTGTCCCCATGTGACACCCCTCCTGCGCGAGCTGCACTGGCTCCCAGTGGTCTTCCGGGTGCAATTCAAGGTGTTGGTTACCACCTTTAAAGCGCTCCATGGCATAGGACCCGGGTACCTCCAAGACCATGTTCTGCCACCAATAGCCTCCCACCGACCAGTTCGCTCCCACAGAGAGGGTCTCCTCCGGGTGCCATCGGCCAAGTTATGTTGGCTGGCGACACCCACGGGGAGGGCCTTCTCTGTGGGAGCCCCAGCCCTGTGGAATGAACTGCCCCTGGAAATTCATAAGATCTCCAACCTCCGGGTGTTTCACTGCGCACTGAAGACCCTGTTGTTCCGCCAGCCGGACTATCAACATAATAGTTTTCAATTGGGGTATTTAAATTTTTTGAGGTTTTAAATCTGAGCCAATTTATTTAATTAATTTAAATTTTATATTGCTGTTTTGTCTGTGTTTTTATATAGGCTGTACACCGCCCTGAGTCCTTCGGGAGAAGGGCGGTATAGAAATAAAATTATTATTATTATTATTATTATTATTATTATTATTATTATTATTATTATTATTATTATTATTATTATTATTATTATTATTATTATTATTATTATTATATTGAAAGCCCATTCCTTTTATCAATTATTCCAACAGATGCTTCCAATTTTACTTACATTTCCATACATCACTACCTTCCCTAATCTTTTCTTACGTTGTATTGAACTTCAGGGCCCAGGGCCCATATTACCTAGCTAACTAAGGAGGATATCTTTATTCAAGCTGCTACCAATAAAACTCAGCCCAAACCACAATATTTATGCACATATACAATTTCCCCAATTATTACTAATGAGAAACAACTCTTGTAGATCAGTCCACTGAAATCACATAGCATACATTATTCCATCTGAGAAATAATTATGTCTTAACAAGATCCCCTGATTCACAGATATTCATTAAGTAATGATAGGACAAAAGATAAACATTAGGCATAAATGTATATTCATTAAAATATTTCTTTAAGGGAAAGAGAAGATATGTGACATTCCAAAATCAAATTATTTTAGATAAGCTGAGATCACTTTATAATTTACATGTTACCTAATATGTTCAGGATTCTTTGTTTAAATGTAACATTTGCTATACATATATAATATAACTTTTATTTCAGGAGTCCCTAATCTGTGGGCTGCAGTCCACTAGTGGGCCATGAGGGGCTTGCAACTGGGCCACAGAAATGTCTGGTGAGCATGCCCGCACATGCCCGCACATGCGTGCACCCCCTTTAAGTGAGCAGCTGGCCGGTTGTGCAAAACCATCTCCTCTCCCCTCATGTCAGAAACATTGGGGAACTTTGTTTTATTTCATTAGTAACTGTGTATATTTGTTACCTTTGTTTTTATGGTTACATGATGTCACACAGTAATTTAAAAAAAAAAACATATTTCAAAGCAAATAAGAAAGCCTCCCCCAAGAAAAATTGGAAAGATTGTTAGGGAAAATATTTAAGTCCAAGGCTCAATTAGAAGGATAAAAACAAAAAGTTGATTCAAGTAATGGAAAAAACAATGTTGTGTATGTAGATTTTGGGTGGGCAGTTTGAATTAACTGACCGTCAGCTGATTGGCTGACTACCACAGCTGCAAGGTATATAAAGGGAGCTGTTTTCCCTGGTCAGTTGCTGGGTTCTCACCCTACAATAAAGAGCTGTTGTCACTCACTGCCTGGCTTGCTGAGACCTCATTCACCCAACCTAACATTGGCGACGAAGGTGGGATTTTGAGGCCAGAAGCCACGGAAAGAGCTGAAGCCATGAGCCAATGAGAGAGCTGCAAACCCGAATCCAGCCAGGCGAGCGAGCGGAGTACTTGGAGAATCTACCAATGATGTCTGCCTATGTACCACCAGTGCCTTTCAACCCCGCAGAAGAGAAGTGGGGATCCTACATGTCCCGCTTCGAATGCTTCCTGGTGGCCAGCGACCTACAGGGGCTACTCGACATATGGAAGAAAGCCCTGTTCCTGAGCCATTGTGGACCCAAGGTGTTCGATATGGCCGAGGCCCTGTCGGAACTGAACTTGGTCCACACCATCTTGTGGCAAACGCTTCAGACGCTGCTGAAGGACCACTATGCTCCAACGCCATCGAAGTACGTGCAGCGGTTCAACTTCCGGCAACGGCTGCAACATAAGGGAGAATTGATCAGCGAGTACATCGCTGCCCTGCACAAGGCCGCAAACCAGTGCGAGTACCGAGACCTCGATGAGATGCTGCTAGAGCAACTAATCTGCGGAGTGAGGGATATTCGCTTGCAGAGAAGGTTGCTCGCAAAGATAAATCTCACACTACACATCGCACTGTATGAGGCAAGAGCTCACGAATCTTCCTCCAAGGCAGCCGAGAGACTACAAGGGTCAGCGCAGAGCAGAACAGCACAGAAGTCAGCCCCGGTTCACCAGGAAACCGTAGGCATGGGGAGCGAGGAAGAGTTGGACGAGGAGGTCTGCCAGACCGAACAGTACCGGCAGGACTGGCGAGGCCATCGAGATGCCTGTGCCAGTTGTGGGGGACCACAGGCCCCAGTTCACAGTCACGCAGTTTGAGGGGTACTTAGCAGAGTTGGGGATCAGGCACGTACTATCAGCGCCATTTCATCTGGCTAGCAATGGATTGGTGGAGAGATTTGTGAGAACAGCTAAGGAAGCCATCTCATGCCTAGGCCCAGGGGACTGGCAGGAATGGATTGACAAATTCTTAACGGCCCAACACGCCACACCATGCACCACCACAGGCAGAAGCCCGGTGGAAGTCTTAATGGGGAGAAAGCCCCAAGGAGTCCTAGACAGGCTACATGCCAGTTATTCCCCTGATAACTTCAGAGAAGCAGAGAAAAGGCTTAGGGAGTTTACAGTAGGGATGCCAGTGTTTACTAGAAATTACGGAAACAGGCCCCTCTGGGAAACCGGAACAATCACAGAGGTCACTGGGCCCAAGTCTTATAGGGTAGACATGGGAGATGGGAAGATTTGCCGCGGGCACATTGATCAATTATGGAAGCGTTTAACTGCCGACACAGAAGACATCATCAACGATCCGGTCCCTAACTACCAACTGAACTCCAGACCTAACTCAAGCCTGAGTCAAGCGGAGGACTTAGCTGTCGGCCCCGAGATCCAGCACTGCCCCATCGCAGAAGATCGGTCAGCCGAAGAAGTTGCTGCCCACAATGAATTCTTGGAGGTTCCATTGGCAGAGCACGGAGAAACAGGGAGTTCCTCTGACCTGCTCAACGCCACACCTCCGAACTGCACAGGTCAACTAGGGTGCGGACACGCCCTGGTCACCTGAGGGACTACGTATGCTAATGTCCACCCCAAGTGACTTCTGGGAGGGGAGGAGTATTGTGTATGTAGATTTTGGGTGGGCAGTTTGAATTAACTGACTGTCAACTGATTGGCTGACCACCACAGCTGCAAGGTATATAAAGGGAGCTGTTTCCCCTGGTCAGTTGCTGTGTTCTCACCCTACAATAAAGAGCTGTTGTCACTCACTGCCTGGCTTGCTGAGTCCTCATTCACTCAACCTAACAAACAACAACCCTTATTTGTTTGCTTTCAAGTTAAAGATGCTTACCCCGACTTCCTTGTGTCTGGTATGATAACACTTTGACCAGAGAGAAGAAGTTCTCATAAGAGACAGAAAAAGAAATTGGTTATGGCAGCAGACCCATTTATTATCCAGGTGCGAGTTTTCAGATTGTAATGCAGCCAGCCAGGTCATCCTTTGGAATACATGCACAAATTTATAACATTCTTCAGGCTTTGTTTGCCTGACAGCAAAAGAAAATGAAAGCTTGGATACCCAGACAGATTTTCTAGTCCTTTAGAAGAAAATAATCACCGTATAAATATTCATCAGATCTACCCGAGTAAGGTTCAGAAAATTAGTACTGAAAAGAAACTTTGACAAGAAATAAAATGCCTGATCTTAGAATTTACAGATAGACACATGAAATTTACAGCCATCAATCTGTGTGTTTTTCTGATTGATTGGCACAGGAGGTGGGCATTAGTGTGGGATTCAGCTAGTTCGCATGACTTCGGGAGAACCGGTTGTTAACTTTTGAACAGTTTGGCAAACTGGTTGCTGGAAGAAATCATTAGGGCAGAGAACCGGTTGTTAAATTACTTGAATCCCACCACTGGTGGGCATATTAGATTGGTATTACAACATCTAACAATTTCTACCACTGCTATGTAAACATTAAGTAAATTGTAGTTTTTTAATGGCTATTTCTTTATTTTTCTGACACTATCCCATTGTTGTCAATATAATGTCTGTAGACAGTAACTCAATAGTGCTCAATAGATCCCTGATTTTATTGTCTTTTTACAAAGTGATTTTACTTTTCAATAAATATTTCTGAATTTTAAAAAAAGGAAGTTAGCATATTCCAAAGTATCATCTCTTATTTCCAATGAAACACTTCTAAGTTCTATAAAAGCTACGGTATTTGTTTTTAAAATAATAAAATAAAATAAAAATGCCAGAAAAATACAGCCTCACTCTTTTTTTTAATAAAAAAAATGATTGTCTGCTTATGCCATAAAATTGATAAAGAAAAGCTGTAACAAAGATTACCCTGAGGTGCCAGAGAAGATAATGAGAATAATATCTATAATTTGCCCTTTGATAATTAACATCACACTCACCATGGAAATTATTTCATGGAAGTGTCCATATGTTCTCCAAATTATATTTTCCCTAGGAAAAATCATAGCATATAATATCATTTTAAAAATAGGGTCCTATACTTTTTGTCCACTTTCTCAACACATGCCAGGCAGCAGTGGTGAAATCCAATTTTTTTTACTACCTGTTCATCGATCGAATACGGAGATTTACAGATTAGTCTTCAAATATCGAAAAGGAGGACATGTAGGAGGACACTTTTCGAGAGAGGACAGAACTTACAAAAGAAGGACTGTCCTCCCTAAAGGAGGACGATTGGTCATGTTATATATAATAGCCTTAATTCAGGGTGAAATCCAACAGGTTTTGACAGGTTCTGGAGAACCGATAGCGGAAATTTTTAGTAGTACGGAGAACCAGCAAATACCACCTCTGGCTATCTCCAGAGTGGGGTGGGAATGGAGATTTTGCAATATCCTTACCAAGCCATGCCCACCAAGCCACGCCCACCAAGCCACGCCCCCAGAACAGGTAGTAAAAAAAATTGGATTTCGCCACTGCTTTAATTTTATCTCTGCAAAGTCTAAAATATTTACTATCTGGCCCTTTATAGAAATAGTTTGACTTTGAACTAATATATTTGATCAGCTAAACATGTGACATCTAGTCAATGTCAATTCTTAGTGAAAATGTAAGAAAGATTTTCTCCAAGAAGATGTATTCCAACCTGGTCCTTCTTGTCTTCCAACAGCCCACTATAGCTCTTGTAACTAAATCCATCTACCTTACTTCTGGTCACTCTGTTTTTTCCTTCAAGCTTTCCAAGCAAGATAGACTTCTCCAAGAAACCAAGTCTTCACACAACATGTCTGAAATATGATAATTTAGGTCTCTAAGTTGATTTCTTCAAATAACCCATTTGCCCTTTTTTCTGGCTTCAAAGTATTTTCAAGAATCTTCTCTAATGCCAAAGTTCAAACTACTTCTGTCCTGCTACTTTGACGTCCAATTTTTGCTTATACCAATACTTACAATGTTTTGATTTTTGTAGGTATATACACATCATGGTGCCTGATTAACTGCTTCAAAGCCTTCATGGCTGTTCTGACAAATGCTACTCTGTGATATATTACTTGACTGCTTGTTACTTTATTATGGAAAGTTGATCCTAAAAGGCAGAATCTTTCTACCACTTTGATATCCTCATTGCCAATTCTAAGGCCGGTTAGTATACTTCTTGTCATTAGTTTGGTCTTCATTTAATTTTAGACCCATTTTTTTCTCTCTCTATGCTCTTGACTTTTATTACTCAAGCTTTGACTCCTCAGCTGTCAAGTAGTGTCATCGGCATAGCCCAGGTTATTGATGTTTTTTTCCTCCAGTTTTAAAAGCAGCTCATCTTCTTCCAATCAAGTTTGCCTCAATATATATTTTGCATATAGATTGAATAAATAAGAGGAGAAAATGAAACTTTGACCTGCACTTTTCCTGATTTGGAACTATCCTCTTTCACCGTGTTCTGTCCATACTGATCTTCCTGATCTCTATACTGTATAGGTTTCCCAAAAAGTCAATGAAATGTTCTAGGATTCTTTTTCAATGTAATACATACTGACTAATGCTTTCAAGACAGAGAAAGGGGTAAACTTTCAAGACAAAATTAGCCAAGTCTAATTAAAACTCTCATATCTTTAGTGATGCTCTAATTGTATGCTTGTGAACAAAATGACTAGTACAAAACCTCTATGGAATTTGTTCTTTATCTTTCAGATAAAAATATCAATGATTAGTACTAGTGCAATTAATCCATAGGATATTATAGTGTAGGTGTAGGAAATTTTATCTTGATAAGGTGCTTGTGCTATGAAGTTAACACAGTTCAATTTTCTTAAGCAAAGAGGCAGAACAACTTGCCTCAACAAGATTCTTCCCTTTTTTGACTCTATCAGATATATATTGATGGTCATGCTCATTTGGTTCTATGAGGAAATTATTTGGTCAATACAGCTTCAGGTTCAAAAAGTTGTTTTTAAAATTTACAAATATATACATGCATACGATAATGAACAGGGTGTCCTGTTACATTTTTACCCTAACTGTATGACTCAGATGTTGAGAGGAGAGAGAAGTTCATGTGTTGTCTCGCTGAGAGATAGATGAGAGAGAGAGAGAGAGAGAGAGAAAGGGGAAGATATCCAAGTGGTTTCTAGGTAAGAGTCTAATAAGAGAGTTCACTGGCTGATATAGTCACATGTGATGTCTGTAAAGACTTAACCCCTTCTAGTCTCTGGTGCATCATATGCAGGCAATATCTGACAGACTCATCTTTTCCTCTTCTGGTATTTGCAAGGACCAGGAAAGCTTTCTGTACTAGTGCCATAGAGAGCAGCTGACCAGAAGTGTCAGAAGAGATTGCCAAAGAAGGTTGAGAGAAACAATAAGGCTGTATTGGTTCATGAAGCAGCTTTGAGTACTTTGCTCAAACTTTGTCAAGTTGAAATGTCTTCTCAAAGCTCTGCATCATCCTATGTGAACAATTACTTACATTAGAGATTCTTTCAGATGGACATTCAAGAGTTTCCAGTTAAAAGGCATTTGATAATTATTCTGCTCTTCTTTATTCAACAGATACCCTTGTTGGGGCAGGAGAGGATGGGGGTATGAATAGAGGAAAACATACCTGTAAGTTAAAAATGGAAGATTGAATTGTTTAAACCAAACTTCAAATTAAATAGGAAAAAGCACTATTTAAAAGCAAAAGCAAAACAAATGAAGACTTAAAAATTACTCACAGTATTTCCAGTAATGTTCATGACTTTTCAAGCAGATTTTCAGTGAATCAATACTGCCTTTCTTTCCCTCAAGATCCCCTTTTTTTTGGAATAAAACAAAAATTCAAGAAAACAAGATTAAAGAGCCTTGGTGGCACAGCAGACTAAAGTGCTGTTAAGTAACACCAACTGCCTGCAATTACTGCAAGTTTGAATCTCACCAGGCTCAAAGTTGACTCAGCCTTCCATCCTTTCGAGATAGGTAAAATGAGGACCTGGATTGTGGGGGCAATAAGATGACTTTGTATAAAAAAGAACACTGCTTAGGGGGGCCCAAAAGCCCTACTAAGCAGGTATATACAAAAGTATGAAGGCTATTGCTTAATGCATTGTAAGCCGCCCAGAGTCTCCGGAGAAGGGCGGCATATAAATTGAACCAACAAATAAATAAATTAATTAATTAATATTTGATTCACAAATCTGAAATGTGTTACTTGCTTTTGCTCTAATTTTCAGCATTACTAGTACCTGTTAAATATCTTGAAACTAATACACTTCACTGAAATACTGCAGTTATGTATTTGCATGTTCCATTTTCTAAAAGAGAAGCTAATGCATTTCAAAATTCTGTTGCATATGCAATGAGGAGATAATTTTACTTGCCTAAAAGACAATAATTAACCAAGTAAGATTATCAGTTGCATGGTACTACCAAGCAAATGGGATAAATGTGATTGTTGAATTATTAAAAGAATTAGATTTATTTGTAATAATTTGCTTGTTTTCAGAACTATATGCCTGAAGCGATCAAACAGCTTCACATATATAGTTTGGGTTCATGTTGAATTTTGATGTATTTTTTTATAGCTTGGTCATATTCCTGCAATAATAAAGGTAGCTGATATTAACTTTTTAAAAATTTTCTATCCCTGTTCTATGGTGATTTCATTTTTAAAATTTTATTAGTGATAGCATAACTTTATGATGTACAGATAATTTCCATGACAGAAACAAAAAATGCATAACTAAAATATAGATTTTTTTCACAGAATTCTCTCTGAAAAGGTCGGACAGATTACGTAGAGAGCACATGTAGTACTTACTAAGATTTTTTCAGGAGAGGGAAGGGAGAAAGCGATGAATTCTGTTTTCCAAGAAAATATAGAATTCCAATACTTTTAATCAAGCATTTTTTTCAAGAAAGGTAAAAGCAGTGTCTGAGAAATGCATCTGAATTTTGGGACACTGTTATAAACCACATATCAAACAAGTACCAGTATTTAGCTAACCTTGACCGAAAATAATAATTTTTTAAAAAGCTAAGCAGAGTTCATCTGTTTATGGAGATTCTCAATCATCCAGGTCATGGTTGTCCCAAAGGTGCTTTTTCAAAAGGCAACCGGACTTTGTTTTTCCTTGAACACATTTCGCTTCTCAACCAAAAAAACCTGAAGAAGCTTCTTGGATGAGAAGCGAAATGTCTTCAATGTCTTTGTTTTCAAACAAAGGTGTTTGAAAAAGCACCTTTGGGACACTATTAGGACAGGAGGCTGTGGGGTCCAGTGAAGGTTCTTGGAAATAGCAATAGGACTTAAACTTATGTACCGTTTCACAGCACTCTCTGGATGCTGATACAGAATCAGCATATTGTCCTCATTTTACCAACCTCGGAAGGAGGGAATGTGGAGTCAACCTTGAACCTGTCAGGATCAAACTCCAGACTGCGGACCGAGTCAGCCAAGGTTAGAATACTGCATTCTAACCACTGTGTCACCAGGGCTTCTTATAGAAAACAAGGACAAATTACCATATTGTTGCCATGAAAACTGCATGGATATGAAAAGGTCATCACCAGACATTGGACTCAAGAGAATCTTTACATATACTAAAATTCATCATTATTCAGGCCAGTGGTGGGATTCAGCCAGTTCACACCACTTCGGGAGAACCGGTTGTTAACTTTCTGAGCAGTTTGGCAAACTGGTTGTTGGAAAAAATCATTAGGGCAGAGAACTGGTTGTTAAATTACTTGAATCCCACCACTGATTCAAGCCCATGTGTTGGAGGAGGGGGGGTGCACTGAGGGAGCTCAACCAATCTCATTGTACATATGTTGTGGACTGACAATAAAGATTTGATTTGAATTGGTAATGAAAATGGGATACCACAGTGTTGCTGATAGAATGTGACAACAGTTATCTTCCTTTTGCTCCATTGTAATCAGAGGGAGAGTTTTAACTATGCAACTGTAGAGTTTGCATGGCTGAGGACTTCTTTGCAGAATAGGTCAGTTAATTTAAAATTATTTGATTGGTTGATTCTGAATTACCATCAATATGTCCCTTGGAGTTTTCAGTGGCATCATAACTGGAAGCCTTTGGTGATGTACCTTGTTGTTCCACCAGTGGTTTTCCACCTGTGTTGATAAAGTGTAATTCAGCCCCATCAGTAACAAATTATAATGTTTCATTTCAAAACTAGAATATATCTCCTAACCAAAATGAGGGACATTCAACCTCATGTTGTACAGCTGGGACATTTTTATGAAAGTCTTGGACTTTACACTTTCCCCCACCCCAAGAAATGTAAACCTGGGATTCATATCTACTGTACACTTCATTGTGCAGACACTATTAATGGACTATAACACTAAACTATAAACAAGCCAGAGAAATCAAGCAAATTCATTAATGAGAATTACTGACAATGAAAATAACACAAAATAATGTCCTACTCTAAATCTACCATTTTCTTAATTCACACATACAATTACTTTCAACATATCACATACACAAATACACATTACATTATGTTTCATGCTGCAATCAGACACTCCAGTTCTTAAATTATGTCTTCTTAAATAAATACTTCTTGTGCTGAAAAGTCCTTTACTATATAACTCACAAGAAATGAAGGAACCTCTATAATTCATATTCCATATTTTCTTCTTTTTCAAATAACAAAATGGATTGGAATTTATGGCCTAATATTGTTTTATGGTAAGTATCTATTGCCTGAAGTATAACATTCAGGTTGTGTCATCTGTGGTGAGACATAAAATCACTGGATACTAGGCAGGATAAACAGTTTCCTTTATTTGGGAAAAAAAGAAGTTCATATGTTAACTCTTATAAAAGGGTTATAAGAATAGTTATAACTGGAGATATGACTATTACTAAGCCCACGCATATACAGACATTCTTATTCCTGATAAATATCATAAGCATTGGACCAAAGGACTAATTAGGCAAAACAGAGTAACTGTTTGCCTTTTGCTAATGCAAGGAATCTCGCCCTCCAGCCTATCACTTTCATCTCCAGTGTATGTTGTTTGATTATGACTTTTACTGTGTGAAGCAAATAACTGCTCTGCAAACTGTGATTATGGTTTACTGTAGTTTTTTTTTAATGTGAAGGTTTCATCCTGACTTCATGAATGAATATTTTATTTTGCCCCAAAGATGAAGATCCTGATTTATTAAATGTGTGAAATTTTCTGGTTTGTCTTAACAAAATTGCTGATTTTGGCTCAAAGCACTAGATAAGTCATATGTTGGTTTCAAATTAAACATAATATATCACTATTACTGATAATAGCTTTAGGACCATTCCAAACCTGTTTTAGAAACATAAGATAAATTCATAAATGTCTTTTTAAAAGAATATATATATATGTTTCCATGCCACTGTTTATATAAGGAAAAAGTGGCACTTTTGCCGATGGAAATTACATAAGAACTTTGAAGTAAGAACTTTAAATATAGAACAATAGAACACAAATACACACCTTCAGGTAGACTTCTCAGTGCTTCCACAATAGATTGTTGTAATTAAACTTCTGCTCACATAAACAAACTAAGAAAGGATGTAAAAGTAATGAGCTGACAACCTGGTGTGTATTATGTTTGGCTTCTAAGAGAATTTAATTTGAAGAAGAATTATGCACAAGCTGAAAGCTTAAAGCAACCTAACTGTCTGGAAAGAGATAAAAAAAATATGTGTTCTACCTCCTGTGAAATAAATAGCAAGTTTCATGTTTCTTTCACCTTGTGGCTTTAGCACCTTTGTAGAGAGGAAACATCTGGATAGGTAACAATGCCAATTCTTCAGATGTGAAGTGAAAAGCTTGCCAAAGTCTACTATGCTGAGTATATGAAAAGAATTGCTTCTCAAGGGGGCTTTATGCCCTGGCAGATGTGGCCATCTCAATACCACACAGATCCTTAGAGATCATAGTAAAATAATGATCATAAAAGAGCCGAGAATGGAAAGAGAACAACAAAAGTTACTGTTTCTTTTGAAAGTGAAATCACCTTTACTAATTCAAAGAAGCATCTTGAGACTTCAGAATTTCATGCAGTATATATAAATCTTGGGTGTGACCCCCTGTACACCTTCAAACATTGGCAGCAAAATTGTAATTCTAAATGTGACTGAAGGAGAAAACAAATACATGGACTACCATCATGATAACTGAATATAAATGTTTTAAGGTTTAAACAATTTGGAATTAAATCAAATGTTGTCCACTTTTATCTCCTAGACCTAATTGTTTTTCAGAGAATCATGTCACTAAAAAAAAAAAAAAAGAACAAGTACAGCCTTCAGGCTCTTCTAATTCTTCTTTCCTGTTTTAATGATTATGTGTGAAGAATTGCAGAGGTGCAGATCCTTAGAATGCTGAAACCAACTGTTTGGTCACAAGAATCTCTATGAAGATTTTTTTTCTTGTCTGAGTAGAGGGCTTTTTCCAGACCCTGGCAGAATTTCTCCCCAGTGGCATACCAAATGTGAGGCAATAGGAACAATCGATCTCAGATGCAGGCAATAAGGTGATGCATTATCTATAGAGAATTTAAAAATCAAATTGATTAAAAGTTTTCCCCAAAGTTAAGCAGTTTTTCTATTATGAATTTTGATACCATAAGTAAGGTGGATTTTGAGGATTTTAATGTCAGATTCTGAAAACTCTGGTTATAAAAGAACAAGTGTATGAAAAATGTCTTGTGGGAAAATATTGCGAAAAAAAATCCATGAAAGCTGACCTTATTCAAACAAATAAATAGGATATAATTATCTTCTAATCTCAATTTAAAGTATGAAGTCAGCCACCCAATTGACATTGACCCAGTCACTGTCTCTCAGTCCTAGGAAGTAGGCAATGGTAAACCACTTCTCAAAATGTTGCAGGGATTATTCCAGGCAGTTACCAGAAGTCAATACTAATTTGAAGGCAACAAAACAAACAAACAAAGGTAGTTTAAAACAAACCTGAAACAGATTCAGGCTGTTTTGACTATTTTCGCATCTATTCAACCCTCCAGACAGTACAAGCACAGGTTTGGAGCTCATAGAAAATTGCCAGCTAATTGCTGGTCACTGACTGGCCAATATGACTTTAGAACAGATGAAAAATTACAAGAGGTGGCCGACAGCCTGTGGCTGCTTTCTTAGTCTTTTGTGTTGCTCAAAAGCTGCAATTCATAAAAGAAGTGTGATTATTTTCTTTCAGTTACATTGTATGAAATTGCTGGAGTTCTGGAATACTTGACAACCATAAGTAATCAAGAATAAGAATGTTTCAGATTTTTTAACTACTGTTGGCCCCATTTTCTTCTTGAATGAAAATCCGAAGACATCAAATTCTGACACTGTATAGTTTTTGAGAGTGTAATTTGTGTACATAACAGACATTCTATGAGTCAGTTGATACATATCAATTGCCTTTTATCATGCTTCCTACCTAAAAAACATTACCTCCCCTTCTTGTAAGAAAACCAAAACCAAAACCAAAATTAAAGCAAAACCTAATGAATTCTAGCAGAATACATTTGTTTTACATAATGGCAATAATCATTTTCTATTCTTCTATAGCAGAAATCATTAGAATAAATATGAATATATGAAAGAAATTCAAAGTACTTATCCTTTACCATCATATTTCAGAAACATGGGTATACAAGAGGATATTTACCTGACCCTTTCTGTTTCTCTTGTTGTATTCTCAAACATGGCAAGAAAAAGGAGACTGTAAAACATTTACTGCTTCAAAAACTATTGTCACACAGGATATTATCAACATAACAACAATCTTCGCTAGAGAGATGTATACCTTTAAGTTTATCCCATTGTGATAAATGACTGAAGGGGCTGTTCTGCTCTCTGCTTGAATTTCATTAGCCAGCCTTCAAATGTCAGTAAACTCATTGCTAGATTGTTGAAATGTACTCTTTTCAGCGCTATCCTTGAAGATAATACCAAAAAAAAAAAAAAAGTATAATCTTGCTGAATTCAGTCTCCAGGTTATTCTGCGAGACATTTAACTAGGGGCATGTCATACCAACCTTTAAATTACCAGTTTGAATACATGTAAACCATTATATCAAATTCTCTATGGTGACCTTGGGCTAAGAGTATTCCAGCAGGAAAGTGCTGATTTCCATGAGAAAATGCAATATAAATAATCTAATTTGCATGGAGGGGAAACCTAAGGGAGGTGGGTGATTCCTAGTCTCTATAGGAGTCTAATTGGTTTACTGAAGGACCATCTTTCCCATCTGGTCACAAGGCATTATGCCTCCATGACCAGCTGTGCTTTGCCTGCTAGAAAGACCAGAGTTTGATCTGATAGTCACTTGTGCTGACATTGTTTGGTAAGGAGAGTATGTCTTGGAAGGCACAGAGAGGGAAACCACAAGAACATGAATAAATAAAAATCCTTAGTGGAGGTTGCTCTTCAATGTGCATATTTTGAGCATTGTGAAAAGATAGTGATTTGGTTAGCTTGTGTACTTTTACTTTCTAGTAAGGTGTTAGACATGGAAGGAGGGCAGATATGGAAACAATAACAATAGCTTGTATACCACCCCCCAGAGTGTACACTTGTACAACCAACACCCCCCCCCCCAATAGCACTTTATAGCACTCTCTGGGCTGTTTACAATGTAAGCATTATTTACATATTGCCCCCAACAATTTGGGTCCTCATTTTACTGACCTTGGGAAGGATGGAAGCTGAGTCAATCTTGAGCCCGTCAGGGTCAAACTCCAGTCTGTGGGCAAAGTTTGCCTGCTGCATTTTAACCATTGCATCACCACAGTGACAAGTTGAAGCATCAGAATGTCCTGTCCCTCAGAATTCCTCTATGAGGGTTATGGGTGGTTTTAAAATTTGATAAATAAAAATAAATAATAAGGGTTGAGTTTAAACAGATAAGGAAAGGCAACATGGGCAGCCTTCATTAGGATCAAAAGCTGCTTCTTTCTGTATGGATAGCATAGGAACTGCTTAGTTCTATCCTTATCTTTCTGGATACTCTACATATCTTTGGGCTTCCTGCTTCTTGCTCCCAAACCATCATTAGCTCCATTATTGTTGGATGGATCCAGTGGTGAAATCTAAAATTTGTTACTACCGGTTCTGTGGGTGTGGCTTGGTGTGTGTGGGGGTTTAATGTGACTGGGTGGGCGTAGCCAATTTTTTTTTTTACTTTTAAAACCATTTTTTACATGTAAAACCATGTAAAAAAATGCTTTCAAAAGGCTCTGACGATCCCAGCTGAGTTGCCTGATCATCAGAGGGTTTTTAAAAAACCCTCTGCCAATCAGGCAACTCAGCTGGGATCGTCAGAGTTTGGATCGTCAGAGCCATTTAAAAGAAAATAACTTTTTTTCTTTTAAATGGCTCTGACGATCCAAGCTGAGTTGCCTGTTTGGCAGGCAACTCAGCTAGGATCGTCAGAGCTTGGATCGTCAGAGCTTGGCTCATCAGAGGCATTTAAAAGAAAAAAGCCTCTGATGATCACGTGGCTCAGCTGGGCATGGGGGGCGGGCAGGGATTTTTGCTACCGGTTCTCTGAACTGCCCACCGCCATCGCTACCTACTTGCCCGAGCCGGTCCGAACCGGGAGGATTTCACCCCTGGATGGATCCTTTCTTAGAAGTCACTCAAACCCCAAAATGCATTTATTTCAGATGTCTGCAATCAAATTCAATGTAACTTAAGAAAGTATCCTACCTTCTCAAAAGTACTTGGATGGAAAAGAGGCATTCCTGGTTACATTGAAAATCTAAGCTCCAATTTTTGCTTAATGATCCATGTCAGTATCCAGACTGCATTTTATTTCTAGTCAGAATCCCCAAGCTTTCTCAGGATAGCTTTCTACACTCAATATGGTACTGAAGCTATTGGACATTCTGTTAGATCTTTAGCTTTCAGGTCATTTTCTTGTTTGTTATTAGCAAGGGATTAGAGGTTTAAGGTCTCCGTGTTTAATGGCCTCAGTGGGTGGAGAGCACAGCTCTAGCTGTGAAAATGACAAAAATCAATAGCTAATCCAGTGCATTCACTCAACCTTTTCAAAGCCTCATCTGTATTGATTTCCAAGTGCTGCTCTTCTTGTCTCTTGACGTAATCAGCCCGTTTGCTTGGTAGATATACACTCTCTGGTGCCTTAATCATTTTCCTTTTCTTTCTCATGTTTAAACTTAAACTGCTTTACTCATTTGCTGCTGGCACCTGAGAATAAAGACACAAGAGGCTGAAATAGCTTTAAACTAAATCCAGAGCTTTATTAAATAATTGCTTCGGTAAGCATAATAATTAATTGCTTTATTTCCCATTCCCCATGCATGGATACATTAGTATTTCAGAATGAAACTAGAGGATTATGAAAGGGGAAAGTTTTTTGGCTGGCTGATGCCAGTTTTGGAATGGAAGGTTATTAAGTTATGGTGACATCGCTATGGCAGAAGGCATATCTTGCCACTGCCTTCTAGCTCTATGCCTCCAATATATATAAATCACACATATGTGTGTGTGCCTGGTGGAAGACTCCATCCTATATGTGAGCTGCCACGTTTGAGGACAGTGTTACTGATGATCAGTTATTTAGAACACTTATGTAGTTATTTAGCAGGAAACCACCTGCTAAACAATTTAGCAGATCCTGAGTTCCTTCATCCTCTTATGGAGGAACATTTTAGCTGCCCAGCATATTAGTACTGATTCCAAGGTGCTCACTACTGAACAAAGGTGTATGCATTGTTGTGGCCACAGCACAGCAGAACCAAATCACTGAAGTTGCAACATAATTTTATTATAGACATATAGTAAATAATGTATAGTGGGCTCCCAGCAAGGATCAATACAGCTTGCTGTAAATGTTTTCTTACAACTACTTTAAGCAGTTTGTATGTATAAGGAGTATCTCAAAGGTTTGGTAGGAATGCACCTTACCTATGTATGGGAAGGTATCTTTTACCACCACAGCCTGATCTCTCTCCCTCCCTCCCTCCCTCTCTCTCCCTCCCTCCCTCCCTCTCTCTCTCTCCCTCCCTCCCTCTCTCTCTCTCTCTCTTTCTCTCTTCTCCCTCCTCCTCCCCCCTCTCTCTGAGATTTAAAACTCTTTCCTATACATTAAACAAAAAGCAAGCTCTTATCAGAGTAAGTATATTAATCACTTTCTCCTTTCTCGAATGTCCATAAATTGTACAGGGAGTGAACATGAGAACCTAGTTATCCATGCATATAGCATGAATGTTGAGGTAGAGGAGCTTCATACTTGTGTTACAAAATCTGTTTACAACTACAAACATACTGCAGCCCAGCTGAGAGTACAAGGTTGATATCAATGAAATATTTATTTATTTATTTATTTATTTATTAAGCTTATATGCCACCCTCTCTCCGGAAAGGATTCAGGGCGGCTCACAGCAATAAAAACAGATAAAATCAATATTAAGTGTTTAAAACCATTAAAACTCCCCTTAAAAACCCCTTCAATCCAATCCGGCCTGGCGAAATAACCATGTCTTAAGGTCACAGCGGAAAGAGCTCAGGTCAGGGGCCACCCGGAGCTCCAGGGGGAGTTGATTCCATAAAGTAGGTGCACCCACAGAGAAAGCCCATTTCCTAGGAGTCGCCAGATGACACTGCCTGGCCGACAGCACTCCAAGGAGGCCCACCCTGTGGGAATGCACCGGGAGATGGGGAGCTGTCGCTGGCCGCAGATGGTCCGTCAGGTATCCCGGGCCTAGGCCATGAGGGCTTTATAGGTGATAACCAGCACCTTGAATCTTACCCGGAGGGCAACTGGTAGCCAATGCAGGTCGCGCAGGAGGGATGTAACATGAGAGTGTCGGGATGTTCCAATCACTACCAGCGCATCTGGCCATGTATCTGGCAAATCAGAAGAAAAAATAATGTTTTTCTTCTGCTATGTGTTGCTCATTTCAATTCATATTTAATATTTTAATTTTAAGTGGATGTTCTATTTTTTATTGTAGCAAACTATTAGAGGCTTAGGTAGTCAGTACAATATTAAACGTAATAAACAATGAATTTGAAAGAGTTCCTCCTAAACCTCCTAAATGCTTGAGGAAACTAAAAGAAATGGATACTTGCATACTAATATTAGTAGTTGTACCTGCCTGCTAGTGTTGGTCATGCTCAAAGATTAGTATGTACACAGTGGCGTATTCACTTTGGTATTTGATCCATTTCTGTATTAACTACTAAAATGAATATGTCCTGGACCAATCCCATACTCAGCGCAATTTTGACATTGCTCAGGCATGAATCATAGTGCATGCTTTATTATAGGATGAGAAAAAAGTATGAAGGTTTTATTGGAAGTTACATGCTAACTTTTGGTTAAACTAAGGCGTACAGTCCTATAAACAGTGTTTTGGGCACAAACCAACTTAGATTTGCTTCGACTAAACTTAGCAGTATATAC
The DNA here is from genome assembly GCF_059756535.1 of Pantherophis guttatus. Classification (NCBI taxonomy): domain Eukaryota; kingdom Metazoa; phylum Chordata; class Lepidosauria; order Squamata; family Colubridae; genus Pantherophis; species Pantherophis guttatus. The sequence continues at coordinate 30,948,682 of NC_142065.1, read as the reverse complement.
TTAAACAAAAGAAATCTTTTACCTCTTACATATTTGTCAGAATATTCATGAACTGGAATAGGGCTTAGTAACAAGGTCAGCCAATATATAGGCATAGCAACTAAGTCAGCCAATGGGAGCTGATTGGTGACTGAAACAGTTTTGGAGCCTAGGCGAGGCTTAGGTCTGTGCTCAAATTCTGAAATTAAAACTAATCTGCTCTGCTGAATCAATTACCTGTGTGTGCTTTCTGGATTTGATTTCTGCAACAAATACTGACAATATTTACCTGTTACTTCTTCTGATTTCATGCTTTAATTTGTTAGTAAGCTGTTTGTGGCCCGCTTTCTTAGCAGTGCTGCTTTCTTATATCTTATATCAGAATACCTATTATTCTGCCCGCCTTCTTCAGAGGCAGTCACTGAAGTTGTTCATTGGTGCAAGAGATATGATATTTTGTTAGGCTCCTTTCAACCATATAATTTTGATTAATTTCCTAATTCAGATTTCTTCTACACATATTCAGGAAAGTCTTCACACTAGACATTCACAGCAGAAATGAATAGTAATGTTCAATTTCACAAATCAAACTTCACCATTATTTGCCATGACACATACGCATATTTTAATTCATATCACATATGTTGCTAAGACTTATTGAATTTAAAAGTGTGTACATTTGGTATATAGTCCTAATCAGTGACAGAAATTTACTCTCTCACACATTTTTAATAATTAAATCACATCATTCTATATCCTATCTAAATGTAACACATACTGTAATTTGTGGTTATTAGATGTATCCTTTAGCATTGGACAGGAAAAACCATAGTACATAGCAAAGTATACTAAGAAGTCAAGTAGTTGTAGTATGGATGAGTGCAATTTTATTTTAAAAATAAAAAACCTGAAGACATTAAAACTGGGAGATTAAGTTGTTCCTTCACAGATAGGCAGGTAATCTGGTTAGATTCCATTTCTATTTAATTATAATAATTATTTGTACATTTTACAGTCATTTAGCTGTTAGCAACCATTCACATGTACACAATAATAAAAAGTAATAAAAATATTTTTCACTTAATGCATGCATTTATTACTAAATCACATGTGCCTGATAACAAAATCCTTCAGCGTGAAACTGATTAAGGGTTGGTCAGTTTCAGGCAGCAATGCCTGCTGGCTGGCCAGTTCTAATCACTTAATTAAATCACAGAGTTTAGCTTAACTTGAATTTAGCCCACTTTAGGGTTTTAAGTTAAAGATTGCTGATAATTTGAGTAATCTCTCCTTTCTGGGAGGCCCCCCTCCCCCCTCCCCCCACCCCCCAAAAAAGGAAAACAAAATGGCTCAAGGATCATAGACACGGTACAAGTGAGGACTTTATCTAACTGAGAAAGCAGCGACCAATGATTTTTCAGAGTCTTTGTGTTTTGTGTGTGTTTGTGTTTGTGTGTGTCATGTGGTTCATTTAGCAACCATTTTGCTTCACAATTACTGGAATGGATTGAGTCACTAAACAAGAAGAAGGTATATTTGTAAACTATACATAATACCAGGTCATAAATCCTGGGCATACAGAGATATTGGCCCATTTCTGGGAAAAATGTAAATATATTAAATGGGAAAAACCACAGTTATAGCTGAATCCCAAAACAAAGTCCACCAGAAAATATCTTTCCTTAAACCAGGTTTCTTGGCTAGAAAGGACAACACTGATTAAAGGTATCTAGTAAGGTAATCTCTTTTTAAAAAACAATTACCCTCCATTCTCACAGAGGAATTAAGTTCCTATCTTTTCTACTTTAGCTTTCTAAACAAACTGTATTTGGTATGTGTAGAATGATGTCTAATTACTTTCCCCACACGTTCATTAAACATTTAACAGGCATTTCTCTGTACAAATGGCATATAACAAGGTACTTTTTGCACAACCATTTTGTACATAGTTCCAAATACACTAATTGATGTTTAATAGTTTTGTAATTGATCTTTGTCATATCACACTGAGGGGAAACTGTTAGAACGTATTTTATCAAAATGAGAATCAGAACAAAATTACCACAGTGACATAAACTAAGCTTACTTAAACAGCAAGGAAGTCGGCATTCTGATAACGATTTCAGTTTTTTTAAATTAAAGTGCTAATTAAATCTAAATTGAAAAGTATAACCATGAGCTGATTTTTTTAAAGATCCATTGACAATTCCTTTCCTGGTCTATCTGTTCTTCATACATTATTATAATTCTGCCAAATAGTAGATTTAGTTCAGCCTGATCTCTGTCTTGAATAAGAAGAGTGGGAGATTAATACTGTACTCCTATTCTAATAAACTATGGCACTACTACCAAACCTAATGAATTCATCATTCTATGAGAACTTTGAACTTTATTATTTCAACTGAAAAATACACCTCTCCATCTGGACTCATGGATATCTCTTAGAATTCTTTCCCACTGAATTGTCCTTGTTGCTAGAAGAGCAAGGAACAAAAGGCTGATAAGGAAAAATCATCCTTCACTTGAGATTACTTAGATGAATAGAAAAGTATATGAGATGACAATCGCATAAAATAGACCAGACCAGGAAATCAACTCTACAGAAAGACTGAAATATCTTTTATTGAAATTGTCTAGAATTGTCTAGAATCTTGAAAGTCTGATTGGACTATATAGCCTCCTTTTTATAGTTCAGTAAATTAGGGATGCATTTGTTTGAGAGTCTTCTGAATGTAATGTCTTTCTTGACTTAAACAAAAGTGCTTCAGCCCTTTTTGCCTTGATAATAGTTCCTGCCTATCTCTATTGAGGTCATCTTACATACTGATAATAAGAAGGCAGTCATGGATCATGAAGTGGTTGGGAGCCAGTGAAGACATAAAAACTCCAACTCCAATTGCAACTTTCAATCTAAGATATTTTATTTCTGCAAAGTCTTTGCAAAGAAGAAGAAGAAACTAAAGCTAAACATAATCTTCTACAGCCCTTTAAATTGTTTAGAGCAGTGTTGGCGAACCTATGGAATGCGTGCCGGAAGCGGCACACGAAACCATCCGCGAGGAATGCATGGCCTCACTGGCTCCTCTTCCGCATTCCTGTGCACACACGCATGCTGGTCAGCTGGCTGTTGCTCACGCTGGAGCAGCAAAACCCAGAAGAGCGGCGGTCTGTCGCGCATGCGCAGGCCGGCACCTGAACTTCCGGGTTTACGTCGCGCGCATGCATGATGGCTAGCTGTTCATCAGACATGCATCCATGCCGGAAACTGGAAGTTCGGGTGCCGGCTCACACCTGCGTGACAAACCGTTGCTCTTCCAGGTATCGGCACTCCCATATGTGCGAAGGCCAGCGAAGCCACGCATTCCTCGCGGGATGGTTTCTCGTGCCATTTCTGGCACACAGGCCGGAACGCAGTAACATAAAAGGTTAGCCATCACTGGATTAGAGTATATCCCACATTAAGAAACCATTTAAAATGTGTTGATGGCTATCGATTGACTGTGCTTTCTATTATATTATAATGAAGCACATCTGACACATATATCCACAAATATACATTTTGCACAGAATTATTTTAATATATCCAAAGAAACAACAGCCAATCAAAAGTCATCAACATACCAATCAGCCAATAGGAAGGCACCAGGTAAACACACTCACAGAAAAGCCCAAAGCACGCATTCCAGTAGGAAATTCCCTGAAGATGGACTCCAACACGAGTCTGAAAGCTTGGAAGAGTAAATCTCTGGTCTCAGTGACCGACCCAAATTCAATTTTGCATCATTATCCTAGGACATGTATATTTGCCTTAATGCTTTAATCTCACAAATGAAGAAATGAAATGAATTAACTGGTATCCTCCCAGTGAAACGGGCAACATATTGATAGATATAAAACTTCCTGTTTAAACTAATCTAATAAATCATGAACTTCCATTTCTTTAGGTGAAAGATACTTCCTTGATTTTGCAGGGGAGAAAAATCAACATTTTTATATACCACAATTCCAGTTTTAGAACCAGTTATGTATGTATATATAACAATATAAACGTTTTCTAAGAGTTTGCTGAGTCTTTAATAAAAACAAAATAATTCATCCACATTTTATTTTATAAATATGTAAATACATTTATTTAACTTGAACCTGGTTGTACAGGAAGTTCCAAGGGGAGCAAGATCCCACCTATAAAAAATATGTTTTTTTATATTACTTTATATAGGCAGTTTAGGAAGAGGAGCACTGTGACTTTACAATTGGCATTAGAACAGAATTGATCTCTATTAGCCTCTAATACCATTTCTATCACTTGCTGTTATCAATATTCCATTCAGAGCTTTGTCATCAGCGTTACCAATATGACTTGTTTATCCTCATCAAGTCATCTTATGAGCTGTTTAATGACTCCAAATATCAAACATTCTCTCATTATGTCATCTTTCTCTCTGTATAAATTATTGCTTGGCAATGACTATTTTTTTATTTGCTGACATTTGGCTTCAGAACTAAACTCTCATACCAAATTGACTTTTATCTCTATGCTGAGGTTCCCCCCGCCTTCTTTTTAAAGTCTGTAACTTAAAAAGCAATAAGTATGTGAAAGCACTGCATTTTTTTCCTTATTGATTATTTTAAAAGATGAAAGTCACATGGAAAAACACATAACCTTTTGTCATTTTTAAAAGCTATTTTGAATGGTTTTACCTTTAGCAATGTTTATTGGAATGAAAAGGAAAATTGTATGTTAACTTGGTTATAAGATGGCTAATGCAATTGTATTCTTTCCATACTAGAAAGGTTTAACGTTACTAAGACTGAAGAATGAAGAATTTAGTACGAGTTTGTTAATGTAAAACTGAAATAGAAGTATTTCAATAAATGCCCATTCCCATGACCAAATTCTTTATCCAGAATCATTATCTTTCTGTAGCAATTATTCTGTGTCCAAAATAATCTTAGCATTGCTGAGGAATTATACTTATCTGATGTGTTATTGATATTCCTGATTGCCTATAGGAGGAAAGGTAATCCCACCTTATTGTTATTATTTTCCATTTCCTGGCTTTGCTTTATAAAGCTGGATAATGATTTAATATTGTGAAGATTAATGGGCAACTGGGTTCTTATTTAGCTCTCGCTCTTAATGTATTTATGCCATCATGAAAAATGGCTGCACTGAACATTCCATTCTGTGGCAGCCAAGAGCCAACAAGTTTGTTGGACAACAGCAGCACCACACAGGAAGCACCATCTGCACAATTTACTTCTGATGAAAATATTAGTGAATCATATATAGAAAAATCTGAGAGAAAAAGCATTTGAGGAACAGCCAATTGAACAAATAGGATTCTAGGGAAAAAGTTGATAGTTGATTTGATAGAAAGCATCCTGAATACCTTATTCCAAAATATCAATAAAAGAACTAATAACCTGCAATGACCACAAAATGAGGAATACCTAGGTAGACATTTGGAAAATGCTTCAAATATCTCTAAAGAAGAGACTATATACTGTAGATATCCCACCTATTGAGATTTATATTTTCTTATCTAATCTTATCTGATGAAAATATACATTGATAAAATATGTTTGACACAAATATACCGAAGCATCCTTGGAAGGCATGCTGCAGGATTGTGTAATTGTAATGCCAGTTTTTCCCTTTTCATGTCACATAAACTAATCAAAGAGTCAGAGCTTGCATTGCAATGGAGTGGTGCTGCTTTTGGCATTTTGACAGGCAACTCTGTCAGAGGATGAGTAAAGATAGGAAGTGATCCAGGCACATGGAACTGAGAGTTTAATCAAAGTGACATTAATTATTATTTACCAGGGATTGCAATATAGAATTGTGGCAATTTATGTGTGTACAAATGAGTCCAAAATGAAGCTTTAGGGATAAATTTAACATAACAATAATATATGCATTTAAAAGTCCCTGTCAAAAAGTTTCTTAAAGTTTCCTAACTTTCAAATACATAACAATTTTGCTTCCTTCCTTCTGCCACAGTTGCATAACTTAATTGCCTTAATTTGGTACACCATTTTCCTCCTTAGTTAGGCTTCTGCTTATGTTGGAGAAAAGTGCTTCCCAAACTTTCTGTTCAGCCCCTTGGTTTTGTTCTGAAACAGTATTCAGTCCAGATTTTCCTTTTCAGAATGGCTTTGGTTCCAGCTGCTGTTCTCTAGAATCCTCTTTAGTCTTGGGGGGAAATATAGAAAAGAAGGGGCAGAAAAAAAAACCAATGGAGAAAAGATGGAGAACTCAGGGATTTAAAAAAAGGCAGTAAAGGAGGATCTTTTGCTAGAGTCTCCTCAAACAGCACAAAATAACAGAGATGTTTAACTTGAGGTTGCAGAATCATTCAAGTCATGCTGGCCAAAATTACCAAGCTTCAGAGCTAGACTTCACATTTCAAAGGAAGATCATAGAAACTTCACATGGAACAAACATTTGGATTGCTCTAATTTTATAGTCTATGGACTGCCTTATTCATCTGGTCTAAAACTGGGGAAAACTGGCTACTTAAACCATTAATATGATAAATTGTACTAATAATTTGATTCAGAATAGAGTGGCCTGGTGGCATAGAGATGGAGCACTCACCTCACAATCAAGAGGCTGTGAGTTTGATCCTAGGTAGCCACAGATATTTGTCTGAATGTTACCTAGTTAGGGTAATGAAATATCTGCAAGAAAACCAGCAAATTCAGAGAGCACCAAGGACCCCTCAGATATTTCTCTCTCTGGGTGCAATGAGTAATTGTCTGCTGTGAACTCCGCATAGGCATCAGGGAAGGTAGCTGTCCAGTAAATGCTTGGGTTCTGTTCAGTCATCCCGACTCCACCCCAATGCAAGGAATATAAGGTTGTTAAAAGAAGAAACATTCTGATTCAGAATGTTACTGACACTACTGATTTCCATCTCTTGAATACATTGTGAATATATGCTTCCAAGATCTTCACATGAAACTACTTCTGTTCATATGAATGATGCTGATGGTTCCTTTGGAAAACATGAAAAAAATGGTGGCATCACCATTAGTTCCCTTCCCAATAACTATATTTATGACCCTATTCCTATATCTTTGCTCATAATACCACTGATATCATGAATATCTGAAGAAATATGGGATTTATAAACTGCTATAATTATGTATAACTTTATATTCTAGAAAGTTCACCTTAAAATATATAGATTTGAGACTTGGATTATACAGTTCTCAGTTCAAGTATTTAAATCTGAGGAAGCTGAAACAATCAGCAATATATTGATTTCTTTATTTCGCAAAATCCCTCCCCACTTTGAAATTTTTAATTGTGAATTCAGCTCACTGAAATTTAGATTATATGCAGCGCAATAGCAATTTGAGTCGCTAGTATGCAGAAAATTATTTTTAATATACCGTTTCCCCGAAAATAAGACATCCCCTGATAATAAGCCCAATCGGGCTTTTGAGCGCATGTGCTAAAATAAGCCTCCCCCCGAAAATAAGACCTTCCCGAAAATATTTAAACACAGAACTGGAAATCAGGTAAGATGGCAAGAGGTCCCCATTTTGCTCTACGTGCCCCAAAATAATAAGACCTCCCCCAAAATAAGACCAAGCGCTTATTTCAGGGTTAAAAAAAAATGTAAGACAGGGTCTTATTTTCAGGGAAACACAGTATAATTTTATTAAACTTATCAAAATATAAAATGAAAATAAAAATGAAAATAGTGGGAAAAAGAGGAAAGAGAAAAGTGAGAGAGAAGTGTAGGATAAAGGTAAAAATAAAGAAAAACATTAACTTCCAACTCTTTTCAGTGCAGTAGGCTAAAAGCAACATTACAGCTTCAAGTTTTTACTTATGTATACTTAATATGTAATAATTATTTCTATAAAAGTAAACTTCTCTAATAAGCAATCCCCAAAGTAGAAGTTTTATTTTTTTCTATTTTAAGCACAAAAACCAGAAGTGATTTCCAAGTAGAAACAAAGTTAGGTGTACTTATTTTAATTTTTTTTTTAAAGTAGCATTAGCATTGTAAAATTCCTACACCTGTCCATTTTTGTGAGTTACTTGGGGGCAATATCCTGGTTATCCCTAACAGTATGTACTATTTGAATTCCTGGAAATTTTTCAAGAAGATATCATTTTGTCAAACAGGCCCCAGGGAGAAACAAAACTAAAGAGCAATCATTAATCCTATTAGTGCTCCATTCCTGTTTCATAGGGAACAGTAATTGCTGCTCTTGCTCTATTATTAATGGGCTGTTGTCTCATTTAGGCTGAATTGTTGAAATAGTGGCAAATATAACAGCAAGACCAGTTTTTCTGAAGAAGACTATTTACAGAGTCAGAGTGGAATTATTATAAATATTCCATTTATACACATTGGAAGCACTTCAAGATAGAGAAAAAGAACAAAAGGTATGTATTCTTTGTCACCTGTGAGAAATGTGCATTAATACATTTGATTTTAGATACATGAGATTTCAGGTAGGAACTGCAGGATGAGACAGCTCTATTATAGTCTAATTGCACTAGATAAGAAACATGGGGGAGGAATCATTTACTGGTTCCATGATCTTTTTCCAAAACATTCCTTTAAAATCAGGCTGTCATAAGTTTTTAATTCTAGCATTTCTTGCTTGAGAGCATGAATTTAGGAAATGAATGTCAAAACACCTCATGAAAACCTTTTTCAGAATTTCCATCAATACTTTGAGTAACCTATTTTTTTATTAATAAGTTGAGGATGTTTATTTCTTGGAACAATATACTTAAGCCAAAACTGAAATTCAGAAAGAAGAATTGAGAAATTGGATGCTTTAGAAATAAATTGAGGAAAATTCATTTCAGTAGTCATTACAGAGCTGCAGTTTGGTTCATAATACATTAGCCTTTTTTTGGTTCTTTTTTATTTCTTTACACAATTTTACCCAGTTTTGAAAGAAGAGGGAGGAAAAATACTAAGAGCATTTGTAACATTAAAAGACTCTTTTCTCATTTTAAGACTCTTAAGCGCAAGACTGTAGAAAGCCTGCATTGATATTACTTCTTAGACATATAGGCTTTTCCTACATTAAATAGAAAGCCCACGATTCATTAATGAAGAAGAAAGTAAAACTTGAAGTTTTCAGGTTAATAGTGTTATATCTCTAGTGCACTTGAAGTTTTGCTTATCAGCAAATCAAGATACCAAATACTAGGCCCGTGATGACGAACCTATGGCATGTGTGCTGGAAGTGGCACACAGAGCCATCTCTCCGGGCATGCGAGCTGTCGCCCATTGCTCTTCCGGGTTTTGGCACGCCAGCCAGCTGGTCTTCACACGTGCAAGAGTGCCAGAAACCAGAAGAGCAGCTGCTTGGTGCTCATGCATGCGCCAGGAAGACGATTTCCAGTTTCTGGTGTGCACATGCGCACTGCCTAGCTGGTCTTCGTGCACACATGCAGACTAGAAACCAGAAGTCCAGGTGGCTGGTGCGCAGGCATGCGCTGGGCGGCTGCTCTTCTGGTTTCTGGCACGTGTGTGCGCTTGCGTGCGCGTGCACACACACACACACACACACACACACTCCCGTTTCAGCACTCGGTGCTGAAAAGGTTCGCCAACACTGTACTAGGCTGATAGAAAAATGCTTCCCAATCCCACAACTATTCTAATATTTCCATCATTCTGCTGCTGATTGCCAGAAAATAAACAACATGATGAGAAGAGACAGCACTGAGTAGAAAAGAAATAGAAACTTTGTATTCATTTTGGATTTTAATTTGAGTACTGAAAGATGCTCTTGAGATATAATGTTTTTCCTATTAAATATGAGTGTTGTGAGCCAGGAACATGAAGTAGGATTATTCAGATAGTCCCTACTGCGGTATGATCAAAGAGTGTTGCAACCTTTGATATAATTTAGTTGATCACTGTTAGTAATAGTTATTAAAACTTAAATAGGGTTTTTTCCCCCCTTTCTTATTTCAATTATCCATATACATGTTTTGCTAGTTTTTCCCCAAGAACACATTTAATGGGTAGCCTACCTTAATAATATCTATAACAGTATTTATACAAAACATAATTCCTCACAAAATAGGTTAGACCATCATATTGGCTCTTACTCCTAGGCTGTTGTCAACTCTATGAAATAAGGGCAGTAATGGCTACTCAAAATATTCACTTAAACCTAGCCAAAATCCAGAACCTAGAGATGCTTATTAGTTTTTAGTCTAACTTGGCTTATTAGATGAAATAGTTCAGTACCCTACTGTTATGCAACAAGGCCCTTGTATTCTCTCCTACCTTATTTCCATCCACATACACACCTTAACCACCTATGTATATAGCTGAATTTTCTTGGCAAGGAAGAATATTTCTCATTCTTTGATAATGTCCCTATTATAGGAGAGTGTGCCAACTCTGAAGTGAACCTGTCTGAAGCCATCTTTTGCTGCCTCATAGTTGCCACAAACCCTGAGAGGGGGAAGGGAGGGGGAAGTAGATAGACAGGCCAACAGTCAAAACAATTTTTTTTTTCATGTGGAACCAACAGGAACCAACCATCATCTCAACAGGTGGGAGTGAAGGAGGAGTAACCAAGCAGCCTGCCAGCTACTTTCATTGGATAATGTGATCGGTGACATTTGGGAGGGGAGAACATTTGCTCTTTTAATTAGGTGAAAACTGCAGGAACTTTTAGAGTTGGTTTTCACTGCCTGTACCGACATGATGTATCCAACAAACATGTTCTTTGAAGAATCTACCTGCCTTGGAGTTCTGCTTTCCAGTGTTACTTGGAACACTGACAATGTGTCAATGAAAGGGAATGATTTCACAAAATCTTGTACAAGCAAAATATATCAATGCAATTGTATGTTACAAAACAAAACAACAAAGCCATCCATAGCTGAAATACATGACCATGATGGTATGAAGCAACCCTCCCTAGAAACAAAGGGGAAAAGGTAGAAGAGAGTAAGCAGGAATCACCAAAAATACTCATAATCAGATTCCCAAGATTATTAACAAAATGCCCAGACAATTATCAGCCACCAAGAAACAAAGCATTATAATTGAAGACTGAGAAGTAGAAAAACTAGAGTGCACTGAGGAGATGAATGTATATCCAGATGTTTAGAAGGAGCACTTCTGGCTCAAGGCCTAGAATTTTTATTTTCAGAAGGTTCAGATTCTTGTTGAGATTTCCTTCACCCAAAATTGGCTTTTTTCCAGCAGTCATTAAATTTCTCGCACGTGGATTGGTTCCTGCAGAGGTAGCCCTTCTCAGCGAATAGCCTGAATCCCAATAACTGAGATTGGTATCACAGCAAGACTCCATCATTCATGTTATCCATTTCCAAATACATTCTCTTTATTGCTTCAGGCATTATTTTTCTTGCACTTGTTTATACCTAGTCATCTTTATGTACCAGTTAAGTAAAAGCATAAGTAAAGGAAATAGTCGATACTAAGCTTATTGTAATTTTAATTCTCTATCCATGTCTAACATGACATAAACTTAAGAGATTTTAATGTACTTATTATAGTAAAATAAAATGAGTGTTTTGTACAAAAGGGCCTAGTTAGTTAGTTATATTGGTGCTATTTCACTCAGGATAACTTACTTGAACATAGCTTGAGGTAGAACTGATAATATAACAGTGAATTCATTATACTATGTGATGTTTATAATTTTATGAGATATATGTTGTCTATAATTACAAATGAAGCAATACACAAGTAATCTATAAATGCAATAAATAAGTGGTGGCTGTTTTATTATATAGGGGTATAGATTTAATAGATTTATTACACCACTTTCTAGAATCTTTTCAAATATTTATTTTTCATTAGGCAAATAATGTTCATGCTTTGTTATTTCTGACTGCCTCATTTGCTTTTCCTGGCTAGGTTTATACCATGTTGGGGACCATCTTTCTTGCTTATTTCAGAAATTAATTCAGTCCTGAACATGTCCAAGAATAGGGTATTTTCTTCAATAGGCTTTGGATAATAAGGGAGGCTACCTTGTCCTTTTTTTTATTGTTGTTGTTGTGCAATAGGCAGCATAGCTTCTTTTCTACTCAGTCTTTAAATATTTCAAAATCATTTTATTAACTCTGCAATACAAGGAGAATGTTCCTGCATTTGATTTACTTTCTCAAAATTCTATTATAGACAATTATTAATTCATAGGTAAAAGAATTCTGTAGTATTAAGCATCTGGAGTTTTCATCATGTTGCTTTACCTTAAGTGAAAAAAATCTAAGTGACCACTAGATTGCAACAAAGAGATACAGAAAACATCAATTCTTTGCTGCTTTTGGAGTCATCCAAATTGTTTCAGCCCAGAGATATGGTAGCCCTAATCATCTGAGGATTCAGATAAAGTAAAAGACTACAAACTATAGTGCATATAGATTATGATACAGCAGGAAACATAGCACAACAGAAATGTTCCCCATAGGCATAACTAGCTTATATATGCCTTGTTTATATCCCGGCCTGCGAATGGGAAATCTATGGCCAGCTACGGCAGATGGGTTTTTAAAAATGGATCTCTTTACTCTTTCATTAGTTACAGTAAAAGAACCCTATTTTTATTGCATGGCTAGATTGTGGTTTATGTGTTCATTGTTGTTGCAGCTGGCTAGGTTGCATGCACAAGCTGTCCACTTCTGCACTTGGATCCAAATTCATTATTTCCATCAGAAAAATATCCAGACACCAGCCAATCAGGATGAGTTTGTTTTGAGTAACCCCTTTTCTGTTGAATCATTCATTGTTTAATACAAGTTTCTACTTCAGTGAGAAGCAAGTGCAGTACTGCCAGTTTGCAGTGCTGAATGTAGCTTTGATCACTTGCTATGGTGATGACTGACAGCATATTCACCATTCTGTCACAGAACTTCAAACCCAAATGAGAATACTGGGGTTTTGTACTTCCTATTAAAATAGGGAGAGAGTAGTTCTGTATTTGTGTTGTCAGAGACCCAGAGTTTTTCATTTCCAGCCCTCTGTAGAAATATTTAGATATTGATATACCCTATTAGCTTGTCTTTTCAATTTCACTGGCTTGCCTGATTGACTATTATTGCTACAAAGGCCATATGCTGTTTGAAAAGAACCAAAAAAAAAAAAAAGCCTAGCATATTAAAGCCATTGTAGCCAAAGCTTTCTCTGCATGTTTTTACATTTATTTCTTTTGTTTTATAGCCAAGTTACTGCCAGCTTTTGGACTAGTTCAATACACTCTACTAAATGCTCATTGTATCTGCAACCTTCTTATCCTATTTCAGTAGAAGGACATCAATAGGAATTGATTAAAAAATGTCCAGCCTGATCAAGTATTAACAGAGAAGATGGCGCTATATATGGATTTAAAACAATAACAACAAAGCATACGATGTGGAAAATGACAACCTGGGACTAAAAGGATGGTTGGACTCCAACTTGTTTAACAAATCTATCCTTGTCATTGCCTCCGGCTTTTGGATGTTGCCAATTCCCTCTTGATGATTCTCTGCTAAAGCTGGATTCTTGCTTCTGGTGAAGGAGAAAATGTTGCATTTGGAAATACAAATGATGCCAGCAAATGCTATTTCAGCAATTATCCATGTTTAGCAATTATGCTAATGTTGATTCTCAAAAGGCTGTTATTTGCTCAGCATGTTCTTCATACATTATCTCTGTACCTGTCTAACCCTGTATTTTCACTTGAGCTATTACAGGTTTTTTTGTCAATTTAAGTGATGTTTTCAGTAGTGAGTGTTGTCAAGGCAGTGTTGCTTTAGCGAGATTCTGTGTCTGTGTGTGTGTGTGTGTCCGTGTGTGCGTGCATGTGTGTGTGTGTGTGTGTGTGTGTGTGTGTGTTTTAAAAAAAATCTTCAGTACCTTACATAATTTATGCCATTGTGAGAGTCTTAAGGGAAAAGGAAGCAATTCTGCCAGGCTCATATTGTGTACCTTGGAAAACTGAATGGTGCTTCAGGCCATTAATAAACAGGTAGACAACTCACCATTTGATTTTCTGTTGCAATGCTTGGTAGGGAGTTGTTTTTCAGAACTATTGACTAATAAATATCAAAAGCTAGCAATTCAATTGTTCTTTCACAAGTTAGAAAGATTGTGGTATATTATATCGCTTTCATAATGCATATTGTAAGAAGCCAGATATATCCTAACCAGGTTTGTAGCTTTACAATAGCTTTAGTTAGATATGAAGCAGCATTCATTTGCTATGGAAAATCTTCATTCCACTAGGAACATGGAAACTGGGTCATATCCAGTTTGAATTGTTGTTTTGATTTAGATCAGTCAAGTAATCCAGTTCAAAGTATGAGTTTGGTTTGGATTTCCATGTCAGTATGATTCAGATTTCCAAATCAATTACTGAATCATGTTGGTCCAATCATGTTGAGGAAGTCAAACTTATTAGGGGAAAAAAGACTATTTGTACATGTACAAAGGTCAGTGAACAATCAAATCAATCTGAAATAATAGACTTCTTTGATTATTTGATTTAAAATATTAAGTTTGGAAAGTCAAGAATAGATGCAATCACTTTCCAACTGAATGTTCAACCTGAATTGTTGAATAGTTGTATTATCCTTGTATTATTACAATCCAGGTTCAAGAAACATGGCACAGCTTTTAAAGTCCAATATAAATTTGCCCACTTGTGAAGCTCAGCTTCTGAAGTTCTTATCTATGCTTTGGCTTCATAGGTTAATGAAGGTAACCTCTTTTGAATGTTTTCCCTGTGAGAGACGAACTCTCACATTATTTTAAGGGCCAGGGAATTTCATTGCATTTTATTCCTTTGTATTTCTGTGGTGCTGTGTGGTTTTAATTGGGCTGACTTGATCTTGTGCTCTATTTTTATTTGTAAAAATAAAATGCTCTAAAAGTTTAATTGAAAAACAGGATATTCAATAAGGACAGGCAATTATTTAGCTGAATACTAAATTGAACTGGGCAAATGTAGGCAAACTGTATGATGCCAACATAAACAGTGGGATTCCTATGAAATAGCCACAACCAAGCTAATATATCCATGAAACAAATTACTGCCTCTGGGAGTTGATTTCTCCAGAAGTAGGAGAATGGGGAAGGAGAGTATTAAAATTGAATGACTACAAATATATCTTCTAATCACAGGGAATGTGGTCGGTAATCATAGTATTTTAGAGTGCAATGTTGAGTCCTTTGCTTGCAAATGTCATTAAATCCCATACAATTGTTTTAAAAAATTACAAACACTCCATCTTTAAAGAAAAATCAGAATTCAAAGAACTTAATAACTTCTGCAATATGGCAATTTCTTATCTACATTGCCTATATTTTCACTGATATTGTCCATAAAAAAACTGTAAAAGATTAACATACTGTATCTTTAACCCATAATCACAAACCTGCAGTCATAGTGACCACAACCATTTTCCAAAATGTTCAGAACACCCCTATTTTTTTAATTGGACCATTCCGGTTGCAAATAGCTTTTGTTTTCCCACCAATAAGAGTGTATGCAGCATCACACTTGTGTCAGTTATTTGGTGTTTTCTGTAGCAGCATTTGAATTTGAGTTTCGGTTACTTTGACCACAGATCTTTGTTAGGTTTTTTTATAATGTTGTGGCCAAGTTTTTCAGCAAAAAGAGTGTGATTTGGTGATCCAAACTTCAAAGAAACTGTTCTAAAATGGTATGAGGAAGCAGAGCGTGATCTGAATGAAGTGGAATCAGAATGTGATGAAAATTTTGTAGTGGACGATGAGAAACCCATTGTCACCGCTGATTCTGACATCAGCGATTATGAAGCTCCCAATGAAATTGATGACCAGGTACAATCTATGTCATGCAATAATTTATATGGCAAGAACAAATTCAAATGGTCTTCTGCACCTTTTGGAAGCAATAGATCCAGAACTGTATTGTTGTGCAATTACATGGATTATGGCCAGCAGCTAGAAATCTTGGAAATTCACCTACTTCCCTAGAGATTTAGAAATTATTGTTTTCTAAGGAAATCATTAGCGCCATCATTCAGTGGACCCAATGTAAAAATTAGAGAAGAAAGATTGAAGTTCAAGGATGGAGAAACAAAAAGTGTCCTGTGCGATGTGGATTTGATAGAGATCAATACAATTTTTTGGTTTACTGCTCTATACATAAATTTTTAGATCCAACCATGAAAACATTGAATGTCTTTTTGCTACTGAGGTCATTATGACCTCATGTCTGTAATAGCGTAGCCAAAATAGTACGTCTGTGGTTAAGGGTTAACCTTACTTCTCCCAAATCCATGAAGATTCTTGTTGCATCACCTCTTTCCCCTCCCATCAACCTAGAAGTGGATAAGTTTGTTACAGAATCATAAAATTGAAAAGGGTCACTTACGTTATTCAATTCAATACTCTGCTTAGTGGAGGAATCCAAATTAAAGCATTCCCGAAAACCTTGACTGAATACATCTGAATACTGAATACATCTAGTACTTATCACCATTTTCTTTTGCTTCTGTCAGTTTACAGTATTTATCTACCCTATCAACGTTATTCCAAAATGTATTAATGCGTTTGTCTGTATTAATTATCTTATCCATCTTATTGTGTCACCTATGGAATCGATAAACATTCCTTCCACATCTTCAATCAAATCACTAATAAAACCTACTGAAGAGTAGAGGATCCAGGACTATGGCTCTTCACTTGATACCTCTTGCTATTAAGGTAACATTGGTAAGCATTCTTCAAGTACAGATTACTAGTGAACAATATATTCCCTTAATTGTTGTGCTATCAAATTCGCTCTTACCTAGCTTGCTGATATGTATTTTGTAGGGTATTTTGTTAAATCCTTTGCTGAAGCCAAAATATATTATGTTGATAACATTCCTGCAATTGGAAATGTTAACAATCAAAATGAAACAAGGCTTGCCTAGCAACATTTTTTTTTCCTTTAAAAGCCCTGCTGATATCTGATAATCACTGCCTTGTCTTCAATGGGTTTACAGATCATATCTTTTTGAACAGCTCTAAAGTATTTTCAGATATTGATATTAAGCTCGCTACTCAGTATTTTGCTGGATTTTTATCCTCCTCCCATTGTCAATATTTGCTCTTCTCATCTTGCATTTCTTTCTACTCCAGGATCTTTCAAAATCTGAAAAAGTAAACCTGCCTTTTCTTTGTTGTATGTTAGCATGTACCATCTTCACTTAGTGGCTGGTATCCCTTTCTTTGTCTTTCATTTGGAAACACTCTTTGTTACTCTTAGCCTCATTCTTTCATTTTAACTCATTCCAAGTGTGTGCTTGTTTAACACGGGTTCTGCTGCTCCAGGCTACTTGTATGAAGTCTTCTTTGTGACCTTCCTGTTTTGCATCTCCTCTATCCTACATATATCCTATAATCATTATTGATTTCAGATCTTCACAAAGCATTTTGTGCAGACATACTGACACCTTTCATTGTTCTCATTTTATACGTCAATAGAATCATTTGTGAGTTTTTTCCCCTTGGAAACCTCTATCCATTTTGAGTTCCTTTTTCCATTAGATTTTCCTGCTTTGGGATCCTACTTATTATTATTTTGAATTTATTAAAATTAGATTTTTAGTTTTCCTTAAATAGTTAAGAAATCTAAGATTACATAGTAATATATCCCCCAGTGTTTCTCCTGTTATGTCTTCATCTTTCAAGTCTCCCTCCAATAAGTAGTATTAAGTCAAGAATAGCTGATTCTCTTATGACTTCCTCTATTTTCCGAGTGAGAAAATTGTCAGATGTCAGGCTTTAACTCCAGGCTGTGCAATAAATCTTAACTCTCTAGCCAATTTGTTTATAGCCCATGTTTCACAGACTTACATGTCTAGATAAATAGCTTTATTGGAGATAACATAGAGGATATATATAGGACAGAATATATGTGTATGTGCATGTGTCTCTGTGTGTATTTCTAAATATTGGCTCATACATTTGATGCATGATTTTGATTGGCCTATAGGATTTGTATGGCCAATAATGAAATCTCTCCCTCTGGCAATATTGTGTAGTCAGTCACTGGTTTGTATTATTTTTCTTTCCTTTTCCACTCTCTTTCATGAACTGGAAAGATGGACAAAAATGCTGGGTGAGCTGCCAGGATTTTGAGCTTTTTTAAAATCCATGGTGATTCATTTGTATTCTGCAGTATTGTTTGTCATACGTACTAACAGCAGGGGATAATTGTCAGTTGATCAATGCATAGACAATAAACCAGACCGCAATATTTTGCAATCTAACATGTGATTTCATGGTTTCTATCAGCCAGTAACAAAACAATATAATAGGAAGCAGATCTGCTTGGATAATAAACAAGAATGAGTGATAAACACGCACTCCTATAATATTGGTAGTAGATTAAGACATGGCTGACTGATTCCACCTCTCTGAAGCCACTTCAACAATGCCATTTGAAGAAAGGAATGTTCACAAAGCAGCACTGTAAAACTGCTGAGAGTATTGTATCAAAATACACTAATGCAAATGCCCTCTTCAGTTTGGCCTGACCAAGCTCATATAGTTTGTCAACTTATAGACTCTTTCCAATTATTAAACACACAATACAGTGTGGACAGCAATGTCTTACAGGTTTCAACAATTTTTCTTATTTGGGAAGTTCAATGATAATTAAGGTTGATGAATGTATGCCTATGCTTAACAATATTCTGCTCCACTCTATACATTCAACTTAAAGGGTTATCATGTAGAATCAAAGAAATAAAGCCAAATTGTAATGTGTAATTTTCACTAACCACTCCTAATTCCATTGTTAAGTGGAAGCTCCAAAAATAGCATGCAAGAACTGAGTTTCAATTGTTCCAGAAGGTGATAATCATTGGAGTTGTGTCCCATATAATAATTGGAGGAGTACTTTCCCGTTGAACCATTTCAGAACTGCTGAAATATACCACTATAGTAAAATAAATAAATAAATAAGAAGCACTGTCATGCTTTTCTAGGCTTCCTATGTTATATGGTTTAGATAGGATCACCAGAAGCTATTATATTGAAAGACAACACCCAAATACTTTGGGTGCTTTATTTAAAGCTTTATTTAAAGATTTGTCTGCTTTATTTGTTACCCATTAATTTGCCAAATATATTCATTATATTAATTTCAGAAGACCACAATTTTATTTTTTAATTAAGTCAAGGACTTCTTCACAGAATAAGGAAAACGTAGGAACTCTGTGTCAGGCAATTTCAGTACATGAAAAGAAATAACAGTGTCATCCACATATAGCAGAGCTGGTATTGGTTTACAAGCTATCTTTGGAGAATGGATGTCATTCAACCTGCATACAAGGTTGAAATTAGAGAACTGACATCAAATTTAAACAAAAATGGGCCAAATAAACTCTGTTTATAATCAGTAGAAGAACATAGAGGTAGTCCTCACTTAAGTTACTGCAATTTGGACTGGCAACTATGTCACTAAGCAATGTGGTCATTAAGTGTCACTTGCTGATGACCTGGGACTTTTTGATGGCTTCCCCATTGATTTTTCTTATCAGAAGCTGGTTGTGAAATTCGCAAATGGTGACCCCCTGACTATGTGACTCTATGACTATCATAAACACATGCTAGTTGTGAAGTGCCCAAATGGCAAATACAAGACTATGGGATACTGAAATTGTAAGTTCATGGACTGGTCACAAAGTTATTTCTTTAGTTTTGTTGTTAATTTGAATGGTCACTAAACAGGCACTAATTAATTGTGTACTACTGTTAGCGTGCAGAATCACCTACCATTAATAAGTAATGAATAGCCTTATTCATCCCCATCTCCATTTAGCATATGATTGCAGATACTTGGAATACAATTTTTGGAAGAATTTGTTTGTCCATTCCATAGTTTCATTTGCATAAATGTATTCATGTTATTGTGCCTTTGGTTAGTAATATTTCTATAGATAAACTTGCTCTTTACCCACTTGGAGGCAAGAGACCAAATATTCAATATAATTTGTTAGTTTGAAAATTAAATAAAATAACTGTTGACTCCCTTCCAGCTGTTGGTTAATTTTTCATCATATGATCATTATAGTTTAATCTATACTTTAAAACTCAGTATTTGTGTATCTGCAAAGATTTCTGCACAGAGAATAATCCCCAAATATTGAACATTACCTTCCAGACATTTTTTTGTGATATCTTTTGGTGAGCAGTAAAGATATACTTTTCTGGGAATATTATTATTTTAAAAAATGCTGTTAATTTTTAAAACATTTTTTTCATAACTGGAAAGTAAATAAACATTTGTTTTATCCTTAATGTAGCAATACTCCGTTTACTGTCACAATAGTTTCTATAATCAGTGTAATTTTCATTTCAAAGGTAAACAAAAGAAACCCCTCCACAACCATGTACTATCCATGGAAAATGTGATTTATTTAAATCAAAACATGTTGGATATAGATCCCATTACAAGACAAAAGGTTGAGTTTCATCTAGGAAAATTTAATATTCCTCCATTGAAAACTGTGATCATAATATGATCATTTTCATAAAGATGGATTCATCATCAAACTTTCAAGCTAAGACTGGAACTAACTTGACAAATCTCAGCTTTGAAACAAGAGAGAGAGATGAACAACTGAACTCTAATTTTGTTCTGCTCAAGTGGCTAAATTGGAGCTTTATTGAAAGATGGCTGTTTTGACCTTTTAATGGATAAAGTGTCCTTTATGGAATATGACGGATTTTCCCTCCTTGTTGGAAAGTCTGCATCAAAGAACTTTTTCTAATATGCTCCTCTATTTCTGAGTGGCTTAGTGTTCACTGCTTACCTTTTATTGCCTGCTGGAAGTTCCTTTTCAATGAAAGTTTTGAAGATCATTTTAAAAGATCAAGATTGAGCCATGATCTTTAACTATGCAATGGTGACTGTGTCAGTAAAAGGGCTGTGGTAGAAATTATTTTATAGAGGAATGGTTTAAACATTGTGTTCATTCATTGCTATATTATGGCTGCCCTGAATGTCTCAGATTTCAAAACTATGGTTCAAAACAATGCTTTCAAAAATCTGTGTATTTGTTTGTGTGCAGTTGTCTGTGGGAAGTGTGTGAAGAATTCAATTCCCTAGAAGATATATTTGAATATGTTTTTCTGTCTTCTCCATTTGTTGCCATTTTTTACATTTCTACTGGTGCTTTAACAAATTTTCACTCACTTATTTTTGTTAATTCTGATTCTGTTTCTGAATAGTCATCTTGGGGGAATCTAAATAATTAGCAGACAGATAGCTGTGTTATCTGGGGCATTAAAACACAATTGTATCATTACAATTAAGCAATTTTTATGACTTAATCACAGACTACAAAATGGGTAAGGAAGAGAGACAGAAATAGAGA
The DNA here is from genome assembly GCF_059756535.1 of Pantherophis guttatus. NCBI lineage: Eukaryota > Metazoa > Chordata > Lepidosauria > Squamata > Colubridae > Pantherophis > Pantherophis guttatus. Next base: position 30,927,324 of record NC_142065.1, on the reverse strand, counting down.
TCTCTTGCTAAAAATTGGTGAGGGGTAAGTTTAAAAATATATTGCAAAACGTTGGTGCTTTGAAATCTTTGTTGTTGTTAGTTGTGAAGTTGTGTCCGACCCATCGCAACCCTTTGGACAATGTTCTCCAGGCCTTCCTGCCCTCTGCTATTCTCTGGAGTCCATTTAAGCTCACTGCAACTGTTTCAGTGACTCCATCCAGCCACCTCATTCTCTGTCATCCCCTTCTTCTTTTGCCCTCAATCTTTCCCAGCATTAGGCTCTTCATCAGTGAGTCCTCCCTTCTCATTAGGTGGCCAAAGTATTTGAGTTTCATCTTCATTTGAAATCTTAGCTAACTGGAAATGCTCAAGATGGTAGTAGTGGTGATGAAGATGATTGATAGATCCTGTTAATGTTTTTGGCCTCAGCCATTTGTACAACAGCATCCTAGATCATGATAGGCCAAAGTTTCCTATTGTTAGATTTGAAAAAGATTTCCCAGCTTACATTTTAGCACTAGATGTTTTTCTGTGCCTGAATTAACTCCACCCCCCCCCAACTATTCGGCTGTATTTAGAAAGAAAGATGACTCTAATGCTGCACATGAAGATTAGAGTTTGCTCTTAATAGCTTTGAGCTTAAAGCAGTTTGAGAATGGAGGGAGATATCTGATTCAGAGAAGAAATATAATAATTTGTGTCTGGAGGGAAATGTAGGGAGAGACTTGCTCAAATTGGAATTACCTTTTGGTGTTCTTTTGCTGCAAGTCTTGCAACTCCAATTACAGAAGAAAGATAAACTGTTTGATGGTGTCTTACAACATCCTAGCTTGTACCTGACTTAATCCATCCAATAAGTCTTAATGAAATCATTATTCTTATGATGTATAATTATAGTTGCTCAGGCATCTAAGTACTGTGAAATACAAAGAGGAATATTGAACTCAGTTCTAAATGGGGAATAAATGAACAGACTGAAGCTCAGCTACCATAGTGCTTCTGCGGCTTCGTATTAATAATGGTATTCATCAGCAAAAAAATTGATGCATTGTACACCTCAAGGACTGGTGTTAGGTGCTCATTTGAGCTATGCAACATTTGATATTTTCATTTGGTTTGAGCTGTTTTCTAATGCCTTCTGTTCTTGTAGATGACATACTATGTGCAGTTTTTCCTCCCAGGTGCTTCCTGATAAATTATCAATCATCCAAGATCGAGATGATTAGCAACATCCAGATGGGAGAAGAATATAAGAGTTTAATCTTCTACTGCATTGGAACGATAGTTCTCAGGCTTAGCTTTGCAAGAGATATGCACCATATATCTAACTCACTCTCCAAGGAAATGGGATTTATTTGGGTTTTTTTTCCTGAACCTTTTCTTGTATCAACTAATAGGAAGCATAAGAGGCTGAGATAGCATTGAAAGAGATAAGAAAATGACAGAAAAGAAAAATGCATGTGGTTGTGTGTATATGTGTATGTGAATGTAGTCAGCAACACAATGCTACATTGCACTAGAGTGGCTACTTTGATGTTATCAGAGGGAGGGAGGGAGAGAGGAAGAGAGGGGGGTGGAGAGGGAGAGAGAAATGTCCCAAGGTTAATGTTATAAAAATATACTGAGCCAACCCAAAAATAGTGGTGAATTAAAATTATCCAAAGTATGGAACAGATCTATAAAACAGACAAACATGTTTTTAGGGATTAATATAACAAATGGAAATGAACATTTAAGCAAACAAATTAAGTTTTAACAATGGTGAGAGTACCCCTTCACCTATTTATTGCTGGTTTGCTGTTGCCTTTTTCTACAATGGGAATTGGTTTTTTGTTTTTTGTTTGAGTTCTTAGACTAATACCCACAGTTGCAATTTGTGAGTGAACTCTTATCCAAGCAATAATCAATCTGATTTGCTCTATGAACATCAGTTCATAGAGATTTCATGTTTTAGATCAGGAGTGTCAAACTCGATTTCCTTGAGGGCCTTATCAGAGTTGTGTTTGACCTTGGAGGGGTGGAGTGGGTGTGGCCAGCTCAATATTTCTCCTGTTGGGGGCACCTGTGATGGCCCAAGTGCCCATTTTCACTGGCAGAGGGTTGCAGGAGGCCATGGCAACTGAAAACGGAGCTTGGAAGCCCACTTTCGTTGGCAGAAGTATTGCGGGCCAGTCCTTCGCTGTTTCCAAGGTGGCCCAACAAGCCAGATCTAAGTATCCCACTGGCTGAATCCGGCCCCCGGGGCTTCAGTTTAACACCCGTTTTAGATCTATGAAATTCAGAGTGTTCTCTATGGCTAATGTAGACAGTTACTGTTAGCATGATCTATACTTTTAACAGAATGGAAACTATTCTGGACACTGCAGCCAGTTTGGTTAAAGAGCTGATCTAAAAACCAGGAGACTGTGAGCTCTAGTCCTTCCTTAGACATGAAAGTTGACTTTGGTTGGACCAGTCACTTTCTCTCTCCCTGACCCACTTCACCTTCCCACCTAGGGAGAAAGAAAGAGTGTTATGTATGCCGCCTTGAGTTATTCATAAAAATAATAAAGATGACATAAAAATCTAATAAATAAATGAATACTTTCTTTATGATAGCTAATGAATCTGCGGTACATTCTGAATATCACCACAACAATGTATATTAATTTACAGCTCATTCTACAAGGTGGAGGAAAAAGTTCGCGTGACCAGCAATTTTTAGGAGGACGTGTATAACTTCATTAAAATCATGAAAAGTAAACTCTGTTTTGAAATCATAATGATCTGAAAGCTTTACCAGTCTTTTATCAGACTCTGCTTTCAGCGACTGCTTTCATACAGACATAGTATTCTCCAGTCCCACTCATACAAAGTTCTATGCCATGAGCTTTTTGTTTCTGACTTATCTGTCTTCACTCAGGAGCTGACATTTAGATAGATGGTTCCTCGAGGCAGACTAAATGAAAGAATTAATGCCTATAGCTAGTCTGAATGATAGAAGGTTCAGAGTTCCTAAACTGGCAGAAGTTGTAGGGGAAAACTTTTTTTTATATATCAAGGACCCTTTTTTTCCTGCTGCTCCTGCTGCTAGCCATGACCTTATCAGAAAAATTGCTAATGGTTTGATGATTGTGTTTTATTTCAAAGGTATCCATTTATCAGCTGCTGCTTTCTTGCCTGCTGGCACCTAGTATCTGTTTTAGGAGGCTTTCTTGCTTGCTGTTGAATAGCTACTATAACCATTATTTCTGGACTTTGGACAGCATGAGTAACCATAACTGGTCTCCAAAACCAGCCTTCAAACATCCTTCAATTATAATATCAAACATCATATCAACTTTTTATCCTTATCACAATTTTGTGAAAGAGCGTGGCTGAGAAAGAGTAATTTCAGAATAATAGAGTTGGAAGGGACCTTGGAGGTCTTCTAGTCCAACCCCCTATTCAAGCAGGAGACCCTATACCACTCTGGACAAATGGCTGTCCAAACTCTTCTTAAAAACCTGCAGAGATGGTGTGCCCACAATTTCTGTAGGGAATTTTCCTATATATACATTCTTTTTCTTTACCTTAAGTTAAAATCAGTTTATTTTATTTTAGATTGTATTATGTGTTGGAATAAGGAACACACTAAGAAGAAGAGGAAGGCTAGGAAAGTGCTCAATAAAGTTGATGAAATCCTGAAAAAGATAAGATTTTTTTTAAAACAAAGGCAATACATGAAATGGTATGTGAATATGATGAAAGCAAGGATGGTTTGTGAGGGTGGAAAGTTACAGAAAGGTATTGTGAGCTGGTATGAAGTAGTTTTAGCTATTTTTCTTTTCTTTTTCTTATATTTTGCATTTAATTTCTGCATTTAATTAAAAAAATACTATTTTTATTCCTTTTCTGTAGTCTGCAGAATGTCATGTATCTGCAAGGGAATAAAATGATGGGTTCTTATTTAATATATTAAACATACCATCTTGTATGAATGTTCTAACTTGGATTTTGATTTGTTTCAACATTCAATTAGTGTCTGCATCAGTGGCATAATTTTTTTTTTAAAAAAAATGTATTATTGGTGCACCTGTCTTCTAAATAACAGTCTTGGTCTTCACTTGCTTACTCCCCAAAGTTTCCTATCCAAGAAAATATCAGCTTATTCAAGACACCACATTGCATTTATTCTGCATGTCTCGTGTTACCCATTATTAGGGAAGCAGAAGCTGTCTCCCAGCCCATGGTTAAAGGTATTCAATTTACATTTTTAGTTCTATTGCCTGAAGTACTTCACACTTGGACTGCTTTCTGAAATACTATACTTAATTCATATTTATATTCTAGCTCTCCCTCCTTTCTTGCTAACTGATTTAGCTTTAATAATATTCCAACAGTTTTCTTTGTTCTTTGGGATTGTAAGAAAAAACTTGATATTTTACACATTTAACAACAATTTAATTTTAAGTATTGTCTGAATAAAATATATGTTATATAGGCATCATTGGTAAGAAACATACTCCAAGAAAGAAAATGACCTGTAGCTTGAGAACCAAAGGGTGTGCGGGGACTGGGAGTTCCAAGAATTTGCTAAAACAACATAAGTGAGGCCCATACGGAATAAGTATATTTAATAGAAGTTTTATAAAAGGAAGAAAAAAAGATCAAGATTGTGGTGAGATCTTCTGAAAACTCAGAATTTCAAATGGAGATCAATCAATTTTTTTTATTTATGTATTTTCTTTGTTAAATTTATTTGCTGCTTATCTCTCTGTGGGGCTTACAACAATAAAATGGAAGAAATTAAAACAGTGTAAACAAACAAGTAAAATAATAGAACAATGAAATAATATGTACACTGAGAGCTTATGCACCAAAGACAAATTCCTTGTGCGTCTAATCACACTTAGCCAATAAAGAATTCTATTCGATTCTATAAACAATGAAAAATGAAACAAGAAGAATACATCCATATGGTAACAGAAAGATGGGCAGGTGAAGAGCAGAAAACAAGATATGCTAGCCCTCCATTATTAAAGCTTAATATATTGTTCATACATCAGAGGTCCTTTGTAGAGTTCATATTCTGGAATAGCAGAATATGTTTATTACAGCAGGGTGGGTGACTATTGACTTGAGGCTGCAGGTACACCTAAACCCCCTTTCTGGAAAGCCCTCCGTCAGCTTTCTTTGAAAATTAGCATTATTTATTTTTTTATTATTATTATTTTGCTATTTTGAGGAATGAAAAATAGTCTGCTATGCTATGAAGTAGATGTATTGTCCTAGCTGATTGGTATAAGAACTGGGTTTCTAAAGTTTTATATCTGATAATATTGAAGCTCAGTTCACAACCACAGGATGCATTCTCTCCATATAGATGATGACATTGCTATGGGCAAAATGTGCATACTGTTAGACACTGTCTAATGCAAAGATTATGGAAATAAATATTTTCTGTACTATACATAAATATACAATATACATTTATTTGATATACACCTATTTAGCCTCCAAATGGCACCTCATTCCTTGATTCCTTGATTCCTTGATTCCTTGATTCCTTGATTCCTTGATTCCTTCATTCAATTTATGTACCCTGTTTTCCCCAAAATAAGACATCCCCTGATAATAAGCCCAATCGGACTTTTGAGCGCATGGCAATAAGGCCAACCGCTTATTTCAGGATTCAAAAAAAAATATAAGACAGGATCTTATTTTCAGGGAAACACAGAATGTATGTATGTATGTATGTATGTATGTATGTATGTATGTATGTATGTATGCATGTCTTACTGCTATCTTTTTGCTTATATAAAGGGCATCAAAATATATAAATAAGGCAAGATCTACACAATGAGTAATAAATAAGCTTGTTAGTGATATATTCTGAAACAAAGTTCTTGTTGGAATTATTTTCCTTGCACTGTCCACGATTACTAAAATTTGGTTTATAGTATAACATTTATATAAGAATGCATATCATAAGAAGAAAGATAGAAAAAGCAAAGAAAGAAAAAGTGATCCAATTAAAAGATAGGGCATTTGCTATATCTGGCTTCTTATGCAATCATCTATTATCACACATCAGTTATGCACAATTTAAAGCACTGAATCCTTTGATTCTATTTTTAAAATGCTGAACAGATTTTTTTAAAAAGCTATATATAATAGTTTATTTTTATAAAAGGAAGGAAAAACTGTGCAGACATTTTAAACTATGTTAAAAGTTCTGTGTCCCAGATTCCATTTTTCTCCTTTCTTTTGCAGATATAGCAATGAGTGCTCTTACCTTAAAGAAAGCAAAATACAATATTTGGTTTAGCTTAACTGGATGTGCTGATGGGTGAGTAATCTGATTAATTTGGAGATGCAGGGTGAGATCACACACCATACAGCTAGGTATGAAATCCAATAAGGTATTTGACATATAAATGGCTAGTCTGCTCTACTAGTTCATTAAGGGATGAACCTAAGCAAACGTCTCTTCAGAAATTCCCTTTGTATTTTTTGAATGTGAGCTAATGTCTAGGATTGATCCTTTAAGAGGTAGTTTCGGGGCAGAATAATTTACGTGACTTGCCAGAGTATTAAAAACTTCAGCTACATTTTACTCATGTTATTTTCTTGATGTGTAGTCAAGCAAGGCTTCTAAAATTCTGGAATCTTAAGAATTTAAGGAATAAGATTTCCTATTAGGTTAGCTCTTTGCTTATCAGCAGGAGCCCAGTATCGCATCAGCCACTGAAAATGTTTTATTATAGAAATAATTGATTGCTGTGACCAATAAACTGAATATACAACGTGAAGTGAGCATCAGAAAGCCATATTCCTATTCTTATCAGATATTGATAGATGTGACTTAGTGGAGCCAGGAAGCATTTTGGCAGTTGCAATTCTTTATTAGGTGGACAACTTTTGTTATCTACTACTATTGTGTTTCGAAAAGAGGGGAGTCTATTCTTCCCCTGCTCCCACTCAACCCATAGTAAATGATGGGAAATTATTTGACTAACAATCAACATTGTTCTTCACCGTGAAGAGCTAATTAGATTTTATTTTATTTATAGACTTGTTTTATTAGTTGCTATGCATTTGATAGAGGTGGAGATAGCATGGGAATCTTCAGTCTCTTAGATCTAAATATTTTTCATTCACCTGCCAGGATCCAAGATCAGGACCCTCATTATCAGTTCAGTGCTGCGGGGTTCATTTCACCCCCTGAGACAAGTAATTAATGGGACAATTAAAAAGACGAAAGCTGGCAGAAAATAGATTGGGAATTCTTTCCAACCTCTTCATAACAACATTGACTTAGGTCAGTGATGATGAACCTTTTAGACACCGAGTGCCCAAACTGCATTCATGTGCATGCCCAAACTGAAAGGTGCATGCGCGAATGCACGCATGTGCGGACGTGCAAGTGGATATGCACACATGCGCAGCAGAGACCCGAAGACCAGCTGGGCGGCGGGAGGTAGGGCATCCCAACAGCGGCAGTGCAGCAAGAGGTAAGATCTTTTTCTTTCGTGAGCCTCTGTTTCGTCGTTGCAGGGAAACAGAAGCCCATGAAAGAAATGCCACGGAGATCTGACCTGGGGCAATGGCATGCATGCCAGCAGAGAGGGCTCTGCATGCCACCTCTGGCACACGTGCCATAGGTTCACCATCACGGCTTTAGGTTATGTAACCTGGAAAGAGGGAGGCTAGAAAGGAGCATCCCAACCCACCATCCAACTGTGTCTCCCATAAGAATGAATGGGGAGGGGGGATCTTTCTCCTGTATTCTTTTTATCTCTGTAATCCCTATCCCTCTCCAGTTCAATTTTTTAAACACGGCCTTTCTTTTTTCAGTGTCTCTTAACACACCACATTCATTCATGTTCTGTTTAAATTTCATAGAGTTATCTTGCCTATGGACAGATAAGGTCTTGACCCACTTTACATTAACTTATTTCCAATATTCTGTAAGGTTGAAAAGAATAAAATGATTTTCCACCTTTGCCTTTGCTGGCCTGATCCAATGGGATTTTGAAAATAGATGATATATCATTTTATTGAAAGAAAGAGAGAGAGAGAATATTGTGTTTTGCAGTGGCATTTCATGACTTCTCAAATAATAATGATGAAGAACTGGATTAGTGAACAAAGTATGTTTGGTATTTGATTTTGTTTTTGCAAAAATATTTCAAGGACTTAATCCAACAGGGCTGAACAATATTCCTTACAATATTGTTAACCATTTCCTTTGTTTGAATGAATGATGACTCACTCTCTCACTATATTAAATGGGAAATGTTGGCTTCTAAAATTAGCTACTCCAATAATGACATCCTGTTTAACACACCTATTAACGTCACCAAAACTGGTGGTTATTTATTATCATATTTATATACCACCACAAACTTGAAGGACTCCCAATGGTTTCCAAAGATAAAAGTACATTAAAAGATAAAAATACAAATTTTAATTTAAGTAACGATAAATAACAGAATATTAAAAAATATTTTAAAAAATATCCAAGTCTAAAGAACCAATCTGTACACCTCAAAAAGATGACCTCATTTCCCAAACATCCTCTGAAAAAAGGTTTATTCTGCTGCTTCCAGAAGTGGTCAAAGTGGGAGTATTTAGAATATCATAAATACAATAGTTTTAAAATATAACTCTTAAGAGCTTCAAGATTGGCAAAGTGTTTTGGGTGTCCAAGCAAAGAGAAGAATTGCAGTTTAACTAAACGTATAAAAGTATGGACAGTTATATTTTATGGTGATGCAGAATAGGTGAGCCTCAGTGTCTATGATGATGGGGTTATGATGGTAAAATGTTTCTACTTGGTCTTTTTAATTGATTTGATTTTTTTAAATTATGTTTTATGTTTTGTTCACCATCCAGAATTTCATTGTTAGATGCGGGGAATATATATTTGTTAAATAAATATATAAAAGTTGAGTATCACATTTTGAATAGTAAGCTAAACTAATCAGCTTATTACCAAGGTGAAGTAGTATTTTTGCTGAATTAAATCTGTTTTTAAGTCTATAGAAATGTAACAAATAGATGGTATAAAGCCATTCTCTTGACATTCATGGAACTGGACATTTCATTTTCTTATGTCTAGTATTCATGAAATCCTAGCCATCTAGCCTAGTGCATTCTGACAATAATTTAGAAGTAGATATTACACCCTATTTTATTTCATAAAGAACTTATTAAAACTTATAATAGAAATTCTGAAGGGCTTAAGGTGATTGGTCTATTTCTAAGTATCAACCCTCTTCCCCAACAGATTTAACTGAAATTTTATACTCTGAACTTTTTGGTAAATTATAGTTGTATTGCACTTCTTCAAATAACATTATCATTAAGTCACCACCACCACCATTATCATCATTATTATCATCACCATCACCAAGAAGAGCCTTGGTGGTGCAGCAGACTAAAGTGCTGTTAAATAGCACCAGCTGCCTGCAATTACTGCAAGTTCAAATCTCACCAGGTTCAAGGTTGACTCAGCCTTCCATCCTTTCGAGGTAGGTAAAATGAGGACCCGGATTGTGGGGGCAATAAGCTGACTTTGTATAAAAAAGAACACTGCTGGGGGGGGGGGGGCGAAAGCCCTACTAAGCAGGTATATACAAAAGTATGAAGGCTATTGCTTAATGCATTGTAAGCTGCCCTGAGTCTCTGGAGAAGGGTGTCATATAAATCGAGCCAATAAATAAATAAATAAATCACCATCATTATCATCTATTAATTGCACTAAGTTATGCATTCCACATGACACTTTGCTTCCAAAAAAACCCTGCCTTATTGTTTTCAACTTTGAATTTTCTCAAAATATTAATTCAGCAGTATCATCAAGATTAATTTGGAACTTGTTTGCTATTACATACCCTACATCCCTAGGAGCCTTAAATGAATCCCTCTCCAATTGGTAGGGCTGATCAAGGATGTGAATTCCAAGATGACGGCAAATTTAACAGAAGAGGAGAAATAAAGCACATTATAGAAAATAAAATAAAACCTGGAAATAAAACCTTCTCAGTCTGACAGCTGAAATTTTCTACTGGAAAGGAAAATGTCCAGAAATAATCCCCCAAAACAGTGCATTCAATTTCTAAAAATGCATTTTTTAGGGATATACAAATGAATGTCAAATCTCGGTTTTTTGCTAATTTGTTTATGAAATGTATGGAATATACTTTATATGCTGCCACAATCTAACACAATTCTAAGAGTACTTGTTTACAGAATAAAGCAATAAAAGAAACAAGTGGACTAGTGATACTATCTAGTTTTTTTATGGCAAACATTCATTCTTTTTAAAAATACAATTTTATTAAATTTCAAAGAATAACAGAATAACAAAGTTGGAAGGGATCTTGGAGGTCTTGTAGTTCAACCCCCTGCTCGAGCAGGAGATTTTATACCATTTCAGACAAATGGCTGTCTAATCTTTTTTTAACAACCTCCAGTGTTGGAGCACCCACAATTTCTGAAGGCAAGCTGTTCCTTGGTTAATTGGAACCAATGCTCAGGAAGATAAATCTATCTCAGCATCTACTTCTGTCCTACTATTGCAGCACCATTGAGGGTGTCCTGACATACGGCATTCTTGCATGGTATGGGAGCAGCTCTGTAGCAGACAAAAAAGTTCTACAGAGAATCATTAAAACTGTCCAGAATATCATCGGACTCCAGCTACCAGCCCTGGACGACATCTTCGAATCTCGCTGTTTGAGAAAGTTGCATAACATTTTCAGAGACTCTTCCCATCCTGCTTACAATCATTTTGGACTGTTGTCTTCTGGCAGAAGATACAGAACAATTAAAACTCGGACCACACATTTTCTTAATAGTTTTTATCCCAGAGCTATAATTGCACTCAATGAACTAAAGGGCCACCATCAGTGAGCTGTTGGACAGTATTACTTGGTCTGTTGTGTGGATGCTTGGGTGGTTTAGGGGCGGGGAATTGTGGTGGGTGGGATTGTTATGTGTGTTGGACCTGGTATTTGGGTGTTAAGTGAATTTCGTTGTATGGGTATATTGTGTATACACGTACAATGACAATAAAGTTATTTATTTTATTTGTTTTAATTGTTTTCACTGATAGGAAATTTCTCCTAAGTTCTAGGTTGGTTCTCTCCTTGATTAGTTTCCATCCATTGATACATTTATTCTTAAAGTATTGCTTTTTTTCAAATACTCAATTTAATGAGGTTCATCTGGTGTTGGTTATCACCTTTAAAGCGCTCCATGGCATAGGGCCTAGCTATCTGCGAGACCGCCTGCTGCTACCGACGACCTCCCATCGACCCGTGCGCTCCCACAGAGAGGGCCTCCTCAGGGTGCCATCAGCCAAACAATGTAGGCTGGTGGCCCCCAGGGGGAGGGCCTTCTCTGTGGGGGCTCCCACCCTCTGGAATCAGTTGCCCCTGGAGAGAAGGAGAATCCATGACCTCAATGCCTTCCGTCGTTCCCTGAAAACCCATCTTTTCCAGCAAGCCGGGTTGGCTTAAGAAGAAATTTTTAAATTCTTTTAATTAGTTTGTGATTTTTTTTAACTTTCGGGTCAAAATTTATATATATTTTTAAATGTTTTAATATTTGTATTCTATGTTTTTTATCTTGGCTGTACACCGCCCTGAGTCCTCAGGGAGAAGGGCGGTATATAAATTGGAAATTAAATTAAATTAAATCTGTCCAAACACGGAAAAATGGAACAATTGGTAACTGTGATACATGGAGAGGAAGTTATATTATGATGAATTTAGATTTATTTTCAGAGGGAGGGGCCAAGAAGAAGCCAAGAGTTCCTGAGTTGCTCCTTGCAACTCCTACATGAATAATATTTTCTGCCAGACTTTTCTATCGTTCTCTGATTTCTGACATGTTAGAGTAGTCTCTCAATTTGAGTAGCTTTAAATACCATAATGTGGGAGAGATACAAAAGAAAACTCCCAAACAGCATAGAGTTTTTTCTCTTTGTTTACATCTTATCTTGATCTCAGGAATCCAAAACCTCTAGAACAGTGTTTCTCAACCTTGGTAGCTTGAAGATGGGTGGACTTCAACTCCCAGAATCCCTCAGCCAGCGCTGCTGGCTGGGGGATTCTGGGAGTTGAAGTCCACCCATCTTCAAACTACCAAGGTTGAGAATCACTGCTCTAGAACAACCTCTAACAAAAATTTGCATACTAATTCAAGAAACTTTTCAGAATATTTTTTAAAAGGTCTCCCTACAATTCTTCCCTATCAAGCATACATACTGTACAATTGACCCTGAAGCATGTCTATATTGCTAATATAGTTCTACAACATGGAAAAGCTGGGTGAATAATGATAGATTCACGATATCATTATCATGGGCTAATTAGAAATACCATTTAAGCAAAGAGATTTTCCTCTTCTTCGAATCAAATCAATCATTTTTTTAAAAAAAATCTTATTCATTTAAACAAATCCTTTCTCCCTTGACTCTGGTTAGTAATTTCTCTCTCTCCTCCCATTACTTTTTCTCTTAATGGCTTTATAACTCAGTGCTTTGATTTTACTCAGTGTATTGTGTTTTTCTGTATTTTTTTTTTATCATGCTTGTTTGTTTGCATGTTTCTATTTAATTCTATAGAGACAGTATACCTAATTAACTTCTATTATTCAGACATGCTGTTCTATTGTAATGCCATAATAGCTAATATGCAGAAAACAAATAGCAAGAAGTGAGAATTAAAATGGTGGCATGGAAAGGAAGCAATAAATAATGATGCCTAATAGGAAATCATAGATATATTTGTGAACCATTTTGCAGAGCTGGGCAATTTCCAGCATTGCTGTTTAGGAGTCCACATTGAAATAACAGTGGCATGGCCATTGACCCAATGCAAAGCATACCTATTTTGCACCTGCCAAATGTTTGTTGTTTAGGAAATCTTATCTTGGAAAAAAATTAGCTTAATGCTCATTAAATTTCATAAAAGTTTATTTCATTTTTAGCTGTATCTTGCCATTATATAGTTTCTGCTGCTTTGACAGTTATTGCAGCCCATCAATTATATTTCTTAAACTGAAATCTCATGGCAAATCATGGATTTGCCTGGTATATGTGTACATATGAAATTAGATATCTAGGTACTGTCAAGCACACAATAAAGAAGATTTCTCCTGTGCTATGATTCACATACAACAAATATATGTCCTTATAGTATGCTAACTTGGAGAAAAATTGCTTCTAACTTCTAATGGAAGATTATTTCGTTGTTGTTGTCATTGCAGAATATCACTCCAGCTCACAAACAGAGCACTATGTTCTAAAGCAAGGAATGATTACCTAAGAAACATTACTGTGACATTCAAAAGAATAACAAATATAATGCACATATTAATGTTCTCTGCCACATGAATGGATCAATTCCAGAAAAGAATTACTTAACGTACTAATGTAATGTATATTACACTTCGAGGAGACCATTGAAACCTATAGAATGGATTTAAAGCTGACTACATTTTAGGACTAATCAAAATATATTTCTAGGTTTGATCCATTGCTTTTAAATGTACAAAGAATATTTCTCTAAAGCAATTTGTCCCTAGTCAAAAATAAGCTCCATTAAATCTAGGTTGCTTGCATTTGGTTTGCTGCAATCGGCAGAGCATTGGGCCCAATATCTTAAACATCCTCTTTCAATTCTATAATTCTATAATTTTTTCTCAATAACAGTATTCAATGTGTAAACTCTTGTGTATTTATCTGGGAATCATTCTGTGGTACAGGTAGTCCTCAACTTACAACAGTTCATTTAGTGCCTGTTCGAAATTACAATGGCACTGAAAACAGTAACTTATGACCATTTTTCACACTTATGACAGTTGCAGAATCCCCATGGTCATGTGATCAAAATTCAGGTGCTTAGCAAGTGACTCATAGTTAGGATAGTTGCAGCATCCCTGTTCTGTCCCCGTGTTACACACGCACACAAACAGTCAGCCAGGGGTTAAATAAAACTTGCAGACAATAAAATCCTTTGATAACACGATTGGCAGCAACCCAGTAGCTGCTTTCCAAGAACTTTACTCACAGAGGGAGTGTTCCTCCTCTGTCAGATAAACCAAAACAAATACACAAAGCCACAGAATTGTCAAGTCCAGTCCGTATTAAATCCAAGGCAGGCAGATAACGTAGTTTCAGAGATACAATGCGACTCGCTAGTTGTTTAGTTTTGTCCGTCACAGAGCTTGAATGGCCACCACACCCCCTTTTATCCCCTGTGGAGTGTGGTCCAGTGACTCAGCTTAATCTTTGGCACGTCTCCTTTTCTGCTGCGTGCGCTTGTCTCTCCAACGCTGGCGTGGATCCAGCCAAGACTAATCTTCGTCATTGTCCGACTGCGACTGCTTGGCGATACCTGGCTCCTGGCCAATCCCTTCTCCTGCGGGAGACACCTGAGGCATTGCCAGAGAGGAGGGTCCTGGAGAGGGAGGCCTGGCCAACTCCTCTCCTTCACTTTCGGAGCCTTCTCCCTCCGATAAGACGGGCTCGGGGGTTGGAGTCACAACAATCCCAGGGTCATTTGTGATAAGAAAAGTCATTGGGGAAGCCATATTCACTTGACAACTGTGTTACTAACTTAATAGCTACAGGAATTCACTTAACAACTATGGCAAGAAAAGTCATAAAATGGGGTCATAAGTTGAGGACTACCTGTATTTTTTTTTTCTTCAACCTGAAAAAATATTCTGTGTTTTATAATCTCTTTCTCAATCTGGAGAGATTTTTTTTTTTTTTGCTTCCAGGTATTACTCTTCAAATGGGTAGATTTAATTATCCCTCCCTCCCTCCCTCTCTTCCTTGTAAGTCTCATAGTCTCGTGTCTGATCAATGCTGACATGTTCCTTTTCTCCCATTCAAATATAAGGCTAGCTGCCTGGGAACCACTTGCCTGCTTAGCTAGGAGATAGTGAACTTTTATCTCTTTTCACTGCAATAGGAAGAATAAATCAGAGCAAGTTGACAGCTTTGTCTCTTCACTGTGTTATCCATGGGCAAGAGAATGGATCCCCCGAGATCCCATTAGGTGTACTTTCTACACCACTAAACTTTCAATAAGCACATTCTCTAAGACCTGCATGTCAAATAGAGTCTGCCAGTTAACGACTGCTCTGAATTCACTTTCTCTTTCTGTTTCTCCTCCAGCTTTTCTTTTCTGTTCCCCTTTGATTTCAAGTTATGAAAAATCCCTCCATTTAATATTTGTGAAGCTACATCTCTCAGAACCACCAAAACCCTTTCAGTTAAATGTACACATTAATTTCATATCCTTACTTCCAGTACGGTGTAGGGTTCTTACTCAGTTTGGTTGCAACATCATTAAGTTAGCAGTTCTTGACTGCTTTTGCTCTACTGATATGGAGAAGGAAAGATGGAATACAATAGCCAGTTGTACTATGAAATCAGGATTCTGAGGAACAAGCATGCTAGTATGCATAATGTGCAGTGAGACCAATCCTGAAACATCAAACAGATAATTGACAACCAAGAGGTGCCAAAGAAATACAGTAAGACAGCTAAGTACTGCCTTGAAAGAATATAGACAGAGATATTAAAGGAGTGGAGATACCAAACATACTAAATGTGGGTTGTAAAATAAACCAAAAGCTCACAGAGAAGTAGAAATGTGCTCATATTAAGAGGTTGGATTCTTCTTATTAAATGAATATCATTGTCTATTTATTTTTTTATTGGTAGTTGGATATTTAGAAAACATCACAAAGCTTTAAAAAAGAATGTTGGAAGTTCTACACAAACATACTATTTTCACCTTAATGTCATGGACAGATTAAATGTAACAGCAGGGTATTTTCCTGGGAAAGAAAGTGTGAAATCTTGAATTTCTCCAGATGTTGTGGCCTTTAGGCTGCACGGCAGTACTGAACTGCCCTCTGAGTGCTCATTAAAGTGAAGGCCAGTCAATAACTGAGGAGACTGAAGTTGCAAATCCATGCTTCAATCTCTGGAGAAAAATGCAACAATAAAGGATCAATTTTTCCCTACCTTTCCTGTTCCAGATAAGACAGTGTCATTTTCTTTGCAGGTGCTTGCTTATTCCACAGAAATAAATGGAGCATCCTCACAGGGAAGCATAATCTCAGACACAGAAGCGACTTAGGGAAGAAAGTTACATATAAATAAAAAAAGAAACTCTCTGCTTTCTTTCTCTCTCTTTCCATATTTATTATTTTACAAGTGAATTCAGCTTTTTGAAAGAATGAAAGTAATTTCTAGGTTGCACCTTTCTAAAAAGAAATGTTCCCCCACCATGCTTTGACAGAGTTCCTGCACTGTGTCATATCTAGAGGCTATCAACCTGGGCCAAAGAATATCTGAGTTTGCAGTGGTTATAAGGTGGTAATGGTGTCAATACTTAATTAAGATAATTTTTATTATCATTTTTTTACTGTGAGCATACTGGCAAACATTAAAAATGAAATTATTTTGTCTGCTCTAAAAAGAAAGTATATACATATACACACATACATAACACACATATACACATGCTATATACATACATATATACCTACACCCATGCATAGAGAGAGAGGGGGGAGGGAGAGAAAGAGAGAGAGAGAGGAAACTTGAGACTTCACAAGGTTGATACTATATGGGACAAAACTGTGACTGAATCTAGATGTTCTGCTTCGGATCCCATGAAGCCTCCTCCCGTAAGGTAACAAGGAAAATAGGTCATGAAGAGGATGTGTAGCATCCCTGACAATACTGCGGACCCTGCTCAAGCATCACTTATACGCTATGTCCTAAACAGAAGGAAGTGAACTACCAATAATCTTTTCTGCCATCCTCACCACTCTCTGCACTGCCTTCCTGTCTGAAGCAGTAATACTTACAAACCAGACAGTAATGCAATATGACAGGATGCTCTCGATTGTCCCTCTATAGAAAGTGAACAAGGGAAGGAAGATGTATTTTTCTTATGTGATGCAGAAAATGCAGGCACTGCTGTGCCCGCTTCACCAGTGTCTCTCTGTTTAGCAGCCAAGTTTGCCTACTCATTAACTACACACCCAGAAACTTGATGCTGCTAACCATATCCACAGGTGAATCATTAATACATAGAGATGTGTGGCTATGCCTGCTTTTTCTGAAATTGACAATGATATCTTTAATTTTTTCCTATGTTTAAAACAAGGCTATTTTTTTATTACACCAGTTCACCAAACCCTCTATTTCCTTGTGGTAAGCACTACTGTTTTATCATCTGCATAGGTTTGGTGGCAAACCTTGCACAACAGTCGTGAGTCAACAGGATGAACAACAGCAGACTAATACATTTCTTCACAACTATTTATAGTAATGGTAAAAGCTGCTGAGTAGAAGTAAGATACTACTTTTGAATTTTGCAAATCCAGTTTAATATGCACCAAAATAAATTGAGACTGCTTTCATAACCATCAACTTTATTCTGACATCAGGATGTAAGAAACAGATCTGGAAATCTATTGCTGCTTGCAAAGAAATGGCAGTCAGTCAATGCTTAGCTTTTCTGGCCAATAACTAAGGACAGAGAACTGTGAACTCGTCAATGTTTGTTTGCTAGTCAGTAACTAACTGCCTTATCAAAATCCCATCCCCAGGTCATTTTTTCCCCTCTTCATAGACATCAAATGATAAATTGCTAATATTTCATCTGTATCTGTGCTTGTTGTAGTGACAAATTTCTATTGTCTTCAAAATGTTGCTGCACTAAAAGTTTTTTTCATTTGAGGTTTTTTTTTAATCAAATCATTTCAGTTTAATGCTATGTCAGAAACTTAAGAGGCACATGGAAATTTAATGAGGTATCACCAAGGTGAAAAATGTGATGATACATGCAGCCCTATTTTCATAAAACTGACTGGGAAGTATAAAAGTAATTATAATAAAATACATACACAGAAATGGAGGTTTTGCCAAGCTAGCGATTAAAGCACTTTGCCAGCAAATCCACAATTTATTCTAGAAACAGAACAACAGCAAAAAAAATTCACTTGTAAACAAAATCTTTGGTGTAATATATTTGTATTTTATTTATTTATATTTCCTATTTCTTAACCAGCTTTTCCTGCAGGTGAAGTCCGTTTATTAAAAAAGAAACAAAGCAAAACAGCCCTGAATTCCTTTTGACTTGATTTTAATAACATACATCCAACATAGGAAATAATATGCTTTGTAGAATATTGGCTTAGTGTTTGGGGTCAATTCAGACATTGTCATTTGCAATGAATGGTTTGCTTAACATATTGGCTGATGCAGTGATGAAATCCAATTTTTTTTACTACCGGTTCTGTGGGTGTGGCTTGGTGGACGTGGTGCGGCTTGGTGAGCGTGGCTTGGTGGCTGTGGCAGGGGACGGATACTGCAAAATCTCCATTCCCACCCCACTCCAGGGGAAGGATACTGCAAAATCTCCATTCCCTCCCCACTCCTGGGGGAAGGATATTGCAAAATCTCCATTTCCACCCCACTCTGGGACCAGCCAGAGGTGGTATTTGCCGGTTCTCCGAATTACTCAAAATTTCCACTACCGGTTCTCCAGAACCTGTCAGAACCTGCTGGATTTCACCCCTGGGCTGATGGTAATGTTTTATTCCATGACCTGGATGATTGAGAATCCATAGACTTTTTATTCCAACCTAACTCCAGGTTTAATGGATATTTAATGGATAGCTGTTTATTAGAAAACCCATGAGTTAATGCAATTGATGAATCCAGAATGAAAGCCATGCTTTCTCTCTACATTCTAATCCTTGCAGATGAAAGAAGAAAATGACGTCCACCAGTTGCTAGGTGTTACAAAAAGTCTGTGTTTTCTCTATGTGTATGTTACAAACAATTTCCACTGAGAAACTAATCAGATTACAGGAGGAAAAACAGGCAAATTCTGAGACTTTGGGGAAAAATAGCTCTGCTTGAGCAGTGCTACTAATAATTACAGAGAACGCTGAGTCTCAGTATGCATAAAATAATTTCTTATTTGGGGATGGATAGAAATTAGAGACAGCTGGCTTGATCTGAGAGTTGCTCTGTATGATCTCCTGACTGACATCACTGATTCAAACAAAGAAAAGAGCAAATGCATATATAAATTAAAAGGTAAGAAAGGCTAAAGACAAAGCAACAGTGAATCACCCTCCATGCTCTAGAGGGTTAGAGAAAATGAATTTCTTTACTCAAGCACAGTCTTTTGTTTCAACTTAATGTACTGTAAAAGGTTTAGATTGAGTCAAATTAAATTAAATACATATTATGATCACGTTTAAGCCAACAAACACTGGAATTTTGCTGGCTTGTGGCTGTTTCATAATTTTTGGGATTAGTATTTGGCCTTTTGATTTAGATCAATTGTACTATATTTTAATATAAAACAGTACAAGTCATCCTTAATTTAGATTTGGGACTGGAACCTTGGTTGCTAAGTGATGCGGTCATTAAATGATTTCTACCTGATTTTATGATTTTTTTTCTTGCAGTTGTTAAGCAAATTACCCCATTGTTAAGAAAATCATAGTTATTAAGTGAATACAGCTTTCCCCATTGACTTTGCTTATTAGGAGCCCTTTGAAAAGGTTGCAAACAGCAATCACATCACCCTGGGATGCTGCAACTCTTATAAATTCAACAAGGCTGCCAAGTGCCTGAATTTTGATCATGTGACTATAGGGATGCTGCAACTATCATAAGTCCAAGGACTGGTTATAAGTCATTTTTTCCAACACCTTTGTAAATCTGAACAGTTGTTAAACAAATGGTCATAAGTCAAGGACTAACTCCTGTTGCAGCATTCCTGCAGTCACATGATCACAATCTGGGCACTCGACAATGGACTCATAATTGCAATATCATAGCATCCCTGGAGCTGTGGTGGCTCCAGGGAGCTGTGGTGGTGCAGTGGTTACAATGCAATATTGCAGGCTAATTCTGCCAACTGCCAGCAGTTTGATTCTCACTGGCTCAAGGTTGACTCAGCCTTCCATTCTTCCAAGGTTTGGTAAAACGAGGACCCAGATTGTTGGGGGCAATATGTGGACTCTGTAAACCACTTAGAGAGAGCTGTAAAGTGCTGTGAAGTAGTATATAAGTCTAAGTGTTATTGCTATTGCTATCCCATGATCATATAATTACTAGAGCCTTTATTCCCAGCTTTTACAAGCAAAATCAATGGGGAAACCAGCAGGAGGTTGCAAATGATGATCAAATGACATCACACTTAACAATGGCATGGGATTTCCTTAAGAACAGCAACCAGAAGTGCCGAAATGGTGTTGCTAAGTGGCACTGTCATATGACATTGTGCTTTACAACCATGTTGCTTAGTGACAGAAATTCTGCTCTCAATTCCCATTGTTAACCGGGGAACAACCTGAATATGCACCTATATATTGGCACTAATATACTTCTTTTTCCCAGTATTGTTCATATGCAAATAAACAAGGTAATTAATGGAAATGTTATGCCATTTTCTTTTAATTGCTAGTCAATAATGACAACATTATTGAAAACCTCAGATCAACAGTGATGGGTTTGTTGTTTTTTTGATAATTGGATACAAAGTTTTAAGCAATGAAATTTATATAATAAAATGTTGTATGTCAAGATGTCTACACTTTGTAGATGCATAATCAAACTGCCAATCATTTCTGGATTAGGAATTTCAACTTTCTTGACTTTCCCATCATGAAATTATATATGAAAGCAGGTAGCTGTCATATCCAGAAGAATAGACATGTCTGCACTGATGGCAACCTGCTGCTAGTCCATAATAATTCACTTGTAAACTGCATCTATAAATGTGTTAATAATAGGTCAGCATCAGCTTACAAGCAGCAGGAAAGAAAAGGAAGCTTCTGAATGTTTTAGAACTGAGTGTGAGACAGAGAAAACCTTCTCTGTCAGTTATTCATCAGGAATGGAGAACATCTCCTTTGACTGGAACATCAAGCTGCAACGTGACAGCTCCAGGTGGAAAATTATTCTACAGTTTAATCACTTTCTGACAGCATCAGTTACTCCTTTTCTGCATCTATTAACCTTTACTTCATATGTTTTGAAGTGGTATCTATGAAATTGTTACATAACTATAATGTCAGAATCTGAGGTGATTGATGAGATAGATAGATGATAGATAGATAGATAGATAGATAGATAGATAGATAGATAGATAGATAGATAGATAGATAGATGAAATAGATGAGATAGATGATAGATAGATGATGGATATGGATGGATGGATGGATGGATGGATGGATGGATGGATGGATGGATGATAGATAGATAGATAGATAGATATGGATAGATAGATAGATAGATGAAATAGATGAGATAGATAGATAATAGATAGATAACATACAGATGATAGAAGATATGAAAGACAGACAGACAGACAGACAGACAGACAGACAATAAACAGTCAGACAGAGGGAGAGAAGGAGATGAAGATAAATAGTTTGGCTTCAGAACACCATCAGCCACTGATTTACCTATTTAACTGGAAGCCTAATGAATTGAATTTGGAATAATTTGGCATGCAAAATGAATATTGTACTATGTGCTATGGTTCCCCTTAAAGATAAAATAGCACCAGTAGCACTTACAGAATTTAAGGTAAGGAGAAAAGAAATGCATGCATCAGGAAAAATAAATATGAAAATGGATATAAATTCTCATGCAGTTTTTAAAATTATTTCAGACCACTAGTGGAATAAGATGAAATGAAATAAATGAAGAGTAATAAAACTGATAGATTTATTTATCTTAACTTCTGTCTTACTGTCCATAACTCTCATTTTAAAAGTAAATTATTTTGAAATTAATTTCCTTGTGCAATTTTTTTCAGTTTCTTATGTTTTGGGGATTATGGAGGATACAGTGTGTGTCTGTGACTGTGTGTGCATGCTTGTGTGAATGGACTTGTGTGTTTTCAAGTATTCATAAAATGATGGAAATATAACTCCTTGAGTAATAATGCATTTAGCACCAACAATCAGTTTCATCACAAGCAACATAGATGGAGGCAAAGGGAACAGATACAGTACTGTTTTATGTCTAAGTATATCCACTCATGTTGTATGGCTGTAGTACTACCCTTTTCATCTTCTCTATTAGGCCTCCATTTGTATCATTATTTTGATTATTATTATTCTGTTGCTTTGCATGTACACTAAGAGCTTCTGCACCAGAGACAATTTCCTTGTGTGTCTAATCACACTTGGCCAAATAAACCTATTCTATTCTATTCTATTCTATTCTATTCTGTTCTATTCTATTCTATTCTATTCTATTCTATTCTATTCTATTCTATTCTATTCTATTCCATTCCATTCCATTCCATTCCATTCCATTCCATTCCATTCCATTCCATTCCATTCTATTCTATTCTATTCTATTCTATTCTATTCTATTCTATTCCATTCCATTCCATTCCATTCCATTCCATTCCATTCCCAGTGATACCTGTGATTCAAAATCGTCTTTTGGAACATATTAAGGCATTATAAAGGATATGATGGCATTTATAAATCTTTAAAGACTTACATCAATGTAATACATTATTTTAGGCCATCAAATCTGAATTCTATTTTAAATGTCACAATGACAACTCATCCTCCAAACTGTTTGCCAAATGATTAGTTAGCCCTGAATTTCTTTGAATAAAAAAAAATGAAAACGTAAGAGAGTGAGAGGGAGAGAGGGAGGGAGGGAGGGAATGAGAGAGAGAGAGAGCGATGAGATGCTAAAATCTAACATGCAACTTTGATATGTTTCCCAAACAGGAAAGCATCTAAAAGAGAATGTCAAAATATCATTCTAATGAAAATGAGGAAAATATTTGATTTCCCCCTCCTCAGTTTTATTGCCAACTGTAATTGAACAAAATGTCCTTTCATACTAAAGAGCTGTCATTTCTACACAATTTACTCTTTATTTATTATTACTATCATAATGAACTGGAGCTAGGGAAGAAAAATCCCATTAAATATTGTATAATGTAAAGATTCTACATCTGTGATAATTCTTTTAAGAAATAGAGGTCTGACACAAAACAAGATATACTGTATCATCTCATAATGCAGTATTCCAGCAAAGAATTGTTAGTGCTGCCTGAAATTTTAATTGAAAACAAAAATATTTATTGCATTACTAATTTCAACATGGTATGTATCTAAACTAGAGGTCCCCAAACTTGGCGATTTTAAGACTTGTAGACTTCAACATGGCTGGCTGGGGAATTCTGGGAGTTGAAATCCACAAAGTCGCCAAGTCGCCAAGTTTGGGGACCCCTGATCTAAACCATAGGTTTTGCTGTATAGGTAGTCCTTGACCTACAACAACAGCTCATTTAGTGACTATTCGAAGTTACAATGGCACTGAAAAAAGTAGCTTATGACCATTTTTCACTTGTATGAACATTGCAGCATCCCCATGGTCATGTGATCAAAATTCAGATGCTCAGCAATTGATTCATATTTATGACAGTTGCAGTGTCCCGAGTTAATGCGAGAACCTTTTGAGAACTTCTGACAAACAGAGGCAATGGAGAAACCAGATTAATTTAACAATTATGTGATTCACTTAACAACTGTGGCAAGAAATGTCTCATTTAGCAACAGAAATTTTGGGCTCAATTGCAGTTGTAAGTTGAGGACTACCTCTAATCATTTGCTTGTTGTGCCTATTCATCTCTTATTCCTACTCAGCTTGCAAAAAAACCTTATCTGCATGCAAAGTTTACATAAGTAAAGTTAGAGCCTTAAGGTACCATACGTCTAAAAATATTTCACCTAGAGTTAGCCCCATTAAAGAATGTTGCATTTATATTTAGCTAGTAACCAGTTCTTGATGTGCTTATTCTTAAAAGTGTTGTGCACCTAAATGAGTAACTCAACAGTAATCACAATAAAGTGACTATATAAATTCCGATTCAGGTGGTTCTTAACCTATGATCACAACTGGGACCAGAATTTCCATTGCTAAGCAAGGGCAGTTGTTAAGTGAGGCATGTCTGATTTATGACTTTTGCCATGGGTGTTAAGTGAATCACTTCAATTGTTAAGTGAACATGCAGTAGTTAAATGAATCTGGTTTCCCCATTGACTTTTCATGTCAGAATCTGGCTGCTGAGGTCACAAATGCCTATCACATGATCCTGTGGGCTTGATCCACATAAATACATGCCAATTGCCAAGTGCCCAACTTTTTATCACATTACCATGGGGATGTCTGTAGAGATTCTCAGTCATCCATGGTTGTCCCAAAGGTGCTTTTTCAGGAGGCAACTGACCTGTCTTGTTTTTTTTCTTTTGAAGACATTTCGCTTCTCATCCAAGAAACTTCTTCAGCTCTAACAGGACGGTGGGGAATGGAAGGATTTATGTTTGTTGCAGACAGCTGCAGACAGGGGTGGGTTCTAAATTTTTTTACTA
Source organism: Pantherophis guttatus (assembly GCF_059756535.1). Taxonomy (NCBI): domain Eukaryota; kingdom Metazoa; phylum Chordata; class Lepidosauria; order Squamata; family Colubridae; genus Pantherophis; species Pantherophis guttatus. Next base: position 30,902,902 of record NC_142065.1, on the reverse strand, counting down.
CCGGTTCTGTAGGTGTGGCTTATTTTGTGGGTGTGGCTTGATGGTCATGTGACAATTATTTAGGATTTAGCAGAGGTACTGGTCTACCAGGCTTTTAACTGCTTGCAGAGCTGTACCGATCTACCCATTTATTTTTGCAGGCACTGGTCTACTCATGTATTTTTGCAAGCACTGGTCTACCCATTTATTTTTGCAGGCACCGGTCTGCTCATTTGTTTTCTTTTAACACTGATCAGCTGTAGGGCGGCCCTTTCAAGCCCTGTGGCAAGAGTTTAAACAGTTTTTTTTCCCTCTATCCATCAGCTGGGACTCAGGAGGCAGCACTAGATTGGGGGTGGGGCCAAATAAAAGGTAAGAATACCGTGGGGGATGGGGGGCAGGGGGGCAGAACTGGTTCGGTGACATCATATTGTCACCGCTACCGGCTCGGCGGAACTGGGCAGAACCGGGCGGAACCCACCACTGCTGCAGACTACAGGAACCAGGAGCACTTGAGGTGACCTTGAAGACACAGATAAATCTCCAAGAGCTTCAACGACCTTCTAAAAGAATGCAAATTACCAGCTGTCTGCAAGGAATATAAATCCTTCCATTCCTCACTATCCTGTCAGAGCTGAAGAAGCTTCTTGGACGAGAAGCAAAACGTCTTCAAAAGAAAAAACAAGAAAGTCCAGTTGCCTCCTGAAAAAGTACCATAGGGATGCTGTGCTGGTCATTATGACTGGTCATAAGTCACTTTTTCCCCATGTCATTATAACTTCAAACACTTACCAAACAAATGGTAGAAGTTGAGGACTACCTATACTAAATTATTGTCACCATATACATGTACAAGTTTGTTAGAATGAAAAGTCCTTTGTGATTTATGATTACATTGTTTTATTTTAAAAGGCTTACTGTCTACTTTTATCCATCTCACCCATTAGAGTAGTCCTTTCTAAACAATTTCATCCATCCTTACATGGTGATATAAAACTCAGCGCTCCACTAAACTAAATCTAACTGCTGTGCCATATTTCCTTTGCCATCCTGGTGCTCTTTCTCACTCTGTGCCTACTTTCAAACTGTGTGACACAACACACTGTAAAAGGAAAATGGTAATTAGAGAGAACATTTGTGCAAGTGAACTTGTCTGGAAAAATGCTTTAGTTAACTAAAACAATAGAGGTTGCCTTAATGTGTTAAACACAGAGAATGAATTAGACATATTCTGTTCTCTCACAATCTGCATGTGTTTAAGAACAATAGATATCTAGGGCAAAGGAATAAGTAAGAGTACATTAATTTTCTCATTGCTGAGTCAGGGCAACTGAATAAAAAAAAATCCATACTAAGCAGTACTAATTTGATGACAATAAGCAAAATGGGAGCTAGGGTATCCAAAGATCTAAGATTATATATTTGAGGGTGTAATAAAACTTTTATGTTTTTTAAAGTCCAGTGTAGATACTGGTAGCAGTGAATTTGGAAATTTCCCTAACCTAATTCTGCATTTCTTTATTTCCAAAGCTTTATCAAATGATGAAAATAGTTTTCTTTTCCCCCTTTTTATTACTTTTAAGAAGTTTGGATTCATAATTGGCACCTCTTTCTTGCAATTTCTGAAACTGCCATGAAACCACAGAAGGACGTATAGTCACAAGGTTGATTGAGGAAATGCTAGAAGACTTTCTTCTTTAAAAAGCCTGAAATGATATATCTGCACTGGGCTTTTTAATGGAAGAGGAGCAGAAGAAGGAATCTTTCCCCAGCTTTAGGTTTATTAAATACAACCTCTGTCCACCTTCATCAGGTCTGAAATATAAAGAATTGAAACTACTGTAGAGGATACAGGCCATATTGTCTCTTCTCCTACATACCTTTGTAAGATCCCAGACGTTTCCCTGAGCCACTGAGATGCTCACTCACTCTAGTGAAACTCGAGACGAGGCTTGCAAAAAATAACAGCTTTTTATTTATGGCCAAAGTAAAAAGGCTGGGTGAATACTATATCCAAAACATACAGTCAAAATGCATGTAAGGAATAGCCACACCGCTGGGAGAATGGCTGAGAATATTATATACATTTTACCCCATTAGAAACAAAGTTTACCCAATCAGAGACAAAAGTTCATTACCAATGTGGTCTTTAAAGCATTCTTTGTTCAGGCCTCTGTCTCTGTCTACCTTATCTATGGAGCATTCCTATAGCCTTATGTAGGGGCGGTTTCCCTCCCTGGCCAAGTTGTTTATTCAGCAGAATGCTTTCAGGATTCAGAAACTATGAGGCAGGAAACTCCCTACTCTGATTCCTTTATCAATGGGGCCTGATATTCCTGGGTAACAGTTTCTTCTATATTTTCAAGGATGTGCCTAGCTTTGAAGCCAAGAACAGAAGTGAGACACAGAAGCAAGATAACAAACTTTGTACTAATGCTAACCAGTATCAAGGCTACAATTTACTAAGCTAGAATTAATTCCTAGCAACTAATTTCTGACAGTATACAATAATATAAGCAGCAGCCAAATATAAACAAAGCTTAATTCCTAATAAATGATTTCTAGCAGTATATCATATCAGACGCAAACAGCAAATATTGGTTTGATCACTATGCTCCTTCACCTTTCTTTAATCTGGAAGGAAACAAGATCAAGTTGCTTTGTAGTCATGCTCTTACAGGAAAACAATAAAAGATGCCTGTTTCTTCCTATCTTGTGCTTCATTTGCCATCCATAATAAGAGAAGCAAGGCAGGAAAGGGGGACTGAGTCTTTTCGTGATCCCACTTCTTTTGTTACATGCTTAGGGGAAGCTGGAGGGAAAGAAGTGGACAGAGAGAAGAAGCAGAGAACGCCCCTTTAAGTGCCAGTTCTCCAATCCCACTGATGAGATCAGAGAACTGACTTCAGAAAAAAATTGTGAGATTTCTGCTGCTGGTAACTAGCACTAAATGAAGTTTTTCCCACTCCATCTCCTTCTCTTGGTTCTGAATGCAGCCAGAACACAATTTCTGCTTTGTTGCTGAGACAAAGTTTATTGCTGATGTGGGAAGCTTGCCAGTAGTGGGTTTCAATTTAGTTTGCTACCGGTTTGTTTGTGCACGCACGCTTATGCTCGCACGTGACACTTCTGCACATGCACAGAAGTGTCCGGGTGGATGGGTGGAGCCTCCTGCCTCCGCTACCAGTTTGCCCGATCCAGGACAAACCAGTAGCAACTCACCACTGAAGCCTACCCCAGAGAATGAAATATTTTGAGGAATATTAAAAGAGGCAGAATATTATATTTCCCCAAAGGAGAAATGGTGAAAAATCTTAACAAAGGCAGAAAGCAGCCCCAGTCTTCCTGCCATAGCCTCAAAAGCAGAAGCCTCAAGTCTTTTGAGATGGATATTTTGTACCTATTAAGAAAAACAGAGCCTATCTATTCATAAACAAAACTTCAGCTACAGCTCCCACAGAAGGCTTGACCTGATGGGATTAAGAATTTACATTTCCCCACCCAAATTCTAAGGACAGGACATGACCTTTAGGACATAATATGATTTACCCACCACCCTTAGAATAGCAGAAGACACAAGGCTCACTCCATTGCACTATCCCCTGGAACATCTCCATCACCAACCCCAGAAACCTATAAAAATACATCCACTCACTCAGCCATTTCATCATCCACCTCAGAAACTTGCTGCTGTCACTGAAGTTTCTGGAAATCAAATAAACAGAGACTTCTTTCCTTGTAGCCAGCCTGCATTTTATTTCCAGCATCTTTCTCCCAGCTTGGAACTGGACTGGATTTTTCTTCCTATACATATAAACTGGAAAACAACTCCTTAGTGTTGAAATGCAAAAGAACGCTAAATCAGTAGAAGCTAATGTTTGAAACTATAGTAATATAGACCACACTTTTAATATCCATCTTTTTAACATTGGACAGGTTTTCTAATGGCTATTACTTTAGTGTACAAACTTCAAGAAAAGGCTTAGTTGTGAGCAGTAATGGGCAACTGTACAAAGCAGTTCTGAATTTTGCTGATCTTTTTCTCTCCCTTTCATGCAATTTCTGCTTTCTTCCTATGCATTGGTTCTTACGCTCAGACAGTTAAGCAAGTTTTTTTTTTTAAAGACAGCTTTGCATAAAATAAGCAAACAAAAATACCCCAGTGAAGAATTTTGAAAAGCTACTTTTTCTTTTCCAGAGAGGGTACAGCTTGCTTTGAATCAAGAGCAAAGCTTATACTCTTAAAAAACACTCCAAAAAAATTGGTAGGATCAGGACAAAAAGTACTGAATCAGGACTTGAATCAATTTGTTTCCAATTTACATTAAATATGTTTAACACAATTATTTTCCAATCATGCATTACTTTTCTCTTTCCAAAATTGCCAATATAGTAGCTATTCACAAAAGTCCTTAAAGGTTTGGCAGCCCTGGGATTCTCTATTCAATCTTAGGTCTATTTCCTATTGGTATGCATGGAAGTGCAGTTGTTTCTAAATATTAATTTTTTTTCCATGGCAGCCCGTTTATGAAGTGGAGTCTGCCTCAGTGCCAATCCTGCTGGGATATTGACACTATAGGTTGAGGCCTATGAATTCCAGAAGTTCCAAAATAGAATAAATTAATAACTAAATCCATACAGTCTATTAACTAACACACGAGACTAAAGGGTGATAAATAAATAATTAATTTGTCTCATTAAAGTGAAAAGGTAAAGGGCTGTAAGGTCAGTATGTTCAATTCAGGAAGAAAAATTCATGAAGCAGTCTGTCAGAAAGTGACTGGAGAAATAGGAGAAAAGTTCAAGAATTGATTCACCTTGCATAGTATTCTGCTACCAAAGAGTAAAAGAAACACAAGACTCTTGCTAGAACAAAGGAAGCCAAAGAAGGTTTCTTGCAATAGTAAGGACCGAGAAATATTTTGCATACATATTTACAGTATATGCTAAAGAGAGTATGGCAGTGGTGGGATTCAAATAATTTAACATTATTTGAACGGCTGGGTGGGCGTGGCCATGGTGGGGTGGCCAGGGGGTGTGACAGGCAGCACTCGGCTTCCTGTACCCCCCTGAGAGCAAAAATGGGCCACAGGGATGCACGCTACAACCCCCGTGCCCCGTTTTGGGCCTAGTAGGTCTACCTGCAGCCTCCTGGGAGCATGAATGGGTGGCGGGGGGGCACGTACCCCATTTAGTAGGCCTCCCTGCAGCCTACTGGGAGCAAAAACAGGCTGCAGTGGGACAGTGCCACATTCCCTGTGCCCTGTTTTGGACCTAGTAGGCCTTCCTGCACTTACCTGGGAGCCAAAATGGGGCTCATGGGGACTCCTGAAAGGGGCGGGGGAGGGGGTGGAGTGGGGCCAGCCAACAATTTAAAAACCAGTTTGCCTGAACCAGCCCGAACCGGCTGAATCCCACCACTGGAGTATGGGACTGGGCACTTCTTACTCAGGCAATATTTCACTTTGGAATGGAGAATAGAATAGAAAATAGTTTCCAGATTGAGAGGGAGAGAAGAAGGAGTGTGATTTTCTGTTGCAATTTGTGGACATAATTCTGGTATTTGGAAATCATATTCTTTAAATCTGAAGTGGTAGCAAAATGGGGGGTGAGATCCTCATTAGTAACTAATGCTCTTTGGATCAATCTGCTCAGAGGATTTCTTGGCTTCATGAGTCAATGCTCTGGAACTGAAGACTCAGACCAGTTCAAAAGTAAGAGATAATATCCTGCTTTTTTGTATGATTGTATGGATCCAGCTAATTCAATTAAACTGGCTTCCTTTTCCAACTTGTGAAAGCCAACTAACAAAGATGCTTTATGCACCCGAGAAGACTCTGCTATCAAGGGCGATATACTGGAGAGGTTCAGTTCAGCTTCAGTAAATCCCAAAGCCTGCTTGAATATCATACTTGCTTGGCTCAGGTCCAATCCATGAAGCCTATCTGGCTCTGGTGATTCAAAGAGCCTTTTCTCTGGGAAAAGCAAAGGCTAACATTTAAGGACAAACACTCAGAACTAGCTGTCCCTTTTTGCAATTCTCTTTAAAGTGACTTCAGCTATGAATGGAATGGAAAGGAAAGGAAAAAATAGAGATGTGGGCTTCCTTTAATAGGCCAATGTTTTTCCAGTCCATTTAGACCAACCTGGAAAAAATAGAGAACACAAGAGAGTTGGAAAGTGGGGTATCCTTTAGATGGTACTTATTTTTAGCATTATCATTTAATTTAATTGACAAACATATAGAGCACTTTCCCCATAAGAATTGAAAGCTCATATGTAATGTACAACATGTTTGTATTTACAAGTTGGTAGAAACATTAGGGCTGTACAAATCATTTGGAGGGTGCCTTGTGAAATGAATCAATCGTAGGCCCTTCCTAACCATGGAGCCTTGGTGGCGCAGTGGACTAAATGCTGTTAAAGTAGTACTTAGCTGCCAGCTGCCTGCAATTACTGCAAGTTCAAATCTCACCAGGTTCAAGGTTGACTCAACCTTCCATCCTTTTGAGGACCTGGATTGTGGGGGCAATAAACTGACTTTGTATAAAAAAGAACACTGCTTGGGGGCCCCAAAAGCCCTACTAAGCAGGTATATATAAAAGTATGAAGACTATTGCTTAATGCATTGTAAGCTGCCCTGAGTCTCCGGAAAAGGGCGGCATATAAATCGAATTAATAAATAATAATAAATAAATAATGGACTGGAGGCTAAAACATATGAAGAATGGTTGCAGGAACTGGATATGTCTAGTTTAATGAAAAGAAGGACTAGGGGACACATGATAGCAGTGCTCCAATATCTCAAGGGCTGCCACAAAGAAGAGGGAGTCAAGCTATTCTCCAAAGCACCTGAAGCAATGGATGGAAACTAATCAAGGAGAGAAGCAATTTAGAACTAAGAACAGAACAGAACAGAACAGAATAGAATAGAAATTTCTAAGAAGAAATTTCTTGACAATTAGAACAATTAATTAGTGGAACAACTTGCCTCCAGAAGTTATGAATGCTCCAACACTGGAAGTTTTTAAGAAGATGTTGGATAACCATTTGTCTGAAGTGGTGTAAGGTTTCCTGCCTAAGCAGAGGGTTGGACTAGAAGACCTCCAAGGTCCCTTCCAACTCTGTTATTCTATTCTAATCTGATCTTCAAAATATCAAGGTGCCCAAATCACTTCAAGCTTCTGAGCACCCATGTTTATGTTCTTTCTTGATGATCGGATCATGCATGTGAAATGCATGCATATAAAAATTATGTTTGTATTATTAGTAAAACAGCTGTGACTTCTTTTATGAATAAATATTAGTGGAAATATTTTGTTGCTAGCACTTGCACATCTATGTATTGTTGAATCGTCAGTGGATTTGATCATCTCAACACAGCAAGCAATGCACCTTTGGATAGTTAGCATAGCTCCATAGTCTATATGGTTGGATGTTGGATGTTTTTAACCGTATGATCATCTCTCTGGGTTCCTGTGTCTTAAGCCTTTAGGACGTTATTCTGACTCTTTAGTACAGGAAGAAAAGAAAACAGAAACAGAAAATCAAGGTAGGAGCAATGGGGAACTGTGTAACAGAGAAACAATAATATAGCAGCATCTATCTTTGCAAATTTCTAGCAGTGGGGTGGTAAAATAAGAATACATTCTGAAGTATTCTAAGCATTAACTTGAGAAGTAAAAGCTTCACAGGGAAAATTGCATAGTATTGTTTTAAATGCCTAAGTCCGAAGCATATAAATATACTGTTATTTTAGTATTAAGAATAGCCTGTGTTCATTAATATACATGAACAAGAAAGCAAGAGACAGAGACTGAGACAGGGGTGGAAGAGAGAGAGAGAAAGCTTTTATGTCAACTCTTCTTAAAACAAAACTTTGCAATATTTGCATAATGAGGTATAACCTGGCAAGACAATGGAAGCACAACCCAGCATTATATCTTGTAGTTATGCAATGACAGGTGGGTGTTTTTTATGACAGTACTGCAGAATTGTTAGCACGATGTCTTACACACTTCTGCAATCTTTCCAAGAAGACTTCAGAATTCAGCAGACCATTACTCCAGAGGGTTTGGAGGGGGGTGGAGAGAGAAAAAGCTTCTTCTTTTCCGTTTTAACTTTTTAAATTTTGGATCCTTGATGGCAGACAACAGCTCCTTGTGTTCAGAAGCCAAACTCTTTTCCACTGGTTTGGTGAAGAGTGTGCTGATATAGCAGTCTCTGTCTCAGCAGAGCTGCTCATTATATGTCAAGAAATCACTTTGATTCTTTGGCTCAGTCAGGTTGAAAGCAAAGTTGCTGGACTAAATCTAATGGGATTCTAAGAAAGTGAAGTGCTGTGCTCATAGCTGGCTGAAGAGTTTGAAGTATTGTGACCATTTTCACTGTGCAAGAAATAAACCTGAACACTGTCATTTAAAAATGCGGTTCTACTTGAATGTGCCCACAGTGAGAAAATTTGACTATCTCGTTGAATAACCTGCCATTTGACATTCAGTTGTAGGCTGAAGCTGAAGAAGTAGAATGGAAAAAGAATTATCTAGTCATCTAATAATGAGGAAGGTGAGAGAGGGAGAAAAAAAAATCAGCCACTCAAAGAGGTTGTGTCTAACTTTTCCAAAGGCCTTATGTAATTTTGTCCTTGAGATGGAAGGTGTGCCACTTATGGCTTCTTTTCAATTCTCATTTTTTCCTCTTTCAAATTCAGTTATTGCCTGTATTTGATTATGTGTCATCAGGTCAGTGTCGACTCTTAGTAACTACATAGATTGACTTTGTGAAAGACAATCTGTCTTCAAACTGATCCTTCAGATCTTCCAATGTTGCACTCATTCAATAATTTAGTATATCCACTTGCTCTTGATTGTCTTCTTCTCTTTTCTTTCTCTGTGCTATGACTTCTCAAGGATGAAGGGTCTTCACATCATATGTCCAAAATGTGCTACTTTGAGCCTGATTATTTGTGCCTTGAAGAAGAATTCTTTTAACTTTTGTATCTATGTATTTTTTGTGCCTGTTCACCGCCCTGAGTCCTTCGGGAGTAGGGTGGTATATAAATCTAATAAAACAAACAAACAAACAAGAATTCTTTATAGATTGTCCTGTGATTCATTTTTTCTTGGCTACCTGTCGTATCCTTAGGACTCTTCACTAATACAGTACCAAATTTTAATTTTTAAAAAAATTAAAGATTTTTTTTCTATCTTGCTCCTACAAAGCACAACTTTTACTTCCATAAAGAGTCACAAGAAAAAAAACCATTGCCTACATCAGGGGTAACAAACTGGTGACCCATGGGCCAGATGCGTCACAGCAGGCTACACCTACTCTAGCTCCGTGAAGGGAAAAAACATCACAATACATCTCATGACAGCAATGTGATATGGTGAGTTTGACACCCATGGCCTACATGATTTGTAGGAACCTTTGGAGGTACAGACACAGCATGGAATCTTAACAAGGGCTTTATTGATAGTCTGAAGTGTATTTCTTTTTAGGCTGATTGTTGTATTTATTGTTATTAGTTTGGTCTTTATACTGTATTTAACCCTAGTCAATTTCAAGGAAATGTGTTCCTTGACTTTTTTTACTAGTGCTTCCAGATGATTTGCACTTTCAGATATCAAAGTTGTGTCATTACATCATACAGGTTATTGATGTTTCTATCTTCAGTTTTAAAAACCTGCTCATTTTCTCTCAAACCAACCTTCCCTACTATATACTGAGCATTAACATCTAAAGACCAGATAGGACCTGCCATCTGAAATCCTATGGTCTGTGGTTCCAAAAACAAATAACCCAGTCTATCCAAAGAAGAGAGGAAAAGAGCAGCTGTCCATTTGGGACAGAGATGGGTGGTGGTGGAAATAGTTGTAATGTGAGAGGAAGTGCAGCTGAGATTGCTGTCTGTACTTGGGAAAAGCAGCTACAGCCAGGTAGAAATGCTATCCAACCTATTTGCCCAAGTCTTAACACTGTTTATGTTTCCCCCCCACAAAAAGGGCTTTAAAAGTTTACAATCCCAGAAATTTGAGAGATTGGATCATTAATTAATTCAATTCACAGTTTACTTACAAGCATCCACACTGGCTTCCCAGCTGCTAGGCTAATTGAACAACATCCTGTGGCTTTAGGAATGTGCTGACACCTAGAGACAACCTTTCCTCACCCTTACAAATGCAAACACTAAAATAGATTGTGGATGGGTGTATAGGTGAAAAGGAAATAGGAAAAGTGAGTGGCCAAGGAAGCTGAAACTGACATCTGGAAATTTATAGCTATTACAGGCAGGCAACTGCCAGGACCACACGCTATGGTAAGCAGCATATCTTGATGGCATTGTAAAGTCTTCCATCCTTCTGAGGTTGGTAAAATGAGAACCCAGATTGCGGGTGGCAATTTGCTGACTTGTAAACTGCTTAGAGCCGTGATGGTAAACCTATGGCATGCGTGCAACAGGTGGCATGTGGAGCCATGTCACCTGCTCAGCTCCGCCAGCTGATTTTTGGGCTTTCTGGGCCCACCAGAAGTTGGGAAATGGGCTGTTTTGGGCCTCTGGAGGGCCTGGGAGGGTGGGGAAGGCCCATTTTTCTTTCTCACCTGGCTCTATCATCTGGGGAGGGTGAAAACTGCCTTCCCTACCCCCTCAGAGGCCCTCAGAGGCCCTACAGAGGCCCAAAACAGCCCATTTCCCAACTTCCGGTTGGACAGGAAGTGACATTTTTTGCTGTCCCCAGCCTCCAGAGCCTCTAGGAGGCATGTGATGGCAAAAAGGTTAGCCATAACTGGCTTAGAGAATGCTGTAAAGCACTATGAAGTGGTATATAAGTCTAAGTGCTATTGCTATTATGCTACCACTATAATATTCTGTAGACCTGTAATAAGCCTTTGCCTCCATATAACAAATAAAATTAGTAAATGCAAGCCAGATGCCAAGCACCCAAGATGCAATCACATGACCATGAGGTGTGTGTGAACTCTGGAAGTGGGTTGCAAGTAGCCCTTGGGAAGTCTTTCACAACTTCATTAAGAAAGGATTACCTGCACTACAAGGAAAATGATGATTGGTTAACATCAGATAAAATCTATTTGATCCAAGAAAAGGGGTAGCACCCAGCAACTACAGACCAATTGTCTGCTTACCAACAACTATTGTATTGCTAACTGGTGTGGTAGCTGATGCAATCCAATGGCAATGGAAAACAAACTATTTCTACCTGAGCAAAGAGGAAATTACCCAAACAGCAGAGTGACAAAAGCTCAGCTTCCAACTGACAAGATGATCTTGGAAAACTGCAAGAGAAGTAAGATCTTCTTGAATATAGTTTGGATTGATTACAAGAAAATATTCCACATTTTGCCACATGATTGGATAATCAAGAACCTAGAAGTAAGAGTAGAAACATCAGAAGTTAGGTGTAAAGATCAATGGCATAATGGAAAACACAGTTGCTGGTCGAGGCTAATATACTGGGAAAGATTAATATTAAGAGACAAATATTTCAAGAAGACTAATTATCATCACTCTGGCTTATCATTGCACTGATTCCTCTGTCAACAGTACTGAACAGGTCAGACCGTGCCTATGAAAATCAGAAGTATTTGCCATGCTCTCTGTTGTGGCCCGCCAGCGGCCAGCAGAGTTGGCAGCAGATTCAGACAGTGAGGAGGTTGGGGAGGAATGTGGGCCAGTCCTGGAGTCTGGGGAAGGCTCAGACGATGGCTCTGAGTTGGAGGCAAAGAGGGGGCCAAAGCCATCTGGTAGTTCTTTGTTGCCTCCAGAGTCTCGGGAGTCTGACATCAGTGAGGCAGAAGAACAGCGTGAGTTTGTTCCCAGTATGCGCATGCTCAGAGCTGCCAGGAGACAGGAACAATTAAGGAAACAGGGTCGATTTAGGAGTAAGGCTTGGAGATGATTGGCCTCTCCCATAAGACATAAAAGAGAAGTGAACGGGATGTGAGCTTTTGCAGGAAGCAATTAGTTCATTTGGCCGATTCAAGATTTGAAACTTTTGTTTCTGACTCTGTGCCAAGTTTGGCCTTGCCCTGCATCTGGAAATTAGCTCTTTGGCAGCATTCCACGTGAGATAGGTGGGTGTTGATAACTTTCCTCTGAAAGACTGTTTATCAAGCTTTGCAGACTGTAAATGAAAGTAATTTGCAGCTGTATGAATTAAAGAGATTTGCCGGGACTACATTTGTGCTGTTTAATTTCTAAGGAAGCCTAGGTCAGAACACTATCAACCTCCTTTGGATGATTCGAAACCAGACTTGTGTACTGGACTCAAGCAGAAATAAAAGCTCTGCCTAGGAAGATCAGATAAACAATAACAACAAATCATGACCTTCTTCCATCCAGTGACATTTAACACCATCAACAACAACATCTGCCTATCCCTGGTCCTCAGGGAGGGCTTAATAGGTGGGGGAAAAATACTAAACATTTGGCAGGCTATACAACCAACCGTAATAATTTATTAAACTTGTATGCCTGACTCTCAGTAATTCTGGATGGCTTTAAACAATCAAAGATATTGCAATGAAATCAATGAAACATGAAAGATGGCATTAGTGATGAATAAAGGGGTCTCAGTTTCCCTCGCCAAAGGCCTGGGGGAAGAAGCAGGTCTTCATTGCTGTTCTAAAGTAAACAACAGCAAAGTGGGAGCCATCCCAATTTTGGGGAGAACATTATTCTAAAGAGCAGGCAAAAAAACATACTTCCAGGATTGCAAAAGATGACATAATTTAATTGAGAGAACCTGGAATGCATCAATTCTGCGGGATGAAATCAAACAGGTAGATGTTATGGGAGAATAGTGCCCCTTCAATAAATAAAATATTATTAATAATTTATTATTTCACATAATATTACCTTTATTTATTAACTGCAGAGATGAATGTTGCCCACTCACATGGTCTCTTCTCCCCATGTGGAAAGAAAGTTGCCAATCCCTGATATGGTTTGTGTAAATTAGGAGGGAGTAACAGAGCTCTGTGCACCTTCGGCATTTAGTCATGCTGGCCACATGACCATGGAATTCTGGCTCTTCGGCTTAGAAACAGAGATGAGCACCGACTCCTAGAATTGAGAACGACTAGCATGTATGTGTTAGGGGAACCTTTACCTTTACCTTATGTAGCCTTGTCTCACTTCCTTGCCACCCTGAAGCCAATCTTCTTTGCTGTGTTTCATCTGAACTGTGGCTTCCAACCCTATATAGAGATTTTGCATGTGGACAGTAAAATTGAAGGGACTCCAATGTTCCTAAAGATTGCCTGCTTTGAAGATTAGAACCAAAATCCACAAAAAGTTGTATACAATGAGTTTTTCTTTTTCTATACTGCCTGATATGCACTTTGTTCCATAGTGTATCAATTAATTGCAAACCTTTATCATACTCTAAATCAATTTTGGAATTATTTTTTTTTCATATGCATAGTTTAATGTGCATATTTTATTCACCTTTGTGAAAACATACTGGAGAAATGCAGGGGTTTTTTTCATGACATTCAGAATGTTTACTTTTATGTGTCACTTATTTAACTCAGCTGTAATTTTTTACTTATACGTCTGATTCACAAATCATTATGCTCTCCGATGTGCCCGAAAAAGTTAAGGAAGAAGTGGAAACTTCAGTAAAATCATTGACTTTTATTGTATAGTAAGAATCACTCAGACAAATGTCTGTCTATATATACTTAGTCTGAATCTTAATGACAATATTCTTTTGAGTTCAATTACTTCAATTTTAAACAGTCTAGTCAAATCAATCAATCTAGTTTAAGTTTAAGTCTGACTTCAATTAAAATCTAAGCTGAGCAAATGACAGATCTTGAGAATACTGAAGTATTTAGTAGGTACATATCTGAATGAAAGATATGAAAGGAAGTGAATATACTGAAACTTCAATGTGGAGACACCAATTAATTGTATTCCAATATAAGGGATTAAGTTTTCATTTGCTCCTAAAATAATGGACAATTCCACTGTTTTCAAAATTTGTCTATAGACCAGTTCTGCTCATAAATTTGTACTCTGTGTATGTGTTGATGGACCCAGTACACTTGCTCACTCTCCTGGTAGAGGCAATATTTGATTTTGGAAGAATTTGAGCTCTATTTATATGAAATTTCTCTTCATGTTTTAGAATGAACAGATTTTACTGAATTTACTAAGACCACCAATTTATTATGTTTTTACATTTTTATAACCTGCAACAAAATAATTTGCCTACCTTACTTACATATGACATTATTTTTAAGTATTGATGATGTACTGCTGCCTGAATTATACTTCTTCACAAATGCCAGAAATCCATATATGTCCTCCAGACTTTTCTTTCTTTGAAGATATCATCTTGTCTATTATGACACCATAGGTGATGTATTTAATGTATTTCTAGTGGTATTCCATAAAGTTACTTAAAAATAAGAAGAGGAAAGGTTGTTGTTGCTGTTGTTGTTGTTGTACTTCTACTTCTGCTCTTCCTATTGGCATTTGATTGGGTTGTAGCAATAGAATACCAGAATACAGCACTAGCACTTAGATTTATATACTGCTTCATAGTACTTTATAGCCCTCTCTAAATGGTTTACAGAGTCAGCACATTGCCTCCAATCCCCTGGCTCCTCATTTTACTGACCTCAGAAGGATGGAAGGCAGTGGTGAGTTGCCGCCAGTTCGGACCAGTTCGCAAGAACCGGTAGTAAAACCGGCGGGAGGCTCCGCCCACTGACCTGGATGTCATCATAAGTGATCTACGCATGTGCAGAAGCTTCTGCATGGGCACAATGCAAACCGGTAGTAAAAGTAAGTAGAACCCACCCCTGATGGAAGGATGGATCAGTTTTGAGCTGGTCAGAATGGCAGTGCTCACTCATAGCAGTGAGCAATGAGTTAGCTTGCAATACTGGATTTTAACCACTGCGCCAACACAGTGGTGGTATAGGGGCATTGGTATAAGCTATTGGGTAGCTAATCCTGGAATATTGGGTAAGATAAAGTATGTTTGACCCTTGAAAGAGAGAATTCTGCCAGGTGAAATGGAACAAATGTTATGAACTTTTTCAAGGGGGGGGGGAGAGATTAGCTTGATTTTAATTATGTGAAAAAGCTCATCTGAGATTCATCATTAACTTCACCTTCAAGGAAACGGAACAGGCATTTTCAACCAGAACTGTGCAAAGCAGCTCTTAGATTTGCCTTGATGAAAAGCTTTGTGCTGCAAAAGGGACATTATTCTTTTCACAGAGGGAAGGAGGGATTTGTCTTGATGAGAATTCTTGCATGAACTCACACTTCACCATGCATTTCTAAAAGCTGGAAGAGGCTTATCTGCAAGCACTAGACATGCTTAAAATTCTTTTCAACTAGTATTGGTTGAGGCAGGTGAGGTGAAGTGATGTCCCTGCTTAAATTCACTTATAGAAAATAAGGCCCTGCATGATTCCACAAAGTTACAGGGTGTTCACTCAAGCCTTTATTGAAATAGCCCTATTCCAACATGCTTTTTGTTTGCTCCGAAGAACTATACAAGGATTTTGCAAAAATCAACCTTCATACCAGGGGTGGGTTCCATTTACCTTTACTACCGGTTCGCACACGCAGATCATCAGTGATGACATTGGGGCGGGTAGGCAGAGCCTTCAGCTGCCATTACTATTGGTTCGCAAGAACAGGACCGAACCGGGAGCAACCCACCACTGCTACATACAACATACATAAAGAGCCACTTTAGACTAATGATTAATGTCCTGGACTAGAAGTAAGAGAACCCAAGTTCTAGTTCTACTACGCATTCAAAGCCAACTAGGTGACCTCTTAGCCCTAGGAAGAAAGAAATGGCAAACCATTTCCAAAAATTTTGCCTAGATTATTACATCAGCTTGTCCATATAGCTCCCAGGAGTCACCTATCCACACACCTATACATATAATTTCACTACTGTTCCAACTGGTAAATTCTCCACTCCAGGAAAAGTTTCCATAGTTTCTCCTGTCCCACCTAAAAGCACTTTCTTTCTTTTTCTTCTTTTCTTGAATTGCTGTCAAATAGCTGAGTCAAAAATTGTGGCCCATTTTAAATCACTTTTTGTATATCAGGCTTTTTTCACCTTATACAGCAATGAAGGGAAGCACAGTTAGAACCCAAAAGAGTTGAATTCTCAGTAGAAAATTTCTCTGAAGGATTCCATAGTGGCTAAATCACAAACATCAGTTCTTCCACTTAACCCTTTAGCAAATTTTGATAACTAACTTTATACAAACTTTTTTTCTCATGGTTGTTAAGTGAATCATGCAATTATGAAGCAAGACCAGTTTACTCCATTGACTTTCCTTGTCAGGGAATGCCATCACTTGATCCTGGGATGCTGTGATTGTCGTAAACACATGCCAAGCATCTGAATTTTGATTATATGACTGTGGGAATGCCACAAGAGTTGTAAGTGTGACGACAGATTGTAAGTCACTTTTTCCAGTGTCATTGGAACTTTGAACGGACACTAAATGAATGGTTGTAAAATGAGTGCTACCTATAATTTATTTTGGCAACATGCAAGAGGATGATGGTTTGCTTGCTTGTGTTATGTCTCAACTCTGGTGTAAATAAAAAAAGAATCATTAATATGATAGTTTGGTTGAGGTCTGCATATGTGGCTCTGATTGGGTAGATTGTAAGGGTGACACAGAAATATAATTTTATGTCATTTTATTCTATTTTATATATTTCTGTATTAAATTATATTGTATCTTATCCTATAACTATTGTATTTTACCCTACTTTTATTTTAAATTGTTTGTATAAGATTTTATTGGTGATAAGTGTTTGCACCTTGTATGTATATTATATGTATGTATATTATATGGCCTATAGGCTAATCAATAAAGCTAACTGAACTGATACTAATAAAATACAAACTGAAAAAGACTGCAGCTCTTGTGTCAAAACAACAACAAACAAACAAGCAAACAAGCAAACAAGCAAGCAAGCAAGCAAGCAAGCAAACAAACAAACAAACAAACCAGAAGATAACACTTCTGGCTCATGATATGGAAATAATGAAAAGAGAATACCTGTATACAGTTGAAAATCTTCCCATACACAGAGCCACAGGGCCCCATAGTGGCCAGGGTGATTGCTATGGTCATATTTTATGTTCAAAGTAAATCAGCCAGCCAGGACAAATAATGTCAAATTTAAGAGTTAGACCATATCAAATTGCAAGAAGGGCTCTATTTATTAAATAAAATAAATTTAGTACTCTGTCATCATAAAGATAAAATATATTTTTCCTGCAACACTGATATAATTTATCCTATTGTATCATTAATATGAAGCTGAATGGAAATAATATGTATGTGGCTATTGCATGATAAATCAAAGCTAAAAACAGGACTGCCATCAATACTGAGACAGCAGGATTAATACATGTTTTACCACCATGCTAGCTCAATTCTTCCTCCTGCATAGGATAGTTAAGTGCCTCCCTTTTTAATCAAGGACCATTGACAAACACTAGCAAGTTTGCCTCTTTCCATTCTTTGATTGCCTTCCTAGGAAGATAACAATTCTATCCTGTAATCAATGAAGTACTTACTAAGGGTGCACCATCAGTCTTGATCAGAGAGATCAGAGAGTTATTAGAACAGGAAAATAAATTTAACTTGATCAGAAAAAAAAAAGATTTTCATGTCAAACTAAGCCATGTTGTTCTCATCAAATTACCTGTAATATAACATACCTGCATACACCTGCTGATTCTCTGGTTATGGTATGAAAACCTTTGCATCTACTTCGATCCCTTGAGTTTTGCTGTAGACTTTAACTTGAAGCAATTATTGCATCATTAGAACACAGGAAGTGCCCTGTACACAGTCAGACTATTGATGTATGTTTTTCCTTTGGATTATCACTGACTGGCAGTCTCTCTCTTTGGTTTTATGCAGAAGGTTTTTTTTTTCAGCCATATCTAAAGATAAGAAGACTGGGGTCTTTTCTATGCAAAGCATGTGTCTTACCAGCAAGAATATAGGAATGTATATCATGAAAGCCATGTTAATCTTTTTTTAACAGAAAGAACAAGGGAATCTGAAAAACTAATAAATGAATTCTTGCCTGCCTGGTCTCGGTACGTTTCAGTGTTAAAGATGAAAAAAGATAATAAGTGAGAGCAAGACTCTTGAAACTATCTATTCAAAGTTAGCGCTTCGGAGAGCAGACTGAGCAAAAGGCACCAGACCATTGGGTCGCACTTTTTCCCACTGGATCACGATGCCCTGGATTTCTTTCACTTAAATAATAATAAACATTGTTAACAACCAATTGCAATTTACATTATAAAATACCAATTTTATTAAATTGTTGACCTCATTGGGTAGATGCAGAAGTAGGACCTTTCCAACTGAGGGATTGTCATCAACTGCCTTAATTTCTCTGCTCAAAATTTCCTTTTCTTAGTTATTTTTCTCCTTCTGGCAACAATAAAATGTAATTCTTTTCATTTCCTTTGCAAACTGGAAATGATGGAAAGAGATGTACTAGAGGGGGAAAAAACCCTCTCTGCACTGTCACAAATAGTAGATACGCTGATAAGCATGCAAAAAGACATGCTAAAGTATTCTTAGAATGAGTGATGGAAACTGAAGCCTTCCTTGTAGAAATAAGAAAGCTTTCAAGAAATTAGAAAATGATAAAAAGACTACATATGTGGTCTTGCATATATAACCGCAACTAGAATTATATTTGCGCAACAATGAAAAATGATGAGATTCCGTCTGAGGGGAATGTAATTAGGAAAATATTAGAATGCACAGAAATGGATAGACTAACGCTTACTATTAAGGATAAAGAAGAAACTGAATATCTTTTGATATGGGACATATTTTATCAATACCTAGACAATAGAAACAGAAGTTAGAAGGGAGGAGATATAAAAGGAAGAAATGCTAAAGTGGAGAGTTGTTAAAGACGATGATGTTAAGTATTATTGTTATTATATTATCATATTATTATATTATTAATGTTACAGTGATGAATACCACAGCAAATATGTGTATCATGATTGTTTAAAAATAACTGTACCCAGATCACACACTGTTTGATGAAAATTGAATGTTATATAAATAAAATAAACAAAACATTAAAAAAAACTATTTCAGAAAAAAAAACCGCACTCAGAATAAGGTGAGGGACCAGCAGTTGGTGAGTGCCACTTGTTTTGTGATAGACCCTCCCACTGTGTTTTGAAATAAGATAACACAATTTGGATAAAGTTGAGGGGCATCAGAAATAATATTTATTCATTTGCCTGTCCTGCTCTTTGATAATTTGAGCTCGATGCTAAAGTCATCTGTGCTAACTTTGTGTCAAAAGTAAAGCACAAGATAATGCTTATCAGAAGTATTGCTATTGGTAAGACTGTTACGTTATCTCAATTCTTGGTATCATTAGATTAGCTCAGCTCAGTTAAATGAGAATTAGTTCATCCCAACATGATTTCTGCTATTCTCTGAGATACAATTTACAATCACGTTGCTTCTCTCACATTGGATATAGAACTATAAGTGTGGCAAGATTAATGTGAAACATCCATCATTCCCATTAATGGCTGGCAATGCTGGGCAGATATATTGTGTGGTCTGGCTTTAATTACTTTTTAAGGAGGCTACTGTATGTTTCATTGTTGCAGCGGATGAAATACAGAATTGTGTTGGAAAGCTGCACCAACTGATTAAAATTGCCCACAGCAACCTTTGTTTGCCAGTAAAAGAACTGGCATATATCCAAAGTAATAATTTGAAAACATTATTTTGTATTTCTGCTTATTGCAAATTAGGTCTTTTCTTTTTTTAATGTTTTGAAAGTTTGCAAGGCTTTAAGATACCAAATAGCCCTATTAAATATATAATATATAAAATATGTTCCCCTATTTTGTTATGTTTTCTACATTCTGCAATATTTCTGCAAACAATATCTTAATAAGCTTATGTCTCAAAAAGCAATTATTATTTCTCCAAATGAATAGAAAACTAAATGAGTGAAAACTAAAAATGAATCAAAAGCTTCAGCAGGATGCTGTAATGTCTATTTAGATTTTAGCATCTTTGGGCTGAATCTAGATTTTAATATATTTAGAGCAAATCCATTGAGATCAATATGAGATTTAGGATTAACCATGACTAATTTGTTCATTGATTTCAGTGAGTCTACTCTTAGCAAGGCTAAATTGGATTTGATTCATTAAGTTCAAAAAGACTTCTCCGTAAATAATTGCATTAAAAAATTGAAATGAGTGTTAATGGAGCTTTGGAAACTTGCTAGACTCCATAAATTTTCAAATAATTCCAGAGTTGATGCTATGGCTATAGAGAGAACACCTAATCTAGTTTGGGACTTGATCTACAAAAATAGCCTGAACCAGAATGGCTCATTGTTTCATTCCCTACAATAAATAGATCGAGAGAGACTGAATTGCAGATTCTCTGTTACAAATTGGTAACACATAGCCCTACTCAGACCAACCATGATATAAAATATGCATAGACAATCATTTGTTTATTTATACAATTTATGTGGCTGCCAGTCCATGTCATGGCAGTGATAGTGTGAGTATCACTAATATAGAACAATAAGACTACAAACAAAAATTAGCAGAATGCAGCACTAATGATGATCAGTATAACACAGCTATTTTTCAAGTGTTTGGTGACTGTACACCAGCTACTTAGAGGGAAAATTCCTGATTGAGATAAACTGATTAAAAGATGCAGTAAGCCATATATATATATATATATATATAGATGTATACGTTTTTCTTCTAGCCAGGTTTTCCCTACGTAGCCAAGGGTTTTTTGTAGCTCCAGCTCAGTAGAATCACATCTACTCGGTTCTGGGCTTTTTTCCTTTCTAACACCTAGCAAGCTCTAACTGCTAGGTGGGAGACCTAAATAGATCCATTTCTAGCTCGTTAGCAGTACAGTATCAATTTTCTTACTTCTTCGTAGGGTTTATGTGTGTTTTTCTTCTGTACTGTACCTTTACAGGGAGGATACATAAGATATGGGTGTGGCCTACTGATGACAGCTAACGAGCTAGAAATGGATCTATTTAGGTTAGAGCTTGCTAGGTGTTAGAAAGGAAAAAAGCCCAGAACCAAGTAGATGTGATTCTACTGAGCTGGAGCTACAAAAAAACCTTGGCTATGTAGGGAAAACCTGGCTAGAAGAAAAACACACATAAACCCTACGAAGAAGTAAGAAAATTGATAGATGTGTACATATATATGCAGTAAGCCATATATATAGAGATGTTATTACAAGATGTAATAACACAGCCAACCAACCTACTTACAACAACAAAGCTAGCACTCCCCACTTCCTCACCAGTATTTATAGAGAGACGGCATCTCCAATCATGCTTTGCTTGCACATGCACGAAGCCGAAGACACCAGCCTGAAGATGACGAGTGGGACCTCGTCGAAACGTCGCCAAGATACTCTCAATCTTACATGGGAAAAGACCCAAATACACCAAGACTTGCATACGAAAACACATATATATGTGTATATATATATATGTGTATATATATATATATGTGTGTGTATATATATATATATATATATATATATATATATATATATATATATGTGTGTGTGTGTGTGTGTGTGTGTGTGTGTGTGTGTGTGTGTGTGTATATATATATATATATATGTCAGCAGTACAACAATTTATTTCAAAAAAGCCTTGAAACTCACAATGTGAAGATAAATTTAAATTAAGTTAGTTGTAGGAAATATTTATAGATTTCCAAAATTATACCTCCCTCTCTATAAGTCCTAGCAAGGAATACTAGGTGTCAGTATGTTGTTGTTGTTTTTGCAAAGACCTTCACTTAATAGTGGAAATGTTTGAATCAGTCTTTCTTTCTTTCTTTCTTTCTTTCTTTCTTTCTTTCTTTCTTGTTTTCTTTTTCTTTCTTTCTTTCTTTCTTCCTTCCTTCCTTCCTTCCTTCCTTCCTTCCTTCCTTCCTTCCTTCCTTCCTTCCTTCAAACATGTACAAGATAGCATGTATAGGTATAAACATAAACAAAGGAAGTAAGTACAGATAAATGGGGACAGTAAGTCAGGGATGGTAGGCACGCTGGTGCGCTTATGCGTGCCCTCTTTACGGACCTCTTAGAAATGGGGTGAGGTCCACGGTAGACAGTTTAAGGTTGAAGCTGTGAGGGTTTGAGGCTGTAACAACGGAGTCAGGTAGGACATTCCAGGCGTTGACCACTCTGTTGCTGAAGTTGTATTTTCTGCAATCGAGTTTGGTGCGGTTTACCTTGAGTTTGTATCAATTGTTTGCCCGTGTATTATTGTGGTTGAAGCTGAAGAAGTCATTGACAGGAAGGACATTGTAGCAGACAATTTTGTGTACTATGCTTCAGACTGTGGCTCCCAAAATAATGTTGTTTGGAGAAAGGAGAGCAATCGTGTTGCACCATTGATATGATTCATCCTGGACTGGAAAAGTCCCTGATAGAAACTCTTTCTTCACAACAGGCAACAAGGAATTTAAAAGTTTTTCATGAACATTTTCAACTTCAGTAAGTAATAATCTATTTTATATGGTAAAATAACAACCTTAAACAGAAAAGTGTTCATATACTGTACTATATTTGAGATCGCAACATTAGACTATCTCAACATCTCAACTATAATTTCCAGCTATATTTATATCTAAGTGCAAAGAAGTGATTAAGCTTAATTACTGTAAACTGGTCCTTAATATTCCTTCTGAAATCTTGTTATCAAGAGAATCCTCAGAGAAGAAGCCTTCATACCTAGAAAAAAATGACATAGTACTGCAACTCTATTTTCTGTAATTGCTGCCATCCATCATTCTCCCCAACCCACCTTTCTGATGTTGACAAAATGCAACAAAATGTTTAAATATATTATTTATATTCAGAAGTTGAAGGAATTAAATGCAGCAAAAATTGTCAGTATAATTAGCAAAAAACAGAACCCTATGGATTAAGCAGGATTTTCTAAATAAGTAACTATTGGTTGAGATCGGCATATGTGGCACTGATTGGGATAGATTGTAGGGGAGACCCTGAAATATAATTTTATCATATTTTATTTATCCATATATTAAATTATTGTATTTTATTCCAATTTTATTTTAAATTGTATTTTATTCCAATTTCATTTTAAATTGTATTTTATTCCAGAATGGAAGGACTGAAAGGAATATAAATCCTTCCATTTTCCACCATTCAGTCAGAACTGAAGTAGCTTCTTGGATGAGAAGTGAAACGTCTTCAAGAAAATACAAAGAAAGTCCAGTTGCCTCTTGAAAAAGCACCTTTGAATATACTAAAGATCTTTTCTGAAAAAGTGGAATTGATTTGTACATGCACACTCAGAATTCTTTTATGTCTAAGTGTCACCTAAACTGAATTCATTTCCTTTTGATCATTGCACATGATCTCTTCAGAAATCCACTTGAAAGATAGCATTTACTATATAATATAAATCCTTCCCAAATGCAAATTTTTCTATGTATCTACAATTGTTTATGTATTTGGGGTATCTTAAGTATTTCCTAGCTAATGCTGACCCAAGCTGGTTCTGCTTTACAATGGTACATACAAAATATGATTTTGTTATAGAATTAAATGATATGAAAATACACTGAATGAGTTTCCATGAATTCATATATTGTCACAATAGTTTTGTCTGTAAGAAGCAACCTTTTCCTGTATTAATATTCTTATTCTACATGAATATGAATTTTAAAAACTGTGGCAATCCATCTTTTACCATTTTTGAACCATTTTAAAATACATTTCTCACTAAGCTGTGACATGAAATTTGACTCCTCATTTTTAGATGTTAACTGCAGATTTTTTTTCCCTAGTACTAGTATAACTAATTTTTGAAAAGCACCAAAGACTTTTTCCTTGAAATCGGTTGAGGAGGCAAGGATCACAGGAACTATAATATTTCTTGTGCTTGGGGCATTATACTCCAGTGAAGTTAGAACTAGCAGACAGAGCTCACTAACTTCAAAGACAGTGAATGAACTTTACTTTTTATTTCTCATACTGTAAAATATCTCAGTTATATTGCAACAAGTGAACATGTTATAATAGAAAGAAGAGTTGCATACCAGATTTGCCTGTATCCTGACGCATGAATCTAATAAAGACATTTCAGTGGAATTCCAGGTCAGTGTAGATTTTTTTCCAAACAAGCCAGAATAGAACGTGGCACTTCATGAAAACTTGTTATTTTCTTTTCTGATATTATGGTTCTGTTTTTGCTTTATGTCAACAATTCAAGGTAAGATGTGTCATGAAACAGTGCAAGGATTACCAAAGGACAATTTCAGTGTTGTAGGCACAGTGACAAAATCTTGAAAGCCTGCCAAACTTTCTTTCTGCCTGTTTTCTCTCAAGATGGGGTTATCTTGAGATTTATTTATTTATTTATTTATTTATTTATTTATTTATTTATTTATCTATCTATCTATCAAGCATATATAAAATAACAGGTAAAAGTATAAACATAATTTGAATACATGAAAAGAGTAATAGTAAAAAGGAATATTAGGACAGGGACAGTAGGCACGCTGGTGCATTTATGGATGCCCCTTACAGAACTCTTAGGAATGGGGTGAGGTCAACAGAAGACAGTTTAAAGTTAAAGTTTGGGGAAGAAACCACAAAGTCAGGTAGTGCATTCCAGGCATTGACCACTCTGTTACAGAAGTCATATTTTCTGCAATCAAGTTTGGAGTGGTTTACCTTGAGTTTCTATCTATTATTTGCTCGTGTATTGTTGTGGTTGAAGCTGAAGTAGTCATTGACAGGTAGGACGTTGTGGCAGATAATTTTATGTGCTACACTTAGGTCAGACCAAAGTAAGTAAGTAAGTAAGTAAGTAAGTAAGTAAGTAAGTAAGTAAGTAAGTAAGTAAGTAAGTAATGGTTTCTTGTACCTTCTCCAGGAATGATATATCCTTTATTTTCCCTAAACTGTTTCTGAATAGCTTTATCAAGGTTATTCCTGTATTTTTCTTACACTTTTCACTGTATCTCTCTTACTCTTTATATTATGACCCTTGGGACATAGAATGCAATTTTAATGACATCATTGGGAATTAAGCTACTGAGGTAATTTCCAGTACTTCATTTCTGCATTGTACATGCAAATTCAATGCACATTTGTATCAAATTGTTGGATCAAGCTATATTTTAATCTTATATATGACTAGAAATTTTGTTTCAGAACAAAAATACAAATACAAATATACAACAGTGAAAAACTTCAGATATAGAACTTGTGAGTTTGCCATTTCTGAAAGTTTTAAAGAAGTAGCCAAATGGCTACCTATCATGAGTACCATTGGAATTTTGGAATGCATTTTAATATAAGTGCTAGACAAGATTTTTTATTTTGCTTTTTAATGCTTAGTTCTAACAAATATTATTTTTTAAGAATTAATTTCTGAGACTGCAACTATTTTTAAAGAGAATTTTGGAAATGAAATTCATTATTATTTTCTTTGAGTTTTACTGTAAAAAACAACTCAAGAATCCATCTTTGTTCAGTTTGCAGAACTTTTGAAAACATCTAAAGAAACGTAATAAATTTGAATAGATTGTCTTGTGCTGCAATAAATTGTATTTCTAGCATAACTTTAAAATCAGAATGAATTTCTGATAGGACCTTACATTTCTTAAACCACACATTAAAAGTTATGGAAAACCATTTATTAAAAAGAGTATAGTGAACAGGTTTTCAACATAGAAGTTTTAGTTGGAGTTGAATCTGACTGGAAAATAGATGCTGTGTCCATTCATAGCATAATCATACATAAATATCAATAAACTTACAAAGCACCGGGTGACCCAGTGCAGTTTCTAACAAATATTTTGAGTTTTGAACAACATAGGATGGGACATATTTTTCCATTATATCATTTGTCTCTTTTAAAAGGATAGATTATTGCAAAATAAACAAATACAGCATGAGGCAGCTAATTAGAGTTCTCTATAATGGACAACATACTTTATTTTTGGTTTTAAAACAGGAATATTACAACCATGTGTTTATTCCTATCTGTGAAATGTTGAAGAATATAGAAATCTAGGCTAATAATTAACAGACTCTCTGCTCTTTCATCTGTGGCTTATATAAAACCAATTTCTATTCAATTATATTTGAATGAATTAAGAAAAAGTCACTGCAGTATAACAGCTCTTTGTTCACCGTATTTAATTGTCTGACCATCTAATTTAATCACTGACATCTCATCTTGCCACAGAATCCATGTCCTATTTGTTGTAGGGGAAAAGTTCAATTTCTCTTGTTTTAAATATTAATTGGGAAGCAAGTTTGGGACTGAATTTCTGGCTTGCAATTTCAGCAGATCAGCAGGCTGTGTTAATTCATCTGTAGAGGCTCCAGTATTCATCTGTATAGGCTCTGCAGAGGGCTGCCTGGCTTCAGGATTGTGGGCCTTCAAGCAATGATAACATGAAACCAGACTCTTTCCAACTTGGCTTATAAATTTACTCATAAACTGTATTGTACCAATGACATTATTAACTCTATACTGGAAGAATTTTCTGCTGCTTTGAAAGAAGCAAAGGTGAGATGCATAATTCTAGACTAGAATTCAGTATTGTCAGTTAAGCAGAAAGCAGTGATGCTGCATCTCCATGACTTGTTAAAGAAAAGGGATTATTGAGATTACATGCAATGTGCATTCATAACTGGATTTGGTTGCAGAATTACTATCATTATTGTTATGGAAAATCTTCAGCTCAGATGTCCATCTATAAGGGAAGGGGAAGCTGGGATTGTAATTCTTTCTCAACTTTTATTATTATACTACCTACTCAGAGCAGGTGAAATATCATGCTACTCATCAAATATATAAGGGGCCAGTTATATTCTATTGGGGACACTATTGTATATGATAGCACAATAAATAATGTGAAATCTCATAAGATAGAATCTCAGACATGCATTTAATATGTACATTTATTGTTGCATACAAGGACATCATAAAAGCTCTGGATATGGTCAGATTGAATCAAGGTTAACTAATGTCTTTAGGTTCATTTGAATTAGCCAGGATATTTTGGATCTAAGAGTTTCTGAGTTAGAGACTTACTTTATTTATTCATTTGATTTATATTTTACTGTTCTGTTTAAATTGAATGCTCAAGGTAACTATAATTTTAAAAACATATTATACATATTAAATATATATTTAAATATATACTGTATATACAGAGGACAAAAGGGAAAAATGGAAATAAATTTTAACATAAAGAATGCAAATAAATAATAGGCTAGGCTAGGCTAGGCTAGGCTAGGACAGGACAGGACAGGACAGGACAGGACAGGACAGAATAGAATAGAATAGAATAGAATTCTTTATTGGTCAAGCGTGATTAGACACACAAGGAATTTGTCTTTGGTGCATATGCTCTCAGTGTACATAAAAAAACAAGATACATTCATCAAGAATCATAAGGTACAATACTTAATGATAGTTATAGGGTACAAATAAGCAATCAAATCATACTAGGAAACAATCAATATTAATATAAATTGTAAGGATACAAGCAACAAAGTTATAGTCATGCAGTCATAAGTGGGAGGAGATGGGTGATAGGAATGATAAGAAGACTAATAGTAATGCGGCCATAGTGAATAGTTTGACAGTTTTGAGAGAATTATTTGTTTAGCCGAGTGATAGCGTTAGGGAAAACCTGTTCTTGTGTCTAGTTGTTCTGGTGTGCAGTGCTCTATAGCAGTGATTGCGAACCATTTCAGCACCGAGTGCTGAAAAGGGAAAGCGTACACGCGCTTCATGCATGTCAGGGCCTCAACTTGGAAGAGGAGCTGCTCAGGGCACATGCACATGCCCGAAAATGAACTTGTGGTTTCAGCTACCAGTTTCAGCTATTGAACTTCCGGTTTCAGCAAGCTACTCTTCTGGGTTTCTGGCACACATGCACACACGACAATCAGTTGGCTGGTGTGCATGCTCACTCAGGAAGTCCAGCTCTTCTAGTTTCCAGCACTGCTGCATGCAAAAAGGCCAGCTGATCATCATGCGTGCATGCGCGCCAAAAACCCGGAAGAGGAATGGCAACGCCACACGTGCCAGGCAACATGGCTCTGCATGCCAGTTTGGGCACGTGTGCCATAGGTTCACCATTACAGCTCTATAGCGTTGTTTTGAGGGTAGGAGTTGAAACAGTTTATGTCCAGGATGCGAGGGGTCTGTAAATATTTTTACAGCCCTCTTTTTGACTTATTCAGTATTCAGGTCCTCAATGGAAGGCAGGTTGGTAGTAATTGTTTTTTCTGCAGTTCTAATTATCCTCTGAAGTCTGGGTCTGTCTTGTGGGTTTGCATAAATATGAATAATCTAATCATAATTGTTAAAAGCATGACATAGGATTGAGTATGCTAGTAATGCATGAAGATGTGCCTCTAAGAACAGGGACACCAAATTCAGAAGAGACTGTCTTGCAAATTTTAAAATCTGAGCAGTTCATAACGGAAAAATTGTTATAGGAGAGTTATGTTTGGTGGCAAAAAATTAGGAGTCTAATAGCACCCTTTCTGATTGACAAATTTTATTAAAAAGCAGAGGTTTTCGTGAATACTGCTCATTTTTTACAAGATAAGTGGTCTCTCTGATGGCTAGGATTTAAAAATTTAGATCTTTAAAGATTAAAACCAGCACTAACCCTTATTTTGAACTGAGCCACTAGTTCAAAATTTGTATTAATTTAACAAAGCATAAAGTACAAAAATGTAAAGAAAAATGAAGGTAAAATAGGGAAGGAAAAAGGGAAGGGAGAAAAGTGCAGAATGGGAGAGAGGAAAGCAATGACTTCTGACTCCTTTTGGTGCAGTAGAATAAGATAATAACATGAGCCCTCAATTTATTTACTTTTATATAATAGTATACACTAGACCCGTGATGGTGAACCTATGGCACGCATGCCAGAGGTGGCATGCAGTGCCCTCTGGCACGTGAGCCATTGCCCCAGTTCAGTTCTGCTGTTCATGCGCACGCACCTCCCACCAGCCAGCTGGTCTTTCGGCTGTGCCTGTGTGGGGGCGGGGTACATGCATGGGGCGTGCACATGCACGCAGGGGGTGCATGCATGGGGGCTGTGGGCGCATGTGTATGGGGGCCCCGAACGTGCATTGCATTTTGGGGGTTTGGTATGCAAGCTTTGGGCACTCAGTCCGGAAAAGCACTGTACTAGACATTTCTAAAGGACCAAACCCATCTAATCAGCAAAACCCAAAATCAAAGTTTTGTTTTTTTCATCTCAAGCACAAATTCCAGAGGCAGTTTCCAAGTGGAAACAAAATTGTATTCTTTTCTTTAATCAAAGCAGTCAATTTAGTTATCTCTACTAACTCCATCAACTTTTTGCAGCTCTCTGTCCATTGTGGGAATCACACTGTCCTTCCCTTTTTTGTGCATAAAATTATCTTGCTGCCATAGATAGCCTATACTAGAGTAAAAATGGTTCTGCTTGCTTCTCATTTCTTTTTCTTGAAGCAGCCTTTTTGGCCTTTTCTCATCACTCATTTTCTTTTAGTGCTCTCTGGCAAACACATCAAATCTAGCAACAAACAGCCTTTTCTGTGAAATATGTCTCCCCAAAAGTGCAGATATAGAAGAACAGAGGCTGGCTCCTTGTCATTACCCACACCACAAATTCACATCCACCAGATACCTGAGAAGGGAAACAAAAGTTATATATCCTCTGAAAATTTATTGGGTGATTGATTTTATTTGTGCTGCTACCTGGTTTCATTCTCTCTTGGCAGAATAACACATGAAATTAAATACACTGTAAACTTTAATTGGAGATAAAAAAAATTATATTGACTTTAAAATACCTATTTACTGTACATCAAATAACCTAAATATGCACATTTAATTAAATATATTTCACCAATAGAATCATGTTATAGAACTGAGCAGGACTGTTGAGGTTATCGTGTCCAATTCTCTGTTTACAGAAATCAAATTAAAGATTTACCAGCAAACAGCTTTTCAGCCACTGTCTGAGCACATCCAATGAACTGAAATCCATCACCACCCTCTATAACTGGTTCTGTTAAAATACTTTGACTGTTAGGAAATATTTTTTCTAACATTCAGTTGGAATCTGTCTTCCTGTAATTTAAATTTATTCATGCATGTCCTGTATCTTGGCCTTATGTGTGACATTCTCTTTCATGTATTTGAAAAAGGGATATCATAACCTTTCCCAGTCTTCCTTTTTTCATCCATTCAATCATGTTTGATTGTCAGAAATTGCTTGGACAAACCCTGTAAGTTTTTTTTGGCAAGGTTGTGAGTTATAGTTTGCTATTGTATTTTTTCCCCATGGCTGAGAAAAAGTAGAATAGAACAGAATAGAACAACAGAGTTGGAAGGGACCTTAGAGGTCTTCTACTCCAACCCCCTGCTTAGGCAGAGAACCCTACAAATGGTTGGGTTATCAAATGGTTATCCAACATCTTCTTAAAAACTTCCAGTGTTGGAGCATTCACAACTTCTGGAGGCAAATTGTTCCACTGATTAATTGTTCTAACTGTCAGGAAATTTCTCCTTAGTTCTAAGTTGCTTCTCTCCTTGATTAGTTTCCACCCATTGCTTCTCGTCCTACCTTCAGGTGCTTTAGAGAATAGCTTGACTCCTTCTTCTTTGCGGCAGCCCCTGATATATTGGAACACTGCTATCATCTCTCCCCTAGTCCTTCTTTTCATTAAACTAGACATACCCAGTTCCTGCAACCGTTCTTCATTTAGTTTTAATTTCCAGTCCCCTAATCATCTTTGTTGCTCTTCTCTGCACTCTTTCTAGAGTCTCCACATCTTTTTTACATCGTGGCAACCAAAACTGTGACTAAAAAAGTGGCTAATCCAAGGTCACTGAGTTGCCTTTAGATGTAAGGCAGGTCTAGAACCAACTGTTTCCCAGTTTCTAGCATGATGCCTTAACTGCTACAGAAATCTGGCTTTATTTTTATTTTTTTAAATTCTCTCTCTGTTTTGTTTTTCTGATCATCCAGAACCTGCCTGTTCCAGTTTTCCAAATCTTTCAAGTGTGGTGTCCAGAACAAAACACAACACTCTAAATGGTCTGATCAAAGCAAGATAAAGTGCATTTATTGTTCTTTTGTTGTCCAAGCAATGAAATTGTAGGTTTTCTTTTTTTTTTTTT
This sequence comes from Pantherophis guttatus, assembly GCF_059756535.1. Taxonomy (NCBI): domain Eukaryota; kingdom Metazoa; phylum Chordata; class Lepidosauria; order Squamata; family Colubridae; genus Pantherophis; species Pantherophis guttatus. The sequence goes on along the minus strand of NC_142065.1, from coordinate 30,871,641 downwards.
GCAGCCAGCATACATAACTAGTTGATATTCTGTTTGCAATCATTTATTATTCCAATATATTTTTCACAAGTACTATTCAGCTAGACTAAATCCTATACATTTGTGTGTTTATTTCCCACATGAAGAACTTTGCATTTATTTTTATAAAATTTCTTTTTTTACTTTCAAATGATATTTCTAATATAAGAGTTTTGTTTATTTCTGCTTTTGCAATATTTGCTACCTTACCCAATTATGGAACCTGCAAATTTAATAAATGTTTTTTCTACCTATTCATTCAAGTCATTAATAACAATATAGATGAATAGCTAATCTGAATTTTCAGTTATTCAATTTATTACCTCTTTCCAATACGATTATGAATCACTGATGAGCACTTTCTGAATGTCTATTCACATTTTCTGCCATCTAGCCTACATTTACCTAGTTTAATGATCTGTATGTCATGAGATTTTTTTTGCTAAAGTCAGGTTATATCAAAATCTCTTAAGGAAGTTACTCAATCAAAAAAGGACCTTAGGTTAGTTTGATATGAATTATTTTTGACAAATCCATGCTTGATTCTGGTAGAATAGAATAGAATAGAGTAGAGTAGAGTAGAGTAGAGTAGAGTAGAGTAGAGTAGAGTAGAGTAGAGTAGAGTAGAGTAGAATAGAATAGAATAGAATAGAATAGAATAGAATAGAATAGAATAGAATAGAATAGAATAGAATAGAATAGAATAGAATAGAATAGAATTCTTTATTGGCCAAGTGTGATTGGAATCACACAAGGAATTTGTCTTGGTGCATACGCTTCATAGCATTTATAGGAAGCTCAATGGTAAAATCTTCTCGGTATCGATGTTAGATTATATATTTTGTAGAAGTCTGAAAACTGCTTTTTAAAAATCTCACCTTTATTATTTTTATAAATAACTTACGGTGTTAAAAATGCCTCATATTTCCTGCCCCCTCCTATTTTCCCCTAAACAACAACCCTCTAAAGTGAGTTGGATTAAGAGAGAATGACTGGCCGAAAACCACCCAGCCTGAGGCTCTTAACCACTAGACAAAACTGGCTTTGTATCACCATTTTTGAAAATAAAGGCAACATTTATTCTCCTTCAGCTATTATATATTTTGGCTGTTCTCCAGGATTTCCCAAAAGATAGAAAGATTCAGCCAGATTATAGATGAGTTTATGGCAGGGTTTCTCAAAAAATTGTTCTCAGGATCCATTTCATTCTTAAAAATGATTGAGAATCCCAAAAAGCTTTAGTTTTTGTGGGTTATATCTACCAATATTGATCATATTAGAAATTTAAATTGAGAAATCTTAAAATATTTACTTGACCTTGACACCCAGGATTCCCTAGACCACAGTTTGAAAACCACAGTCTACACTATAGGAATGTTTCAACTCATTTACAGGCAGTTAAGTATATCAACATGCTTCCATAAAGCTTCAGTGATGTCTACTGATACTGGTTTTTTTTAATGTAAGAAATGTTTGTTTTTTGAAAAAGACTGAACCAAAACTGCTAAGTAGCATTATCTTTTCTTTGTTGCCCATTAATGTTCAGTCCCCTTCACTGAACAGTGATATAGTGATTCTTTTCTCATTCTTTTCTCATTCTTTCTGAACATATCTTTTAAAAAAAACCTTTTTTGACTTCATAAACCTCACAAATTTACTTTTTAAAATTTACTTTCATTAGTTTTTGCTGCATAAAAAATATAAAATAAGAAAACAGCGCAGAAAGTGATTCCTGCACAGAAAGTGATTCCTACACACTCTCATGTACACACAAAATTGTACTGAATACACTAGAAGATGTAATTTAAGTTACTCTCTTTAAAGAACTAAATAAAAACAATAATCCAGTTAGAAACATTTTGCTTTATCCAAAAGCAAGAAGAAAATGCCACATTTATGTATTTCGACAATTTACATAATGGCACTATGCATATTGATTGGGGTGAATATTTTTGCAGTACAATTACTTTTCCTTCCCTAACCTATTGAGGTCTTTAAAATAGTGGTAAGAGTGTGTGGGCATGGTGATAAGATGCAGAGAAGTCTGGCATTACTTCCATTTGAATTGTTACACAAAAAAGGACGTGGGTAGGACACCTGTTAGAATCACCTCCAGGGATGAATATTCAATTTCTCTTTTTCATTTCTAGCCAGCAGTATGCTTTTAAATCCACACAAGCAAGCCAGCAAGTTTTTCTTTGGTTAACTGACAAGTATTTTGCAAAAACGGGTTAGCAATCCCTATAGTGATATCTAGAATTATCAAGTCTGAGTGACCAAAAAAACCCCCCACCCAACTCCTGAAAAGTACTAGGATGTGAACAAAAAGACATAGAAAGCTCAAATTCAGTGCTGCCAGATATGGGTTGTCTGCGGTTTGACAAGATATGATACCTTGCATCTGGTGATGAAAACTAATGGTAACCACCCAAGAATTAAATCACATACTGTAGATTGAAATAAGCAATCAATAGTCAATAGACTATCAAGTCTAATCTAAGATCCTGGATTGTGCAGAAATGGACAGACCTACATTGAAGATTAAACAGAAAGAAGATACAGAATATTATCAAACATGGAAATTACTCTACCAGTGGTTGGAAAAAAAGGGGTGGAGATTAAGAACGTAATCTGTACTGCTAAGAACCCAGACAACACAATGTTTATTAAGCACTAACAGATTGTAAACAATAGAAAATTAATAAAACTTTTTTTAAAGTCTAATTTGCTGAATATATTCTCCTTCCTTTCTATTTGTCTGTCTGTTCCCTTCATCTGCAAGCATTAAAAGATATTTATAGCTGCTCCCATCTCTTTGCTAACCATGTGTTCTGCAGTTAATGTTGGACTCAATGGGATTAAAGAACCAATCAATTTTCTAAACATGTCAGCCACAAAACATTTACCATCTGTCTGGGGAAATTGGTCTGATTTCATTTAGTTCCCAAAGTGAAGTTTCATTTAGACTTCCATAGTTTCACTTGAAAAATCATAGTTAAGCATTAAGGGTTGTGTTCACTTTGTATGAACCTGGAACATTTCTGATTTGTAATCCCTGTTGAGATCATTGCAGTTAGGGATTAAGAGGATGAAGTGAGACTCAAATGAGAAAGTGTTTTAAAAAGTAAACATGAACCCAGATTAAAATATATGGAGTTCTGAAAAATAAGTATTTATTTCATCCAGGTATGCTGCTATTTAGAGATTGTGGTAATAAATTAGAAGACAAAGTTCCTTTAAAGGACAAACTATCCCTAGTTCACAAATTGTGCAGATTGGAACAATCATAAAAAGACAAGCATGTTTCCTTTTTATAAATTACATTCTGTTTATTTAACAGTTGGACAACAAGTAAAATTTGACAGACAAGGCTTTCCTAGAATAGTAAAATAAATGCTTTGGATTCAGTTTATGGTATCTCCTGTCAAGAAAGAGCTTTGCATAACAGTCACATCTCATGCTTTTCTTTTTATATATAGAGAGTTTGAATGTCGCTATGATGGATCATCTGGCTGGAAAATATTCATTCAGTCCTGAAATTATTAGTTACTCTGAAACAGCAGTGAAATATAATTAGTTTAATTAAGTCAGTGGAGGCAATCCATGGGACAATCTGTCTTCAATTCTTTACCCAGGTACAATGCAAGAGGTTTTTCATGGAGATCACCATAGCTGATGTGGTTCCAAATTTTTGAAAAGGGAAAAAATGGATCCAGGAAACTACAGACAAATCAGCCTGACATCAATACCTGAGAAAATTCTAGAAAGGACAATCTAGATGTGGATTTGTCAGCCCCTAGAAGTGAGCAAAGCAATTCCTAAAAGCCAACATGGGTTTGCTAAAAACAGATCATGCCAGATAAACATTATTGCCTTCTTTGAGAAAGTGATTAAATTAGTGGATTGGGGAAATGCTAGGGTCATAATTTACTTAGATTTCAGTAAAGTATTTGACAAAGTAGACCACAGCTTACTTCTTGATAAGATAGAAAAATGTGGGATAGACAGCATCACCACCAAATGGATTTGCAACTGGCTGACTAACCTGTTCTGACCCAACCTTAGAAGAAGCAAGAAACACACTCCTTGTCACAAAAAAAATCCCTCTTTATTTACTCGCATTCATTGAAAAATGAATTAATGAATTAATTGCATTCATTGAAAAATCCAGGCAATAGTCCTTCAAGGAGTTAACTGCAGTATAAACCTTATCAGCTCCTTGTGATAATTGCAAGGCTGTGAGCTTCCAGCCGAAAGGCTGCAAATTAAGTTCTGGCAAGCAGTCTTTGTGGCACAAAACGCAATGAGCAAAATCTTCAGAAATACAAACTGTTGTCTCCTATGACAACCACTCCCCTTTCCTTCTATTTATTCCCCAGCCAGGGAGGGGCCATGTGCTTTGCTTCCTGAGTGGATTCCTTGTCCTCCGTTGCTCACCTCTTCTAACTGCGCATATGTGCATCTGGAACAGGCCCCACCTGTTCTTCCATATCAGCCTCCAAAGGCAGCTGCCTCTCCGGTAGCTGGGAAATGTCGGACAGCCCTGGCTCTATCTTTGCATCCAACACAGAGGATCAATCAGAGCCTTCCCCAGACTCCAGCAATGGCCCAGTTTCCTCCCCAACCTCCTCATCATCCGAGTCTGGCGGGCCACAACACAGCCACATTCAATGTGTAACTTTCAATGGAACTACATCTAAATGGAGGGAAGCATACCTCAAGGTTCTGTTTTAGGCCTACTACTCTTCAACATCTTCATAAATTATTTAGACAAGGGGATAGAAGGGGAACTCATCAAATTTGTACATGACACAAACTGGGGGAAATAATCAAAACTTTAAAAGATACAGAAGGATCTTTATAGACTTAAACACTGGACCCTATCCAACAAATTACAATTAAGTTGTGAGAAAAGTAATGTCTTATACTTAGGCAAGAAAACAAATGCACAGATATAGAATAGGAGGTACCTGGCTCAACAGCAGCAATTGCAAGAGGAGTTGTCACAGAGAAGAGGGGTCGATCTATTCTCCAAAGCACCTGAGTGAAGGACAGAAGTAACAGGTGGAATGTCATTAAAGAGAGATCCAATCAAGAACTAAGGAAAAATTTCCTGACAGAAAAATGAATTAGTGGACCGGCTTACCTCCAGAAGTTGTGAGTGCTCTCCATCACTCACATTTACAAGAAGAAATTGGACAATTATTTGTTTGGAGTAGGATCTCCTGTTGGAGCAAGGAGTTAGATTAAAAGACCTCCAAGGTCCCTTCTAACCCTGTTATTCTATGTTCTATGCTGCTTTCTTCTCCTCTCCTACCTCCTTTCCTCACTCCCCACTATCTTTCCTACTCTAAACGTGACTGCAAACAAAACATCTTTCTGATTGTGATATTCTGATTTAAGTTCTATTCTGATCATTTACACAATAAATTATAGTTTCCTATTTGCATGTTGGGCTATATGACACTATTCAGGTGAATTTGTGGGCTATATGTGAAAGTATAGCTATGGATTTTTTTGGGGTGAGGGCAACGGGTTTCATCTTTTGGTTATGAGCCTCCCAGAGTTTGGTACAAGATGGATGGCTATAAATGCTATAAATTAATAAATATTGGTTTGCATCTGGAAAACCACTTTTTGTGCCATTTGAAATCTTTGAGGATAACTGAGTCCCATAAGATTCTACAGTTTAGATAAATGTATTAACAGAGAAGTAAGAAATGTGGGGGAAATGTCATAATAAAGGAAATGATAATATTAAGATATGATAAATATTGGAGGAGTAAAAAGAAGATACAAAAGATGTATTCAGAAGATATATTGAATGATTGATTATGTATTGCTTGTTTGTTTGTTTATAAAATAAAAAAACTTTTAATCTGGAAGATTCTACAGTTTACCAAACTGGCAAAATATAGGCTGAACTATACTGTTCCATTAGATTAATACAGAGCTGGTTGACATATACCCAGCCAATAAATGTCAGTGGGTTTGATGAAGCTGTAGGGAATTGTGAAATGCAGTTTTAAAATTCTCTACAGTTCTCTATGCAGTTCAGAATATTTATAAATTATTTCAGGAAAGGTCTAGCTAATAAAATGTCATAACTGAAACTGTATTTTTTTCTCTAACTTTCCAGGTTAAAATTCATTTTTCCTTTGCCCACTAGCTAGATGATAACTATAATCATATAGATGCATCTGGACGTTCTAAGACAATTGTGAAGTGGCACACATTCCTTGTGCAATGTTCACCTTGTATCATATCACAATATGGGATGTACAATATATAGCATTTATTTATTTATTTATTTATTTATTATACAGTAGCTTCCAACTCCCACAGACTCAGGAAAGCTTATAAACACAACTATAAAACAATAAAGGCAGTTAAAAACTTGCAACTCCACAGAGAGCACACACTGAAACAAACAGTAACAAATCAAACCAAACCAGAAGCTCCCACAAACATATCACCTCCACGCCTGAGACCAATGCTAATCTTCAATGCAGTTCATATCTCAGGAAGAATGCAGTGTCAGAGGGCAGGGGTCATGACACAGGAGACCTGCTTTGTCTTTCCCATAAGATGCCTTTTAATAGAAAGGAGCATCCCTACTACTGCCAGAATGTAGCAGGCAGGCAGAAAGAGTTGAAGACAGGCATTCCCTCAGGTCTCCAGGCCCTATTTCCATAGATATAAGAAACACAGTCGAAGAAGATAATATATAACCTTTAGTTTCTATATTAGTTTCTGAAAAGTCTCAAGCAAAGCCTTGTGTAAACAGATAAACACTTATTATGTTCTTCCAGTAAGTCAAAACAGCCTATTTGTGAATGGACTTGTACTAATAAATTATATTTTATATACTAGTATATAATATACTAGTATATACTAGTTTATATACTAGTATATTATATACTAAGCTATTGTTATCCACTCTGAGTATTTTGGGACAAAAAAAATATCCAGCTGATTACAATGCACTGAGTTTTTCCCCCCAATCCTCTAAGGATCTCCCTTAGCATCCTGCTAAGAGTAAAGATACAGTTTCTAGAATTAGAATTAGAATTTTTTATTGGCCAAGTGTGATTGGATACACAAGGAATTTGTCTTGGTGCATATGCTCTCAGTGTACATAAAAGAAAAGATACGTTCATCAAGAATCATAAGGTACAACACTTAATGATAGTCATAGGCAGGGGTGGGTTCTAAATTTTTTTACTACCGGTTCTGTGGGCATGGCTTATTTTGTGGGTGTGGCTTGATGGTCATGTGACAATTATTTAGGATTTAGCAGAGGTACTGGTCTACCAGGCTTTTAACTGCTTGCAGAGCTGTACCGATCTATCCATTTATTTTTGCAGGCACTGATCTACCCATTTATTTTTGCAGGCACTGATCTACTCATGTATTTTTGCAGGCACTGGTCTACCCATTTATTTTTTACAGAACCAGTTCAGTGACATCATATCGTCACTGCTACCAGCTCGGCGGAACCGGGCGGAACCAGGAGGAACCCACCACTGGTCATAGGGTACAAATAAGCAATCCAGAAACAATATCATTATAAATCATAATTCTACCTCAATCTGCAGCCTCAAAAGTTCCAGGAAACTGCCAGGGACAAACAGGGAGGTAGGGAAAATACATGGGAAAGGAGAAGATCTGAAAGTCTTGTTGAATAAGTAGAATACTAATTGTAAAACATTAGATTTAAGCCACTCTTTCCTCAGGCTATCTGGATATCTGTAATGTGTCTATGTGAACTAAGAAGATTAAAAAAAGGGAGGAAAAAGAATTTACTTTGCCAATTTCACATCTTCATGAAAACCACTTTGGTGATCTCCTGAGCTTAGCAAGCAGCCTCTCTTATGTGGGATTTATGTTATACATGATTAGATCTGAAACGGATAGGAAGCTTTATTAGGGAGCACTAGTCTGGCGTTAAAAAAGGAAATTGATGGAGACAACTTGTTGGATGACAAACCAGGCGTTCCTAATTTACAGAAAAACTGAGAGCCCATTACTCAGTTATCCCCACTCTGACTGTTTGTGTCTCCCTGTGCCAAATTACTCTTTATTTATGTGAACAAGAAGAATTTATGATTCAAAAATGAGAGCTTGTCTAGATTATGTGTATAAATAAGAAAGCAAATATCTTTCTGTTATCTGTCAGGGCTTCCTTTATGGAAAGATCAATGGGCAAATGAAGCTGTAGTCTAGGGATGCAGAATGGATTAGCTTTTTATTTGGTGCTTCCATAGAACACACATTTTAAAACTTTATTGGTATAGTATTGAAAGCCCATGCAAGGGATATGCAAACAGACTGAAGAGCCATTATTACATTGCATGGAACTCCAATGAACATGCTCACCTAAGACCTCCCAAAATTTTCCCCTGGGAAAATTTATATCCAATATTCACCAAATATTGGAGATAAAAATTCTCTAAAGAACCATTCTGAAAGCCTTGCTGAATAGTTGATATTCAGCTGTGCTTGATTTCAGTATCTTATTTCTTATGTTGTTACCTGACAGCATTTGATCCTTCTCACACAGGTAAATTTAGCATTAGACATTCCTGTTTGAAATTTAAAAGAGTTGAAGGGATGACAGGATTTGATTTGATGACAGGAGCAAACTACGGCTCCATGTTGTCAGAGATTTAACTCTTGTGGTCTGCCAAGACATGGATCAAAGAAACTGTGGCATTTGGGAATATGTGTCAGGTTCTAAAGAGTCCAAGTATTCTAGATGCCACTGTAACTACTGTTTTCATTCTTATAGTACACTAGAAGCTCTCCTAAATGTCAAATAGTTTTGTATTTCCAAATTCGAGAGATAGTGAGAGACAGAGAAAAGTGGAGGGGAGTGGAAGGGCTTAAAATGCTAGTGCACTAATGGAAGTCATGGCATTCTACTTTCATTCCCAAAGTGGTAACAAACAGACATAGAAAGCCATTTTGTACTCCACCACAGATTATTTATCCATTTTGGTTTACTACTGTTTGCTGCAAATAGCATCAATAATCCACTTTCTCGGCCTGACCCTTTTAATAAGAAATTCTGGGGTGTGCTTTGGGAACATCTTTCACACATGGCATGAGCTTTATCAGTCAGCATCCATTTCTCCTCTAATACTATTTGATAGCACTCATCTGTTTGAAAAGATGTAAGTGGGCACACTCGGGAGCTGCTCAAAACAGGCAGCTTGTGGTCATTCCATATAGAAATAAATAAGACCACATGGTTTTTAGACCCAAGGCCATCTTCTAATCACCTTTCTTACACTAAGAAACATAATATTTCTCTCCCAAAGAACAGCTCTCCCTTCTATTATCATTACATACAGTAATTTTATTATGGTAATTACCTGCTCATTTACTTCTTTTCATTTATTCTACTTTCAGTTATGCTTCCTCTATACCAATTTATTTACTTCTTTCCCCGTGTATCAGCACAACAATAGGCTTAAAGTAAGACAATGGCGGCCAATCACAGTTTTTTTTTTTTTCAGAAAGAAATCCTATTTCCCAAGGTTGCCATTCCTAAAGCAATCAATTGGCAATGGTGGAGAGTGCACCAAGTTTGGAAGAATTGGCAGTGGTGAAGTTGGAAGATGGAAAAGGCATTTGAATAAATGTTGCCACAGAGGGGTTTACCTCTCTGGACTTGAATTATGGGATCTTCCCAGTGGACTGGTTGTCAATAGACTCAGTTTCCTCAGATGAGTCCCATAGGGTGCTTGGCCCAGAATGTAAGGAGTTTGTAGAGGATGTTTTGGTCCATGCAGTAGTATAGGACTCTTCGAGAGACAGGTTTTCCCATAATTGTTTTAAGGGAGTTTCGGGTTAATGTCAGGGTTCCAAGTAACACCCCCAATGAAAGAAAACTCCAAGACATAGATTTCCTCAAAGTTACATTTTATTACAGATGTCATATTGCTGCATCTGGGAAACCCGAATCTGAAAGCTTCCAGGGTTTCCCCCACCCAAAAGAAAGTTCAAGTCCCTGCCCAACACCCACAAGTCCCTCACATGGTCCAATCAGAGAAGTGTCCCAACTGGAGATGCCTCCCAGTTCCAGCCTCCCAGATGTAGGGCAAGATGTCCTTGAACCTCTGAGAAAGGAATGTTATTATGATGATCTGCCATGCTCTATACAATCCCGCCTCCCAATTTCCCACAGTAGTAAATGTGGCAGGTCTGAAGGCCCAAAACATAAGATGGCTTCCAGGCCTGTCAGGATTCTGTTATTATATCCTACCTATAACAATAACACAACATTTCTTTTTAATAACTGTCTCCTCAATGAGATACCTCAAAAAGCCTATCTTGATCTTGAAAGTCTATCCTATTTTCTCTCTGCCACTTCTACTACCAAACAATCAAGTTGGGACTATTTTGTGTTTCTTTCTCACACTTTTGCTTTCCTGAGTTATTTTTTTTCACTCTTTTCCTTAAACTAGAGTACCTTGAGATTTCTTTTTAGAGAAGAAAAGATAGGAATGGAGAAGACAGCTCTTCCCAAGCACAATAAGTCTCCAGGGAGAAGAACCAGTCAGAAGAACCAACAAGAAGAATAGAGAACAGAAGAAACAGGCTGGAAAACTGGACAACAAAAAACATAATCTTTCCCTGTATGCTGCATGCGAAATTAAGGATAAACTTGTCTTCCTACTAGAGAAACACCATTTAGCTTCCAAGCTTCATTAAGAGGTATGCCCTACCTTCACTATCAGGTATGCCTTGATAGCATTACTTTTGTGGAGTAAGAGGAAAGTGGTAGCTAGTTATCAGTCATGTTTTGCTTACATATTTTAGGAGCATTAAATTTTGGGAGTCTCTGATGGAAGAAATCTAAGGGAATTGAGTCTCAACCATTCTGATATTGCTTCACAGGGATCAAGCTTCATTCCTCTAATAATTGCATTCCATGAAATATTAATAGGAAGAGCTATGGATTTAGTTCTCTTCTTCAAATGGAACCAAAGCACAATGTGATTGGTACAATGTCAGAACTGTTCAAGGATAATGTACTTCTAGTCTTTCAACATGATATTCTCAAGAAGAGCTGAATTTCACCTCCTGTAATTCTTTTCTAGCATGTCAAATTAACCAAACAAATAGTTGAGGAAGAATATACTATGGTCTTTTAGCTGATTGACAGTTGACAGTCACCATGGGATGGGAACCACAAAACAGAGATGTTCAAACAACATCATTCTGCATCACATTGATGGTACACCTGGATACAATGCTTTGTATTGACATGTCAAGACATTTTGCTTCACCAAAGCAAAGAGGTACTGTGCATTACATTTGCTGATAATCTTTTGAAGGGATTTGAAGGCTAGATTGTGCATTGATCAGATGCTATCACACATTGATAATGGTAGCTAGTTTGAAATCTAGGCAATTATAGCAATAGATTATATAGAGGTACCTTATATTATTAATGTGTGTATAATGGCAGGAATTTCACCCTTCCAGTCAATGATGAAGCCCCAATATAACTTATACTTCTTAACTATTATATAACATGGTGACAGCCAGTGGTGGGTTTCAAATGTTTTTACTACCAGTTCTGTGGGTGTGGCTTGGTGGGTGTGGCATAGCTTGGTGGGCATGGCTTGGTGAGCTGGCAGGGGAAGGATACTGTAAAATCCCCATTTCCTCCCAATCAGCTGGGATTTGGGAGGCAGAGAATAGATGGGGGTGGGGCCAGCCAGAATTTTTACTACCGGTTCTCCGAACTACTCAAAATTTCCACTACCGGTTCTCCAGAACTGAAAGAACTTGTTGAAACCCACCTCTGGTAACAGTACATGTGCATGTTTGTTGATGGCACTCTGAAAGAATTTTGAAGAGGGAGATTTTGGAAGGAGACTTTTGATTGAGATTTTGTTGAGACTGGCTCAACAAAATGAAGGAGCATGTCACAAAGAAGGAAGACAGGCATGATAAGCTTAATGAGAGGCTGAAGAAATGAAGAAGCAGAGAAGTAGAGAATTTGAAGAGTGGAGAGATTGTAAAGGGGTTATTGGAAGTAGAGACAGAGATTGAGGAGAGAAGGTGGGCAATTTATGATTGTGTGGCTCCGCTGAACTCTCCTGGATTTCCCCTGGACTTTGCTGGATCCTGGTGTACTACTTTCTTTGTGCTGTGATCAGCTGGAGATAAAGAATTTATCTACTCCTACTCTGAGAATTCAAGAATTAGCAGCTGCAGTTTTGGCATAATGGAGGTGGAGCTGATGCAAGAGATGGGGTCTCCTGGCCTTTGCTGGCAGCTGGACTTACTCACATGGACTCTGGTGTCGTGAAGTGTGGCAGGCTGCTGTCTGGATTTTTAGATGACCAATTGGCTTCTGGGAGCTTTGAATTTTTATTGGTCTCTGTGCTCTGAAGCTTCAGAAGACATCGTAGAACTGCACAGCTGCAACTGTTCTCAGTGCAGCATAGCATGTCTTTGAGCTGCTCCTCTGACTTTTCTCTTGAGTGGTTTACAATCTAGACTTGGGAGACTATTCTGAGGTTGTTGGGGCTAAGTTGGTAAAAGTCAGGTGAGTTTGTCTGTCCCTGTCCCCTAGGTGACAGCTGGGGGGAAGAAGTGTCATCCTGCTTGGTACATCACAGTGACTGGCCAGGATGCTGTTTGTGAATTGAGTAGATGTAGGATGAGTGTGCTAGGGGATAAGGGGGTGATGGATATGACCCCACTGCTGCAGTGAGAAAAGGGTGGTGGTGGCTTGAAGGCACTGAGAACCAATGCTACAGTAGCTATTGGGCTCTCCTTACCCCTGACTGCTGTTAGTTGTGGAGGAGGTTCTCCTTTTAGATCAATAAAAGAGTGTTGAAGAATGGGGGATTAAATGGCTGGTGGAGAAGGCATGGTAGGACACTGTATTACAGTAGTGTTGAGAACAGGAGATATGGGATGCAAGGAAAGGTCCTCATGAGGAATGCAAGCTTGGTATTCAGTAACCAGACTCACGTTCTGCTCCTTCACACTCACCTCATTTATCGGATCAGCATATCTGTGGGCACCTGGATTTTAGGCTGCTGCTTTTAAATGCCAGATCAGCATAGCTCAGACAACAGGGGTAGGGATGAGGGGTAGATGTTGTCATCAGAGAATCCCTGGCAGCCTCCAGGAGGACATGGTTCCACAAGTGCCTGTTTTCGAGATCTTTTTGACCATTTTTCTTAGGTTATGCCTCAGGATCAGGTGGGATTGCTGCTGCTGTGAGGGAAGCTGCTATATATGGCTATATGGCAGCTTCCCTACCTGGACCTCACTGCAGGACTGGCTGTGGAGTTCCAAATTAAAAATTCTGGCAGACTTTAATCTGCCATTCATGGGAGTGGGGAGTCATAGGCAGTTTAGGATTTCATGGAAACCATGATTCTGTGAGCCTGTCCAAAGTCATCCAGAGCCCAACTAGAAATAGTGGTCACACATCTGATTTGGGGTTTTTGTCAGAGGCACTGCCCCAGGCAGACCCAGTGCATAATCTGGAAGGTTTCCTGGATTCATAACTCCTACTTGAGAGCCAGGAGGACCTTTGCACAACTGTGGGTTGTGCACCAATTATACCCTTTTCCGGACCAACAACTTTGGGAACCCAGAATAGGATGGAGCCCTTTAAGTGGCTTATTTAATTGACTGATTGTTGTCACCAGGGAGGTGAGGGTTTATTGGTTTTCATTGTTTTATATTTGCTTTTTATTTTTGTAAGGCACTCAGAGTCACTGAGAGTGAGTTGGACAGCCATATACATTTTCATAAATAAATAAATATTGAAATCATGAGAAATGTTTGCATATGTCTATGATATTAATTCTAAGACAATAAATTTAGATCAGATTCAACCAGGACAGTTCTACTTATTAATAACTATTTGTTAGAAATGGAACAAAGACACAGATACGCACACAAAAGGCTAGGCAAACTGAGAACATTTATTTGCTGTTAATTATTTTGTTGTACTTTTAATCAGCCCAGCAAGAAATCTTCTTTGGGTAGCTAATCTACAAAGAATAAAAATACAATAACATCTATAATGCAAACTACAATAAATTACAGTTTAATTTATGACTTATCCTGAAGGGATTTAGAACATGACCAGTGGAAGAAAAATTATTTGTTATTTTTACTTTTCATGTGGCTTCACAGACAAATGTAAATCATGATCAAACAACATAAAAGATTGGGAAAAGTTTACAGGTCACTCCCAGAAAGGTAGCAAATTAAATTATATTTCAATTTATTCAAACTGGGTCATCAAAGAATGACATATTACACTACAAATTGCTCACAAAATAAAAACATTTAAATAGTTCTATCTGTATGCCTACAGGAAACAAATGCAAAGGTAAAATAAGGGTTAACTAACTATTCTTTTGATTCCATTAATGCTGCTGTCAAATAGTATTGCACAGATAGAATATCCAGAGCAATTTCTAGAGAAGAAAAGTGAAAAGAGCTACTGTAGCTTCTTATCCACCATTGAAAGTTTCTTCAGTACATCTGGTTGACCACTGTGTGACAGGAAATATGTCAGAACTGCCACCTCATGCCTGCACTCTGCGGTTTTGGCGTGCAAATTTCAGTTCTGTCTTGACACTACTGTATTTCACTTGGCTTCTAGTAAACCATACCTTTCTCAATCCGATGGTGTTAATGATAATTTTTACCTAGAAGCTTAAGTTAAGGCAGGTCTGATAGAATGCAAGATGGCCAATTGGCCTGATACATCAAATTTCTTATGTTATTATTTCAATGTCACTGCTGAACTTTGAAAAATATAGAACCAACAGGAGATTAATGGTTTATAGTACTGCAATGATGTGAGAAAAACTACCTGATAACAAGATATCTGACATGCCCTAACTGCAAAAAAACAACAGTTTTACATTGTAGGATTCCAGAAAAGTAAACAGGAAAATAAATCTCCATGTATTTTTCACATTATTTGATTACCTATCAGAAGATTCCAGGCATCCTATTTAATAAATCTACTCTAACTTGTGTGTGTGTGTGTGTTGTGTATAATCATATGTCAAAGAAAGCAATGGGAATATGCTATATGGTTCCTTGTGATATAGAAACCAAAAATCCGTCCTCTTTTGATGTATAGGAATGATGAGGAAGAAAAAGGAACTTATGCTTTTTCTTCCTCATAAAGCAATAAAAAGAGCTTTATGCTTCAATTCTTGGCAATTGAATTACACAACTTTCTTTCCAATGAGAGCTCAGAATACAATCCAATAATTCAAGCTGTGATTATAAGTGCTTGTTGTGTATTAAATAGTCAACTAGATGTTCAAAGAAAATTAGAAAGGTCTTCAAATAGAAATAGAATGATTAGGGCAAAAGTAAGCAAAGATAACACCAATATGAGTGCCTTGGGTGCAATCCCAAAACATCTGAAGCACCACTAGAAAATCACTGGCTATGACAAATTGTAAAAGGAAGCTTTGCTTAGAACAACTTATATCTTTTGATCATAACTTTGATATTATTAAACAGCAACATCTGCCTGTCCCAGATGGTTGGATAAAAATTCCAAATCTAGTCTAAACATCTGTATGACTGGGTGACCAGCCATAATAATCCTTCAATTAGGAACAGATTTGAGCTTTATTATTTGTGTTACACAAATAAATGCCATACATGCAAACAGTACCACATGGATAAAGAAATGATTTTAAGCAACACTAAGCTATTGAGCTCAATGGGATGATTCCTTCTATGCCCTGAGAAGCTAGCTCAGGTTTATTGCTACCTCTTTCTCTTCCACTCCCCCTGCCATATACACAAGTGAGCAATTCCATTTCAGGTGCAATACATTTTAAAAACACAGCAAAAAATTAAAGAAACCAACTATCAAACTGCTCTTTAGACAATAATATTCATTGCAACATTTATTTCAGCAAAAAGTCTTATGCAGACAGTTTTCTTGCTGCTTGCCTTCTCCTCCAGGGTCTGGACTACAAGCCTCTCCTCTCATTTCTCCAAAAGTTGCTCATATCCCAAATTTCCTCACTGATGAAACTGCCACCTTCTGTCTTCCCTATGCCAACCCAGAATCCCAATAGTTTCCGGAATCCTTTGCAATTCACAAGCTCCCTTCTCCTCTTGTTAGATTGAGGGACAGGAATCCCAACTGGGGATTGTGCTCAAGAGAGAAAAGTCATGCTTTTTCTCTTTTATCTCTCACTTACTGATAAGTAGTCTCTCTCCCAAGAGGATTTTCACTCTACTGCTTTGTAATTGAGTCAGGTTGGTGTAGTGGCTAAGCCAGAAACTGGAAGATTGTGAGTTCTAGTCCCACCTTAGGCACAAAGCCAGCTGGGTAACCTTGAGCCAGTCATTCTCTGTCAATGCATACAATGGCAAATCCACTCTCAAAATCTTACCAAAAAGGGATTTGTCCAAAGCAGGCTCAAAGAGTCTTGTAAAAAAAGGTAAAGGTTCTCCTCACACATATGTGCTAGTCGTTCCCGACTCTAGGGGGTGGTGCTCATCTCTTTTTCAAAGCCTAAGAGCCAGTTCTGTCCGAAGATGTCTCTAGTCATGTGGCCAGCATGGCTACACACCAAAGGTGCACGGAATGCTGTTACCTTCCCACCAAAGGTGGTCCCTATTTTTCTACTTGCATTTTTTATGTGCTTTTAAACTGCTAGGTTGGCAGAAGCTGGGACAAGTAACGGGAGCTCACCCCATTACACAGCACTAGGGATTCAAACCCCTGAACTGCCGACCTTTCGGTCGACAAGCTCAGCATCTTAGCCACTGAGCCACTGTCTCCCGTTCAAAGAGTCTAGAACTGACTAAAAAGCACGAAAAAAATGTTCTGAATTATCTACCTGCCTCCTATCCTTCCTGCCTTGCCATACCCAACATAAAGGAATTTCATATAATTCTGGCTATTCCCTTTTCTAGTTTTTCCTCTTCATTCTAACCCTGGCCACATCTGGTCTGAGGTGCTCGTGAAACTTCAATCCTATGCAGCAGGAGATCTAAGAACAAGAGCGATCCAGCTCTACCAATTAGTTTAACCACAGACAACAGTATCACAGAAAGGCAAGGAGCACCCTTGGAAACCATAATCCAATATGTAATACTATTTCTTTTGAACAATAAGCAAACAAAATATTTTATGCAGTGAAGTGACACCTACAGACAGTTTGCCATGGGTTCATGTGTGTGCTCAGTTAAATGTTACACTACTTTTTAACCTATGGGGAGGAAATGGGAAGAAAACATCTCTTTGTTCATTGCACCTATTTATGTTAGTTTTCTGAAACCCAAACTGAGCTACTGTTAACTTTTATGTGGGTCTTTGTTTCATAACTGTAATTACTAAGGACCAGCAGGGAAGCTCGATGTTGCTTTGATTAATCCTTCAAAGACATGCTTTCTAAAGATAGCTAAAACAGGATCTATGTAGTGTATTTTTTTCAATACACTATATTAACTATTATAATACAGGTAGTCCTCGATTTACAACATTTCACTTAGTGACCGTTCAAAGTTACGACGGCACTGAAAAAAGTGACTTCTGACCATTTTTCACATTTATGACCATTGCAGCATCCCCAGGGTCACGTCATTTACATTCAGATGCTTGACAACTGATTCACATTTACGACGGTTGCAGTGTCCCGGGGTCATGTGATCCCTTTTTGCAACTTTCTGACAAGCAAACTCAATGGGGAAACCCATTAACATTAAGATTCCCTTAACGATTGAATTACTAATTTAACAACTGCAGTGATTCACTTAACAAATGTGGCAAAATAAGTCGTGGAATGGGACACACTCACTTAACAAATGTTTCACTTAGCAATGTAAATGTTGGGCTCAATTGTGGTCATAACTAGAGGACTACCTGTGTGTTGTAGCCCGCCAGAAGCCAGCAGAGCTGGCAGCAGAGTTGGACAGTGAAGAAGTTGGGGAAGAACATGGGCCAATCCTGGAGTCTGGGGAAGGCTCTGATGATGCTCTGCATCGGAGGCAGAGACGGGGCCAGGGCCATCTGACAGTTATCAGCTATCTTCAGAGTCAGAGTTAAGTGGGGCAGAAGAACAACTGGAGCCTGTTCCCGATTTGCACATGTGCTGAGCTGTCAGGAAAAAGGAACAATTAAGGAACAGGGGTCAACTTGAGAGTAAAACCTGAATTGCTCCTCCCATAGGGAGCATAAGGGGAGTGGTGTTTGCAGGAGACAATTGGTTCATTTATTAGTGTGAAGATTCGCTTATCTGAGTTCGTGCCTCACAGAGACTCCTTGCCAAGTATTTCATTGTACAGCATTGCCCCTGGAAGCTATCGGCCTGGCAACTATACAAGGAATGATAAGATCTGTTGTTGCAATTCACCCTTGAAAGACTGTTTGCTGGGACTTTGTTGGATGTGAATGCTAGGAATTCACATTAGCCAAATAAAAAGGGTTTTTTTGGGGACAAGGAGTCTGTTTCGTGATTTGGTGAAGCCTAGGTCAAAACACTGTAATCACTACATTGATTATTCACCATGAGAATAATCAGTGTGATCTAGATCAGTGTTTCTCTACCTCAGCAACGTTAAGATGCAGGAACATCAACTCTCAGAATTCTTCAGTCAGTCAGGCTGGATGGGGAATTCTGGGAGTTGAAATCCAACAGAATTTAAAAGTTTGCTGAAGTTAAGAAACACTGATTTAGGCAGATGTTTCCAGGAAGAGGGTATTCATTGAAATTACTGAGGAGTGATCCCTTCTCCTACAGTCTTCTGTTGTTCCTATGCTTTCCTAGTATGCTTTGTGTTAACAGAGAAATATATCCACATTCTGTGGAATAGTTGCATGTTCTGCTTGTTATTTTACCTTCCCCATTTACTAACTGATGATCAGATGCTGCAAGAAATTTCTTCCATGTAGCCTAATGTAGCCAGGAATTTTTCTAGCCAATGCAGTGGTGGGTTGCTACTGGTTCGCCCCAGATCGGGCAAACCAGTAGCGGCGGTAGTGGGAGGCTCCGCCCACCCACTCAGATGCTTCTGTCCATATGCAGAAGCATCACGGACGCACACACCCACGAGCGAAACGGTAGCAATGGGTTTTGAAACCTGCCCCTGAGCCAATGGTTCCATCCAGCCTCTCAAAATGTTTTGATGGTAACTTCAGTAATGATGTCTCTTTCAGTTAAATTGAATCCTATTTTGCTTTAAAATTATAGTATGAGGGAACAGAATGTATAAAGCCCTCAGAAGTGACAATAAAATATGAGGCATCAGGTAGCTCCAGGAAGAACTAGAATAATACATTAAAGGACACTTTGGTCAAGGAAACTTCAAAAGAAGCAGTAATAAACCAGAATAATAGCCAATCACAAGAACTGTTGAACTATTCCCATTTTAATTTTATATTGTCATCAGAATAGTTCACATCTTAGATTAAATGACAATCTATAAAAAGTATAAGACGTTTGATTTAAAACAACAACTTGCTTGGAATTCTACTTATTAAAGGAATGAAACCTAAAGAACATTAAGTTATTTCTGAAGGATTTTTTTTTTTTTTGAAAACAAGTTGGAAATAATCATGCGCACATATGTGCATGCAAACATCCAAAATGTTTTAGATAGGCAGGTATATTAAGTTTTAATCAGAGGTTTTCAGAAATGGAGTCTCCTACTGTCAGTGGTAACTATGGTTATACTATGACATATATTGTTGTTATTGTTAGTTGTGAAGTCATGTCCAACCCATTGCGACCCCATGGACAATATTCCTCCAGGCCTTCCTGTCCTCTACCATCCTCTGGAGTCCATTTAAGCTCACAACTACTGCTTCACTGACTCCATCCAGCCATCTCATTCTTTGTCATCCCTTTCTTCTTTTGCCCTCAATCTTTCCCAGCATTAGGCTCTTCATCAGTGAGTCCTCCCTTCTCACTAGGTGGCCAAAGCATTTGAGTTTCATCTTCAGGATCTGGCCTTCTAAAGAGCAGTCAGGGTTGATCTCCTCTAGACTGATTGGTTTGATCGCCTTACAGTCCAAGGGACTTGCAGGAGTCTTTTCCGGCACCATAGTTCAAAGGCCTCAATTCTTTGATGCTCAGCCTTCCTTATGGTCCAACTTCCACAGCCATACATTGCAACTTGGAAACCATAGCCTTGACTATACACACTTTTGTTGGCAGGGTGATGTCTCTGCTTTTTAGAATGCTGTCTAGATTTGCCATAGCTTTTCTCCCCAGGAGCAAGCGTATTTTAATTTTTTGGCTGCAGTTCCCATCTGCAGTGATCTTGGACCTCAGGAAAATAAAATCTGTCACTACCTCCATTTCTTCCCCATCTATTTGCCAGGAACATATATTGTACTAGCATTAAATAACCACAATACTCTATTTTTAATGGGTACAGTGATAAGATTTTATTTTTTATCTGAATATTGTGCCTCCCACACTTTTGTTTGCCAGCAACTATAAGTCAAAGTGTTGCTTTGTGTGTTGGAAGTGTCAAAACTACTACATGAACTACTCCATTAAAGGCTTATGTTGACCTGTTAAACAAATTGGTGGCTGACTTAGTTTTGATGGGCAGCTTCTTCCTTTTTCATAAAGAGTATGAATTCAGCACATATACTTGCAATAGCAAAGAAAGTAAAACATTTGCATTTGTTCTTTATTCTTGATGAAAATTTAACTTACATCCAGTTTGGAACTGAAATAAATTGAATATATTTGGGGAAGTTGTGCACAAAATGCATTATATCAGGGGAAATATATTGCAAAATATGTATATTCTAAAAAGAGTATTCATATACTGGGCAGTCATTGGAACATGTGCACAAAGTTATGTGCAACTATGTATACAGGCCTTAAAAAATGAACTGAGATTTAAATGACATATATACATTTTGGACTGGAAAAAATGAAAAATCGGTTGAAATTGAACTTTTCTTAAATGTAAAATGCAAAGAAAATGTAAACATATTTTGGAAATGATTAAACTTGAATAGGATCTATTTTTGCTACTGAAAAGAAACCTACCCATTTTCAGTTCTCACTGTAAAGTTGGTAATGAAACACTGAAAAGGAGATAAAAGCCTTTTTAAAATAATAAAACCAATAAATGTAATTTAAGAGAAGATTTACCAGAGAACTGTACTAGTAACTTAATTCACTGATGACTCTTTTTCTGCTACTCCTTGATACAATCACACAGCATAATGCTGCTGCCATTGCTTTTTCTTCTGTCTGGATTTCTAGACTAGATGATGATGAACACCTACCATATTTTTCGGACTATAAGTCGCTCCAGACTACAAGATGCATCTAGCTTTTGGGGAGGAAAACAAGGGGAAAAAAACCTGCCTCTGCCTCCCAGTTTGCTTGTTTGCTGCCACCCATTTGCCACTGCCACTGCCGGGGCCCATTCAGCATGGCCTGTTTGGTGCGGTCCATTCGCTGCCGCCTGTTAGGCATGGCACTTTCTCTGCTGCCCATTCAGTGAGGCAATTTGCCGCTGCTGCTGCCTTCGCCCATTCTCCGCCACCCATTCAATGTGGCCTGTTTGCTGCCGCCACCGTCGCCCATTTGCTGCCACCCGTTTGCCACCACCCATTTGTTGCCACCGTGGCCCGTTCTAAAACATCTGATTGGCACCGCACCAACCCCTTCCCCCCGCCACAATATTTGGAGTATAACAGACATTTCCACACACTTTTTTGGGGGAGGGGAAGTGTGTCTTATACTCTGAAAAATATGGTAATTGCCTGAATTATAGGATTGGAGAGTACAGTTGGGTAGAGTTGAAATGATCAGACTCTCCTGAAATTTATTGGAAATAAACGGAAGTTGGTAGGTAGCTTGGAGACAAAATTACAAGGGAATGATCTATGCCACTTATTGTGGGAATCACAAAAATCATGGTTGCTTACTTCTAGTTCCACTTGTACATTTTCACAAATTGGAATGACTCTATGGTTTTCTCTGGGAAGATGTACAACCTATATGCTACTAAAAATCTCATTATCCTGCTTCAGGCTTCAGACTCACACATACATAGTTTGAGAGATTATCAGTTTTATTTCCAGGCAACAGAGATACTGGTAGTAAGAATGTCAAACAAAGCAAAGTCTTGCCTGTGAAGTGTATTTTCAAAGAGGAGTGTGCAAAGGAGTTGTCCAAAGATGGCACAAGGTCAAGAGCTGGGTCAAGGGCATCAGCCAGATCAAGGGTGTGAGGTTCAAGAGTGAAATTCATACATGGGGATCATACAAGAGCCAAGCATTTTATTTTCTCCAGCAAAGAGAACAGAGCTAACCAAGTCTCTTATACAGGCTGTAGGCAACTATTACTAATCAGAAGGTTTACTCTGTTGTTTGATAAAACTTCCTCCTTTCTACGAGGCCGATGCAGGGGCTTGATTGTCTTACATTATTCTCCTCTGACAGATGCAGCTGCTCTGGTGGTATTTGTGATTAATCACCCTTAAGCAGAGGTGGGTTTCAGCAGATTCTGACCAGTTCTGGAGAACCGGTAGTAAAAATTCTGACTGGCCCTGCTCCCATCTATTCTCTGCCTCTTATGTCCCAGCTGATCAGGAGGAAATGGGGATTTTGCAGTAACCTTCCCTTGGAGTGGGGTGGGAATGGAGATTTTACAGTATCCTTCCCCTGCCATGCCCACCAAGCCACGCCCACCAAGCCATGCCATGCCCACCAAGCCACACCCACAGAACCGGTAGAAAATTTTTTTGAAACCCAACACTGCCCTCAAGTGATATCTGGCTTTGTCCTTCCTGAAGCTGACCTTCCATAGGCTCAGCTGGAACAGCTTCTTTAGTTTCAGATTCAGAATCTGAGCCCAAACTCTGGGCCATAGTGCTCATTCCCATAACTTTTCACTGGGTGAAATGGTACATCATGGGGCAAAAAATTTTTGAGGTAAAGGTACCTCAAATAGGCTAACTTACAGAATGTGTCCAAATTCTTGGCTCCTTAACACACATAGAACTGAAATTTGGCAAATTTTATCAAAACATTTTGACATAAAAATGAGTATCAAACAGTTTATGACATGATACAGATACCATGAAACATTTTCTGTGCTGATATTTGGGCTATACAGTTCAACATGGACTTTTTTCAAGGGAGATATGACTCTGAATGTATCCTAGCTTTTCCGGTAAAGGCAGTTCATTAGAAGTTCTGTCATTGTTAAAGGGATTAAGGAATCCAGGAAGGAGATATATCTTTGAAAGGATAAAGTAGACTCTTATGTCTACTAACCATTTGTCTTGATTCTAAAAACATCAATGCAATATTGCTTTTTCTATTTTTAGCCATCAGTCTCACCAAGGTTATATTAGCTTCGATTCTTTATTTTTTTCTATGGTAGAATAAAATTTTTAGTATTCTAAAGACTTTTCCTGTTTTAGTGCTGAATTGTTATATAGAGATACCACACTTGTTATTGCTTTTGAAAGCTTGCTGCTGTTGCTTAACTTTACAACTTGTCAATGTGATTTGCACTACTGACTCATTATTCATAATTCCAGAATTCATAATTACATGCTTCAGTATACAAATATTAGTCCAGCTCATAATGTTCAGCAGTATTAAAAATCAAGTGTCATTCTCACTGAACATTCTCTTCTTGCATGTGTTATTAATTAAGATGCTGAGCAGACATAGTCAGCATTAAAAGAGCAGGTGGCCAACATCAGCAACTTTATAGATGTATGCACAAGAAGTCATTTAATGTCAAGCTCTTCCTCTTCATTAACTTTTCATTGATTACTATGATGCTACATAAAGTATAACACTATCAGCTTAATACACACACACACAGTTAGACATTGTTGTTGTTATTGTTGTTAGTCGCGAAGTCGTGTCCGACCCATTGTGACCCTATGGACAACATTCCTTGAGGCCTTCCTGTCCTCTACCATCCCCTGCAGTCCATTTAAACTCATGCCTACTGCTTCAGTGACTCCATCCAGCCACCTCATTCTCGGTCGTCCCCTTCCTCTTTTGCCCTCAATCATTCCCAGCATTAGGCTCTTCTCCAGTGAGTCCTTCCTTCTCATTATGTAGGTGGCCAAAGTATTTGAGTTTCATCTGCAGGATCTGGCCTTCTAAAGAGCAGTCAGGGTTGATCTCCTCTAGGACTGACTGGTTTGATCGCCTTGCAGTCTGAGGGACTCACAGGAGTCTTCTCCAGCACCATAATTCAAAGGCCTCAATTCTTTGGTTCTCAGCCTTCCTTATGGTCCAGTTTTCACATCCATACATTGTAACTGGGAAAACCATAGCCTTGACTATACAACTTTTGTTGGCAGGGTGATGTCTCTGCTTTTTAGTATGCTGTCTATGTTTGCCATAGCTTTCCTCCCCAGGAGCGAGCGTCTTTTAATTTCTTGGCTGCAGTCCCCATGTGCGGTGATCTTGGAGCCCAGGAAAATAAAATCTGTCACTACCTCCATTTCTTCCCTATCTATTTGCCAGGAATTAAGAGGGCAGAATGCAATGATCTTAGTGCTCTTAATGTTGAGCTTCAAGCCAACTATTTCACTCTCCTCCTTCACCTGCATCAAGAGTCTCTTTAGTTCCTCTTCACTTTCTGCCATTAGAATGGTATCATCTGCATATCTGAGGTTGATATTTCTTCCGGCAATCTTACACATTATTTAGTGATAATTACTTACTCTAAGGCCGGGTTTTTTGCCCTATGTGATCATACCATTTTAATTCAAATATTTATTGTCAGTGCACCCCCCCCCCAAACACAATACAACATAATGAGATTGGTTGAGCTCCCTCAGTGCACACCCCCCAAAACACAATACAACTCACAGTGAAGACAAAAAATCCCTGACCCAATAAATCATATTAACAAACATTTGATCAGGTAGTCTTTAAATCACATCTTTGATTTATCTACTGTTCCTCACCAATATTTTAAGTGATTTCTATGCTTTTATCAAAATTAAATGTTTTATCTTACATCAAGATGGATTTCTTTAAGGAGGAATAGAATCTTGAAAGTATTCCACATAAAAAGGCACATTGGAACCAAAATATAATATTTAGGTATCCAAATGGTGTAGGAATCAGTATGGTATATGAACCATGGCTTAGGCATGTGATATGTGTTGGATCCATATTAGGTAATGCCTTCTATAGACTCCATGAAATTAATAGCATTTAAAGTATTAATGTTTATTAATTTTAGTAGGCCTGCTCTAAATATAGTTCTAAGCATATAAACATGTGCCAACATTTCAACTTAGATAAGAATTCCTGGGGGGGTAAATTAATTATTTTTCCTGAGCTAAGACAACTCATACACAATAATCCAATTCCAAACAAAAAAGAAGGGTTGACAAGCATTAATTTGTATCACTGTCCAGATTCCACTAGGGGTGGAATCGTAATAACAATTCACCTTGAAAGATCATAATTTGATATTTCGCAATTTGGTACCTTTAGTACCTTTAGCATTTAATTTGCAAGTATTGATAACTTCTGAAGATCTTTCCAATGCTATAATGAAGATATTTAGAAGTGCAACACTGTGTTAGACATTGAATATGGAACAACCTATGATGACAATTATTGTGGGGTAACCTGGCACTGAATTGCAGGAGGGAAGAATTGAAGAATCAACAAATCGGCATTGAGTCATTGATATGCAGAAAGAGATCCAGGAAAAGATCCTCCCTAAGTTTTATCTGATAATCATGCAGAGTGTGCTTTTGTCTGGCAAGGTTCCTGTCAACAGGTGAACAGCAATAAATAAACTACTTTGAGCAATTCATGGTTTATTCTTGGCTTCTCCATGCCTGACAATTATAAAACTTTGATTTAGTACAATATACTGCAACAAGAGTGCTGATTAAGTATTTGAAACACAGTATGCTAGAGTTGCATAATATTTATTAGCATCTAGAGTTTCCAATATTGAACTATTAAGCCCTTGAGGCCACAATATTTGAATTGAAGTTTTTCCCCATATGTTCCTACATTTCCTGAGAATGTCCCCCTATGCAGGGTAACAGGACTTTCAAGTGGCATTTCTCTATTTTCCCAGAATGTCCTTCCTAGTAAGGTAGCTTTGCACCAATCTTATCAGTTCTTATCATATAATTTTATTGTTCTGGAATATTGGTATGATTTCAGTATTTCTACCTTGGAAAACTGGTTTTGAAGAATAATGCATATAGGTAGCCCTTAACTTACAACCACAATTGGAACCTGAATTTCCATTGCTAAGCAACGCTATTGTTAACTGAGCAGACCAGATTTTACAACCTTTTTTGCAATGTTTGTAAAACAAATCACTGTACTTGTTAAGTGAATAACATGGTCATTATCTGAATCTGGCTTCCCTCATTGACTTTGCTTAGTCAGAAGCTGATTGGGAAGGTCACAAATAGCAATCACATGACCCCAGGATGCTGTAGCTGTCATAAATACATGTCATCTGCTTGAATTTTGATCACATGATGCTGCAACGGTTGTAAGTACAAAGACCAGTCATAAGTCACCTTTTCCAGTGCTACTGTCATTTTGAACAGCCACCAAATGAATGGTTGTAAGTTGAGGACTACTTATACACAGTGGTGGGATTCTGCCGGTTCTAGGGGGTTTGGCCGAACTCTTTGTTAAATTACTGGCTCACCCTGCCCCTTGCCCCGCCCCTCCGCACCACTATTTATTGCCAATAAATAGTGGTGGGCAAGGGGCGGGCGAGCCAGCAATTTAACAAACGGTTCGGTGTTTTTTTGTAATTTTATTGGCCCGCAGAGCTTCAGCATAGGCTAATTAGCCCCTTAATTCTATCGGCCTCCCGACTCTCAGCTGATTTACTCTCAGCTGTTTTGCTCAGAGCTCTGCTGCTTGCTTGCAAAGAGTGCAGATTTTTTCCCCCCTATCTATGCTGAAAAACGAAACTGAAAGTAAAAGCCTGCTTTATTGTTGCTGCAACGTTGGAAAATTAGGCAAGCGATTTCTTTTCTTTTTCCTCACCAAAAAAGGTAGGTGCAAACTACCTTTAGTGGAAAGGTAGTTTTCCCTAAAGAGGTAGTTCCTCTTTAGGGAAAAAGAGGAGAGTTCAAGATTTTAAAACACAAAAGAAAAAAAGCTCTATTTAAATAGGGAATTTTAATAATTAAGATACTATTAATTGTATATTGTGTTGAAAGCAGAAATGGTTAAATTGTGGTGTGGAGGAATATATGGGGGAAATTATTTGGTTTATTATTATTGGTAAATATAATTAATTGATTTGTAAGAAATTGGATTGCATGGAAATAATTGGAATATTCATGTTCATATTGATTAATATACAAAAAAGATAGTTATATAACTAATTGATTTATATTAAAATGTTGAATTTATATTAAACAACTGTAATATTACATAATTAACCAATGTGAGGATGGATATAAAAATAGATGACAATGAGAAGGGGTATAATATAGAATAGAAGGGAAAAATTGAATTTGATTAAGATTAGAGATGAGGATGAAGGGTGATATTGTTTTTTTGTTTTTTTTAAAATAGATAAGGAATAAATATGGCAAAAAGGAAATATAGAAATTGTAAATTTAATTGAAATGACTAAACATTGTTTAAATTTGTGAACTGGCCAAATACTCTTTTCAAAGAAAATACATTGTATGTTTGTATGTGTGTTTCTAATTATTGCTATTTATTCATATTTATTCTCTTTTATTCTTTAAAGTTTAACAATTCATTCTTTATCTTAATATCTTTATATTTGTTTGGGGTTGCCTTTCTTCCATTTCATCTTTTTTACTGTACAGCAATCTTTCTCCTCAAACCTACCATCTCTCTCTTTTCTTTCTTTCTTACTTTCTCTTCCCCCCTCTTCTTCTCCTCCTCTCTTCCTCCCTCTCTTACCCTCACTCTTACTCTAATTTCCCTTCCCTTCCTCCCTTCTCTTCCTTCCCTGTCTCTCCTTCTTTCTTCCATCTCTCTTCTCCTTCCTTCATCCCTCTCTATTGCTGTATCCTTTTGTGCATATGGATTACTCAGAGGGCTGAAAAAGTTATTTTTGACCGGTCCTCGCACTTTTGATCAGTCCTCGCACTTACGACTGTACTCACATTTTATGTTTTGCGCCCTATCTTGTCACTGTGGTGAAGACAAGAAGTGGTGAAATGACTGACACAGTTGTTAAGAATGCCGCAACGGGCATAAATGTGAGGAAGGTCATAAGTGCGAGGACCGGTCAAAAATGTGAGAACCAGTCAGAAATGACTTTTTTCAGCCCTCTGAATAGTCCCTATGTGCACATGGACTAGTCAGAAGGCTGAAAAAGTTATTTTTGACCGGTTCTCGCACTTTTGACCAGTCCTTGAACTTACGACTGTCCTCACATTTTACGTTTTACACCCTATCTTGTCACCATGGTGAAGAGAAATAGTGGTGAAATGACTGACACGGTTGTTAAGAATGCCGCTGTTGCATTCATCCTGGTGGGCTTCTCATGATTAGTCCAGATTAGGAAAAACACAAGGACAGGTGTTTTCTCGGGATGAGAGAGCAGCGAACAAAAGGCTACCATCTCTTTTATTAGTTATCAAAATATAGCGTCATCAGAAGGCGTTATTATGGCTACACATCTCATATTACATACAAGAGATAGAAAAACATCCATATATTCTCCATATAAGTTTCACATTCCTACCAATTACAGTAAATCACGTGAATTCTAGGAAAGCGATACTAAAGGTGCAAAAACAAAACTTAACTCTGGCTATTTGGTGCCAGTTACTACCAGACGAGAGGCCCATCTCTTGTTATCTGATTACCTCACTTCTCAGGAATGTTTCGCAAGGAGATGTCTCTTATCTTTGCAAATACAGTCTATGTTCTGAATAAAGAGAGAACAAAATAGGGCCCTTCAGAGAGTATCCATATGAACCTGCTTTTCATAGTCAGATTATTTCGGTGCCAAGCTCCATACAGTGTCCAACCAGTTAGACTGGTCTATACATGTACTATGGCCACCGCATTCCCACATGCCGCAATGGGCATAAATGTGAGGATGGTCATAAGTGCGAGGACCAGTCAGAAATGACTTTTTTCAGCCCTCTGAGTAGTCCCTATGTACATAGCCACACCCACCCGGTCACATGACCACCAAGCCACACACCCCCAACTAAGCCACACCCACAGAATCAGTTGTTAAAAATATTGAATCCCACCACTGCTTATACAGTATACAATCAATCAATCAATCAATCAATAATTCTATCTTAGACTTAACTGATATCCCTAAAATAAAAGCAGAATTGCAATTTATATTCATATGGTATAAAATGATGAAGAGGACAGTTTTGATAACATGATAACAAAGCACGAATCTGAATAGTCCTACACTGAACCCTGCACTTATTATCTGAAAATTCCCTATCAATATCTTTATAGCTAAGTATGTGCCCCAAATACCATTCATAATTTAACTGATAGGATATTAGTATCTCTTGGCTCTTTGTGATTGCCTGTATTTCTAAGAAGTAACTTTTCTTTTCCCTGCAACCTCCTTTCATTAGTTGCTTGCTTGTTCTATTGACCTTTTCATTACTGGTGCTCTATAAGACACAAACATACTGCTTCATTCAAAGGAAACTGCTGGCTCTTTGCTTTTCAACATTATACTCTGTTTTAATTGCTTGTGTGAATCCTATTTAAGTCCATGTCAAATTCAGTGGTACACGACAAATTATTTCTAAAACTAAAATCCTATGGCATTTCTGGACTCCTACATAAATGGATGGCTGCCTTCCTGTCAAACAGACAACAAATAGGAAGCGCTCTATCAAATCCTGTACCTGTTAATAGTGGTGTTTGCCAAGGCAGTGTTTTAGGTCCAACACTCTTCATACTTTACATAAATGAACTTTGCAATCATATTAAAAGCAACTGTGTTCTCTTAGCTGATGATGTTAAACTAGTCAACACCATCGACAATGCAACTACCCTTCAAAAAGACCTTGACTAAGTGTCAGATTGCTCTAACAAGTGGCAACTTCAAATCTCACCCAACAAATGCTCTGTCTTGCACATTGGCAAAAAAAATCAAAACATAAAATACAAATTAGATGGACATGACCTTGTAGATGGCCCTCACTCTGTCAAGGACCTTGGAGTACTCATTTCTGAAGATCTAAGTACCAGAGCCCACTGTAACAACATTGCCAAAAAGGCATTAAGAATTGTTAAGCTAATCCTGCGTAGCTTCTTTTCCAGTAATATTATACTACTAACTAGAGCTTACAAAACATTTGCTAGACTAATTCTCGAATACAGCTCATCTGTCTGAAACCCACACTGCATATCATAAATACAATTGAGAGAGTTCAGAGATATTTCACAAGAAGAATCCTCCATTCCTCTACCCACAATAAAATACCTTATGCCACCAGACTTCAAATTTTGGGCTTAGACAACTTAGAACTACGCCGACTTCGGTCTGACCTAAGTGTAGTACATAAAATTATCTGCCACAACGTCCTACCTGTCAATGACTACTTCAGCTTCAACCACAACAATACATGAGCAAATAATAGATACAAACTCAAGGTAAACTGCTCCAAACTCGATTGCAGAAAATACGACTTCGGCAAGAGTGGTCAATGCCTGGAATGCACTACCTGACTCTGTGGTTTCTTCCCCAAACCCCCAAAACTTTAACCTTAGATTGTCTACTGTTGACCTCACCCCATTCCTAAGAGGTCTGTAAGGGGCATGCACAAGTGTACCAGCGTGCCTACCATCCCTGTCCTAATTCCCTTTTACTCTTACTCTTTTCATGTATTCAAATTATGTTTATACTTCTACCTGTTATCTTATATGTGCTTGACAAATAAATAAATAAAAATAAATAAAAATATTTTCTGAAAAAATGAAATGAGCTAAATAAAAATAACATTTCTGATCATGAGTTTTCTTGGATGAAATTCATTCATGCTGAAAACCATGAAAGTTTTAGTTTTGAAACCATGTTGATATGAATAGATTTTCTATTGCTCTGCTACTTTTATATAGTAAATTATGTGACTCGGTGAATCACAGCAGAATGCTGAACTCTGTGGTTTTATTTGCAAATCAATTATTTTGTACTACCAAGACAACTATGATATATATCACAGCAGGAATGCTGTCACATTACACTATAGTGATCTCACATTATTTCTAAACCTGACACCTGCAGGAAATACAATAAATTTTGAAACAAAAGCTCGCCTTCCAGAAACTGACTTCTAACCAAAAGTTTACATTCATAATTATAAATAAGTATCAGGAAGATGATACATTTTATAAAAAAATATTAATTATTGGAATTTCACAATAGATAACTTATACCACAGGAGAAGGTGCTTTAATCTACAGTTCTATGACATATTTTTTTGAAGAACTGCTAAAAAAAATTGTGGTTTATATTTCCAATTACATTGAAACCTTGATTTAATGGCGTTTCCATTTAGCAGACTTTAGATGCAATAGACCAGATTTCCATTAGAGACACCTCCATAATAATAAACATAAGCAACAACATCTCTTTTTCAGAGTCATATGGAAGTTTGAAAAAAAAGAAAACTAGGGCTTTCTTGATAAATAGTAAAAAGCATTTTAATAGGTTTCAATATAATGAGATTTCTTCCATTCTCAATTACAAAGAATCCAGGAAAGTTAATAAACAAAGCATGAAAAAGTACTAGTATAAAAGTCAGTGAGGACTTTTGCAACACTACTCCCTGATCCTTCTGCCAGGTTCTCATGCCAATCTTTCAGGCCAGTCTCCCCTTGAAAGATAGAGGCTGTGGGTTCTCCTGAGAAGAGTTCCTTACTTGATTTTCTCAAGATTGAAATGGTTTGCTTGTTTTAAGCAAAGGGCTGAACTCTGGGAAAGAGCTCAGCTGATGTCTGTGGAGCAAGGCAGGAAAAAGCAAAGACACCCTTTGTTCCCACAGCCTCTGATTAAAGTTTGGAATCCTAGGAAAAAAGGAAGTTCAAATTAATGAAGTGGAGGAACTTCAACTTCAGACAATTGCTATTTCTGTAGAATTAGATTTGCCACTCTGTCAGGAATTTGCACAAGTGTATTTTCTTTATCTCCACACAAGTTATAAAACTTCTTCCATCCTTCAGGCTACGTTCGTTAAGTTGTAATGCTTCTGTAGAATCTTCCTGTAGTCTACAATATTAATTTGAAACCTGACTATTATTTTCTGAAATATGAGGAGAAGAGTTCCAGTTTTAACATGGTGGCATATTATGCTCTATCCAAAACATTACATTTTAGGGGGAATTTTTCTTGATTGGTTCATTTTCAGATGCTGAATGGCACAGATATCAGGAATGTATCTTTTATGCTAGTCTGAGGTAAATACACAATCTTGAACATGTAAGACTAATTACCAGAAACTCTGGTTTCTCTTCAGATCGTATAAATCTTTCGCCTTTTAATTTCCCAATTTGAATGATCATAAGTTAACTTGAAGTAGAGTCTCTGAAATACTTTTCCACATTTCGCAGAACTAGACTTTGAGTTGCCTTTCTTGAGATCTGTATTTACATATCTCAGTTTCTGCTTTTTTACAATCTCTCACATGGAACAGTTTTGTAATTCTTCAATACTGAATGTTTGCATTTTCACATTTAAAATTACTTTTTAACGTTTTTCTAATTCTTTAATAAAGTTTGATTTTATTTCTCCCCTATGGGATGGATTTATCTCTCAAAAGGGGAAGGAAGGAGTGAATTCTTTAACAACTACATATTTATGACACATAGCCAAGAAGGGACAGTATTGAAATAATTTCTTTTATTTGATTTCCTTTACTTTTCTTCTCTTTCTCTGTGGTTTTGTCCTTTAGTCATTGAAAATGCAGCATAGGGTATGAAAGCGTTGTCTCTCACACAAATCAAGATAGGAGAGAGATGCCAAGGGAAGTGCCACCTGGAAGATAGGAAGTGGCAGTGGGAAGGTAGGACCAAGATATAAAGAGTCAGAAGGTATCTGAGAAAGCAGATTAGGAAACTCCACCCTTTGACATTATAGCCTCTGCTTCTCCTTCTGCCAAAAAACCCAATCAGATAATGAACTTGTAATTGCAAAATCAAGAAAGAAAAATTACTACTCAACCTCAGGGTGCCATAGGCCCTGAATTTATACAAATCCCCTCTTTCCTATGAAAAAAAAAGTGAATAAAATGAAATGTTTGCACACATATGAACACACACAGAACCTTTCTTCTGTGGTACATGAATACGTATACCTATATCCAGTGGTGAAATCCAAAATTTTTTACTACCAGTTCTGTGGGTGTGGTGTGGCTTGGTGGGCGTGGCTTCATGGGTGTGGTAGGGGAAGGATACTGCAAAATCTACATTCCCACCCCATTCCAGGGGAAGGATACTGCAAAATCCCCATTCCCTCCCCACTCCTGGGGAAAGGATATTGAAAAATCTCTATTCCCATCCCACTCTGGGGCCAGCTAGAGGTGGTATTTGCTGGTTCTCCAGAACCTGTCAGAACCTGCTGGATTTCACCCCTGCCCATATCGATATCTTATCTTCATGCTACATATGATCCCATGTATTCCTTGGAAAGGAATCAAGGCATCTTTTCTCTTGAAAAAATCTGAAAGCTGGGAGGCATGGTGTAGATCATGCATGAATGTCTCTCTACTCAGGAGTTGAAAATCCTCCCTGCTGAAATTTAAGCAAGATTTTCAGCAACTGATTGGGAAGACACTCACAGGTGGTCTGCATTGGGCTTCCCAGGGCCTCCCCCCACCCCACCAGGCACCCTGCATTCCTTACCTTAATGTAAGGAGTATCTTACTCTCCACTCAGGAACTGAGAACCCTCCCTTCTGAAATGTAAGCAAGATTTTCAGCCCCTGAGTGGAGAGACAGTACAGTAAAGTAAGGACTGTGGGGTGCCTTGAGAAGTGATGGAGGTCCTGGCAGGTCCAGTGCAGATAAGATCAGGGGTGGGTTCTACTTACCTTTACTACCAGTTCGCAATTGGACCATGCACGTACATGCTTCTATGCATGTGCAGATCACCCATGATGATGTCATGGTGGGTGGGCGGAGCCTCCCGCCAGTTTTATTACCGGTTCTATAGAACCGGACAGAACTGGGAGCAACCCACCACTGAATAAGATGTAAGTGTGTCCTCATTAGGGGCTGAAAATCCTACTTGGTTTTCAGCTTCCTCTCATTTCTAGGGGCTGGCTGAAAGGGCTCCCTGCCTAAGGATTTGCAAATAGGATTTCAGCTCTGTGCAAGCAACCCTCTATAGTGGATTTATATGATGTAAACATATTCTATAGTGAGTTCTTTCACATATTAATTTTGTATTGGAAGACTCACTGTTTTCTGTAGATGTTCATGTTCTTTTCAGTTATATACCAATGAATTATATATAATTAGATGACAATGGAAATGGGTACTGCCAAAAAACAACAACAACCTGATAATATAAGCTTGGAAGAATACTAATTATGTATCAGTTTTGCCATGGGTGTCAAACTTGCGGCATCACATTGTCATCACATGACAGATTGTGACTTTTCCCCCTTCGCTAAAATGGGAATGGGCATGGCCAGTGTGTGACGCATCCGGCCCGCGGGCTGTGAGTTTGACACCCCTGAGTTATGTAATGAGCTAAAGAAGTAACTTATATATCTACCTGACCAATATCTACTTATATATCTACCTGGTATAATTGGCCAATTACAGTATTATTTAAGAATTTGGAGTAGAAAAAGAGTTATGGTGGTACAGTGGTTAAAATTTAGTATTGCAGGCCAACTCTGCCCATTGCCAGGAGTTTGTTCCTGACTAGCTCAAGGTTGATTTAGCCTTCCATCCTTCTGAGCAGTGGTGGGTTGCCCCCGGTTCACACTGGTTCTATAGAACCAATAGTAAAACCGTCGGGAGGCTCCACCCACCGATCCCGATGTCATCAGAATGCTTCTGTGCATGCGCAGAAGAGCGCACGAACTGGTAGTAAAGATAAGTAAAACCCACTCCTGCTTCTGAAGTTGTAAAATGAGGACCCAGATTGTTGGGGACAATATACTGTCATTTGTAAACTGCTTAGAGAGGGCTGTAAAGCACTATGAAGTAGTACATATGTCTATGTGCTATTGCTATTTTCTATTGTTCTTATTGTTAAGTTTATTCTTATATCCTTTTGTTAGTACCAAGCTCAATTCTGTTTTGTCTGTTTTTATTGCAGTGAAAGCTTCTTTGAAACAATGTTGTTAGCATCGTCCAGATGTGAACTACAGCTGCATGGAATTATGCCACAGAAAAGTATATGTCATGGGTCTTTTATGTGATTGACATCTGTGTTTTCACTTCTTCTATTTTTTTAGAACAGATGTTTAATTAACAGCTACATTGAATGAGCTTGGAGAAATCTTAATAGCTTCCCAAATTGGCCAGTGTTTAGCTACAAAGGCATATCCTTGCATATTTATATCCACAACGTTCTTCTGTGCTGGTCATGTTGCTACCTAACCTTTTGCTCTCCAAGACACAGTCTTATGTAGTTATTTAACAAAATGTCATTCGGCTCTATGCATGCCATACATCTTATACTTGCAAGAACCTCTATTTTCTCAACCCTCCTGGCAAAGGCAAGTCCACTCAGTCAAAGAACTATCACCTCTCTCTCAGTAAATTAAAATGTCACTATTAATGCAATGGACATGTAAATAGATTACCTTTTGAAAGCATCTGGCATTCTATGGCCTTCTCCTTGTTAGAGATGATATTACAAATCAGCAACTGCTCATTCTTTTTATTATAGTGAAATATTCACTTTTAACATCTTAAAAGAAATGAGATTGAATAGAAAAACAGAAGGTGAAATTATAAAAGCAAAAAATACTGCCTGCATACATAAATGAGAGAGACATTACTAAATGTGGATTCTAAGTAAACATGTACATGGTTTTCAAAGGCTTTCAGCAAATTATCAGATAAGATAACATTTCTCAAGTAAAACTTCATTCTAATTGAATTTCTTTGCATCTCCCACTAGTCCTGGCCTGACCACAGTGATCATGCCGGAGAAGCAGGGAATTGTCTCCCATGCCTAGGAAGTCATGGGAATGACTTGTATGTGTGTGTGATGGGGCTAACCTTTTAGACAGAGATCTTATTGGAGGTTTGATTGTCTTCAACCTTATCTGCCTGTAAAAAGTTGAAAACATTGTTTCCAGAAGGTTTTTGGGGCCTAACACCATTTATTGTGTTTGAAATTTTAATTGTATTTATAAGATGGTTTTATGCGCTGTTATTGTGTTTGTTTAGTTTGGGAGCTGCCAAGAGTCTTTTGTGATTAATTGGCTGCCAACCAATTTAAACTGGGAAAGATAGGTAGTAGATAAACCTTTATTATGGCATTTGACCAACCTGTAAACTGGGAAAGGAATATGTCACTGGCTCTGTTTCAAATGAGTGCATTATAGCTTTTCTGTTGTTGTTGTTGCCTACCAGAGATTTTGTGGCAGGTTACTAACATGAACCGTGGTTGACAGATCTATCATAATGCATAGACCCAAAATAAAGCAGGAAGGAGTTTTCTTAATGTGCCTTATGAAGATCCTCCTTCTTCTCTCCACACATGACTTCCACTTCAGCCTATCAGCTAATCTATTCTTGGACCCAGGATGCTGAACTTCTAGATCAGTCAAGCCATATTCATAAATATGGGTTGACTGATGACTCAAATAACAGGTTACTAATATAGAAAACTTCCTCACACTCCTTCAAGGCCAGTTCATTCCACAGAACTATCAAAAGTGGTTTCTCCTTTTGGCTAGTTAGACTGGATGAGAGGAGAAATGAAATTAGGAGAATCCAGTAATAGCTACCCTTAAAATGTTCCACAATAAAGTTGTAAAGACAGGGTTACTCACA
Organism: Pantherophis guttatus; assembly: GCF_059756535.1. Lineage (NCBI taxonomy): Eukaryota > Metazoa > Chordata > Lepidosauria > Squamata > Colubridae > Pantherophis > Pantherophis guttatus. Next base: position 30,834,642 of record NC_142065.1, on the reverse strand, counting down.
AGTATCACTACTGAGAAAGATTATAGCACTGCATATTGGACATTAATACAATTGAGAGAGTCCAGAGATATTTCACGAGAAGAGTCCTCCACTCCGCTGCGCTCAACAGAATACCTTATGCCACCAGACTTGAAATTTTGGCTTTAGACAACTACATCGCCTTTGGTCTGACCTAAGCGTAGTACATAAAATTATCTGCTACTATGTCCTACCTGTCAATGATGACTTCAGCTTCAACCACAACAATACACAAGCAGACAATAGATACAAACTTAAGGTAAAGCGCTCCAAACTCGATTGCAGAAAATACAACTTCAGCAACAGAGTGGTCAATGCCTGGAATGCACTACCTGACTCTGTGGTTTCATCCCCAAACCCCAAAACTTTAACCTTAGACAGTCTACTGTTGACCTCACCCCATTCCTAAGAGGTCTGTAAGGGGCGTGCATAAGCACACCAATGTGCCTACAGTTCCTGTCCTAATATCCCCTTTTATTTGTATCCATTTCATGTATTCATAATCATGTTTATACTTATATCTGTTATCTAATACATGCGTGACAAAGAAAGAAAGAAAGAAAGAAAGAAAGAAAGAAAGAAAGAAAGAAAGAAAGAAAGAAAGAAAGAAAGAAAGAAAGAAAGCTTGATGACTGGGCAGCACACTATATGCAGGCACAAGTTTCTCCTGCTTCAAGGACTGAAGAATGCACAATGAGGAATAATCCTGGCTATGGAAGGTAACAGAGATTTTTTTAAAAAGCAGTTTTATTTATGAAGGAGGTCTACATCATATGATCTTATGATAAGTTTCACAAAAATTACAGGTTTTACCTACAAGGACTTTCTTGAATAATGTTGGTAACAGTGATCTCAGTGGTTCCTTTCCTCTGTTCGCTGGATTTTTTTTTTAAATGTTCTATAATTGCTTCAACTTCTTTAAATTCTAGCCTTGAAAGCAAAATTTAGTTGCTGTTCAGTTAGTTAATTATATTTGTCAGCACCTTTTGCTGCTGCCAATGCTATTCCGTTTGAAAAGGCAACCTGACTGTGCTTTCAGAACAATTTGCATAATATTATGTGTATTTGCATTATCTCTACCCCTAAAAAACAGACAGGTCTAAGAGACAATTATGGTCTGTTCATAAAATATCACCAGTCTGAAAAAAAACTGTCAGGGTCCCCTGAACTCTGCTACAATTGAATAACAGTTGGCAAATATCCAATCCTTGTAGGATTGATGAAGGGTCTGAGTAGGCTTATAGTTTTTAATCATCTTCAGTGATAGTTCCACACATGCCATCTGAAGTTACCCTTTTTTCCCAGTTCTTGTGATGAAAGCAATTGCAGTGCACTGATGGGAAGTGTTTTATTTTAGTCTTAACCATAACAGACATCTTTCTATTGATGTTATCCAAATGCAGCATTTTAGCATCTGATTGTTTCTTCTCATCACTTCATAGTATCTTAATAACTTGTGCAATTGCCAGATCTTCAAGATCGTCCCCCAATACACTTGGGAAATACAATATATTGTTCTTAGCATACAGATTAATCATGCTGATAAAGGATCACAAAATGTCTAATCTAATCCTACTCAAATAAAGTTAATAATCTCTCAAATTTGCAGAATCGAACTAGCATTCATTGAGTTGGACATTTTGGAGAATTCAGAATCAATGGATGAAGTGGCCTTTTTGTTCAGTATATCATATTCAGTTCAGAAGGGGAAAAATAAATTCAGCATAGTTATGAAAGAAGCATATCAACAAAGCAACCCCGGCCTCTTCATTGTACTTCAAAGCAAAATGTATGCTTGATTAGCACACCTCATGATCTCTCTTTCAATCACTTGACATTTTGCATTCAGAATGCTCAAGCAGAAAGGATACAGATAATTCAAAGGAAGAGAGATAACTTGATATACCTGATGCACTATAGCACTGGCATTTGATCTCTCATGACATATTCTCATTTCAAAGAATCTGTATTCCTGAGGTCAGCTGTGTCAGAGGTAAATGTAAAGAAATCCAGAAGTAATTCTTAAATAGTCTATGGAGCAATGGAATGAGTGATTGCACAATTCTGCATCTGAAAAATGATGAACAAGAGGAAGCTGCCCATATACATCATTGAAGATATGAAAGCCCAATGCCACAGAGAGAATTATTCTTTTTAAAAAAGCAGTAGAAAACCAGAAGAATGTTTGGAAAGAGAGAAAATTATTCTGAAATTTGTTCAGGTATCCCATATTGTGGATCTGTGATTAAAAACAAGTATCATATCGAAATGGATTGATTATCTAGGCAACTTTATTATTTATAAAACACATGGCCTTGAAATCTGTTGTGTCTTGTGATTAGACTGTGCAGATTGCCTTCCTGAGTGTCTTGGAGAAGGTCTATGGACTTCTGATTGTCCACAGGGGCATAGGATCAAACTCCAACCAGGTTAGTAAAGCTCCTTTGGGCTTTTAGGCAGAGAACAAGAATACTTGGTGTTTGCATTCCTGTCTGTCTGACACTGCTATTACAGAACTCTGGAAAGTCATTGGTAAGAATGGAACTGAGTTGCTGCTGTTGCTACACCAATCAACTGTTTGGTGGTCAGTGTGTTGGTGAAAATGGAGTTGGCAGAAGTAGTGAAATCTGAAGATTTTGATGGAACTTGGCAGCATGTCTTTCAGGATGGATATGACTGCCAAGGAATAGATGGCAGCAGCATACCAAACTAAAAGTGACAGCATTTGATGTTGGTGGATTGACAGCATGCTGGCAATGGTGGTGTTGGTAACTTGGCCTAGACTTCAGCTGCAGGTGATAGCCTGCAGTAATTTGGTAGCCATCTTGCTACTTGTGGTTGTTTTCAGGGAGGATAACATAGCAACTAATAGTATTGTGTTTTTGATCTGCTTTCACTGATCTTCCATATTTCTCTGGACTATACTTAGTGATATTTTTGGATTTGGATTTTCCACTGAGAAGTGGATTTGTTTGCATTGTGGAAACAATTTATTACAGTCGTTATATCACTTGACCGTCTCTCTAAATAGGAGCTGGGGAGTAGGGAGCAGTAGTTTGTAATCCTTTTTAAGAGGTTAAGGGACTACACACACTCCATACCCTAGTAAGAGTGGGTAGATTTTGAGATACGTTTATTTGTCCTGGAAGCTCTGAATATTTGGTTCAGAAATGCCCCCACTGAGCTGGACCATTCCCCTTTTTAAGATGAGATAATAGGTTGAATATGGATAGGATCCTTAGGTTTGGAAGCAGGTTGGCATAGGGTTGGGTAGGCTGAAGGTTTTGGAGAGTTGAAGAGAAGTAGAAACACTGATGTGATGATAAATAGGAGGATGTATGATGGTTTCATACAGTGTCATATGTCATAGGGGGCGGGCAGGCAACACTCAGGGAATATACCCCAATATTGCATTCTGGACCATTCACTCATCCCATGTACCAACCACAGATCTTTTGATTGCTACTGCTGAACACCAGGTCAGCCTCTAATAAAACTCTCTCATTTTATTTAATCCCTGCTGGCATGTATCACTAAGACCTATCTTGGCACAGGCAGGGATGTCCATCTCTTCAAAATGGTTGCTCCAATTAGTGCTGATGGAGAAAGGACCAAGCCTACAACTCTTTCTTCATTGTGCCCCCCCCTCCCAGGTTTGATGTTCTTCTCACTCCTATTGAACATCTAGAAGCCACTGGAAAAGACTGACAGGATGGTTTGAGGTATCATCAATATGCTGATAATGCTAATCTGTTTCTGAGTCTGGATGGAGAACAACAGGTTTCATATCAATCCAGGCAAGACTAAATGGCTGAGAGTTTTAGAGTCCCCTGGATCTAGTCTTTTTCAAAATTTGGTTCTGAATGAAGATGCACTCTTCCAGACAGAACCAGCACACAATTTGGGCATTTTTATGGACTTGTGACTCCTGTTCAAAGAGCAGTTACCAGTCATGGTAAGAGGACTTTTCACAACTGTTTTGTGTCCCTTCCTGGACTGTTCTAATGGTCATATCTTAAACATCTCTCAAATGGATTACCATAATGCACTCTGCATAGGATTGTCCTTGAAGAATCTATAGAATCTGCAGAATATGAGCTGCAAAGGCTCTAGGTGAAATTGAAGGCATTGATTCCATGACATCAGACAAAGTTATTCGCTGGACTTTCTGTTCTCAATTGTTTTTCCCCATCCCACTAAGTCCAACAAGAGAAATTCACTCCAGGTCAATGCCTGAATTCTGAAGCATACCTCTGAGATTAGATTGCCCTTAGCATTGCCAGCCTTTTAGATTTTAGATTTTTAGATTTTATTTGATTTATATACCGCCCTACTCCCGAAGGACTCAGGGCGGTGAACAGCCACAGATAAAACACATAAATACAAAATTTAAAAGCAAAGTAAAACCAAATTAAACAATTTTGCCCCAAGACAGATTTAAAACACCCCAATAATTTAAAACAGATTAAAATTTACATTTTAAAAAGGGAAAAAGGGAAAAGATTAGGCCAGACCAGCCTGATGGAATAAAAAGGTCTTAAGAGCGCGGCGGAAGGTGCGCAGATCCGGGATCCTCCATATCTCTGGTGGGAGCTCATTCCAGATAGAAGGTGCCCCCACAGAGAAGGCTCTCCCTCTGGGGGCCGCCAGTCAACATTGTTTGGCCAACGGCACCCGGAGGAGCCCCTCTCTATGAGAGCGTACCGGCTGATGGGAGGCTATTGGTGGCAGCAGGCGGTCCCGTAGGTAACCAGGTCCTAAGCCACTTTCATAAAGTATTGAAGATTTGTTTGTTTTTATTGCTAGTGATGGCCACCTGATGAGAAGGAAGGACTCACTGGAGAAGAGCCTAATGCTGGGAACAATTGAGGGCAAAAGAAGAAAGGGACGACAGAGAATGAGGTGGCTGGATGGAGTCACTGAAGCAGTAGGCGTGAACTTAAATGGACTCCAGAGGATGATAGTAGAAAGGAAGGCCCAGAGGAACATTGTCCATAGGGTCGCGATGGGTCGGACATGACTTTACAACTAACAACAATAACAACAATTGCTAGTGATTTTAACAAAAGTTAAGCTTTCACTGTTGGTTATGTGCATTCTAGAGAATTGTAGAACTGATATGAGAACATTGGCAGGTCTGCTGCTGCCAGTAACTGGCACCAAAGAAAACATTCCTCATTCCACCCCTCTCTTTTTCCACTTCTGTTGTGCAAGAGTACCTATTCTCTTTCCTTTTCTAGGCATTGAAAAAGAGGTCTTTACTGTCACAGCAGTTATACTGAATAGTAACACTTCAGTTTGCCATGCAGAACAGCCTCAGATTATTTAGAATGACTAAGAACTGCTTCTGGGATGCAGTCTAAATACAATGCAGTTTACAGTCGAACTAATCTCTCAAATTCCTACTTGCATTTATTCAAATAGTAATCCTTCTTTTCTTGATTCGTCAGGTGTTCAGTTTCAAGTATCATGAACTCAGACTTGGCAATCTGAAAAAATAAGAAAAAAATGAAATATTCATTGAAAATCTTATTCCTACGGAAGGGAGATTTCCCATTTTCAGTTTGCAGATAAGGATGGGACATCTCTCCATTCAAGGATCTGAGTGAAACTCTTAACACTCTATTTATTGGAATAACCCCAACCTTAACTTAGGTCAAGGGAAGTAGGAATATTTCCAGTATTCAGTATAAGATACATGCACCCCCATCTCTCTTGGTGACAGAAGTAGAATCCTTGGCCCTATTAAGTTCAGGATCAACTAAGATTTACAAGCATGGAGCACAGCAGTTCAAAAGAAAGGGATGGGTAAAATGGGAAAGATAAGGGTGTTTTTCTTTCTAACTGGTGTTTCCTAAAAAAAAGAAATGTATACACTGTATATCTAGCAACTTCAACTGGTACAAAACACAGCACCCAGATCCTCACAAGCAGCTGACGTTGGGAGCATATGAAAGCCATATTACAGGCCCTACAATAGTTGCCTTTTAAAAGTTCAGGGTGAAACTTAAAGGCTAGTACTTGCCTAAAAATCTTGTATGGCTTAGCTCCATCAGGACCACATTTTCTCCCCTGGAATCTTCCAACCACATTCTTGTGTCAAGATAAACAACTAATTTTTCTTTATTTCTGAAAGATTAATGAGGCCAATGCCCAGATGTATTGTCTTTCAGGGGCAGTGCTGATTCTCTGGGATGGTCTCCTACCTAAAATCAGATTACCACCTACCCAAGAGCTGTTGTGGTACAGTGGTTAGAATGTAGTACTGCAGGCTACTTCTGCTGACTTCCATCTGCCAGCAGTTTGGCAGTTCGAATCTCACTGGCTCAAAGTTGACTTAGCCTCCCACCCTTCAGAGGTCAGTAAAATAGGGACCCAGATTGTTGGGGGCAATATGCTGACTCAGTAAAACTGCTTAGAGCAGGCTGTAAAGCACTGTAAAGTGGTATATAAGTCTAAGTGTTATTGCTATTGCCATTGCTATCCTGGCTATTTTCTGAATGAAGCTGAAGATAGAGCTCTTCTGGAGGGTATTGGAGTTCTGATGCTAGATTGTTTGAGTTTAGATATTTATGTTATATATTATGGTTTTATATTTTATTGTAGGTCTCCAAGACTAGGTCTCCACCTAGTCATGAGCTAGAAAGCAAGTCAAACAAATATGCTTATGTAAATGTGTATATTATTGTTATCATCATTATCATCATGAATCAGTCCATTGCATGAAGAAGACCTCTACTCTGAAGGATATGGACTGTAATTTAGCAGTTTGGGGCAGATTGGTAGACAGATGTTTTTTGACTTCCCAGTCTATGGTTGTGAGATATTCAGGCTAAAGGTAACTAGGCTAAAGTTAGTCAGCTGGCTTTTCTGCTTGAAAAGGAGCACTAGTGAAGCCCCACAACCATTACACCACAGTCTCTTTTTGTGTGTGAATATGAAAAATAGTCATACAATCTTGCCATGTTCTTGTCTTTTACATGAAAAAGTTAGCATTTGTTTCTTCTAGATGAATATTTTTTTTCATCTTTGGTTAATTGTATCAAAATACAAAGATAAGAACAATTGCTTTGAAAAGACTTGTTTTTCCTAAATGAGCGCTGTACAAGAAATAAAATATAGATCAGGAAGCAACAATAGAACTGATAAATTTGTGCAACAGACTTCCCAGGAGAATATTTAAGAACTTGCAGAAATATTTTCTTTCAGTCAGACTAGACTTAAAATGGTAAATTAAGCTTTGTGATAGCTAGGTGCAGGTAAGGGGAAACTACAGGTTGAATTGCACAATTCACTCACTCAAATCTCTCAGTAGAGCTTATTTCTTGAAATTGGGGTTTCTGGGTTTAAATGGCTAGCTCTTGCAACTTTTTGTTTATCTCAAAAACATGTTCTCAAGGGACAGCTGGAAAACATGAGATTTCCAAATTTTGATCCTTTTTTCAAATCAAAAAGAAATGCAATCTAACACTCATTTCTTACATTGAGACCTTGAACCATTTCCTCATTGTTATAAGGCAGGAAACCAAGGAGTGTAATTTGCATTTGCATTTTGTGCATTACCATTTGTAAAAATATGCTAAAAGCAGAAATATGTCACAAGATAAATTCATGGAGGACGTATTCATGCTGAATAAAGTTGAATAGAAGGTGGCTGAAATTTTATTTTAGCTTGTTTTCCTGAAGCTTTTCCTAAAGCTATTTAAAAATTTCTTTTCAATAGAAGTTAAGAAAGTTGCCTTAGTAAGAAATCAGGATACAAAGAATTCAGCCAACTAGTCCCTATTCAGGCATGAAAGCTGGCTGGGTGAATTTGGGCCAGTAATTCTCTCTCAGCCCAACTCACCTCAACCTGAGGGTTGTTATGGGGAAAACAGAGGAGAAAAGACATCCATCCATCTATCCATTCATCCATCCACCCACTTTCTATAACTGCCCATCCTAGTCAATGATTCTTACAATTCAAAAGTGTATATTACACTTAAAATACTAAAAACATTTTAATACAATAAAAACAAAAATAAATGTTCACCATCTTAAGTAAAATAATAAAAGCAGGATAAAAATCTAATGAATGCTGTTAGAAAATCTTTAGTTCTAAGTTATAGAAACAGCTGAGCTTTATTTCTTGGCAAAATGCACAAATAAATATGTTTTGAATGCAAGATTTGCTTTCTGGAGCAATTATTTGAAAGTATGAACCTCATTTCCTTTTTTTTTTAAAAAAAAGTGTACAGATAAATTTGCAGGATGTTAAAGGGGCATTATTTCCACTTGGAGAGAATATACCATAGCAATTCTGTCCCGATATTTTTTTCAGCTATATATGAGGATATGTTGGGAAGTCAGGGGTATTAGAATACTACTTGTCCCCAATTCATTGCAAATCATCTCATGTTCAGTCCCATTTCTTTAAGGAAAAACAAGTAGAACAACAGGAATCTCTATCAAAGTTTGAGGCAAAAAAAAAAAAATGAGGATGACTCTTCTATTTGAGACAAAGATCTCTTTTTATGTCTGTAGGGAGCAAGTCCATTATAGAGCACCTGTTTTATATTTATTTTATTCTCAGCATTTTAGGGTTTCTGAAGCAGAATAATCAACAGCAGCTGGCACCACCCAGCCAACCTTGACAGATCTTGAAAAAGCTGAAAAGGATTACACCTGAATAACACTTGCAAATTTCAGGATTATACTGTCCATCTCAGTCTCCAGCAGGTCAGTGAAACAGCGTGCAGCCTCCCCTCCTCTGTGGTCATCTCTGATGTCCGTCTCCACACAGCTCCCCCCCCTGAATGGCAGCTTCGGACTGGTTGGCACACCGGAGCTGACATGCGGCCCCTCTACCACGGAGCATCTGTCTGTAACAGAAAGACAATGGTGAGACAAAGGTTGAGTCATTGGTCCCCCCAGTTTTTCTGGGTGCTTTCTATGGAATCGAGCAACCAATTTGGGACCAGCTACATCTTTTTTAGGGACCCACGTAGCATCAGCAAGGGACTAACCCTTCCCCTGTTTGGGAAGTTTAAAAATGAATCTCAGAACTCAACTGCAGTCTTGCATATTCTTCTTTTGATTTGAGAAAACAGTTTCTTTAAAACAGAAGTACCTCTGGATTTAAAACATAAAATACCAAGTTAAGTTTCACCATTAGATATTCTGGAAGTAAATAACTAACATCAGAAGATGCATAAATAAGTCAGGCTTGCAATATCACATTTGGAACAAATCTGGAAAACTGAGCCTCTTTTGCTGCCATGCTGGTTAATGACTGAAGTAAATCTGCTCTCTCTGTCTTGGCAGTGGTATTTATGCACAGAATGACTCACTATAATCCATTTTTGAACTTTGAAGCCATGGCTTAACCAATATTCACCCAATGTTGTTTATCTTTATGGTAATTATTATGTTTCTATGTAAATAATTATTAAAGTCATAATAAAATCAATTCCCTAGAGAAAAAAGAACTGATAATATTTAAAAGAACTATTAAACCATATGTTTATATTAATCTGTATTAGAAGATTTAAGATGTCTTCCTCATAATTTAAATAAGGAGGAAAGATTTGTTGAAAGTCATTTCTACCCAGATTTTCAATATCTCCAAGACAGACTTCTAACAACATTTAATAAAACATATAGACAAATGACAGACTACATTATGTCATAAGAAAAAGGCCTTCAGTGATAGACTGAATCAACAGATACATATCAAGGTGAATTTGGGAGGGTCAAGGTGGAAGATGAGTTGAAATGCTGATGGAAAAGGATTGTAAGAGACTGGGAATGAATGTCAGGAGATTAAATATAAATTCTATCCAAGTAAACTGTCACAAACAATTTTGCAAATGGTTTTATGGAGGGTCAGGTTTTGAGTGGATGGGGAATGTATTGTTCAGTGCAATAACCTATTTTATAAAAAAGGTAGTGGTGCACAGAAAATTGAATTCTCTGCAATATGGCTACTTCCTTGGAACTGTGTTGAATGGTGGTTTTTCTCACAAAAGTGTTGGATTGTAGATGCAGTTGGTGTGAAAAAAATGGAAGAACATAAGCTTTGGATTGTGAGTTGCCTATAAGCCATGGATCACCAACATGATCGCCAACGTCCGATGAAGGATAAGGCACAAGAAGAAGAACATAAGCCATGGAAAGAAATAAAGGAAGCTCTGGGTAGCCACAAGATTATCCTGGTAACCCTGCCATAAAATGGTTCCAAGTGTTATAAATAACTTCTACAGAGACAAAATATTATAATTTAAAAACAGAAAGGCAAAACAAAAAAATCAAAGTTATGGAACATTTCAAACTAAACTTATTTTATTGCTCCTCTTTTTTCTGAAAACAGATTTCCTCCTGTCTCAAATAAACCTGAACTTCTTTGCCAAATCTCTAAGGATTAATGATTGTTCTGTGGCTGATAGGGAGATAAAGTGAACTTTCTTTTCAACTTCTCTATTTTAAAGTATTCTTTTTTTACTCCATCAGAATGGAAAGGGTAATAGTAGATACCTACTTATCTACTTGCATTTGCATGCTTTTGAACTGCTAGATGGGCAGGAGGTGGGACAAATTGACAGGAGCTCATTCCATCATGTGGTTCACTCTCAGGTTTTGAATGCCAAGGTGTCAACCTCTCCACAGTCTTTTGACTCAGCATTCTAATCACAAGAGCCACCACGGCCCCTGCATATAAAATGCTGAGAGGACACTTACTCTTAAGATATGGGCATTCCCTACTATTACTCATGTTTGATTTCATATCCATAGGTTTGTTAATACAGTATGTTTAAAGATATGTAGCCTTAAATTACACACCAAAACATTGGAATAAATCACTGTATCAAGAAAATTATGGACTTACTACTTTGGAGTTTGGGAGCAGCAAAATGAATAATGTTCAAATTTGGAAAGGCATTGTGATCCCAGATAAACAATTTTGTTAAAAAAGATTTACTATTAATGAACTGACACTTGGGTGATAAATATTATTCTGGGTGGTCCAGAACCTGGGTGGTTCCTTTTTGAATCTTTTTTTATTTTTACATTAAATAAATATTTATATTTTTATACCAAAATAAGAATAAAAAGTATCAGAGGTTCAGGAAGCTCATACCTAAATGCCACATCAGGGTATTTTATTTCTTCTGATTTGTCTTCTTTTGCTAACAGTTTTAAATTTGAAGTCCATAGACATTGAAATGTTAAGGTCAGACATACCTATTCAAACTCTAGAATCAATAGCATACCCTTACTGTAGTCAGTGACCAGTCAGATGAGACAAAATTAATTCTATATCTCTCTATCATCTCTTTCTCTCCCTCTCTCACTAGCTAGCTATAATTTTTAACAAGGTTGTAAAATCCAGAATGAAGATATTATTTTCCTGAGTAAACCAATGGCACTTACAAGAAATCTTGTGACTCTTCCACAGATGTTAAGGTTCCAGTCTGATGATATAAAGCAAATAAAGCTATCTGCTGAACAGGTGGGATTTTTGTTAGCAATAGAGTTACAAAAAGCTACTCCAGAAAGACAGTTGAAGAAATGTGTTGGCTAGTCTCGGATTCCTCCAAATCACAAAGGCAAACTTGGTTTGTGAAGGGAGTATTGTCATACCCTCCCTCCAGTATGATGAAGGGCAATTGTTAAAGTAAGGCTGAGAGAGAGAGAGTTCTATGATGTGCTGGACAGGTGTTACTCAGAGGTGGGTTTCAGCAGGTTCTGACCAGTTCTGGAGAACCAGTAGCGGAAATTTTGAGTAGTTCGGAGAACCGGTAGTAAAAATTCTGACTGGCCCTGCCCCCATCTATTCTCTACCTCCCAAGTAACAGCTGATCGGGAGGAAATGGGGATTTTGCAGTAACCTTCCCCTGTAAAATTGAGATTTTACAGTATCCTTCCCCTGGATTGGGGAGGGAATGGAGATTTTACAGTATCCTTCCCCTGCCTCGCCCACCAAGCCACGCCCACCAAGCTACACCCACACAATTGGTAGTAAATTTTTTTGAAACCCACCACTGGTATTACTGAATATGTAATTTGTTGACATAGAGATTTTCTTGTATATATCCTGTCACTCTGATTTATCTGGAGAGCCATATCAAATGCCACTGATGAACTGTAGCTCTGACTCTTAATGTTTCCTTCACCAGCAGAACAAGAGAAAAGAAAGCAAGAGAGGCCATACAATTGTAGCTCATTCTGGATTCTGGTTTTCTAGAAAGAGAAGAAATGTCAATAAAGGCCAGGGCAGCCAGGAAAATAAAATCACTGGAAAGCCTAAGTTCTTTCCAGTGGTTCTGAGGAGGGTCTATAGGTTCTGAGTTATCGTGATTGTAATACCATCAGCCCAGCCTTTTAGATTCTTCTGATAAGCCACCTAGAGCAGAGGTCTTCAAACTTGGCAGCTTTAAGACTTGTGGACTTCAACAGCATAGCTGGCTGGAGAATTCTGGGAGTTGAAGTCCACAAGTCTTAAAGCTGCCAAGTTTGAAGACCTCTGACTTAGAGCTTTCTTACACTAGCTAATTGGCACTCCACAATTCTCCTTTCCTTCTTATTTTGTCACTTCTCTAGGGACACAGTCCTTCCCTTCTAGGCTTTGTACTGCTCAGTAATTGCCAGAAAATTTTCCCAAATTGAGCTTGCTCAGGCTCCACCACAAGCATTTAATCTCAGGCATAACTGGGTCCAGAATCTTTTATCCCTCCCTCCCCAGAGTACTCGGGAATTCTTCAACAGCCCTACATAGTACACAAAACTCATACTAACATATTGCTAACTGCTGGTACCTCTGCCACAAGCACTTTTGGCTTCTTTCTTTTCTCCTTCCTGCTTTCTTTTTCTTTCAAGCAGTTCCCTTCCATTTATCCTTTCGCTTTGTAACTTTTCTTTTTCCTGACTTCTGAAACTTTGAAATCTAGCCCTTGAGACCAGCAAGCAACCCTCTTATTTTAAGCAGCTGCATTCCTTTCACAGTAAATGGTTCTTAAGCTTTCGAGTGAACAGAAGTGGAAGGAAATGTCAGGGCATTCCCCCCCCCCCTTTATAGTCATCCTCTCATAGACCTTATGCACATACTTAGAAGTTCTATAATATCTGAGTGATGGGCTTGGTTTTAAAAGATTTTATTGCAGTAGGTAGGTACTTAGTTCCTTCAGTGTGGAAGAAAACCTCAGCATGGTTTCTTGATTGGCCTTATCAGAAACACACACACACAGACACACAGACACACACACACACACAGAGAGAGAGAGAGAGAGAGAGAGAGAGAGAGAGAGAGAGAGAGAGAGAGAGAGAGAGAGAGAGAGAGAGAGAGAGAGAGGGAGGAATTTGGTTTATTATGAGCCTAGCTTCTCTCAGGATGTCCACTAGGGTACAAAGTTTTTTTAGGGCTGACTTGAGTAACAGAATATCAATTTTACCATAATAAAGAAGCATGGCTGTTGTTGAAGTTAGAAGAGTAATATTATAGATGGGCCGTTCTGGAGAACTGGTAGCGGAAATTTTGAGTAGTTCGGAGACCCGGCAAATGTCACCTCTAGCTGGCCCCAGTGGGGTGGGAATGGAGATTTTGCAATATCCTTTCCAGTGGGGGGTTTCAACATTTTTTACTACTGGTTCTGTGGGTGTGGCTTGGTGGGCGTGGCATGGTGGGCATGGCAGGGGAAGGATACTGTAAAAACTCCATTCCCACCCTACTCCAGGGGAAGGATACTGTAAAATCTCCATTCCCTCCTCAATCCAGGGGAAGGTTACCACAAAATCCCCATTTCCTCCCGATCAGCTGGGATTTGGGAGGCAGAGACTAGATGGGGGAGGGGCCAGTCAGAATTTTTACTACCGATTCTCCAAACTACTCAAAATTTCCGCTTCCGGTTCTCCAGACTGGTCAGAACCTGCTGAAACCCACCTCTGATCTTTCCCCCAGGAGTGGGGAGGGAATGGAGATTTTGCAGTATGCTTCCCATGGAGTGGGGAAGGAATGGAGATTTTGCAGTATCTTTCCCCTGCCATGCCCACCAAGCCACACCCACAGAACCAGTAGTAAAAAAAAATTGGATTTCACCACTGAGATGGACAAGATAGTTGCCCATCTCAATAGAATTGGAGTTCATATACATATTAAAGACCAAGGGGACAGAAGAGAACCCTGGTTCATTCCTTTTCAGAGTTCAAATGTCAGCAAGAGATAGCTTACCCTATCATTTCTATCTTGGGTAGTATGGGTTTCTCCCCCCTGCAACATCCTAATTAATTGAAATAATCTCAGCTCTATGGTTGAATGAAACAACCTTTACACATAGTTTGCTCTAGAGATGAAATAAAAAGTTGATTATAAAACTTTAGAGGTAACACATAACTAGTCAAATATTTGTGTCAATGCATTTTTCTACTAAGAACTGTAAGGTACAGTATTGCTATTTAATCTTCCCTAAGACCTACTGGTACTTAAATTTATCCTGCTCTAATCAGTCCAGAGAAACATGTACAGAAAAAAAGTATGTCTACTTAGCTAGTAATGCTTAGGAGACTAATTGGGTGATAATTGGAAGTGAATGTGTTGTTGCTTTTCTTAAAAAGGACAGCAGTAGAGCAATTCTAGTCTTTAGGCATTTGGAATGCATTATTAATGCATTTAAATAGGGAGGCCAAAGGGAAAGCCACCAATTAAATGTACTTTTCAGAAGTTTGGGGAAAATTACATTGCTACCACGGGCTTTCCCTTTTTTTTTAAACTAATTAATTAATTTAACAATTTCCAGATGAGTTATTGGTGGCCAGGTGTCAATATAGTTGAAGGATGTGGCAAAAATCTGATGGAGAGGATCTGTATAGCTCTGGCAAGCACAGTGGCCTGACAATATTGGTGAAGTTTGTTATAAATAGTGCAGGTAGTCCTCTATTTACAACTGTAATGGAGTCTATCCATTACAGTTGTAATTTGTGACAGTTACAAACTAGCTCATCAATTTTACAACCTTTTTTTGCTGTGATTCACCATGATTATAGGTGGATCCATGGTTATTAAGTAAACACTGAGGTCAGTAAGTAAACCTATTGTTTGCTATGTGGCATTTTTTGCCAAAAACCAGAAGTACCATATTTTTCGGAATATAAGACGCACCTTTTTCCCCAAAAAAAGACGGTGAAAATCTGGGTGCATCTTATACTCTGAATGTAGCCCCACCCAGCTTCTCAAATGGAGGTTTCAGAGGCTAAAAAAAAGCATCAGAAACAAAGCTTCAGAAAAGAAGCCCCCCAAACAGAGCTTCAGAGGCTTTTTTCCTGAAGCTCTGTTTCAGAGGCTTCCAGAGGCAGGAAAAAAAGTTTTTTTCTGAAACAGAGTTTCAGACGTTTTAGAGGCAGAAATAAAAGCAAGACACAAAGCTCACAACCAAGGAACCTGTTGCTAAAATTCACCTCTGGGGACAGCTGATTGGGGATATACCGGGAGGCTGATCCACCTGCCAATCAGCTTTTTTCTTATTTTCCTCCCCAAAAACTAAGGTGTGTCTTATACTCCAGTGCATCTTATATTCCGAAAAATACAATAAATGCTGGATTTCTGCAAAACAAAATGTTGTAAATTGTAGTCATGTGGTTGCAGGACACTGCAATCAGCCATAAATGACCACTGAGGGATGGGTGGGAAGAAGCAACTGTCAGAACTTTGGAACCAGATCCTATACCTCTGTTGTAACTTTGAATGGTTGCTAGATTGAGGACTACCTATTTTCCTAATTTTTCTAAAGTATGATAAATTTTCCAACAAATTTTTAATTTGAATTATTTTACCCTCAAAGATGAAAAAACAATGTCTGTGGAGATTGTTTCTCACTCATCCCAAGGAGTGATTGTCCCAAGGAGCCTTGGTGGCGCAGAAGACTAAACTGCTGCTGTTAAAGTAGCACTTAGCTGCCAGCTACCTGCAATTACTGCGAATTCAATTCTCACCAGGCTCAAGATTGACTCAGCCTTCCATCTTTTCGAGGTAGGTAAAATGAGGACCCGGTTTGTGGGGGCAATAAGCTGACTTAGTATAAAATAGAACACCACTTGGGGTGGGTGGCAAAAAGCCCTACTAAGCATATACAAAAGTATGAAGGCTATTGCTTAAAAGCATTATAAGCCGCCCTGAGTCTCCAGAGAAGGGCGGCATATAAATCGAACTAATAAATAAAATAAATAAAATAAATAAGGGTACTTTTTCCAAAAGGCAATCAGACTTTTTGTTGGGGGGGGGGGATTCTTTGAAAACATTTTGCTTCTCATCTCCTTTTTTTTTTTTTTTTTTAATTTGATTTATATGCCACCCTTCTCCGGAGACTCAGGGCGGCTTACAATGCGTTAAGCAATAGCCTTCATACTTTTGTATATTTATACAAAGTCATCTTATTGCCCCCACAAACTGGGTCCTCAATTTACCTACCTTAGAAAGGATGGAAGGCTGAGTCAACCTTGAGCCTGGGGAGATTCGAACATGCAGTAATTGCAGGCAGCTGGATGTTAATAACAGGCTATTAGTCTGCTGTGCCACCAGGCTCATGAACTCCTTCATGAACTCCTTCAGTTCATTCCTTCAAAACCTCTGAAATGAAGACCCTTCTTTGATGAGAAGTGAAACACTTTAAAAAAAAAAACAAGAAAATCCAGTTGCCTTTTGGAAAATGTACCTTTGGAACACACACACGTTTAAAAAGACTATTAAGTAGTTTGACCCACTGATATTTACTGTGACACTTGGGATCCAGATCAGTGTAGAAAAGCAGCATATAAGAATCTGAAGAGGTGAGAAAGAATTTGAAGCTTCAGGAGTATGTGAGGAGTTGTCTGCCTTAATTTCTTGTCCTTTTCTGTCCCAGAAACAAGAGCTCATAAGTCTTGCCAGTGTGATATTTTGTTAGCAAGCTATGCTCCAGAACTTTAGCTATGGCTATTGTTGATAGTTTCCAGAAGTTAGTACACATGGACTCTCTTGTAGCCTTCCTAATAATAAATCTATGAGGTAAGTCAGACTGATATAGTAAACTCCATAATTGAATGGAGAGTTACAATTAGCTGTTCCTTATTCCAATCTAACATTTTAGCTACTTAACCACAATTACATAATTTATTTTTAAGATGTGCTCTAAGAACAGACAAGGGAAAATGTCAAAATGAAGAAATCAAACCTTGTTTTCAAATAAGACTGCTTTCTTAGAAGAAATAACCAGCAATAAGTTACTGTGATGAATAGAGGAGTATTTGCACAAAGAACTAAAGCAAGAACTAAAAGCCTGTGGAAAACATACTGAGGCATATGACATTCAATTTGTGACCTAAGAAGGTATCTCATTAACTGTTGGATGCACTATTGATAGGCCATAACATTTGGAATATGTTTATAAATGATTTACAGTGAAAGCCAAGTGACAACTAATTATGGCCACCCAGTAAAAACAGGCTGCCTTAGTTCTTCTCTCACTATCAATCTATCCATTCTCTGCATGTAATTAGAATTCATATTGACTACCTATAAATTTTCTTCATTAAACCCCAAAGAACTCTTCTGACTTTACACAGAGAATATTCAGTTCAGACCTGATAGTAGCAGCAGCTGTAGTCTTGCAGGTAGTCTTTGATTTATGACTGGTCACTTAGCAACTGTTCAAAGTTATGACAGATCCGTAAAAGCTACTTATGACTGGATTTCAAAATTGCAATGGCCACCTCCCAAGTGGTTATGTGATTGCATCTTGAGTGCTTGGCAACCAGCCAACCTTTATGGCTGTTTGCGGTATCCTGCTGTCACATGATCATGATTATTGACTTTTTTTTTTGACTGTTTCCAACATATTTCCTGTTTCCAGCAAAAACTGTCCATTGGGTAAAATGGATTTGTTTAATGACCATGACATTCACTTAACAACCAGTGCAAAAAATGTTGTAAAATTGGATCCAGTCACATGGTGACCTACTTAATGATCAGAATGACTTATAATCATAATTCCAGCTTCAGTTGTGGTTGTAATTTGAGGACTATCTGTACTGCCACTCTTATGGAATAAATTTGTTTATCATGTTAGTTTAGTTTTTTAATGCGAAGTTAATTATATCTCTCAGCCAGGTTTGCAATTTAAAATTATATAGATGTATTTAAAAATAAAAACATTGCCCCCCCATTTTCTTTCATTGTGTTTATTTAAAATAAAAAAAAAATATCAACTTTTCAAGACTGTGTTGTATAGATTGTTTTGGGAACTCTATTAATACTAACAATGCACAGTTAAGACCTAAACTATTCAAATTCACTCAGTGATAAATTCAGATGATCTGGATACATTTCTCATCTGCCCTCTGGGTACCTAAACATCAATATCAAGGGGCTTGAAGGAGGCTTTCAATGTGTCTTTGTATTGCTTCCTTTGTCACCCCTGCTTTCCTTGAGACAGCTCACCATAGA
This sequence comes from Pantherophis guttatus, assembly GCF_059756535.1. NCBI lineage: Eukaryota > Metazoa > Chordata > Lepidosauria > Squamata > Colubridae > Pantherophis > Pantherophis guttatus. The sequence continues at coordinate 30,816,176 of NC_142065.1, read as the reverse complement.
GGAGCTGTTTAGGGATGTGATGGTCTGGCATCCTTGCAACATGGCCTGCCCAGCGTGTCTGGGCTTTCACCAGCAGGGTATGAACTGATGTCAGGCCTGCTCTGGAGAGGACTTCTGTGTCTAGCACCTTGTCCTGCCACCGGATTCTCAGAATTCTATGGAGGCAGGTTGTGTAGAAGGGATTCAGTTGCCTAGCATGCCTCCTGTATACAGTTCAAGTCTCATTGGCATACATCAGAGTAGTTAGCACTACTGCTCGGTAGACTTTGAGCTTTGAACCACCTCCTAGGAAACTCTGGCACAAGATCAATCAACATGGTACATGCTGATTCACCAAGGCTGCCAGATATCAGAGGACAGATGGTTGAGGACTGCTCCTCTAAGTGACCACCTTGCTTTATGATGGAGTTTCTAATCCCGATTAGTTTTTATTAAGTGAGGTCTACCTATATTGTTTTCCGATACTTCCATTCTGAAGTAGAGTTTCCAATATTTAAATATAGCTTGCAGTGGGATTTCTAGGGATTTGAATTTCAAAGTGCAAAAGTTTTATAAACTGAAAATCACAGATGCTCATTTGTTTATTATGTTTCTGTCCTGTCTTTTCATCATTACAAACAACTTCAATTACAAGTTTAACAAAGGGAGTCTGTAATTAGCCAGACGTAATTTCTGATGGAAGTTGAAATAGACAAAACAGGATATGCTTCAGCCAAAATAAAGCATATGAATCATATGCTTCTAGAGACCTTTCTCATAATTCTGCTATAATGATTTTATCTGTATTTTTTTCTGGGGGACTTTTTTATTGAAATATCTAGATATTTTTTATACAGATTCCCTTTATCTATTTATAATTAAACTCATAATTTTTTTTGGGAAGGGTTACAAAACAACTTCTTCCACATGATGAAAAGAAATTTCATAAGAAAGCAAAACATTAACAAGATTCGTTACTTATCCCATAAATAAAATGAAAGTCAGAATAACTATAGCAACATTAGGGAAGAATTTAATTGGTGTTCAATTTTTTCACAGTAGAGGCGTCAAAGCAATATCATTTAGGGAAACCCTTATTCCCCATTCCAAGAGATTATTTGAAGAAAAAAAGTGCTTTGGAAATTATTAATCAGCTAAATTGACCAGGTGAAACTTTGCTTGTAATTTTGGATCATCTTCTTACTTGTTGCATGCTTCTAATATAAACACTATTGCAATATAGATCACATTTGCAAAACTTTCTCTAAACCAGCTTCACCTCGTTTCAGTCAGGGCAACTTTGATCTGCAGAGTTGAAATAATAAAGTAATAGTAAACTTTTTTTAATAATAAATACATTTTTTTAAAGGATCACAGATTCTTTCCCAACTGATATGAAGTGAATAGGATTTAAACTGTCAGCTCTAAATTCTAGGAGACTACACCTCTTAAAGTTGCCAAGTTTGAAGAACACTGGTGTAGGCAATATAAAAGTACAGTCAGCAGTCGCAAGGGTAACAATGATAAGTACTGAAAAAGGAAATATATCAATAAAAATATTGTCCAGTTTTAAGCCTATGTGGGTTGAATACTGAAAAAAGAAATATACAGATTTTTTTTTTTAAATTTTGATTTATATGCCGCCCTTCTCCGGAGACTCAGGGCGGCTTACAATGCGTTAAGCAATAGCCTTCATACTTTTGTATATTTATACAAAGTCAGCTTATTGCCCCCACAAACTGGGTCCTCATTTAACCTACCTTAGAAAGGATGGAAGGCTGAGTCAACCTTGAGCCTGGTAAGATTCGAAACTGCAGTAATTGTAGGCAGCTGTGTTAATAACAGGGTGCTTTAAACCACTGTACTACCAAGGCTCCTGATCGGATCACTGTAGGTTTTCAAAAATAAACTGGAAAACCATTTGACTGGGATGATATAAGTTCTGTCTTGAGCAGAAGGTTGAACTTGAATACCTCAGAGGTCCCTTACAGTCCTATGAGTCCATGTTCTATGCCAGGATATTTGCAATTAATAAATATTAATCCTAGCTACTTACTGCTTTGGAGAGATTTTCCCCATCCCCAATCAGCCATGGTGAGTATGAACAGCAGCAAAAAATTAATGTCATAATTTATGCTCATGAAAAGAGCCGTTTCCTTTCTTCAATATCTCTTTTTCCCTCTTCCCCCCAGGTTGCTTAGTTTGGGTATTAGAAAGGGAAGGTTACATATTAAGTACATAGTGAAGTTTCTAGCTAATATTGGTGGGGTCTTCTAAGGCAAAAGCAGGAAATAATTATCTAACAAGGGTCAGAATAAGGAGTTTGTTATCTCATAGTTTGCACAAAGCAAAGCAGCGTGCCAGGCTGCAAAGCTAATAGAAAGAGCTTGCTTGTCTAAGCAGCCTCTCTTTCTGGTGTTAATTAAAATGCAGGTGAATTACAGGCCAAATATTAACAGCTAAAAATAACAATATCAAAGTCAATGCATGATTATAATAAATGTTATGAAATAAATATTAGTATTAAGTATAAACATAATTTCAATGTTTCAACTTTTAATGCTCAATGTTTTAATGTTTTTAATTTTCTAATTGCTTTCTAATGCTATTTATATCATTGTAAGAGTTTATATCATTGCTCAGAGTTGCTTGATAGTGATATGGGTGGCATATAAATTTAACGAATGAATAAGTAAAACAAAAGAAGTGTATTTTATTCCATTTTTGCAATAAGAATTGGCTTAATTTATGAATAATCTTCTAATGGAATATAAAACAAAATTAGCAGTGTGTAAAATTGATAAAGACATATCTTTATTTCAATCCCTGACCAGCATAGCTTTGCACAATCATCCCAACAATTTGAACTGAACAAAATAGCCAAAACCAGAAACTCTGGGCTTGAATGAATCCAATCAAGTAACAGAATAAGGCAAATACTATAATTCTTAATCTAATCACTATAGCTGTTAGTACTGATACCGTAATTCCCATCTATTTCTATTTCTGATTATAAACTGGTGATTGGGTCTCAGACACATAAGCCAAAATCAAAGACTTCAGTCTAAAATTTCCACATTTGTGAAGTTGCAGGAGCAATCACCACTTCTCTGATTTTACTAGTGGCATAAATACATTTGGCAAAGAAATATGAAGCAGTTTTGTACAATGACGTCTTAGCCTCATATTATTACCCTGCTAACTTCTTAAGAGACATATCCTCAAAATTCATCTCATCCTGAGCCTGCTGTAAAAGCAGCTTTAAGATATGTTCCAGTTTTAAAGGAGCGTTTCCCCTCTTCCTCCAATGCAATTTTTGCCTTGCACACGATTGACAATGCTTCTTTAACAGTGCTGAGGAAGAAGCGATGCTGCCCAGTTCCTATTGACCAGCTCAAGCTGAGGCAGACATACTTCCTCCCTTCTGATATCTCATCAGTGACTGATTCATTGAAGCCAAACTTTCTTCTTGTATACACTAAGGTCTTTATGATTTTCCAGCCACCCTTCCGTGACCCGGCACGTGATTTTCAGGCTGCCAAGGCTATGAAGGAAGGCAAGAGAAGCAAGTGAGGTAACTAGCTTTTTTCCCATCTCTAAATTTCTAATCACATAGAAATGTTCTTTGGAATTAGAAAATAGGCAGGTGCACATCCCAACCTAGGGACAGAAAGGCAAATGGAGAAAACTTTATTCCTCCAAATCTTCTGTCCCACAGAACTGAATTATGCAATCACAGAACTAGTGGATAAAAGGTCAGTTCCCTCACCCAACGTTTGCCATCCATCAAAAAAACACCGTTGGGGTGACATAGTAAAACAGGAAATATTCTGCTTTCCACAGCATGCCTTTAATATTTGCAGGGGCTATTTTTAAATGTGGGTTTATTGATGCTCTGGAAGAAGAGAATGCTGTGTTTGAAATAGAATATCTCCAAAAGGAACTGGTAGGCATGCAGTAGTGTTTGGAGGGAATTCAAGTGGGAAACAGCTATAGAATAGAATAGAATAGAATAGAATAGAATAGAATAGAATAGAATAGAATAGAATAGAATAGAATAGAATAGAATAGAATAGAATAGAATTCTTTATTGGACAAGTGTGATTGGACACACAAGGAATTTGTCTTAGGTGTATAGGCTCTCACTGTACATAAGGAGAATAAAATACATTCATCGGGAATAAAAAGATACAACACGTAGTGATAGACAAGGTTACTAGTAAGCTATCAAATCGTACTAGGAAACAAATAAAACATAATTGAAAGATAGAAGCAACATGGTTATAGTAATAAGTGGGAAGAAATAGATACTAGTAAGGAAGAGAAGAATAATAGTAATACAGTCTTAGTAAATTATTTGACTGTTGTGGGAATTAGTTGTTAAAAACTTTCCTTGTGTCTAGTTGTTCTGATGTGCAGCACTCTATAGTGTCGTTTTGAGGGTAGGAGTTGAAACAATTTATGTCCAGGATGTGAGGGGCCCTCTTTTTGACTTGTGCAGTATACAGATCCTCAATGGAAGGCAGGTTGGTAGCAATTGTTTTTTCTGCAGTTCTAATTATCCGTTGAATGTTGTACTGTCTCTTGCAATTATTCCCCATCAACTGTTTGCAGGACTATTTCTACAATGTGTAGTGCTCTTCTGAATATGCAATATGTTTAAAACTACCCCTCCCCAAACACTTGATAGTTGCTGCTTCTCAGGCCGGCTGATGGCTGCCAGCAAGCTAACTGACTGTTTCTTCGATCATCCCTCCCAGATTTAATAGCTTACTGGGAAGAGTGATAGGAGTATCTCTAGAGCAGTTTATGTCTTTCCTCTAAAGCTGGAAGGGAAACCCTATTGATAAGTTCCCTTAGAACTCTCTTCTACTCTTCAGCTCTGGCCCCCACCCCCATTAGAGGAAAAAATGAGGGATGTTTTTCCCACCTTCAGGAAATCCACCAATTACATACTTTCATTAATGTTCCCTAACTTGTTCAGCATTAAATCTCTAAGGACAGCACCAGTTGTCAGCTTCATCACTGAGGCAGAATAGTGTTTGGCCATCAGGGCAAAGCAATTTGTGCTAGCTTACTTTTCTATACACTGGAAGAATACATTAATGTGGCCGTGAGAAAGAGCCCTAAACCAATACTCTCAGGAAAGATAGTAGGGCAGTGAAAACAGAAATGGGCAGCTAGTTTAATAGATATAGTTGCCAAATGGCTCAGGTTCATCCAGACATAATACATATAAGAGGCACCAGCTTATTTTAGACAAAGAATAAAATTTTTAACTTAGTCATTGATTCCTATGCCACAAAGCCTGATACACAGTGCTGGAATTAATCTAGTTGGTCATAATTTAGCTCAGGCAATGAAAAGGCAATGGGTGAATGCTGGAAGTCAACCAAGTGTCAAACTGAAGAAAGAAGGATTAACATAATAATAGGGTGTTTTAGTACAAAAATTGACACTAGAATGAAGCTGAAATAATCCAGAGTTTTAGAAAAGAGAATGAAAGTATCAAAAAGTATACATATACAATATATAGTTTCTGAAACATGGATAAGAAAAGAAAAGCAAGTACATTAAATCAGGAAGATCACTGAGTGTTTGATAAATAATATACTAGATTGTTAAAAAAAGACTTTTAATATATACAGTTTTAGATTAAACCTACACTAAAGATTATTATTGATTTATTATAATGTTGATGATGAAGCTTTAATCTTCTGGTCTGATTATGGCGATGGCAGTTATAATGGGTCTTGCAGTAGATGGCTAACATGTTCTAAATAATGAACTTACTGTATATGCCTTTGAAAATAAAGGAGGAAACTGCAGTTGATACAAAATTCAGTGGCCAAAAGTGCCACAGGAAAGTTCTCAAAAAAGAGTCATGCTTCAATAACTTCAGGACTGATTGGTTGTTTGATTGTATACCATCAAGTTTGTACTGACTCTCAGCAATCATACACATAGAACTTTTGTAGGATACATTATCTTCAACCTGGCTCTTCAGGTCTTCCAATCTGCTGCAGTTTGCTGCAATCAAAACCTTCTTGCGAATTTTCTTTCCCTTTTTCCAGCATAATAGAGATTTCAAGGAGCTGAGTCTTCACATCATGTGTCCAAAGTAGGGTGATTTGAGATGAGCCTGGTCATTTGTGTTTCAAGTGAGAACTCTTGATTCATTTTATCAATAATCCATATGTTCATTTTCTTGGCTATCTGTGTATTCACAGGAAATCTGTCCAATGCCAGCGTCAATACATTTTTATCTTTCTTCTTCAGTCCAATTAGCATCCATAGACTATCACAAGAAAACTACTGCCTTCAAAATTCTGATATTTTCTGAATATCTTTTTCATTACCTTCATTGCTATCTTCTGAGAGATAGTCTATGTCATATTTCTTGACTAGTTGTTCCTTTATTATTGATGGTCAATCCTAAAAGATAGAGGCTATCAAAGCTATTTGATATCTTCATTGTCAGTTCTAAAGTTGGTTCTTCTACCTAATGTCCTTAATTTGGTCTTCTTTATATTTAATCTTAGATAGATTTTTCACTATTCCTTGACTTTCAACTGTACCTATAGTGTGCAGATGATTTTATTTTCAGCTAAGAGGGGGGGGGAGAGAGAGGGGGGAGGGAGATCAGAACTTCAGATGAGTTTTTCCAAGCCCTATAAAGACATCACAAACTGATTCTGCACCCTTCTACATACAAAATGTATTTGACCATTGAAGTACAGTCCTATCTTCCTTTTGAAACATAAAGCAAGTTCACTCCTTGTGACCTATGCTGGATATATTTAGCTTACCTTCAAACAGAATACCTGCAGGCATTCAGAAAACTGCACATGTGTACTTCCTTCAGTTTTTAGATTTGTGTCGATTAGCATGTTTGAATACTTTTGTTGTTGTGGTACAGAAGGCCATATTTTGTAAACATTAAGAAAGTCTAAGAAAGTCTAATGGGCTAGCATGATGGCATTTTTTCTACAACAGTAAATGAATTTTTAAAATGAATTTTCAATTTTCCATACAATGGATGTGCAGGAATAAGCAATGGTTATGTTTATTAGTTTTGACAAATATATTGACCTAAATTAATTCTCCAAAGTAATAACTGAAATGGCTAAGAATGTTATCTCTTTCATTTTTTTAAAAAAAGAAACATTGTATTTTGTAATGAAAGTATATCTGTAGTGCTAAAATTATATAAGACTGCAGTATATTTTGTCCATTTTCAATCTGTCTCCAGTGCAAATTTCTACTACTACTAGCACTTTAAGAATTGGACTGAATTAATATATGACTATCTAGTAAGAAACTAGAAAAAAAAAAAAAGAAACCATCAATGTTGAAAAGAAGTTTTGCTTTACTCTGGATTGGGACTTTAGCAGCTGTTTCAAAATTCCTTTCAATAACATGAATTTCTCTCAAATATAATAAATTTTTCAACCTGTGATCAAAGATTTAAATCTGCTATTATATAGTTATGCAGCTAAAAGCTTAGATGGTAAAGAAATGGTAAGAGATCTATTAATGAAAACATCCCATTTGCCGGGGGGCGGGAGGGGGCAGCACTTCCTGAAGAAGGTAGATTACTTCTTCTGTTCATCACCTTCCATCTCTCGACACCTGGTTGAGAACATAATATGATCTGCACAACATGCAAATCCTTTTGACCCAATGGAAGTTTCAAGCCTGCCCATTTTATGATCTTCTAAGTTGAACACACTTTACTAAATATGCCTGATAGTTTGCAGAAAGTTCAATTGCATCTTTACAAACAAAAAGGAGAGAGACACCAATTTGTAGGTTTAAAAAATAGACATTTTTTTAAAAAAACTTTAACACCATCAAACATCCACATTTGCCTATCCCAAATCCTTGGGAAGGACTTGATATGTGGATAAAAATGCCAATTCCAGCCTGAACATCTGGCTGACTGGGTAAACAACCATAATAATACTACATAGAAGAGCCATGGTGGCACAGTTGTTAGAGTGCAGTACTGCAGGCGACTTCTGCTGATCACCAGCTGCCAGCAGTTTGGCAGTTCGAATCTCACCAACTTCTCTCAAGGTTGACTCATCCTTTCATCCTTCCGAGGTGGGTAAAATGTAGACCAGATTGTTGGGGGCAATATGCTGACTTTGTAAACTGCTTAGAGAGGGCTTTAAACACTGTGAAGCGGTATATAAGTCTAAGTACTATTGCTACATAATATCAGTGCAGAGATGGACTGTTATAATGCTTTTTGGTTCATGCTGGATAGGGATTCTGGGAATTGTAATTGTCAACACTAAAAAAGGCTGGGAAAAAGGTCAATTTGTGGAAAATCAATCTTGGGAATATTCTGCACTATCAGGATGTGGCTTATGAAAATCTTAGTATGTCACCCTCAAGTGTTTGATCTTAAGTCTTTTCTTACATGGGGAAGGGCTTCATGGCATTATGGCTTGCTTCTATGATTAAGTGCTTTCTTGTGATTTTACCCTGGATGTTTATATTTTAGTTATGCAAATATTATAGATATTAGAAGGAGCAATGGATGTAAGCAGTCCCAGCAGCTCAAATGCAAAAAGGTTAGAAGTTGGCCACAAGAAGCTATGTGACTTTGAAGGATAAGAAAGTAGGCAATGCCAACTATTTTTTGACTGCACAGAGCTTTCCTTATGCCTAATACTGATAAATGGCAGGCAGTTGACAATTACAGTCCTATTTGTGCTAGTGAACATTCACACAATACTATTAAGCACTTGGCAGGTCACATTTCATGTTTTGTTGATTCATTTTGTTATCTGTATTGGTCCCAAGCTCTACAGTTGGGTATGTTTGCATTTTTCATCCATTTTCAAGAACTCTAGTTACAAATTTTTGTGTGGGAGAAACACACTGCCAAAGGGCTTGTTGCTCTTTTATATTTGGTTGATATATATTTTCCTTTTAATTATTTACATTATGAGAGACAGCCATTCTTCACAGTACCCAAGCAACATTTATGCAAACCTCCAGCTGAATCTGTATTTATTGGCCCCTTATCATTTACAGAGTATCCACTCCAGCTCTGTTTTATGCTTGTCTTTCCCCGGGCACAGTGACGGTTCTGGGCCATTATACTCAGAAGTTATAAAATATGGATCTCACCATCATGAATATTAGATCTCAATTTATGGCCTTGTAGAGCAATTTAGATTGTATAAAACAATGTTTAATCACAGCTAACAGTGAGGAACATGAAAATGTTCACAGTAAGTGGGAAAGGGTAAGTCAATCAGTAACAATAAGGTTTATAGCCCAGCATTCTCACTACCGCCTTCAGTTTTCTCTCCTGTTGTAGTCTATGTGCTGACAACAATTGACAGTCCTATTGGAAAGTGACCACAACTCCCTTTATAATGTCTAATTCAAGGTGGGTCACATAGTGTATATATGTATTACAATGGGTCCACAATGCTCCAATTTATAAGCTACTTGCCCATATGGCCTCAATGTTTAAAACATGCTTTTACTTAAAAAGGGGAGATAGTAAGCGACAAAGCAAAGTACCAATTTTTAGCTTTCTTTAAATATGAGTGGTAGATTGCTGCACTCTAATGCTAAGACTGGAAACATAAAAAACATTAAAATTAAATGTGTGTGTGTATGAAAATACATACATACACCTACTACACAAGTCTTTAAATATACTCAGGTGTCATCATCTTTCATTTTCTTTATATAGTCCTTCTAACCAGTGGTGGGATTCAAATAATGTAACAACCAGTTCTCTGCCCTAATGATTTCTTCCAACAACCAGTTCACCAAACTGCTCAGAAAGTTAACAACTGGTTCTCCCGAAGAGGTGCGAACTGGCTGAATCCCACCACTGCTTCTAACTCTTAGTTCAGTCAAAAACTCATTGTGCATCCACAACTACTGTGTTTCCTCTTTTCCTTCTCTCTATGTGTGTATGTAGACAAACAAACATTAGAATACGTTATGCCCTTTAAAATGAGGATTTTCATATAAAGGATCCAGTCTAATATTTCTCTAAACTGGTTGGTGGTTCTGAAATCTAATCTGCAAGTAAAATTAAGGTCTGATTACTGTATCTCTAGTATCAAGATATTCAAAAGGGCTTTGTTACTTCCTCCTAAGATTTCCATTGTTTTTATTTTTCCTTCAGCACATTCGAATTGACATACATACATACATGCACATATACACATCTAACATTTTCATAAATTGAAAAGTTGGAAGCAATAGATGGAGAAAAAAGAAAACTAAAGGATCCCTTGATGCATCCAAAGTTAAGAAGACTGCTTTTTTTAAAAAAAAACAACAACTCAAAACACTAATAAAAATAGAAAAGCAGACAGTCTTTTTTTTTTAAAAAAAGAGTCCAAGATAGTTGAAAAAACACTATTCTTCTTCTATCTTGTCAGCACCAATCTTCTGGAAATGCTTATAGGTGTTTTCTTAAACTAGTTCATGTGTTCAGTTTGCTTTGATTTGAATTAGAATCCCAGTTGCATTCCAGAATTATTTTTTTTATTCTTTGTTGATTAAAAATTACAGACTATTCCAAACTTTGGCTTTTCTTATGATATAGTGTAGATTTTCCAACATCTCATGTCCTATGCAAGGAAAATAAAATGATGTTTTTCCACCTTGTAAGAAAACAGACCCTTTAAATACTCACCAAACATAATACATTCTTTTGAACCTACAAAAGAAAACTAGTTTTGTTTCTTTTTGTGGGAAATTAAAAATGTCTTCTGGAAACATTTGCAAAAACTGTTTTCTGTGCAAAGTGGTTCTAACTGCCATTCACGCTTTTTGTTCTAACAGTGCCAGGGGACGATGCCTGTTATAATAACAGCTGGGCCACATCTGCCAGAGGCTCAGCAGTTGCATGAGAGAAGATTGTATTGTATAAATCACTCATAGGACCGGTTCCCAATGTGGTATGACAGCATCAAACTGATGAAAGCATGGTGGAAATTGGCCTACTATCAGAAAAAAGTCTGTTCGTATCCAACTATTCATGGTTTGAAAATGTAATTTCTAATTTATTTCTACAAATATTGTTTTGTGAAATATTCATTTAGAGAGAAATTTTATGGATCAGGGGAAAAAGAAGTTGGGGAAAGACAGCTGTGAACCTCTCTCTGTCACACCTGCCCTGGCTTGGGTTTCTTAGGAAAGAAAGACCCTCAACTCCATTTCTACAAAAGGTATACTTTTACTAAAAGCCAAGTGGTTACGGTACAGCCAAGCCAGAACTAAAACTTAGAGCACAAAGGTTCCTTGGTTAACTTTCCCCTGCCTGTTCCTCCACCCTGTTATCTCCCTATTGTCCAGTTATATTCAAAGGAATTGTTTTGATAACAGTCTCTGGATCAGGGGACTAGATAGTCAGCCATTGCATTTTCCTTCCCAAGCTTCTGGCCTTGGGACAATAAGCCAATGTCTTGGGAAGGGATGATGAGTAGTTTCAGTTTTCCTCTTTTCAGTAGCTCCCCCACCCCAATAGTTGATGGCAGGATGGCATCTAGCCAGTGTTGGGATCCTGCTGGTATAACAACTGGTTCAGTGATCGTGCACTTCATGCGAGCTTGCGCACTCCATGCGCACATGCGCCTGATGCATGCTGTGCACGCACATACTCTTTTATGAAAACTTACCTTCTGCATTACTGCTGGGGAGTAACACAGCTGAGGTGTGGCAATCCGCTCTGCCGCGTGAATCAGCTGAGAAGATATAGGTCAGTAAAGTGCAGGGGCGGGTGGGCAGGCCCACCTGATCATCGGAGTGAACTGGTTTGCTCCCAGCTGATAGTGGGAGCTACCAGTTCGCCTGAACTGGTCCAAACCGGTAGAATCCCACCACTGCATCTAGCAAAGCGAGGCTGAAGCTCAGGATGGCAGTTCTGACATTCTCTTTCTCATACAACCCTACACACACTGGATTCCAATAGATATGAAGTCACTTTGCCATTTCCAAAGTTGCTCACTTTTCCTCTTCCAAAGGTATCCAATTATGAGTATCTCAGTAGATACCCATGCAAGTTTATCAAAAAGTGCCTGACCACTCAATCAACAAGCTGTGAAAAGGGTAACATGCCATGTTATTAAAAAATATTTCAGAAACCATCAACAGTCTCTTATAACCACATGATACCACCAGCACACAAACTAAAGGTGTCTAAAAATAGCCTAAACCAAAAGACCCAGTATTCCCAGGAGAAAAACAAAAACAAAAACAAAAGTTATCTACAACATGCAGTGCAAGGACTTAACAGTCATAATGTAGAAGCAGAAAGCTAGCAGAGTGCATATATGAACATCAAGTAGCAGTCAGAAGACATGATGAAAATTCCTTATTTCAGAACACCTGGACAGTTTTAACTGTAAGCATCCTAAACAAAAAAAAAAGGATGCAGGTCTGCTCAATAGATTTTGTGTGTGTCTGTGTCTGTGCATTATATATCAAATATAATTTAATTAAGATAGGATTTTTTTCTTTGCTTTATAATATTGCTTAAAATAGTGTAACTACTTGAAGCATTTGAAACCATTATCTATTCTTCCATTACTTATAGGCTTTCTATTTGAAGTTAGATATCTGTGGCTGATTTTTATGGGATTTAAGGAGCTTTCTCCTTGACAATAAATCAGTTATAAAGATTTCTATTGAATGTGAACATCTTCTTTCCATCTTCTCTACCTTTCTCTTTTCATAGCTAGGTAGGTTCATTGTTAATTACATCTGGAAATCTGGAATGTACAAATATTTGGTACGAACCTCAGGCTCCAGGCTGACATTTTATCACATCCAGCAGGGAAGGGATGTTCTTTGAATTAAAAAAAAAAACAAGCTTTCCTTTTCATGTAAATTTTTGTCCTCAGGTTGATATGGAAAGGTCACTGTAACTTGGAATTCCCTCAAAGAAATGCTGTTAAAAAAAAAAAAACTCCTCTGAGGGATTTGAAAAGCAAGAAATAATGACATTTGATAATAACCATTTCTTTAGACATGGTTATCAGTATTTGCCTAGTTTTCTTGTTGCTTTTTATCATATCTTGAATTTTCTGTTTGTAAGAGTTTGTGGAAAAGGGAATAAATAGAAAGAAACATATTCTTTCAACTGCTATTGCAAATGGATTGGTAGGGAAAGATATTTTGTTACCATTCATAGCTTCAAAGCTTTGCCAAATGTTTATGTCAGAAGTGGCAGTTCACATGACCACACTTCTTATCTGCAGAGCACAGAGATTTGAGCAGGTTTCTAAAAGGTCTTCAGAAATTGTGGCTTCCAATGAGAATTTATGGTGGATGTGATGTTCTTCATTGAGTGGGGAGAGCATTGCAGCACAGATCAGTATGTGATTGAGTGAATTCTGATTAGCACAGTCTTTCTAGATAAAGGAGAAATTGTGAGATTGTCTACTTGCATTCTGGACAGTTTCTTTTCCTGAGTAGAGGAGGAACTGAAGTTTTAATGGTTGACTTGTGAGTTGAATAGCTGGAAGCAATGAATTTCAATCAAGCTTACAAGGCTTACATAAACCTCATTTCTTAAATTTTTCAGATGAAATTATCTTATAGTTAAACAGAGATTGTTGAGTGGCAAGATAAGAGAATTTCACTTTGGCGAGTTAACATTCTTTCTGAATTACAAAGAAAAAAAAAAGAGGGGTGGAAGGGTTAAAGACTCAAGAACTGTGGGCAAAAAGCCTAATAATGAGTGGCTATAAGAAAGTTTAAAATGGATAAAGGGGGTAGTTATTTTGAAAGATTACTTTTGTGAAAGTGCTCTTGAACAAATTGGAATTAAAACAGACAAATGTAGCAGGCCTTCATGGGAATGTTTTTTTGTTTACTAATAAGAATACAGACAATTGGTGAATTATACAAAACAAAAAAAATGTAATATGAGCTAAACTCTGATGCTGACTGTTACTACAGAGTGCCATTTTGAGACAAAAGTATTAAGGGCATTGGCAGACAAAATGTGGAATGACAAACTTGCCTTTTATTCCTTCTCATGCAACTGAGATACTTTTACGTTTGGCTGTAATATTACAATGACAACCATGATGAAAGCAGAAAAAACAGCAGAAGAGAGGAGAGACTCCCTAGAGCAGTCAGCAGAGAGAGGAATTAGCACAGATTTATTTCAGAAAATGTTTGAGGAATGAGACAATAAGTTACCTAAATCACTTAATACTACATTGATAGCTTTTGGGGGAAAAAGAATAGATCAAAGATTTGTAAAGGTGAAAAGGGAAAGAAGGTATTAAGGAGATGGAAAGCTCTGTAATATCTGGAGATTTAAAACAAATGAATGACAAAGTGGACATTCTGGAAAGTAAGACAGATATTATAGGCAGGGAGTTAAAAAAAGAATTGAATATTTTATCTCTAATTGGGATGAAGAGAATAAGAATGTTGTTTGAGATTTAAAGCACAAAGACGGACAATGGAGAAATGATTAGTGAAGATAATAGAACTTGCTAACATGACCAAATTGACTTCTTTGATCAGTGGAAAAACAATATTTATATTTGTTGCTGAGTGGAAACTCATTATGGATTTTTGGCATAAAACAGGTAAAACGAACTTATGATTTATAGTTTTGATGATTTGACTGGACAGACTATAGAAAGAAGAGAGTCCTCTTATCTTAGAGTAAGAGTTAAATATATAATTGTACTTATAACTTCTGTAAAGAAGAGCAGATGCCGTTTCTTTGTATCTTTTTGTTCTTTTCAATTTTTCTATTATTTTGTTCCCTTTCATGCACTTTTTTATTTATTTCTTTTTCTTTTCTTGTTCTTAGTTTACATTAGTTTGCATTTGTTTTTAACATTCCTTCTAAGGAAGAGAGGGACATCTGTTGGAACGCTGACATATTCTCTTTTTGATGCTCATATATCTCATTTGTCCTGACACAAAATGAATGCATCACAGATATACATTCTGTAGATTATTCAAAGCTCAGAAAGAGAGCCAAGGTGAGAAAAGGCAGAACTCAAATACTAAGAAAACCTGAAAGATGGAATGGACAAGGATCAGACATACAAATGGAACATCTGCATATTCTCCCTTCTGAAGCACAAATTCTTGTGCATTCTGATCGCATGCAATATCTAACAATTATACTTAGTCTTTTTTTTTCTTCCTAGATATCACCTAGAGGAGATATCACAATGAGAGATGAGGTTGGGCACGTCTGCCCTTCCACCAGAAGTTAAAGTGGACTACATAAAGTGTCACCCAGCAGAAGCTATGAAAGCAAAGATTAGTGATCTAGAGGCCAGAGTACCATCTCTCATGATGAAGACCTCACAACTGAAGCTCTGTCACTAGTTCCCAGTCAAAATTATGCATTACCAAATCATCAAGGATAAGAAAAGAAAGATGATGATTGTAGGTGACTCCCTCTTGAACAGCACAGAAGCTCCCGTTTATCATCTAGTTTTTTCATCTTGCATTTATGCTGATCTGAAATCTGAGATGTGACAGGAAGATTGACAGAGCTTATCACAGACCTTTTCTCCTCATCCTTGTGGGCAGAAATGATACCATGTGGCATGACCTCCAACATATTAAGGGTGATTTCATGGCTTTGAGAAGGAAGGTAAAGGAGCTTTGGCTCAGGTAGTACTTCCCATCTAACAGAATATTTCAGCAAAGAGAAATGAAACATTTTCAAGTGAATTCCTGTTTGCAAAAGTGGTGCAAGTAGTTTTTCAGAAGCAGTATAAATTTCAAGGACAAGAAGAGGGAACTGTTTTACAGAGATGGAATTGTTCTTGCTAAAAGAAAGAAGATACATTTGATGATGGCTGGTTAACTTTGGCAGGAGTGCTTTAAACCAGAATGCAAGAGGGGAGGGATAGGAATGTAATACCTTTGGTGAGTTATAAATTGACAGGTAATGGATTAAACATAGCAGCAAAACAAATTTTGTTGTAAATTACTAACTTAACAGAAAAAATACAAAAAATAAAAGGGAAACTGAAAATGGGAAATAACACATTATTTAAAATTCTTCTAGAGCATCATAGACTAACCTGGACTAATGTAAGTCAGAGTGCATGTGAAGAAGCTAAAAAGGAGGAGTTGATAGAAAATTAAAATGATGAGGATATACGTGAACATGCATGGTTAGAGCTCTTGAGTTTAACAAATAGGTTGGTAAAGAGCAAATGAACTCTCACACCCATTCCAGTCAAGTACAAATCATCGATTTTTTAAAAATCCAATTTCAATAAACTAAGGAAATTTGTAAGAAGGATGTCAGGAGAAAAGGACGTTAAAAGAAAAGGTATTGAAATTGAGTAGGTCTTCTGGTAGAATGTCAAGGTTCCGACTGACGAACCCAACCAAGTCAGCACTCCGAGACAATCAGATTTCTCAAAGAACTGTTTTATTGAGTACATCGCTTTGGCATGCATGAAAGCAAAACCAACTCTAACCTTTTCCCACAGTTTTAGTATAATTAAAGAATAGATATTCCTCTCCCTCCTTGTCAGAGGTCACATTGTCCAATTAGATGTTCTGGCGTCTCCCTGGCAACTCCTTCCAATCTCTGGTCAGCACCTGTTGAGATGACCTTGGTTTCCACAGGACAATCTGTTGTTATTGTCTGGTCTGACATTCCAAGCCTCTTTCCTCCCCCCCCCTACTGTGAGGTAAGTTGAGAAATGAAAAGATAGCTGTGGTAGCCTAGATCCATTTCAACATTGACATAGAGGGTATTAATAATTAATAATAATATTGTTTGAAGTTTCAAACAATAACAGTGAGGAAGAAAGCTAAGCTATATCTAAAGAAGCCAATGTGGCTTTGCAAGAGCATCTTGCAAAGAAGTTGAGACTAAAGAAGAATATTAACTAGAATCAGAAGGAAAGGATACTAAGGAAGTCTATAAAGCTTCAGCTGAATGAAGGAATGAAATCAGGAACACAAAGGCAGAAAATAAGGCTATCAAGAGAGGAACAACTGAGGGAGGTGGATTTCTTCAAATATATCAACAGCATAAAGAAGGTAAAGATGGGCGATAAACTTAGTGCTTATACTGCTTAAGAAAAAAAAGTCTTAACATGACCAAGAGAAAAGAGAGAAACTTCATTCCTGTTTTGCTCTTATATCTGTATTTAAGGAAATGGTGGTCTGAGTAGCAGAGATTAGGAATGAAAGGGAGGCTTTGGGGCAAAAAGGATCAGATAAGGGAACTTCTAGTTTATTTGAATATCATCAAACTCCTAGGCTCCCATGACATGGGATTTGGAATACTGAAGAAACTGGTTGAACAGCTTTCAGGATTTCTATCAGTTATTTTTGAGGAATCCTAAAAAACCCAGAAGCCACAGAACTGAACAATAGCAAATGAACTCTCTTCAAGAAAGAAGAGAATCCCAGTATAAATCCCAGTATTTCCCCATTAGTACCTGGGGAAATGTTTGAGCAGATTATAAAGTAGGTCATTTGGAAGCAATTTAGAAACAATGCCATGATTATTAGGAGTCAGCATTAGGTTTGTCAAAAAAATAGGTCATCTTAGATAAGTCTCCTCATTTCTTTGGCAAAAACATTACTGAATAAAGGGAATCTTGTTATTGTTCTTTTGGTTCTTCAAATCCAACTTGTAGAGAGTC
The DNA here is from genome assembly GCF_059756535.1 of Pantherophis guttatus. Lineage (NCBI taxonomy): Eukaryota > Metazoa > Chordata > Lepidosauria > Squamata > Colubridae > Pantherophis > Pantherophis guttatus. The sequence goes on along the minus strand of NC_142065.1, from coordinate 30,798,549 downwards.
AGGGAGCAGACCAGACAAAAATATAAAAGAAATATTACCTAGGAAAAGGGAAACTTTCCTTAAATCTTGAGTAACAAGATATTATTCAGACGTGACTCAGGCTGATTTACTGAAGTATATATAAGAAGGAAATGAGACAGAGTACAATCAAACTTGCCAGATTTTGCCAATTGTAGCCAATCTAAATAAAGTGTAATCCTGGTTTTAATGTGGAATTGATTTTCTATGATTTATCTAGAGGGGCTGGCAATCTGGGCACTTAGTGACTATATAAACAAATCCATGCAATTTTCTTGGCTAGATTTTTAGAAGTGGCTTGTCATTACCTTCTTTTAAGATGTTTTTCAACTTTCCAATCTAAGTATCTAATAGAATGTCTAGTCCAAAATTGAAAATTGTTAAAATATGGTTAGAATGGTAACATAAAATTGTCTGGTTAGTTGCAGTCAAAGGGTCAGCACTCATAACTCTGTATTGAATTGGAGAACAGTAATTAGTGAGCTCCAAAAAAGATCTCTTTTGGGACCAATATTATCCAACATTTTTATTAATGATCTGGATAATATAATAATAAGCTATTTATCAAACTTGTGGATGACATAACATCAGGAAATCTGGCCAATACCCAGGCTGACATAACAAGTTTTCAATCCAATCTGGGCCAATTGGAAGATTGGACTAAGAGGAACAAGATGTCCTTCAATATCTTCATTCACGATATATTTAAGGCAGGGGTGAAATGCTCCCGGTTCGGACCGGATCGCCCAATCTGATAGCGATGGAGGCGGGTTGTTCAGAGAACCGGTAGCAAAAATCCCCCCCCCCCATGCCCAGCTGAACCACACAAACATCAGAGGCTTTTTTTTTTTACTTTTAAAAGCATTTTTCTACAACTTTGGCTGAAAAAATGCTTTTAAAAGTAAAAAAAAAAGCCTCTGATGATCGTGTGGCTCGTCAAAGCATTTAAAAGAAAAAAAGGGCTTTTTTTCTTTTAAATGCTCTGATGATCCCAGCTGAATTCCCTGATCGGCAGAGGCTTTCAGGGAACTCAGCTGGGATCGTCAGAGCATTTAAAAAAAACCAAAAACCTTTTTTTCTTTTAAATGCTCTGACGATCCAAGCTGAGTTCCTTGATCAGCAGAGGCTTTTTTAAAAAGCCCCTGCCGATCAGGGAACTCAGCTTGGATCGTCAGAGCCTTTTGAAAGCATTTTTTTACAACCTCTTAGCCGAAGAGGTTGTATAAAAAATGGTTTTAAAAGTAAAAAAAAAAATGGCCACGCCCACATTACAAATACCCCCACCAAGCCACGCCCACAGAACCGATAGTAACAAATTTTACATTTCACCCCTGATTTAAGGAGAAAGAATGTGGTACACACATGTAATCAGGGATTCATAGGTCGAATGGGATTATTAATAGCAAGTTGAACATGATGCACAGCATGTTACAACTCATAAACGTTTGACACAGTTCTGGGCTGCATTAGAAAAGGCACTGTATGAAAGGCATGGACTTCTTATTCGACTTGGTAAGATTACACCTGAAGTACTCCATACAGTTTTGGGCAATACATTTCTAGATGTATATTAAAGAATTAGGTTCAGAGGAAGAGGATACAAAGATAATATAGGAATTTAAGGACACAATCTATAAGCAAAAGATGAAGAAATTTGAGATGTTCAATCTGCATTAAAGAAGACTAAGGAGAAACATCTCAGTATCTGGTATTCAGGTATATAAAAGGCTTTCATAGGGAAGTTGGTGCTAAAGAAGCCTGAGTCAGAAACAATGGGTAAAAGTTGCAGCTATTAGATTTCCCTTAAATATAACCACATTTCATTTGCTGATGGTAAGATTTGGCTTTCTTGCAAACTGCAGAGATTTAAACTAGTTTGTTCTATGGTCTTTTCTAATTTCACAATTTTATTGACTCTGTAGAAGACAGAAAATGACTTTCCTTTGTGAGAAACACAGTCAGGTGAAGAGGGAGGAATTGCGATTAAAGGCAACTTCGGAATAAAACCTCCTTTTCTGAGTCAAGTTCTTTCTTCAACCCCAATGTTTACAATTCCCATAGTGTCTGCCTGGCTGATTCAGTCTGTCAGGGTTGGCAGAGTCTGAATCATCACTAAGCAAAGCACATCTTCTCTGTCACAGTGCCTCCCCACTGGAATGAGGTTTCCTCCAAAAATCAAATGGTCCCCATCTTACTGGTGTATCAAAAGGGTCGGAAGACCTGGCTCTTTATTAAGGCCTTTGGTGGGGATGCCTGAAGCAACCTTTAAGTTTAGGCTTATTTTTCTATTGTTTCTACCTGGTTTGCCATTCTACCATCTTTATCTTTTTTTTGTTTCCTGTTGTTTAATTGTCATGTTTTCATGTTTTAAATCATTTGTAAACCATGTTAGCATATAAAATTAAATTTAAATCATAATCATTATAATGTTGGAATGTTAAACGGGGCCCAATGTTACAACACAATGTATTGCAAACAGTTCTTTCTTGTGTGAACATTTGAAATATTGACAAAATAATTACCCTTATATCCAAAATATGGGGTTTACATTAACACTGGTCTGAGGTCATGTACCTGGCCAAATATACCTCTGATGAGGACAATAAAAGTGAATAGTAGGACGGGAAACATAGAAAGGCGTGGTGACCTAGTGGTAAAGAAACTCACCTCCCATTTGGAAGGTTGATACTTCAATCCTAAGTAATGGCAGATGTTTTTTTCCTAGAAAACTATTTGCTGTGAACTCTGCATGGTGTCAGGAAGGACATCTGGCCAGTAAATGCTCAGATCCATTCAGTTGCCCCAACTCTACCCTAATTTAAGGGATTACAGGGTCATAAAAAGGAAGTTTTTAATATACTGTAGGAAGGAAGACAATGGTCCTCAACTGAGCAGTGATGTAAGGCACAGATGTTCTTCCTTTTACCATTGGAAATACAAATTCTGTAATCAACATTCTCGTTTCCCCAAAATACTACAGATCCCAAAATAGTATTGCAGAAGAATTCAATTTGAGATAGACGCCCATTGGGTCTATTAGAGATGAGCAGTTGCAGCCATCTGGTCCAGCTTTTTTCTCACACACAAGAGAAAATTAGGAAATTAAACTTTAGTTAAATTTAATTCTTAAAAATAAAGATAAAAATAAAATTAAAAGAAGAGAATAATAGTATGGACTCAGTCATGGTATAGCTTGATGCCAAGTTTTCAGCAAAACTGTTTAATTCTTCAGTGATACAAAGGAAATACGCATGCACTATTTTCTCTATTTCACTATTTGAAGTCATTTGTGGTACTGTTTGGATAGGAATTTATTTTTGTTTTCTTGATCTTCTTTTTTGTGCAAGTGTAGGAAAACTAGGGGTCGCTGCTTATTTTGATTTTACCTTAACCTCCCTGAGGTACTTGTAGACACACTCAAATCTGATGCACACAACTTATATTTTAATTAATGGTTTTGTGTAGTTATTTGTTCATCTGCTTGTTTGTTTGTTGCATTTCCCTATTTCTAATTCCACAAGTCAATTAGCAATTGAGAAAATAAAAGGAAATAAAAACTGCTGGGATTCAGTCAAGCCTTAATAGAACCTGCACCTTAGTCTTAAACTGATTAATTGGAAGAAAATAGTATTGATTTTAAATGACTTTAATTTAGAGTGTATTGACTTAAAATAGTTGTTTATAAAGATTAAAGCTGTAAGAAAACAAGTCTAGAAGCCCTTAGAATATTTGAGTTAATGGGGCAGATGATCTTTGGTGTCATTTGCAAATCTTCATGAGGCAGTTTCAGTATAGTTGGAATTACTGACAAGTAGCTACAACTTCTCACTCATATCGTCACTTAACAATGGTAATTGGGATCTGCAATGCCATCGCTATGGGATGCAATATAAATGTCATGTGACTATGCCAACTTACAATGGCAATTCTGGTTGCTGAGCCATGGTGGCGCAATGGTTAGAATGCAGGCTACTTCTGCTGACTGCCAGCTGCCTACAATTTGGCAGTTCGAATCTCACCAGTCTCAAGATTGACTCAGCCTTCCATCCGTAGGCTGAAAGGTAAAACGAAGACCCAGGTTGTTGAGGGCAATATGCTGACTCTGTAAACTGCTTAGAGAGGACTGTAAAGCCCTGTGAAGCGGTATATAAATCTAAGTGCTATTGCTATTGTTAAGTGAATCCCATGGTATCATTAAGTGTGATGTCATATGGTTGTCATTTGCAACCTCCTGCTAACTTCTTCATTGACTTTGCTTGTTGGAAGTTAGCAGTGAAGGTTGCTACAATGATGATCATGTCATTGGAGGACAGTGTAATCATAATTGTGAGCTGGCTGACAAGGCCCAAATGGCAAAAATGTGACTGTGATGTGACTGCAAACATGAGGACTTGTAATCATTTCATTCACCACCATCATAACTTCAAACATTGCAGCAAGTGGTTATTAAACAAGGACTACCTGTACGTGTAACCTCCTTATAAACATATATCTCTTGCTGTTTGTGGTATTATGTTTGCCTTCTTATCTCCAGATATGTACAGTATGTTGTTCTCAGATTTTCTAATCATAATACAATAGGACAGAAATAGCAACAGCCAGAAGCTTCCACAGCTCTCCTCAACCCTGTTTGGTTCTGTAACAGAGACAATTATTACTGGGGCTGCAACTGAGGGCAACTGAGGAAGAAATATAAAGTGGTTGCAAAAAAACATAAGCAGTTCTGTATGACTATGTCAAGCATTTGTAAATAAGCCTATGAGTTAGCTTGGGGGGGGGGGTGGTACATGTCCTTAATCCTACTGAATATTCTTCTTGGTGTAGTAAATTAAAAAGGTCAGGGATAACACTGGGAGCCATGTTGTTTTGTTCTCCAATCAAACTGCAATTTTGAGATTGCCTCCCTTCATTTCAAGATCTTGGATAATGTTTCCTAAGCTTCTTGTGTGCTATTCTGTTTGGTTTATGTTTTGTTTTGTTTTTTAAATTGAGAAATAATGAGAGCAATTGCTGCCATTTGTTGTTCCATCCTATATTACAATTAAGTACATTTTGCCCTGAAGCATTTATGTCACAAAGATCAATTGTGCAGAAGAGCCTAATCTGTTTTGTCTTCTGTGCTACTCTGGGATATTCTTGCAACCAACATTTAAACATTTCACTCTGGATTGCAATGGTCTGGTTCTGGTTTGATTCACAGTCTGGATTATAGGTGTTGATTGGCTGTTCCTTGGCTTCTTGCTCTTCCCATTTTTTTTCAGGGAAGGCAAGCTTCATTGGCTAGCCCCCCAATGGGTGGATTTATCAATGCCTCTCTTCTCCCTTTAGGGATCATTTTCTCCCCATTCATTTTCTTGCTTTTCCAGATGTTTGCATCACGGGTGGCTTCATACTTTTTAACTCCATTCTTTTCTTTGACACTTTTCTTTCCCCCCAATTGTATTATTGTTGTTCCAATGCTACAGTAATTAAAGGGAGTACATTGGTCCTTCATTTCTTTCTTTGTCTCTGGGTCTAAAGAAACCTTATGGTGGCAATAAAAAGCTAATGGTTTAGATTTACAAAAGCAAAAAAATAAAGATAGCATTTGTTAGAACTTTGTAGTTGTATTTCTATAGGCCTATTTTAAACATTTTTTTAAAAAAGGGAAGGGAGATGGACCCATTGCAGCACACAGCCAGGATAAAAAGACAGTATTTTGTCAGAGGCAAAACCCCAAAGAACGTCCATTGAGAGAAGTAAAGGTGGAACTGAATGATGTTAAAGAAAAAATGCATGGTGACCCAAAGTTGTTACAGGTCTCCATGGTCTCTATAGATGGTTGCTAGGTTGGATGGAGGAGGAAACAGAGGAAAAGAAGGAGAGATTGTAACAGCTAAGCAGCCCAAGATGAAATGGGCTATACAGGGGCAGTGACCATTTGTTGAAAGGGAAAGGGTGTGTCTGGCACTGTAGATAATTGGATCTGGGGATATTTCCAGATTACAGCAAAGCACAGAGACTAATGACACTGAAGAGTTTAAGATTACTTGGGATAGAAAATAGTATTTTAGAGGTAGAGCTTCAAACATGGGCATCAGTATATAGCCGTGATGGTGAACCTATGGCATGCGTGCCCAAAGTGGCATGTGGAGCCATGTCGCCTGGCACGTGCAACATCACCCGTTCCTCTTCCGGGTTTCTGGCGCGCTTGCATGTGTGATGATCAGCTAGCCTTTGTGTTTGCGTCAGTGCCGGAAACTGAGCTAGTCTTCCATTTTCTGGCGTGAGCATGTGCGCTGGCCAGCTGATCAGCACATGTGCATGCATGGCAGTAACCTGAAGAAATCGCAAGTACATTCTCCAGTGCGTGCATGCCCCTGGGCAACTCCTATTCCTGGTCTCAGCCCAGGCGAGCGCGTGTGAAGTGCTCCCTTTTCGGCACTTGGTGTCGAAAAGGTTTGCCATCACTTGTATACAGTATGTGTATGTGTGGTGGGGAAAGAGTGCTGGAGGTTACTATTATCTATTCCTATCCTAAAAAATGGTGAGAATTCCTGTAGTGATAACATAGCAAGCAGAAAATGTGGATCTGGCTGAAAGGTCAAATACAAACAAAATATTGAACATAAAGTTATTAAAACTTTAATGGCTTTGTTTGGTTTGAAACCTTGATTCAAGATTTTAGTCACAAGTAAATATATATTGAATGGCTCCTATGTTTACCTACTTGAAAAGATGAGAACAGACCATTAATTTCTTAAATGTAGGGCTATTTGTCTTAACAGACACAATTCCCAGACTGCTTACAATACAATCAGATGACTTTTTATAATATTGGAGTATAAAAAATAAATTTTGAATTTCAGAATGTTTTCATTTACCTCATCTTAGCAGCTTTTGCCAAACTGAAATCAGTATCAAATTAGTTAAATAAGTCATGCCTTAAAATTATTATGTCATTTTTATAAGCAATGGAGCCTTAGAGTGATGATTTCTTGTGTATTTGCAAAAATTCTTAACAATATTCCCCTTAAATTTATTAGATGTGATGTATATTTTGCTTCTTGACCACTATATTATACTTTGTATTTTTTTTTCTGACCATAATGAATTTCACAACAAAAAAACAAAAAACACTCGTGCAAGAATTTTGTAGTAAAACATTAATTTTGGATCACAGGTTTATTGTATGGATTTTGCAACACAGCTCATATTACAAACATTATCTGGGAAACATTTACAAGAATAAATAAGATGGACTTGCAGTTGTAAAAAAAAGGTTACACTTCACTGTAATGTACAGTCAAAAAATATATCTGATATTCATTGACTTGACATTATTTACCTTCCTTCCTTGTAAACTAGAAAGAAACTCTGAAAGCACAGTGCTGAATTTTCATATTGTGTGTGTGTGTTTTTGTGTGTGTGTTTGTATGTATTTTAAATACGTGCTTTATCAAACAGCCAACATGTACAAGAGAGCTTAATTTGGTAACATTAAGCATTCAGGGAATACCCTAACCCTATGAATGAAAATAAACTCAATGCTCAGGTAAACAATCCCTGACAGCTAGCACAGAGTTGGATCAAAGGAACTAACACAAATTTACTGCTAGCATGGGATGCTACAAGAACCTTCATCCCCAAGTTTACAGGGATAAAATTTTTAGCCAATAATAAAATAATGGCTAAAATAATTAGCCAATAAAGGAGAATATTTGTAGCTCAGGGTTGAGATGAAGGGGTTTTGGTATTCTCTGAGCTTGGTTATTACTCACTTACTAGCACTGATGATGTTACCTAGACTGGGTAATGAAACATTTTCAAGAAAACAATCAAACTCAGAGAGCACGAAAGACCCGTCAAAAAGTTATAGGTCTACAGGGACTATACCTTTGTGGGATGACATAATATTTGTGTACCCACATAAGTGTTTCGCCCACCATGTTCTCGTGCATCCTTCCTTTGGCATACAGCCATCTCCCTACCCCAAATGATTTATTCTGTGGCTAGCCATGTCACTATACTACGTGAACTATAAGACATACGATAAACTAATATAACAAAAGCTGCCAGCTCAAACTGCTGACTACTATAATATGTTTTCGGTAGAGAAGAAGAGAAAAAAGGAAAACAAATGGCCTGGAAAAATACTCTTTTGCGAAAAGTAGCAAAAATGACTTTTGGAGAAAGTCATCAAAATTATTTTTTTCCTCCCTCTTTAGCATCGCTAAGTGATCTTGCATATACACATTTATGCAACTGACAGCATAAAGTTATAGAAAAGAAAAATATTTTTTTCAGGACATGGCAAAATTTACAGGGCGATTATGCAATGACAAGACTGAGAATCACCTTGTGGTGAGATTTCCCAGTTAAAAAAAATTCTAAGTCAAAATCCAGTTGGATCTGAATATATTAAAGGATGATTGGTTTAAAAAAATGTATTCTGCAAAGGCTGACATTTCAGCAACTCAGCCGTATGAATTTTGCTTCACAGCAACTTATTTGGCAAAATCTTGCTAGAAAACAGTGAAATGTTAGCTTTTTTCTTCGAGATGACACTGTTTCATCTAGATCTACATGTCACCAAATTGAGCAAAAGGAACTCCATGACAGCAAACTCCAGTAATTTTATTCATTTCCTCAAATCACACTGCCCATCAATAATATTTCATTTCTTCTGGTACCAGTGTGAACACTTAATTATAATGCTACTGAGATAAAACTAGAATAAATAGCATATATTTGGATAGGCAAGCAAAACGTATCATATATTTGGATAGGCAAGCAAATTTAAAAAGGAATGAGATAAGTTTTCAAATATCTTTGCTGTCTGGAAACCTACAAATAGTGACCTTTTTTTGTCAGATATTTCTTTATTATAGAGCAATAGTTATTCTGGTGGCCAAGACACAAAAAGAAATTTATTAGACTGGCACCTTTTTTGAACAAGTTGAAGAAAAATGATCTCTTTTGAAAAGGGCAGTCTGGTTGCTTGCAGTGCAAAGAAATTTGAGAGAGATTTATTATTATTATACTAACATTGAGTCTAGCTGCCATTTTATTCTCTTAAACAAATTACCTTGGTTTTGTTGTTTTTGTTTTAATATTTTCTAGTTTAATCATTGCCCTCTCCCCAAAAGTTGCCAGTTATTCAATAAAGAGATGTACTGACTGGGTCTACAGGTCTTGGGTGTGCGTGTGCATGTGTGAAATGGTCCATCTCAATGTAGAATGTTATATTTTGTGTTTTATTACTGACATACTGTACAAGTAAATAAAAAAAAATAGATATTTAATATGTTCCAGTGTTCTGTCATTTTTAAATGATTAGAATTTGAGGGCTTCTTTGTTTCCTTTATGTTAAATTCCAATACTACAAGAAGTAGAATGCCCTGAGTCCTATATTGGAGAAGGGCGGTATAGAAATTTAAACAAATAAGAAATATGATTTCAGGAAAGCTAATATGCTTCAGATCCATTCAAAGTCTATGAATAATGAAAGAAAGCATAGAATACTAGTGTAGCTTAAAATGTGTCCCACTACACAATGCATAATATTTAATTTCATCCGGTGGGGTTTAGTTGTGGAGAAGAGTCTGAGGAAATAAAAGACTTCTCCAGCTTAAGATATTGTGCAACAATGCAGAATTATCACTTTATTCAAAGGCATTGTTGAATGAGATTTAGAGCCTTGTAGAGAGAAAGTAGGATAAACATGGTTTGATGGGAGCTGCAGAAATTGTACAAGTAAATTATAGAAGCTATTTTCCTCTGAACATTCCAGTCACATCTGATAGTAAATCTTCCTTACCTTGAATCTAAGAACAGAAAATGTATGTGTATTTTCTATGTACTTAGGAGCATGAAGAGATTATCTACATCTACATCATTATCTACCATGATGATATGGAAACTGGGCAGTGGTGAAATCCTCTGCGGTTTGCTATCGGTTCGCTCGATAGCATGCACACTGCATGCCAAACATGTGCTGAACGCGTGCATACACAGTGCATGCCAAAAGCACGCTGCACTTGGAAAAAGGAAGCTTAAGAAGGTAAGTAGAACAGTGGGGGGTGGGAGGAACAGATGTGCTGCATGATTTAGAATATAAATCGCGGGGCACAGCTGATCATCGAAAATACCGGTTCAGACAAACTGGTAGCTTTTTTTTTATTACTGGTTCTCCCGAACCGGTGCAAACTGGTAGCATTTCATCCCTGAAACTGGAGTACTTTCCTCTTCTCTCTTTCTTAAATGCAAATTTTGGAATGACATTACAATGAAATAGCCTTTCTGTAATCATACTATTGCTAGTTCCCTATGACTTCCCTCTCCCACAATTGATTTTTTAATATTTTGGCTTGCTTCATCACCACTAACAAAGTGGAACTTAGTTGTTGCAAATCAATACTGCACTGCTAGAAGCCATTCCAAGAAACCTATTTTTGTCATCTTGTCTAGAGTTATATGTTAATCACTATATTCAATCCTTAGTGTACCAATAAGAATGAAACAATGTGCCCCTGTCTTAAAAGGCTGATAATTGAGCTTATGTACATGTGCCGTGATGCATAGGTTGTGTTTTCTGCACACTAAATTGAGCACAAAGTCTGAGAAAATCAGTTTTTTGGAGATGGCCTTTTGTGAAAGGCAACAAATTTAAAAATGTTGGTTTCAGTAAATAAAGGTTGAAGGTTGAACTAAGATTCCCAGCTACTGAGTTTGCAAAATACTAAACTACAATGCCCATTAATAATTATTCAACACCACTATTGATGTCCAAGTTTCAAAGAACACATCAACAAAGCACTTTGGCTTTTTAGTGCACAGTTAATGGTCAACATAATTTGTCATTCACATCTAATTTCACATGAGAGACAGCTTGTTGGTATTACGTTAGCAAATTACAACACAATTCTGCCCTAATATCCACATCAAAACAAGTTCATTTTTTCCAATTTAGCTTCTACAAAAAGGCTTTTGGAAGTATAGTTTTCCTATCAAGGGCTCTGCTTTCTGAGGGTTTACTGTATATTACAGTGTAACTTTAATCATCTTTTTAGCTCAAGTATTATGTATATATTAACAGAAAAAGATGATAAGGACATATATGTAAAATTGACTGAGTGAGTGATGGATGGAGATGTAAATGTAAAGCTATTTTTTTTCTTGTTGCCCTCACTAAAATAAATTAATTTTTTTTAACAAAACTTTCCCATCTCCGCATCTAACTACAAGCGGGGCTTATTTCTAAAGAAACATGCATAGAATTGCATTATACAGCTTCTCTCATAACCTTGTTATGTGAATATTGCTCCTAAACAACAAACACTTTCCTTCTGAAATTTTTTGCTCATGTTCTTTGTGTAAAGAGGGCATTAGTATAGGGCAGGGGTCTCCAAACCTGGCAACTTTAAGACTTGTGGACTTCAACTTGTGGAGTTGAAGTCCACAAGTCTTAAAGTTGCCAAGCTTGGAGACCCCTGGTATAGGGTATAAACCCACAAAAATAGCTTAACTATGACAAATAAATGAAACAGGTACAGTCTGCCATTCCTATTGCTTTCACGTAATTTTTACAATTGTTGTGAAGGCTATTATCTGTTCTCCATCCCTGCTGAGTGGAGCCTTTGGTGCTATTTTGTAGGATTTTGTATCAACCACTGATTACTATTCTGCTTTAATAGGTTCTGAATTAAGCTGTATTATAGCTTCTCCTTTTATGATGAGACAATAATTGGGTTATGTTTTTGGAAGTTTGTTAGTTCTTTCAAATAGGCTTCAGCCACCTTGAGTTGGATGAGATGTGGGCTAGAACAGCTTTAAAATTAACAATACAAAAAACTTTCCTGGTGTAATATAACAAAATCTGTGTCAACATGTAACTGTGATTATAATGTACTTTACTCCCACACATCCTTCTTTTCACTCTCACATATAGTATTGGAAATAAAAGAGTTCAAAACCTATTAACATATTAAATCATTTCAACATATTAAATCAACATATTAAATCATTTTTTGCTCTCTTCCTCTCTACTTCCCTACTTTTTCTTTTACAGCCTATACATAACCTACATATATTTCTATGCAGAAACTTGTTTTATGGCAGGTGCACTGATTAAATACATCAGATTCCTGCTTATATCTTCCCCCTCCCAAAGATTAAGCCAGTGGAGATCCTTTTACCCTTCACATGCATGCATTGCACACATGGAGACCATTGGTAAGCAGATAAAATTAAATTAAGCAGGAAAAAGTAGCTCATGCACAACAGAGTTCCATTTTCACCTTCTTCCATTACTTTCCTTGCACCAGCCTTTCTTCTAGCATCTTTAAATTTATTTAAATATAATCATCACCTCTGGAGATTTTACCAAACATTTTCCCTGATCCCTATATCTAATTACAATATTGTCATGGTATAGCCTTTTTGCTGCTCAACAAGCTTTAACCTTTCTCGTAAGAATAGTTTCATGATATTCAAGCAAGATTTAACCTAGATTATGACAGGTTCCCCAAATGGACATTTGTCATATTGGAACTCTGCTACAAAGATGTGTGGGTAGAAGATACCTCTGCATAAGTCCAAGAGCTTCTCTGCTGTCCTGAAACAGGGAAGCCTGATATTTGAGTTGCACAAAACCTAGATGCACAGTTTGCAATTAGTGCAGAGAAGAGCAACAAAGATTATTAGGGGACTGTATGCGAAAACATGTGAAAAACAGTTGCAGGAATTGGGTATGTCTAGTTTAATCAAAAGAAGGACCAGGGGGTGACATGACAGCAGTGTTCCAGTGTTTGAGGGGCTGAGGTGGGGATCAACCTATTATGACCTGAAGACAGGACAAGAAGCAATGGATGAAAAACAATCAAGGAAAGAAACAACCTAGAACTAAGGAGAAATTTCCTGACAATTGGGGAATAATCAATCAGTGGAACAACTTGCCTCCAGAAGTTGTAGGTGCTCCAACACTGGGGGTTTTTCAGAAGAGACTGGACAACCATTTGTTTAAAATGGTGTAGGATTTCCTGCTTTAGCAGAGGGTTGAACTAGAAGACCTCAAAGATCCCTTCCAACTCTGTTATTCTATTATTCTGTTAAAGTAGCAATGAAGGTTCCTCAGTAATCAAGATTATCTGAAATGAAAATACTGCCACACACAAGTAGCAGCCTTGCTTGAAGTTAAGTACCCTTTGTCACTGAAGCATTTCACATTTCCTTGAGAACTTCAGATACCACCACTTTTATAGCTACTTGTCGCTTATTTATTTGCACATTTAGAGCAGAAATTCTTTTATCGTGTTTTAATAGTTTTATCCTGCTGGTGAACTTGCAAAAAATATGTCTAGAGAGCAAAAAAGATTATTAATTAAAGGTACCTATTAAATTACAATGTTTTGTAGCTATTGCTGCTTTGCCCTTTTATTTTTCAAAGTGGAAATTAACATTGTATTTCAAATGTCAAAAATCAATGCATGTAATACCTGATTGCCTGGTTATTAATGAAACAACTAGAAGGTAGAATCACATCAGCAGAAATATCTTAAAGGAAAGGTATCCTTCTTACTGACCCAAAGAAAATAAGTCAAATAAAATAGGACATTTTTGCTAGAGATTTTTTTCTTTAACATAGCAAGATTTGGGGTCAAAATGGGAACTTTAAATGTTTACACATAGTAGCCACAGGAAATCCAAGACAAATTCTATTTCCAGATGACAATTTTTGTTATACATGTGCTTATGTGTATATGTATAATATATGCACGCAAATACATATACATATATTGGAAACAAGAATAGCTTTGAGGCAATGTTTTTCAATAGATAATGCGGGGCAGAAGGAGGATTAAATCCAATTTATGTGCATCCTTGTGTACACTAGAATCCTATAAAATCATACAGAGATCCAAAAAAGTGATGAAGCTAGCAGAGATGACAAAATTGACTGTTTTAATTAGAGAAAATAATATATTCAGTTTTGTTTCTTTTTGGAAACTGCTTCTGGACTTCATTCTTGAGAGAGAGAGGAAAAAAATGAACTTTTGACTTTCAGTTTTGCTAATTGACCTAGTTTGTTATTATAGAAATGGTTAGTACTTGATAAGTTCATAAAATAAAAAGTTGAGACTGTAATTCTATTTTGTACTTTATTGTGCTAAACAAAGTTGAAAGTCAATGCTTTTTTTCTTTCCCTCTTTGCTCTACACCTGTATTTCCTCCTTCATTACTTTCCCTACAATTTTCCTATTATCTTTCTTTTCTTTTCTTTTTTTAAAGTATATAAAGAGGTAGGAAAATGTCCACATAGGCATCACAACAGAACACAACAGAACACAACATAACACAACACAACAATCTGTTTGCATTGCCAGCCAACTAACTAATCAAAACACTCTTCTCGCCCATAATTATTAGCTGTTTTTCAACTAAGATTTGGCGTATGTTGCTTCCAGGCTTTTCCTTTCATGGTTGAATCCTTTTTTTCTGTTTTTGTGTCAAATTTTAACTGCTTTTGCCTTGTTTTGCATGTTGCACCACTGATTGTTCTGCCCTCTTTATCTGAGATGCTTAATCTGCCCCATTTGAAATGGATCTCTCTCTTACGTCTCCACTTCCAGGTACATATAATCAAATATATTTCTCCACTTTCAAATGAAGAATAAGACTAAGAGACTACCTACACCAATCAATTATAGCCTGCCTATTAGTGTAAAAAAAAAAAGAGATTAATATTGCTTTCAATTGACCTCAATCTTTGTTGACTACATGGGCACATCTGCAAAGTTGTCTTGACAGTAATATTAAAGTGGTTTGTCATTGTGTGCTTGCAGGATACTTTTTTCTATAGCCCTAAATTCTAGATTATAGCCCTAAAATTTCTTTATAGACTCACATAAATACTAGCCATATCTGACCTTGTCTAATCTTTCAGAATCACCCAAGATCAGCTATGTGCACCCATATGACATTAAAAAAAATCATAGCTGTGAGACCCTTGTAACAACATCGGTTTAATGAATAAATGTAATGCAGATGTCAGTAAGAAATATAATATTTCTATTTCTGCAGATAAGTGCTCTAAATATATGATGTAAACATTTGTAAGGAAAGACATCTATGGTGGTGTTAAATTCCTTTTTTGGGGGGGGGGTAGAGTTTAGCTAACTGTTTATTCTTTTGCATTAGTCTAAAGGCACAAGAATCACTATATATTATGTATACATTATAATATGTAGTTGGTTCCCCAAATTGGGGATGGTATGAACACACATTTAAGAAAGTTACTGAGAGATGTAACAGTTAAAAATAGCATTATGAGCTAATTTTACTTGTCAC
Source organism: Pantherophis guttatus (assembly GCF_059756535.1). Taxonomy (NCBI): domain Eukaryota; kingdom Metazoa; phylum Chordata; class Lepidosauria; order Squamata; family Colubridae; genus Pantherophis; species Pantherophis guttatus. Next base: position 30,783,204 of record NC_142065.1, on the reverse strand, counting down.
ATGCCAAGTTTAAACCTTCACTTTCTTCGCAGATTTCTTATCTGGGAGAAGTGTATGGTTACATTAATTCTATGCTTGAGGCTCTTTTTTCTTTTAAGCAGAATGGCTAAATTAAGGATAGCTAAATGTTTAAAAAATACCAAAGTATAACTGCTACATCATTTCAACAAGTGACAGTTCCATAATAAAACAAAATCTGGCGATTTCATATTATTCAGCTTCTACATAGTTCTACCATTTCAATGTGCAGTTGTTGACTTAAGGCAAAGAACTCAATGGTCTTGTATTTGTTTCCAAAAAAAAATGTTTTTTTAAGATTTAACAGAAAACTTTGATCCCCTTTCCCATAATGCACCCCGAATCTTTCTTGTCAAAGACGAAACAGTTGTGATTTTGAAAATAAGGGCATAAAATTGTTGGCTAGTTTTTTACAAAATTAATTTTAAAAAATGATTGTTGCTGCAATAATTATTATGAGGCAAGAGAGTAAGTTTATCATGTACCATAAATAACAGTACCTTTTACAGAAAAGACAGCTAACACATGGGTTAATGAAAATGATTCATATCTCTTCTTTCATCTGACAATGAAATTTGAAGGCCTGTCATTATGTCCCTTGTTTGGGTAATGTGGTCGGCCAGCCTAACTTGTAAACTCATATATGTTAACATCTTACATATAAATGTAGTTCATCAGAAGGTGGGAAGTTGCAATCACCCATTCCTATATGATCAGGGTATTTTAGAACACTGCTTTCTACCACATTGATTAATGAGGTATGTAACAAGTCCATCAACTGTACTATTTCATACAACAGATCAGATCTTGACTGTGTAGGTCACGGGTGTCAAACTGGAAGGCTGGATGCATCATATGCAGGCCATGGCCACCCCAGCTCCACAAAGGGAAAAAGCATCACAAAACATCACATGATGGCAACGTGACACTGCGAGTTTGACACCCATGGTGTAGGTGGTAGAATAACCTCCAAGGTACATATTTTAAGCCAATCCTTCAATTTCCCCCTTTTGTAAAATTTACACTGCACACAACCAAATACTTATGATAAAACAAAATTAATTTCATTACCAAGCAAAGGAACAATAATATGAAACATGAAGATAATTTCAGGGTGACCTCAATGTACTTTGCTGGGAGGTGCAGTTTTACAGAGTTGCTTCACCAGCACTGCAGCTGATAGGAACCATTAAGATTTAACCAATCCATGCAGAACATTCAAAATCTAGTAGCATTGTGTATTAATCAAGGCAGAACATTAACTGGCAGCTTCTTCATTCCATAGCCTGCTTTTAAGACAATAAGAGCTGACAGAAAAATCACACATTTATGATGGTGGCTTTTTCATCTGAAAAACTTAACACAAAGGCTTGCTCTGCTGAAAGCCAAACATATGTTTAATGAAGCTTCTCTTTAAAGCAAACTGACTTATATAGGAAACAAAAAAGTGAGGATTTGGAGAGACACAAAAAGTGGAGCTGATATTTTATACACACACACACAAACACACACACACTCCTGTTTGCATCAAGGGAGGAAAAAAAGACACATCCAAAATGATAGGGAGAAGCAGTCAGAAGGGATTAGAAAGCAGAATATTCCCCCCTGTCTCTTGCTTTGCCATAGTGGGTTGCTTAAAAGGCAAGAATGTTCTAAAAACAGATGGCAGCAGATCTCTCCTCCGGCACTCAGCTCTGACCTGGTTTCTCATTCAAGGATGAAGAGCTATATATGCTTTAGCCCATTACTCCTCTGAAGTAAAGTGGGGAACCAATGTCCTTCAAACACCAAAGCTTTAGGCATCGTTTAGCTCCCTGCCCTGATGAGCTAAAATGAACTTAAGTATTCCAATGCAACCTCATATACAAATTTATATTGTTCCTGAAAGAGAGAGAAGAACACAGTGATAAATCAAGATAATATTCAGGTGACTCATTCTTTCAATTCACTCTACTTTAATATCACATTTAGACTCCCCAAATTCCCCCCAAAATCCCATACACAGATATAGGGTTCCAAATTTGCATTCAGTGTTCCATGTGACCCTTAAGAATATTATTGTTCCATTTTATGAAATTGCTAAGGTAGAAGAATATGGGCAATATTACAAGTAGCGATTTAGATTACAGCACAATCAACTTGAATGTCTTTGACCATTCACATCAAATAAATGCATTGTTTTAAAAAATCAAATGCAAAAAAGAGATTTTTTTTTAAAAAAAAGACAAATACATATGGGCCTACCATAGAATCTGTATTTTACCTGCTCTTCTAAAGATGAAAAGTTAGAAAACTAAATACACTGCTCAAAAAAATAAAGGGAACACAAGCAGAAGACATCCGAGATCTGAATGAATGAAATAGCCTTATTAAATACTTTGTTCGTTACATACAGTAGTTTTGTATTCCCTTTAGTTGTTTGAGCAGTATATAAACTACTGAATGTAAAAAACAAAGTATTTAATAAGGCTATTTCATTCATTCAGATCTTGGATGTCTTCTGCTTGTGTTCCCCTTATTTTTTTGAGCAGTATATAATTCCCAAGGAAGAAGTTTTAATAAATTGAGACTGATCTAGGAGATTCATATATTAATGAATAACATTCTGTAAAAGTAGAGCACTTCAAAAGTGCTTCTCCTGCAGCTCCTACTATATGGAAAGCTTCAACATATCTGGACAACTTAATATCTGCAGAGCAGGGGAGAAATTCCAGCAGGTTCTGACAAGTTCTGGAGAACTGGTAGCGGAAATTTTGAGTAGTTCAGAGAACTGGCAAATGCCACCTCTGACTGGCCCCAGAGTGGGTTGGGAATGGAGATTTTGCAATATCCTTCCCCCAGGAGTGGGGAGGCAATGGGGATTTTGCAGTATCCTTCCCCTGGAGTGGGGTGGGAATGGAGATTTTGCAGTAACCTTCCCCTGCCATGTCCACCAAGCCACACCATGCCCACCAAGCCACGCCCAGAGAACCGGTAGTAAAAAAAATTGAATTTCACCACTGCTGCAGACGTCGTTTCTCAAAATGCCCAAGTCAGAGATTCATAGCACTGTGAAGTACTTTAGTGTGTCAGTAATTTTTTCATGGAATGCTATTGTGCCATTGGAATGCCAGTGAACAATTGGGAACCACACATTTCAAGCTGTAAGTTATTTAAAGATTTAAAGATTAATCCAATTTAGTATCTTAAATTGTGGCTACGAAACAATCAAACTCTAGTGCAGATTTTTAGTATTACCAACATATGATCCAGTATCTTACATTGATATCCCAATTTGACAGAGTCGAGGCTTGAGATCTTTTACAGGGTACCCTCACATGAGCAATAATTAAGTTGCAATATGTGTATATGTGTCCATGTAAGAAACTTTCTATATTATTTGCTAGTTACCTTATTCCTACTGAAATTAATGGATATAGCCCAACTACAATTAAGTAATTTGAGAGTTGGGGTGGGGGGAGGGGGAATCCACAGGCAATAAATGGACATGTTTTCTTTCAAGAGCCAGTATAAAGGGTGACCAAAATATATGTCCATTTTATTCATTGCTATCATAATGTTGCTATTAATACATCCTCTGAACAGCCATCCAGAAGAGAGGCAATTGTTCAATTTTATTTAAAGTAGTTAAGATACCTATACTTGACCCTGTTGATTTAAAAATTATAGACCAGTTCCAAATGAACTATTTTAGGCTAAGCTTCACCAATATATTGAAGCTAACATTCTGTCATCTCTCAGACCTCTCATTATGTCATCTCATATAAAGCAAGCAGGTAAAATACTCACATTGTCTGACTAAGTCTGGTTGAGTCTGAGATTAAAATGAAAATGCTGGCTTGACAGTTGAATTCAACTTTGTTTGGAAGTTGTTGTATTCCACCAGAAAGAACCCAAACATTTTCCCTGACGTTATGTTGTTTCTGGATTCTTAGATTGTGATAATATCTGCCCACTGTCCATAACTAATCCATGTCTTAATTACCTCACATTTCAGGAAAAATATCTGAAAGCTTCCATTGTTCCAAAATGCAAGTGGTTATATTAGATGATATGAGAGTAATATGAAAAGTCTTACATTTGCTACTAATGTTTCTTTCAGAGTTAGTTCTAAGGAAACTTTAAACTGACTTATTTTTGGTCCCTCTATTTAAAGTCTCATAACTTTTTATAAATCTATCCAGAAATCTGTTACTCCGGCATAAAGGACCTTTTCTTATATTGCTCTCAAATAAGGGGATATATTTCCCTATTTGATATTATTTGAATATTTGATATTATTTGAATTATTTATATTTTATTCTTTCACTATGGTTAAAATTGGCTGAGTTTGTTTCTCATTTTGTTTCTTTTTCACCCTTAAATGGACAGGCAAGCAGTACTCTATTAGGGTTATTAAGTAAATAAACACAACACATAAATTACCACTGGACATAATCTTAGAATGTAGAATATATTATTTAAAATCTCAACAAGCCAACACATAAACACCATCCTCAAAGATCTAAAGTATACTTTATGTATATTAAGTATGGGGCAGTGTGTCTACTATGTGTGTAGACACATAGATTGCCCATAGATTCAACTTATCTCACATCATTTTCTCTATAGAGGAGAGATAACATCAAAGGTCACAGGTAGAACACTGAAGGTTTCTATTTTGCACCCAGAGTTTAAAAACAAATTCGTTTCATAGACTTTGAGTAAGTAGATTGGAAATCTTTCAAAACAATTCTCAAAACAGCCACATCTTTCATTCAGGCTCACCTGGAAGCTTGAAAAGCTTTATAGAATAACAGAGAAGTGCTCTGCTTGTACAAGGTTAAAAAAAGACATCTTCTGAATTATTGTCGAAGTGTGCGACATCCCCAGTATTTAGGGGTTACTGAATACTGAATTAAATGCATTTTATTTTAATAGATTTTATTAACTATGGATAGATGCTGTTTGCCCGCCTTTCAAAACAAAAAGCAATTTAAATGTACTTTAAAATAAGTGTTCCTAAGGAGTTTTCTAAGTACATAATGCAGCTTCTGCTATTATCTGAATAATACATCAAATCCAAAATGGATGCTTAGAAACAAGAAGAGACTGTGAATATTTTATTTCAAGGAGCAAGAAGCAATCAACCTATTATGCTTACCAATGTCTCCACCATGTTGGACTTGTTGTTCCGTAAGGTTTTCACTATGTGAAATACATCAATGATATTTTGCTGCTGGATCATTTCACACACACTACATATGGCACAGAAGGTGCCACTGCGGCCACCACCATTCCTAGCATAAACAATAAGAACTGGTTTAGGAAATTACATTTGTTCTTAACAGAAGAGAACTTCAAGGGGAATCTATGAGATCTACCCAAATGCAAGACTACCAATTACATGTAACAGCCATATATACAATTTACTTGCATGAATGTTTTTCAATGACATTAAATTCAGAACAGAAACAGCAGACATAGTAGCATTCTAATTTTTCTTGTTGGGACACACAATATTCTATCACATCATATCTCATATAAAGTATTAATGTGTGATACTTCTGGACTATATAATTAATAACAGGTTATCATCAATATTTGACATCCTTGGATAACTGGAACTTTTGCTTTCTTTTGCCAGCTAAACATTCCAATCAGTATTCCTCCCCTACATGCTGATTTAGCCAGCCGTCAACATTTCTCAGTGATCTAGAGTAATGAGGGAAATACTAGACTCATCCATCTGACATCACAACATAAATATTCTAGGATTTATGAATGGAGAAGGGGAGTAGTTTAGAGTGACAATTGAACCAGAGTTATTGAGAGGCAGGCTTAATGATAACAAATAAACAACATATTAATTTTTAGCTCTATAATACTATACTAAGCAGACATTTGGATCTTCAGGTTTTCTTTAATTATGTGTATCAAACAGTACAGGGTAATCCATAAAAGTGACCAAGTTTGCAATGCTTCTCCTTCTTTTCAGACAGGCAATCCAGACTCAATACAGAAAACAAGGGTGCAGAAATGCTTACAGGCAATGAACCACAGTCCGTCCATCTCGCCCATCATATTGCTCCTGCCACTTTTCCAACCGCCTGACCACTTTCAGGAGAGAGCGCTTAGAAGGAGGAGTGTCTCTATATGCTGGCCAGCCAATATACTGCAAGTGTTGAACAATACGGTACCCATCTTGCGGCTAAAGAAAAGAATGCAGATTGGTTGAATCTTGAAAAGGAAGGTATGGATACTTCTATATACCACCATAAGAACATGTGTTGTATTTTAAGAACTTTGAAAGAAGATTTCTCATTCATTTTGGTTGCAGGAATTGGGGAATATTTTCAGAAGTGTTTATCTCAGCTGGCCTTTTAATGAGCATAATATTAGAACATTCTTCAGTTATAACAGAAAAATTAAGGAAACACTTTTCCTGCTTCAGAGTAGAAACCAATGATGCCATGTTTAAAAAGCCTTTTGTAAGCATCATCTAGAAATATACCACATAGATTCAGTTACTAGTAACTAGCAGAACCTGTAAGTTCTCTCTTGAATGTGATGAGCACATTTGGGGACAATGTCAGGTCTAGAATAAAATTAATTCTTTTCTTTTAAAAATGGAAAGAAAAATCATTTTAAATTAACAGACAATAATGATATTCAGCTAATGATTTTACTTCAAAAGATTGAATATCAAGGGCATATTTAGCATTGACACTGCGATTATTTTCTAAAACCATTATAAAGAAAATTGTAGCTGATAAATAGTCTGACTCTTATGTCTACCTTTGCAGGCACCATTTTACTTACAAGTAATAGTTTAAAGGGGATACTTAATATCATATCTGTTATTAGAGCAATTGTTTTCATTGTCAATGCTTTGTAGCAGAATATAGATTGGGTGATGGAAGAGGGACTGCCAAATGGGATATCTTGAAACCATGTTAGCCTTTCTCTTTTATTTATACAAGTAGTTCTCAATGTACAACAGTTCATTTAGTGACAGTTCAAAGTTACAACAGCACTGAAAAAAGTGATTTATTATTGTTTTTCACAGTTATGACTTTTGCAGCATCCCCATGATCATGTGATTTAAGATGCTTGGCAACTGGTTCATATTTATAACCGTTGCAGTGTCCTAGGGTCATGTGATCACTTTTTCTGACAAGCAAAGTCAATAGGGCAGCCAGATTCACTTAACAACCAGGTTAGTAACTGTTGCAGCCCATCAGCAGCCTGTGCAGCTAGTAGCTGATTCCGACAGCGAGGAGGCTGGTGTGGTGCTGCACCAGCAGCTTGTGCAGCTGGCACTCGAGTCAGACAATGAGGAGGCTGGAGAAGATGTGGTGCCAGAGGCAGGGATTCAATCAGGGCCTTCAGAACCTCCAGAAGCTCCCATAAGTAAAGAGGAAGAAGAGGAGGAGCCTCTTCTTGATGCACGGGCACACAGAGCTGCCAAAAGGCAGGAGTGGCTCCTCAGGAGGAGATCTCCTTGAGAGTAAGGCTTGGGGCTAATTGGCTTAGTCTATTTAAGGAAGGATGACGACTGAGGCAATTTGCAGGGAATAACTTCATTCTCCTTCATCTTGATCTTAGTTCTCTTATCAGCTTCCTGCAAATTGCTTCTGGGCTTTCTGCCAACCATAGTAGATTACAATTATTTATTCTTTGGATTCTTGTTGGCTGTTAAGAAAGTTAATTAACAGCCTTTGTTTGAAAAAGATTGATTTAATTTTGTAAAGTAAGATTTGTACAGACTTTGTGTGTGCTGCGTTCTTTGGGGTCCGTACTGGGGCAGAACAGTAACCACTGCAGTGATTCACTTAACATCTGTAGCAATAAATGTAAAACTCACTTAACAAATGTCTCACTTAACAATAGAAATTTTGGACCCAATTGTGGTCGTAAGCCGAGGAATACCTGTATTAGCTGACTGCCTATATTAGAGGAAGCTATGGACAATTGCCAATGTATACTAAAATTTACGATTATATATTTCCTTGACCTTTCTCATGCAAAACCTGGATTCATAGACGCCATTCTGTTCTAGTGTATTACATGCTTTAAAAATTCAAGTTCAAGGTTAAATGGAGAACAGCTAGGAGAGATGAGATATAGTTTATAAAAAACAAGGCAGGAATTAGGAAATAAGCCTCCATTATTGAAATATTAGCCAATACTGCAATTAATGGGGGCATAAAACTATTCAAGCAAGATGATAAATAATTATAAGTATTTATTATAATAAGTAAGGGGAGATCATTCTAGCATCCTGTAGAATGATAAAGAGTAAATTGGAACGATTGAAAAAAGTAATATGGAACAAACAGAATGGAACAAAATAACTATTTTGGCTTCATTTCCTATAACTGATCCCTTTCAATAATCCTAAACTCTCTGATGTTCTATGGTCAAAAGAGAAAGGCAGGCAGGCCGAAGAACAGTAACAATATGATCATCCCACCTACATTATCCCAACAAGACATCCTGATATAATATTATATTATATTATCCCAAGGCATCCTAATTAATATCTGCAGAATGAATATTGATAGAAAATTATTTGACTTTTATTTACCCTTGCCATGTTGCAGATCCGAAATATCCGATTAATAATATCCTCATCTATGTCAGCAGAAACAAATTCCACTTGGATTGGCCCATAACAGCAAGATGTCTTCTCTGGCCAGTACTGCATACAAAGCTGATCATAACAAAAGGAAAACAAACACAAATCAGAAGGGGAAAAAAAGGAGACATGCTAAACACCAATTTTCACCCAAAATCTTAGAATGTTCATTTGTATTAAAAGACACCTTGAACACGCTCTGTATACAACATAAAATATTAATGACAGATACAGAGTAAATCATTCTCTTGATCTCCAGTCCCAGTTTTGCAAATTATTGTTCACCTTTATATTTCACTAGCCTAAACTCTTGTTTAATGATGGGAATTATTATCAGAGCTGGCCAAACTATTTATTAAAGAAATCAGATTAAAGCATTTATCCATGTTGTCAACCCTGAAGCTGGCCTGGCCGAAGCCATCTTGGAGCTTCAGCGCTGTCACATTAGAGCTGAGGATAGGGAGTGGGGATTAGATATAGCTGTGGTTGTGTAGTCAAAGCAAAATACTTTGTCTTGGGAACCAAGGACATTCTCACACCTGGCTGGAGGAAGGAAGAGTGATGTCACCTGACCAGTGGACGCTGCCTTGATTGGGCCATTGACTGAGCATTTGGGATTGGGGGGAAAACTTTCACTTTTAATTAGGTGAAAACCGAGGGACCCTTCAGAGTCGGTTTTCACCAGATATGTGCCAATATGATATTTCCAATAAAGCTGTTTTTTGAGGAATCTACCTGCCTGGAGTCTTTGCTTGCAATGGATTTATTACTTGGAACCAGTGGTGAAATCCAAATTTTTTTACTAGTGGTTCTGTGGGTGCGGCTTGGTGGGCAATGCCAGGGGAAGGATACTGCAAAATCCTGATTTCCTCCCCACTGCTGGGGGAAGGATACTGCAAAATCTCCATTCCAACCCCACTTTGGGGCCAGCTAGAGGTGGTATTTGCCGGTTCTCCAAACTGCTCAAAATTTCCGCTACCGGCTCTCCAGAACATGTCAGAACCTGCCAGATTTTACCCTTGCTTGAAACCCTGACACATGTATTTAAGATGGGTCCAATAGTAAGTAAAAATGCTTGATCCATACATGCTTATTTTTTAAACAATCCACCTACCTGGGCAGCATCCATTTCATTCAACATCACAACAGAAGAACAGTTGTAATCAAACACTAGCCTCCAGAAATCAGCTCCAGTGTTGGGCAATGGATGCTGAGTAACTATAAAGGCAGCAGGTTGCTTGTGGCTCTAAAGGTAGAAAAAAAAAACAATGAGGGGAAAAGGATTCACATTAGTGACAAAAACCCGATATTGTTTACTGAGAAGCATATTACACCAGGGAGCCTATGGACAGGCAAACAGATTAACATAAACAGATTATACAAATCACACCTCATACTCTGTTTTTGCCACCCCATTGAATAGAAACAGCCTGCATAATAAGGTTTTATTTCATTAGAGAGGAAGCACAGGAACAAGAATTATCCCTTTTGCATAACAATTAGAATAAATGACTCAACATGCCAGCTGGAAGCAAGACTTTTCCTAAGGAAATCAATAATGGGGAAGCTGGAATCTGATAAATTAAGTTGACACAACAAGCTTCTGCTACCCTTAACCTAAACAAGTATTTCTTCCTTTTTAAGAGCTTAGCCTCAAAAAAATGCCTTTAAACCTCTAAAAGTTGAAATGTATCAATTATATTTCAGACATATTTTCCCTAAGCATTTATCTTAGATAGATGTTAATGCTTAGATGGGAAATGTACCTGGGAATTTTAGAGCTGCTGGCTAGACTGGAGAATAAAACAAAAACAAGAGCCAGAAGAAGGCAATGGAAAACTACTGCCATAACACTGCCAAGAAAACTGAATTGATGCACTCACCAAGCATTGAGGTCAACTCAAGATCATATTTATATTTAATTAAATTAATTGTATTAGTGATTGATAGAACCAGCACATTTATCCCAAAGGAAGATGAGTCTCAATTTCAGATAATTTTATCTCTTAGACAGAAAATCATAGAAAAAGTATATTAATTGTGGGCCCTACTGATGGGGGATTCTTTCACATGAATAATAGTGGCTGTATCCAAACAGGATGGGAACTTTGCATTGTCCCCATATATAAAAAGGAGTTAAGGAAAATTCCCCCAAAATTATAGGCCCAAAAGTAGTACCGTGTTTCCCTGAAAATAAGACCTTGTCTTATATTTTATTTGAACCCTGAAATAAGCACTCGGTCTTATTGCTATGCGCTCAAAAGCCCAATTGGGCTTATTATCAGGGGATGTCTTATTTTGGGGAAAACAGGATATCAATACAGTGTGTAAAATTAAAAATCTTTATCTAATTCTAAAACATTACAATTGAAAAAAAATATTTACCAACATTTCTTCTTTTATACAACAGTAAAATTCTAGAAGTCAGCTACTGATTTTCATTAATCTAGTGACAAACATTTGGCCCAGAAGGGCAGATCCTGTTATTTACATTGCCATTAGCATCCCTCAAATTTAAAAATTCCAAGTTATGCCTGTGCTTTAGAGTGTAAGAAAAGGCTGGCATAAAAAAGAGATTACACATTTAAAGTATTATTGTGTTTTGCCTACAGTTTACCATTTAAATGAATAAACGATCCCTTCTGAACATCTGTAGAATAAACATGGATTAGGATTTGGGATAAGCCTAAAAAGGAGATATCCATCTCCTTAAAGCAGTTTAGCTAGCATTCTGACAGGTACTTAAAAATAGTCCTGAGTCCCAAACAAATCAGGATCCATGCTGAGGTACTGCCAGTCATTTCTTATGAGAATCTTACAGTGGGGAACAGAAAATCCAAGCCCTTGTTAACCTGCATCTGAATAGCAAAGCTTGAAAGAATACAAAAAACATATTAAAAAACAAATAAAAATTGCTATGAAGAAAGAAACACCCAGAGATCAATCTGTATACTTAAAAAAAAATAATCCAAATTTACCAGGAACTTTCCTTCATCTACATCAGGGGTGTCAAACTCAAGGCCTGCAGGCTGGATCCAGCCCATGGGGTGCTTAGAGCTAGCCTGTGGGGCCGCCCTGTAAATAGTGAAGGACGAACCCACAGTGCCTCTGCCAGCGAAAATGGAGCTTGAGAGGGCCATGCCCTACCTTCTGGAGCTCCGTTTTCCCTGGCAGAGCATTCAGGCCACAACAGCACCCCCAACACGAGTAACATTGAGATGGCCACACCCAGCCAGCCCTCTGAGGTCAAGCACAACCCTGATGTGGCCCTCAATGAAATTGAGTTTGACACCCCTGATCGACCTCAAGGTAACAAAAGTGGATAGAGGTATCAGAAATAATACTCCCCAGATTCTGAGCTTCTTGTCTCACTCAAGACTTAACTGTACATCAGCAGAAGATTCCTCCTTGAAATGCTCTTTGAAAGTCCTGCTTTCTAGAGCACACTGTCACCATACTAGAGAGGCAAGAGAACACTAGAGGGACACCAAAATGCAGGCATGTGCTCCAAGAGATACATCTGATCCAACTTTCTCTCTTCTATTCCCCAAGCAACTTCCAAGATATGCATCCATGTAGGCAAAGAACCAGCATTCTTTCTTCAATTTTCCTATCTAATGGTATTTATCCTGCCTGGGATGGTTTTAATGGGGAAAAAAAACCCCTATGTTTTAAAGTAATGTAATATTTTTGTTTATTTAAGGGACAGAATAAGACTTGGTAATATAGCTATGTATGATTGATTGGGGGTTTTTTTACAGTTAGAGATTTTATAGCAATGAAATCATCATGTTGGTGTGTGTCCTGAATATATATGATACAACATACATGGCTACAGAGTTAGGCACTTATAAATGCAAGCCACATCTGAAATCAAGGTAGGTAGGTCAGAAAGAAGGCATGTAGTATGAGAAACCCTTCAGCATTTACTGTGGAATTTGTTCCTATGTGGAATATTTGTAAAGATAAACCAAAACAAAAACACCCCCAACAGTTTTATTGCTGGCAGCTGCTCGAAGTTAGACACAGAAGGTTTGTTTAAAAAAAAAAAAACAGCTTTTGCTTAGTGAAGCAGTAAAGAGCCCTGTGCACTCAACTGTTAGATAACAGATGCATACTTGCTATCAAAATGCCTGTGAGTCACTCTGACAAGATTACATACTGCAGCTGAAGGTATTTATTTATTTAAATTGTGAAACATGCAAACCTTAGATTTTATAGCAAAGGTGCTCACTTGTAATCATAACTGACTGTATGTTAAATAACAAAGAAGAGAAAGAAGGAAAAAATATGGATTACATTTTGGATTTGTTTCTTTTAAAGTCGGATTCAAACAATTGTAACCCAAACAGCTGAATACAGATGCTGAATCTAGAATAAATATACACTGTACAAGGGCATTCCCCACCCCTTATGATGTGTCATTTTGTAATTAACGTATGGGAGATATCCTTCCCATATCTTGCTCTTAAAAGTGATTCATTTATACGATGAAAAGACTATCACACTGAAACAGGTCATTTTCAGCTAAAATTGATAGAATCATTATTTTCATTTGAATTCATTTTTTATATATATGTTCAGTCATAAAGTCAATCCTTGCCCAATTTCTAAATTTTCACTTTGAAAAAAGGCTTGATAATTTTGTTCTTACATATGTTTGATTTTGTAATTTTGATCTCAAATTCCCTTCCAGCCATCGCAATCACTCTTTCTCAGCACAACTGATCAAACAGGATAAAAGTGAGATGCAATGTATTCAGAGGTGGGCTTCAGCAGGTTCTGACCAATTCTGGAGAACCGGTAGCGGAAATTTTGAGTAAGTTCAGAGAACCAGTAGTAAACATTCTGACTGGCCCCACCCCTATCTATTCTCTGCTTCCCAAGTCCCAGCTGATCAGGAGGAAATGGGGATTTTGCAGTATCCTTCCCCTGGAATGGGATGGGAATGGATATTTTACAATATCCTTCCCCTGCCATGCGCACCAAGCCACACCCACCAAGACATGCCACGCCCACCAAGCCACACCCACAGATCCAGTAGTAAAAATTTTTGAAACCCACCACTGAATGTATTGATACCTTTTTCAGTATTTTTGGAAAAAGCGGGAATACAAATGTGATAGAAAGACAATAGTGCTTCAAGTTATTCTGTTTTATTCTGTTTCACATTTTTTTAAACAAGAGCTTTACTTACATCCATGAGTGCAGCATTAATATAGTTGCTTGATTCTCCATCAACAGAAATAAGAAAAGGGAGGCACCGATCCAAAGGAAGTACATCCATGCAGCGATTCTTATCATGATTCCTTGGCAAAAGTCCAATGCTGCAATCTTCTGGACGTACTCGAGGAGTAACAATATTAAGGGTCTGTATTTGGAGCAAAACCAGGGACCGATTAATCTTAAACTTGCTAAAGATGTGACTTTATGTCCTACTTGTCTTGTCCACTCACCAAGTGTCTACATGATAAAATTCTTACCTCCAATCTTCAGGTGGCAGAATCTATGCCCTTTTCTGCCTTAGTAACAAGGCCAGGAAGTTGTACTACCTTATAAATTTATTACATGACAAGTTAAGAAAAGTGATTTGCTTTGTTCCTACTCCCCCCAAATGTCACCAGCTATCAGGGAAAAAAAGCATTCATTAATCACTCTCCCTAACCTGGGCAGGGGCTAGAAGAATTATGAATGTTATGTGATATGAGAGATTTGAAATCAAAATCTCCTACGCTATTTCTCATGGGTACGGAAGCTAAGACAGTGAGAAAGATTTTTGGATGGGGTGACATTCTTTCTCTTTTCTGAACTCTGAATTTCTCTTCCTGCTGCTGCTTTTTTTATATGGAAAATCCTCTCCTGATGATTGCACAAAGATTCAATAACAAGTGGACACTGGGGGATGTTTAGCCAAGTAGACAATAGGTTTTAAAAGAGGCACTAAAAAAAAGTTAAGAAGGAAGTAAAAAGAACAGCATCTCCAGCATCCTATTTCCAGATAAGCAGGGATTAGCACCAAACAAACAGCCAAGCAGAAAACAATACTCTAAACAAGGAACTACCAAGGAGAAAAACCACACCCCCACCAACACTGGCAGGGCAACATACTGTATATAAACAGGAAAAAAAGCCCATAACCACTAGCACTGATGATGTATAGTGTCTGATAACTAGGAGCTCCTGAGCCTTTTCTTTGATAAAGAAGGGACCTGAGAAGAGTACAGGTTCACAAAGTCAATCACACGCAATCTATGTGCAAATATATAAAAATATAGTAAATGAGCATGGTTTTGGCACTGTTGTACAATTGTACAAGTCCACTTTACATGGCAGCAGCCCCACATCAGTCTTGCAGATGCCGTAGAAGCTCCCATGGCTGTTGGGAGCTTCTATCCCATGGCATACAGGGTATTCCTGTATCAGCCTGAAATGTCTAATATGTGTCCAGCTAAATCCAAAGCTACAGGTCACCCAATATGAGCAATGAAGTGCTCATATTTTACATCATGCAACTGCCACCTCTTGCAACTGCGTTTCAGGGGGAAAATACTTTTATTATGGGTACAGTTAAGGACAACTTAAGCCTGTATAACCATTGGCTGGAGAGAAGATGAAGGCAACTTCATGGCAACATGGTAGAAAAAGATGTTGCCACAGCATCTTTATACCGTAGTTAAATACAACTGACAATCTGTATCTGTTTCAGCTGAAAAATGAGTGCATTTGGTGCCTTCAATAATTCTTAACCTGTCATATAATCTTTCATCTATGAAATTATACAGCCATTAATAGATTAATGTCCCCCACATATAATGAAATTTATCAGTCTAGCACTATATTGGGTAGCATTCATTTACTCTTTTATCTAGAGAAATGGGGTTTCTAAATGTTGAAACCAGAAAGAGACTTCATCTTGACAAACATGTGATATTTAAATCTATGATCTCAGCAAGATTTGATTCATGTTATAACTAGATTTGAATCCCCCCTGCTCTCGAAAGCTTTTATGCTACAATACATACCATTAAATCCTTTTGATGGAGCCCCATCAGGCAGCAATCTGGCAAAATGCACAACCTTAAATCCCTTGTAATGATCTTTCCTTTGCCAGGATGCACATGGTAAGCTACATCATGCAAATGGATAGATTGTTGGCCTCTTAATGATTTGGCAATATTTCCTTCTCACTAATCTGATAAATCAACATTCACTATGCCTGCAGTCCTAAATTGTTCTGTTAGCTATAAACTACAAACAAACCTAGGCCTATTAGTGCTACTATAAGGGTCTTCCTGTTAATCTTTGTGGTCATTCACTTAATGAGCACAAGAATTCTTTAAGGAACCAGCATCTAAATATTTTAGACAGCTCCTACATAGAAACAATCAAATCTATGCCAAACTGCGTGGTTTAAAAGCACAGTGTGCACACAAATATGATATGTACATTACAAAAATAGAACATGAGTCATATTGAAGATTGTTAATGAAAAATCTGTTTAAAATGGTGATAGACTGAGTAATTCAGAAGACTTACAGATCTCCAGATGGTTTGAGCTTAGTGATGGGTGACTTCTGCTGAACTCATTTTGAAACTATTTAACAAGTCAAACTCTTTCTAAAAATTCATTATTAATTATCCAAATAATTAATGTGATAACATAAGCAAAGCCAAACAATTTGGTCATAGTATATTTTGTTAATCGCCACAAGTGACATTGTTGTATTGTAACAGAACTTCAATAGATTGTAAAAAGTACACTAAATCCAAATGCTGCCTTAGTATCTTGAGATTATTTTACCAAGACTGAATAGGAAATTAAGAATGTGAGCATTTGTAATGCAGTGTTGAGACCAGGTATAAAGCCAAACCACTTAGCTTGCCCATACTCTACAGGAAGAGAAGTTTTGTTAAAAAAAACAACATACAAAAAGTAAAACTAAGAATTTAACTGAGGTTACTGACCCTCTAACAAACTTACTAATTATTTTTCAAGGCTCCAAATCGTCTATGCTTATTCCAGTCTCTCCTCCGCTCCCCAACCCCCACCCCCAACTGATCACAATCAACCGGAACAAAACAAAGGACCACATGTAGTCCCAATTAGGCAAGAGAGTGTCCCAGAATCTTTTGAGGGTGGTGGTGATATCTGCACATCTCAACTCTTTGCAGTCATTGTTGGAGCTGATGAAGCCATCTTGACATCAATATCAGCCTTCTTGCATAACACATACAATGGGAATCCAATTTATGGTCTTGCTCATACAATGTGAACACTATGTCCCTGAGATCAGATAGTTTTCCTATCAATCAAATTCACAAAGCATTTAGCCAGTTGTTAGTAACTAAAATATATCAATATGCTATAACCCAGTAATATTACTTTCTGATATAAAAATTATACTGCATAGTTGATCAATTTTGGCTCAGTCAAGCTAGCTTGTCCTTGCTACTTTCTTCTTTTTTCCAAAGAAAGCCATTCTGTACACTGTGAAGCAGGGACAATGAGCTTGCTGCTTTCCCTTCTTATCCTTTCTAGTCTCTAACAGCATAACTGCCCTTGTGCTAACAATGTAATTGACCTGACTGCTCTAACTAACAAGGCAGTTAACCCTCTGGTCTTGCTAGCCACATAACTGGCTTTCCATTTCCCATTGATCAATTTCCCACATTCAGCTTAGGGAGCAAGAAATAATGCTTATTCCCACAGACTTTTTTTTTACTGATATGAATGCTGAAATACCCACTTGATTATTAGAGGTTCGTACGATCCCCGACCTGCGTACCTTTCACCGCGCCCTGAGGACCCTTCTGTTCCAACAAGCCGGGCTGGCCTAATATGAATTTTATAATGGGTGTATATTAGTTTTTAATTTGTGGGCCAAATTTTTTATATATTCGATTTTAAATTGTTTTTAAACTTTGTAAATTTATATGTGTTTTAATATGGCTGTACACCGCCCTGAGTCCTTCGGGAGAAGGGCGGTATAGAAGTCCAATAAACATAAACATAAACATTAATCATTCTGGCACCATTTATTAATACCAGATCGGAGGGGAGAATCCAGGCCTATAAATACATGTACTAAAGGCCCCTAAGCACAGACACAAGGGATTATGAGTAGCCTCTCCTGCCGTTGGTGCATTTGAGCTCCCCTTACTAAGTATATTGTTTTTAACTGATATTATTTCTATAAAGAAAGCTTTATCATATACTATCTGACATTTGGTATTAATTCATTCTTTGGGATTTTAGCTGTGGTGGCCACTTTCTTAGGCACTGGGTGGTTTATCCATACTTACTTATACTGATACAGCCTGAAACAGATTCTCACCAGCAACAAATAATGATTCTAACCAAGGAGAATCGTGCCTTGCAACAAACCAGATGTCCCACATTTACACCAACAGTGTCATCATAGGCCCCAACAGCTTGACAATCAAGATTGGTGGCACATTTATAGCACACACTCTTCCTTTAATTAGATAAATGTTGTTATCTGTCAGCAATCTCCTCTTATTCCACATTGGACAACTAGGCAAGAATTTGTGCAAAACAATTAATAGACATGTTTAATATCAGGAGTTAAAACAAGGACAAAGCAATATTGGTGCATTTTAATTTCCCAAGAAACTTGATTATAGATCTCAAGGTAGCTGTTCTGGAACAACAAAACTTTATCAGCACTATAGAGGGACAGACCACACAACTCACATACATCAAAAATTTTCAAGGTATTTCAAAAAGTCTTAATAAACTCCTTGTAAAAATACATTACAAGTGCCAGTTGTAATCCATCTTGCATGTAACCTGCTTAAACATCTTTTTTGCACCACCTTGCCTCCTCCCAGTTTAAATCCTATGTCAATTGAACTGTTCTATGAATCAGATGAACTACCATTCATCAAGGCTTATGCTTTTTAATAAAATGTGTTATTCTGAAGAAGTGCTAATAGATTCTTGCTGATATTTGGTGAGATTAACATAGTTCTGCTCCTATAATGATTAGACTAATAACTGTGAGAAAATACCCTCCTTTCTGATTTTGAAGATTCCAGACTTGGACAACTATACTACTAATTTAATGGCATGCTCAAGTTTTAACTTTGACAATTGACTCAAACAAATGCCTGCTGACTGTGAAATCCATCACTTGAAAAAAATAAGCATTCAGTGCAAGAATATGCTGCTGAGTTTCAGTTGTTAGTTCAGCATGTGGGCTGGAATGCTTAACTGACCAATTCAGGGAGGGACTGTCAGAAGAAATACAAGACAAACCCATTTGTCAATGCACTGCAGAGAATATGACAGCATTTAATTTGCTTGGCCATCAGTTGAAGATGTGATGCAATGCTGCAGAATAAGCAGGAAAGAAAGTCACCACTGTTCCTTGACTTCTCATCATACTTGTGAGATTTTAGAAGCTGAACCAATGCATCTGGGAATAAACAACTCACTATTTGCCAAAAACAGATTAGGTTCATGCACAAAAGACCAATGTCTTTTTTGTGGAGGTCCAGGTTACTTCACACAGTAAATCCCCCACTAAGGCACTCTTTTGTATGCAATTGTATTAAAGACTTACTGCTACAGAGGCTCAACCATCTACATTCATTTTCCTTCAGCACATGAACCCTTGTATCTTACTGGCCAAATACAGTCATTAACAAAACCATTGCATACTCAATCTTATTCCTTGAATATAAATTCTCACCACCTCTCAATCAAATACATAGCTAGCTTGTCTAAATGATTTTATAATGAGAACATACAGAAAGGCAAAGTTCTTATTTTTTGTCAAGAAATTTCAATGTCCAATAAAGGTTTCTTAAACTCAAACAACATTCACGCTGTAGCCCATATTCCCTTGTACAGCTCTACCATCACCTAATTGCATTGATTGATTATTTTGATTTCCATCTGAGAGCTGCTACAATCTGCTCCAAAATTTGAGGATGACTCCATTGGGAATTTGCTTCCAGGCAACTTCTTCCTGCCAAAAATAACTACAATGATTTTAACAAGAGGCTTTGGCCATCAATGGAAGCTTTGTAGTATTGGCTCCATCGCCTTAAAAGTATAAAAGACAGTACCTAATAGATGTCCAAACTGATTACAAGAAGCTTCTCACAGGTGTTTTTCCCATTTTTGTTTTCTCACATTCTTAATCCCTTCCTCTGTCCAGTGTTAGAAGAACAAAGGAACAGAGAAGCATGAAAGGCAGGAAGTATTATTTGCTTCAGTCAAAGAAGTAAGGAAAAACACTATTGCTTCTGCCTGTCCACAATTAGGAGGAGGAATAGGGAGAAACACCTGACACCTGCAGACTAATGGAGCTGAAAGAAAGCATACCAAAAGGTGATGCAAGCTGAGAATCACTGATTCCTATGCTAGAAATGATCATTACTGAAATATCTTTTAGCTGTCTCTCAAGGCCATAAAAAGACTGACCCTTTTAACTTACAGGAGAGAAAAGACTAAGTTCTGAGGAGAGCTATGTACATATACAGTAAGATGTCTATTGGCTCTAACATTTTTTTTTATTGCAATAGGCAATCAATTGTTGTGTTAAGCATGGTGAAAAGCTGTGATTTACCATCAGACCTTGGCACGGAGTCTGACAAGTATAAATATGGAGCAGGTGGGGGCTTTTAATCACATTTTCTCTGAGTCATAGAATTGTAACTTTTCAGTAATGCAATATGAAAATAAAGCAATATGAGCATAACTCAGAACATTGATCAAAGCAAACACTTAAGATAAACAAGAACTAAATATCAAGAAATAACTAATCTCAATGCTTAATCTATAACACTCTCGGATAAACACCTTTCAGGAGTATAACTCTAATATCTAAGTATGGTTTGCAAATTTTTGTAATAATGATGGAAAAATCTATCATGCATGTTTGAAAGCAGTCACATTTCCTACCTATATTTTCATGATTGAGTTTTGCAATTTTAGTCTTGTGACTAGGAAGTTTCACCTCAAATTTAGTTTCTTATCTCTCATTTCTTTTTCAGTATTTAAAATCATATATCTTATGTCTAAAGATGGATGAGACATTTAAGGCTCACCTAAAATTAACTTGGAAATAACCTGACCTATTTCCTTTGGCTTCTCTCATTTCCAAACAATGTGAACTCGATAATTGTGTATGTCAATTATTTGACAAAGATCACATGCTTCTAGACATAAGCTTTCCTCGCCAGGCATTTTGTAATCATTTTCTGGAGAGATAGGACATGAAATGAAAGGCTTACTTGTACATTTGCCTCTATCTATGAAATCTCTACTTATCAAATACCTTCTTATTACATTATTTATATGATTAATTTTGAGGCTGCCTGACTCTATAGCACCTCAGGAAACTTACAGATAAAAGAATAAAGAAAAAAAATAAAGGATAGCTGACTGATGATCCCAAATGCCAAGCCTCCAATAATCAACCTAGGAGGACAATCAGATCTTAAGCAATTTGTAGAAAGTCAGAAAAGTGAGAAAAGTATGAATCTCTGGGAAGGTAGCATTCTACAATGAGGGCCCATCAGTGAGAGTCATCACTATCCTTCCTAGGTCCCATAAGATGAAACTGCTTAATTGATGGCAACTGGAATGTGCCCAGATAACCTGTGCTGTGGAAATATATGGAGGCAGACAGTCCCTTTAGTAACCAGGACCTAGGGCAGTGATGGCTAACCTTTTTGCTGTCGTGTGCCAAAAGTGGGGGGAGCACGGGGAGGTCACCCATGTGTGTGCCCACACCCATAACTCATTGCGCCCTGCCCCTACGCATGCGCCCCCCTGCTTTTAGCATGTGATGGCACGGTGGGCCCCCCTGCTTTTAGCATGTGATGGCACTGACCCCAGAGGCTTTCTAGGAGCCTGGGGAGGGCGAAAACGGCCTTCTCCATCCCCCGGAGGCCTTCGGGAGGTCGGAAACAGCCCATTTCCCAACTTCCGGTGGGATCGGAAGGCCAAAATATCAGCTGGCCGGTGCACGCATGCATGCTGGAGCTGAGCTATGGCAACGTTCATGTGCCCACTGATATGGCTCCATGTGCCACCTGTGGCACCCGTGCCATAGGTTCGCCATCACAGACCTAGGGCTTTCATGGTAACAACCAGTAACTTAATTTGCATTTAGAAGCCAATTGGTAGTCACTGCAGCTTGCAAAACAGCAGGGAAATAGGCATATAGTGCACATCTATCATTGCCCATGCCACTGCATTCTTAACCAGCAGTAGTTTCCAAGTGGTTTTCAAGCACACTTGGAGACTTTCATGTGGACATTATTATAAATGATACCTTTTTATACAGAGGAGAGACTTTCTCAAATGAAGAGATAAATGAGAATATTCCAAGAAAAATTACTTGAGGAAGTTTGGCTCTTCTCCACAAACACTCTTGGGGCTAAGAGGATCCTGAATTAACTTGAGTATTTTTTTTTCTGATGCAGACTATGAAAGGCATTTGGACCCCTTGATGTCTTTGTCAATTTCATATGAGTCAGAAAAGTCTTCACTGATCTGTGCTGGATGGACTTTAACCTGAAAAGGATTTTGGTGTTTATAGGGTTCACTTCTTCCTTGAAAAAATCCTGAATAATCATTAAAATCCCTTGTAATCTTTATAAAATCTACTTTAACACAGGCACATTACCCATAATTTTCTATGACTGAGCATATATACGGAACATTATTTATCCATTATCTTACCTGGAATTCATCTTTTATCTGGCTGGAGTTTGTCTGTGGATCCAATCTGCTGATGTTGTAGTATATAGATCTGAATTCACAAACAGGAATGGCAGTGTTGCCACAAAGGCACGCTTCCAGAATGGCATCATGAACAAACACATACTGCTCCTAGATATCAAAAAAGTTAATTGCTCATCATCATCTAGGTCTTCAGAAACAATTGTAATGTCTTTTACTTTAATGAAACTTCCAAGAACTTCAGTTCAACAAGAAAACAAAACACTTTCTTGATCCAACAAAATTATGCAGTGTGAGAAGTCCTTATAATTTACCATTGGATGTATAAAAAGGATTTTTTCCCTCTCTCTGGACAAATTATATCCAGAGGGAGCATATATTACTGTATTGGTGATAACTGTATTATAAAAAATATCATCATTTCAGTAGATTAAAAACTATTGAAAATGAGTTTATTTTAAAAAAGGTAAAGGTTCCCCTTGCACATATGTGCTAGTCGTTCCCGACTCTAGGGGGCGGTGCTCATCTCCGTTTCAAAGCTGAAGAGCCAGTGCTGTCCGAAGTTGTCTCCGTGGTCATGTGGCCAGCATGACTAAATGCCAAAGGCACACGGAATACTGTTACTTTCCCACCAAAGGTGGACCCTATTTTTGTACTTGCATTTTTTATGTGCTTTCGAACTGCTTAGGTTGGCAGAAGCTGGGACAAGTAATGGGAGCTCACCCCATTACACGGCACTAGGGATTCGAACTGCCAAACTGCCAACCTTTCTGATCAACAAGCTCAATGTCTTAACCACTGAGTCACCGCGTCCCTTGAGCCACCGCGTCCATGAGCTTATTTTGCTTACATATTAATCTATTTTATCATTGTAATTGTTTATGTCTAGTCTACAGAGCCATCATGCCATTTTACTGTCTACATGGTTGAATAAATTGCTAGGCCTAAATCCTCAATATTTTAAATAAAGATAGAATTTGATTCCATGAAATATTCTAACCATAAAATACTCTGTCTAGTTTCATTGTTTGTTAAGCCAACTGACTTATTTTACTCATTAATCATTTGCCAGAAGGAAAATGAACACAATCACAGTTCCCTGATCAATAAATATATCTGAATGAACTTGTAGAAGATCATAAGCACTCTTTATTTATTGATTGACTGGTTGATTGATTGAATTTCTAGGCTTCCCAACTCCAAAAAGACTTTCACCAGCTTCACAAGTAGAAAGAATCAACATAATTTAAAATTCTAACTTGATTCTAAAGATTTCAACCACTGAATCTTATAAAATAACCTCAAAATGTACTGTGTTATAGAATTTACTTGAATCTTAGGTAATTAGAGAAATCTAGGAAAGTGCTTATAATGGTGATTGTATTTCAGCTCATGGAAACTGATATGGGTTAACTATTTCAACAGAAAATACACTACGAATATAATGTTGGCCATTATAAATCATGCTGTTTGAATCTGGTGGTAAACATAGGCTTCATTTTTGTATGAATCATATATTTTTAAAAGTGGCATTTGGAGAAGATGACTTTTCTACAGTGACCTCTTTCAGTAAGAATTTTAACAAAAAATAATTGTATGTATGTATGTACTGTATGTATGTATGTATGTATGTACTGTATATATATATGTACTGTATGTGTGTATGTATATATCCTTTAGCAATAATGGAGCTTAGAAGTATTTTATATCATAGAAAGCAATGTTACTAAATTAAGCTGACATAGTTTATTAAAATTAAGCTAGTGTGCTGAAAATATTTTGAAATATATATTTTCACAAGTTTATCTCTCATTCTATTTTATTCAATTTACATCCATCTGAAAGTACTGAACTTTTGCTTAGGAGTAGGCTGAAAAACAAGAGAACAAAAAAGGATACCTCTGTCTGCACCAAGTTAACTCTCTGGGATCGCAACTCTCTCACACAATTAAATATATCCACCACACCTTCATTTTCTGCCATGTCAAGCATGATGTCTATGGCAATGAAGCACCCTGTCCTCCCAGCACCAGCACTGAAAGAGAGATGGAAACCAGAACAAGGATCTCATCAACAAACCATGGAAAAGCATAAAGTGGGGGTGTTTGTAGATTGCAGTGAGGATATATGGTGCAAATGCAGCTGTATTTTTTTTTAGTCCCTCTTTGCTACAGATCTGAGCTTTACTGCCTATTTCAGCTTCCCTTTGCAAAGCTGCAAAATTAAGAAAAAAGAGAAGTAAAAAAAAGTACTGAGAGAAAAAAAGAAGACATAAAATTTTAAAAAAATCAAGTTTGGCTCTCGCCTTTGTTTTAAATGAAACCTGATGAAAGAGAGATGAGCTACATTATTTTAAACAGTCATCATTTCACTTTCTTTGTTTTAAGCAAGTTTGTTGTTTATTTCAGAAGGGATATGTCTATAAAAATCTGCATATTTCCTTCTGCACTTTGGCCCTTGAAGATTAGGCAGGTTATTTGTGGACAAAGGAAATTAAATCTGATCACAAAATGCCAACTTTTCACTAGTTTGACAATATAGATGTTAAAATTTCTGTGAAAATGTCCAGGCTATTTGGAGTTATGAGTGTCATAATTTTTCAGGTATGTGTGTCTTGCAGAAGTACTGTTCCAACTTTATCTGGCATACAGAGAATCCAATCTGCACACTGAATGTTGTAGTAGCAGTTAAGAAAGAAGGGAAAAGAAAGGACTTTTCTGCACACATAAAAAAAATGTGTAAAGAAAAAGACTGAGTTAGAACTTTTCCCCTGAAGTCCTAATTTTGTAATTCAAGTTTATTTATTTAGATACCACATATTCCACAAATACATTTTGTTCACACAATCAACTTTAAATATACTAAAATCACATTTTTCCCAGAGTTCATTTAAAGCATATTTGAATTTAAGTACCAGAAAAAAACTGCAGAGAATTGTGCTGGTTAATTTAAAATCCCACAATCCAAAGTAATACAAATAGCCACTACTGCAAAGTTACTAATAGTATAGTTGGATTCTCAGTGGAAAAAATATATGAACTCTGCATATATTTTATTCTTTAAATTGTTGTATTCCTAAAAATAACTCGGGGTGACAATAAATTATTACATGAATAAAATCCAAATTAACTCTGGCCATTTCTAAAAATTGGCCTATTTAAGATTTAATGAAGCAGAATACAAACGTAACCATTGGCTGCTGATATGGGACAATTGATGGCAGGAGAATTCCTGTCCTTAATAGTTAAGGGGGAATTTAGTCATCGCTGTGCATATAAATGGTTGCTGGCTGCTGATAGTTTTCCAAAGTTAAGGTCAACAGTCAGTACCACAGAAAATTAATCTTCTAAAATTGCATGACACTAGGTATTTCCACTGCTTCTACCAAAACTTTCACCCTTGATTGACTCACAATGGCAGCCAGCGAGTCTCACTGGAAAATAATTTCACATTCTATTTCTGCCATGCACAGTTGTTCAGATTGGACAGAAAAAAATGATTTGCCTCTAAATGCAAATAATCTTCCCTCTCTCCTTTCTCCCACTGTGAAATATCATTCTGCAAACAGGAAAGAACATACAATGTCCTTTCCGGGATGTGATGAAAATGCAGCTAAACAAAATACTGCAAAATCCAGGAGATGTGAATAGAGTATGAATTATTATCAATCAGATTAAACTAGAGCTACAAAGGAACAATTGGTATGATCTTAATGAATATATGGCATTTCATTTTCTTTAATCCACTTTCCTGCTATTCAGAATTGTAATAAATGTAAAATTAACATAGTTAAATGTATTCTTAAGTATTGACCCATACTATCCATAAGGTTTTGAGATGAAAATAATCAGATGACCAATAGATAACATCCTGAATTTTTGCAGCCCTAATCTGGTTGCTCTAACTACCCCAGAAAACATCTTATTCATTTATTAAATTTATATGCCATCCATCTCACTACTGAGTGACTCTAAAACTTTAGGGAAATTTTGCCATCACTACTATACTGGATATTGCTATTTCAACACTTAACAAATAAAAGGTTAGGTACATGTGGGTCATTTAAAATTAAGAAGAAACATCTTCAGAACATTATCTACTGGGATCAGGATCAAGTTGTCTATCTACTTTTAGAACAGTATTTATAATATGAAATATGCTTTGTTACAACAGAAAATGCTTCTATCTGATTTACATTTTGAAGATGATATTGCATTGAGAAATGAATGTTAATAATGCTTAGAACTCACTTGAAATACAGTAGTTATAGCACCCTACTCAGGAAGATACTGAGCAATACCCAATCTAGTCTTCTACATAGGAGTCAAAGGTTATGTATCTACCAAAAGTGTATACTTATAATCATTATGGAATAATGAAACAATTATTCTATTTGCTTGGGACAAACTATATTTTTTTGAAACAGAGATTGATCAGAAGTGGATCTAATCAGTGGTTAAATACGAATTGTTTTGCTACCAGTTTGCTGGCCGCACATGCACACTGTGTGCCAAACGCACACTCTGCGCGTGCACGCACATGCTCAGTATGCACAAAAAGGAGGTTTAGGAAGGTAAGTAGAAGCGAGGGGGGATCAGCTGTGGCATGCAATTTAGCTTCACTAGAAAACAGGATTTCCTGTTTTCTAGCTAAGCTAAACCCCACTGCACAGCTGATCGTCGGAAATACCAGTTCAGAGAAACCGGTAGCTTTTTTAAAACTACCGGTTCGCCTGAACTGGTAGCTTTTTAAACTGTTAGTTAAACCAAACTGGTAGCTAAGTACCGGTTCGCCTGAACTGGTAGCTTTTTAAACTGCCAGTTCAACCAAACTGGTAGCTAACTACCAGTTCGCCTGAACTGGTAGCTTTTGTTTTTACTACTGGTAATTCGACTGGTAATTTTTATCACTACCGGTTGGCCCGAACCGGAGCAAACTGGTAGCATTTCACTCCTGGATCTAATGTGATAAATAAATGCAGTTGATATACAGAAGGTCTGTCCCAAAAGTGTTTTTTCAAGAGACAACTGGAATTTCTGTTTTTTCTTTGAAGACGTTCCACTTCTCACCCAAGAAGCTTCTTCAGCTCTGAAGAGGAAGTGACCTAGATGACTGAAAATCTCCATAGACATTTACAGAAGATTTGTTGTATGGTAAGATTTTGGATAATGCAACATTCATTCTAACTAGCATAGTGGAATGACTAGTAAGCTAGGGAAGTAAGCAGCACTGGAGAAAATGGATGAAAGGAAATGACAAATGGAAACAAAGTTTGTACCTGCAGTGTACAACAATAGGCCCTGCATCTGGTGGGTTGAGAAACTTCACTTGTCGAACAAAACCCAAGAGACCTGTAGCATAACAAGGAACCCCATGGTCAGGCCAGCTAGTGAAGTGGAATTGACGAATTTCTCGAATCTCATGGTAGCCTTTCTGAAAAGGATATATAATAAAAAAAATCATCTATTCTCTTTCATAACAATTACTACTACTTAAATATAAGTTGTTTCTTATTTAGGTTGAGACTAGATTTATCTAACAGGAAATCAATCTAAATATAAAATTTCACTTTACTTAGAATGTTACAATGAAAAAACAAAAAAACAAAAACATGCTTCTATTATCTTATTCATGGAGTACCTAAAACAATCAAACAATTTTGAAGAAAAACTGTGGGGGGAAAATAATTGATCTTTCCTTCAACTCTACTTGCATCTTCAAGTATTTCATGTCTCTGTGTGTTTTCTGAAAGTGAAAAACGAAAAGGTGTGCTTATGTATGCGTGTATTTCTCTGTGTGTACATATACATGTTTGTACACATGTATGTGTACAATTTGGGTGATTCTAATAAAAATAAATAAATGTCAAGATTCATGAATTCAATTCAAGAAAATGCTGTGCAATTATCCCCTATCATTCCTTGAACAAAGGTTGCTTAAGAAGCTGTGTACTAGTAAGCAATCATAACTTTGCTTTGTTAAAGTTGGCAAATTCACATCCAGTATATGATGATAAATATCTTGGCAGTAATGAGTAGCAAACTAGGTTCAAAAAAGTAGAAGTATTCCAATTACCTCCAAAGCTACCTTCTATATATTCTTTTTATTTAGAAAGTATACTCAGTGAGGCTGAAGTCCAAATTAAGAACAATGGAAGCATGCCAAATAACTATTCTGAAAATGCTATGATCATACAAATTATGGTAATATAGTTTTAGCTTGTTTTAGTATTTCAAAAATTTATTATTCTGGTCATGATGACTTCTGAAAAATATATATTTAAAATTAGGAAACATTTATGTATGAAAAACATATATTATGTATGTATGCTTTTCTGCCATTCTGCTAAAGAATGACATTCTGCTAAAGAATGACATTCAGAAACAAGTAGCAATTATTTAAAAATGCACTTACGTACATAATCCAATAGTTAGCAATATAATGCTTGATACAAATAATCATATAATGAAAACCTTTCTGGAAACAATTCAAAGTGCTTTCAAATAAGATTTTGGTATTTCTTTTCTGCTGTGTGGCAAAGAAATAACATCTTATCTGAAAGCAGAGAGAGAAAGCTAGTATTCTGTTTATTCTATACAGAATTCTACCAATTTCTATTATGGTATGAAGGATTATCTTCCTAATAGTATTCCTCCAAAGTTTCATCCTTTTTCTTAAGAAAAAGAGAAAGAAAATAATAATGTAGAGTAATGATAAGAGTTTAAGTCTAGGTGCTATTGCTATTAAGATGAGTGTTACTTTGCTGTAATAGTGAGAACAATCAACATAACCCTAATGGGATGATGGGCTTGTCTTTGCTAGATAAGATCAAATAGAATAGAAATTTGGATTTGATGGTCTAGGCAGTCTCTCTGAGTTCTATGGTTCTATTTACAATTCTACTTATCACTGGTATGAATTCCCTTAAACTATGGGAAATTATTAAGCTATGCATGAAAGTTGCTGTTCTGTAAAGAGGTATCTTCTCTGATTCTGGAGATAATGCATAGCATAATGCATGTTTTTGTCCTCCATGTCTCTGTTTAATTTACTTCATATACTAAAGTGTATAATGTATAGTGATGATTTCATATTGACTATCATATTTCTTAATGAAACATGGAAAGAAATGGATTTACTGGAAAACAAATTAGATGATGAAGAAAGTAGGACCAATGTATTCTTACTTTTTGGACTGTAAAAGTACGTATGACATATTCTGCCAATGGTTCAGTCTCAATTAAGGTCACTTTGATATCTCCATAGACTTCTGTGTCATCAGGCCAGTATCTGACACACTTCACCTATGGAGGGGAAAGTCACAAAAGTGAAAATTAATGTATGACATTGAGCTGTAAGACATTGTTTTCTAGGTCCAGATATGGGCCTAAAACAGGGGTGAAATCCAGCAGGTTCTGACAGGTTCTGGAGAACTGGTAGTGGAAATTTTGAGCAGTTTGGCGAATCGGTAACGAAAATTTTGAGTAGTTTGGAGATCCAGCAAATATCACCTCTGGCTGGCCCCAGAGTAGGGTGGGAATGGGGATTTTGCAGTATCCTTCTCCTGCCACGCCCACCAAGCCACTCCTACAGAACTGGTAGTAAAAAAAAAATGAATTTCACCACTGGCTTAAAATGTACATTCCTGTAGAAAAAGAAATCAGAAGGACACTTCATAGGACCTCTCATGTGCCTGGCTGTCTGCATCAGTTATTAGTAACCCAAAAGGACCCAGAACAATAAGTATTGATGTAATTTATTTGTTTTTGTATAAGTGTTTGACATATGAAACCTATTTGTGTATGGAAACCTTTTTCAGACTATATTTGCAGTACTTCACTTTGAATTAGACTAATAAGGTACTTATATGGAAACATAATTATACATATATGAATACTAATACATGAACAAATTCTATTATGATTGTTGTAGTGTTTGTCAACCAATTTGCAAGTATCCAAACTTGCTATCCTAACAATATTTGTCATGATAAAATGATGATCTACATTAAAGTTGGGAAAGTGATAGCATAAAATATTGTTCATTCACTGAATAGTTAATTCTGATTTTACTGTACATAAAATTAGGAAAGACAAAAGGAATCCAGTCTAACTTTGTCAGAACTGAATTATGTACACAATAAAATTCAATCAACATGGGAGGGTGGGGGTGGAGAGATGACATCAGGAAAGTTGAGCAAAAAAGAAAGAAGGTGATGGGAAAGAAATGTACAACTAACATTAGGTAATTGTGCAAAATTGCTGCTATTATAAGCTTCAGCTAGATAAAGAGCCTTTTTGTATTGATATGTTATGTGCCATCCAATCAGTGTCAACTCTTAGTATATATTCACCCTTCTTCAAAATGATCTGGATAGATTCTTCGGGTCTCACTGCAGTAATTAAATTTATCCACTTTATTCCTAGTCATTATCTTCTTTTTCCTTCTACATTTCTCAATGTTATGGACCTATTATGATCTTTGCATAGTATGTCCAAAACATGGTCATTTGAACTTGGCTATTTGTGCCTCAAATGAAAACTTTCCGTTGATTTGTTCTATGATCCATTTCTTTGTTTTCCTGGCTACCTATGGTATTCTCAGGAATCTTCCTCAATGCCATAGTTCATAAAACATCAATATTCTTTTTATCCTTCTTCTTCAAAGTTGAACTCTGACATCCATAGAATGGGAAACCATTGCCTGCATGGTTCTGATCTTTAGAAGTATAGACACATTATAGAATGTGAATATTTCTTCCATGGCTTTTATTCTTACCCTACCAAGTGCTAGGCTGCAGCATGTTTCTTGACTTCTGGTTGCTTGACTTCTGCTCCTATTAATAATTGATCTTTTAAAAACAGAAAGTGTCTATCACTTCAGTATCTTCATTGTCAATTCTAAAGCTGGCTGTAATACTGTTATTAGTTTGATCTTTATATTTAATCGTAGTCCCCCTTTTTTACTGGATTCTATGTCTTTTATTACCAGAAATTGCAGATTATTTGTTTTTTTGTTTTTTTGCTATCAGAATAGTTTAGGTTTTCCACCAATTTTAAAGCCACGTTCGTCTTTTTAAAATTAGCCTTCCTTAGTATATATCCAATGTATAGATTTTAAAAATTAAGAGTATACAGCTTTAATTCACACCTTTGCTAACTGTTTAATTTTTATCATTGTTGATTTCAGAAAAGGCAGGCACAGCCACACACCTCTACATATTAATGATTCACCTGTGGAGATGATTAGCAGCATCAAGTTTCTGGGTGTGCAGCTAATGACTAGGGAAGCTTGGTCACCCAACAGTGAGGCACTGGTGAAGCGGGATTGCAGCACCTGCATTTTCTGCTTCTCATGAGAAAAATTCATCTTCCTTCCCTGTCTTTACCACTTTCTATAGAGGGAGGATCGAGAGCATGCAGGACTGTCTGGTTTGGAAGCATTACTGCTTCAGACAGGAAGGTGGTGCAGAAAGTGGTGAGATCATTGGTAGCTCACTTTCTTCTATCCAGGACATAGCATATAAGCAATGCTTGAACAGAGTCCACAGGATTGTCTGGGTCACTTACACATCCTCTTCATGACCTGTTTTCTTTGTTACCTTCTAGGAGAAGGCTTCATGGTATCCAAAGTAGAACATCTGGATTCAGTCACAGTTTTGTTCCATATAGCATCAACCTTGTGAACTCTCAAGTTTCCTCTTTGCACTACATATTCAAAATGGACAGTCATATTTATATATATATATATATATATATATATATATATATATATATATATATATATATATATATATATATATATATATATATATATATATATATATATATATATATATATATTGTTCTTTTATTTGTAGGATTATATGTGCAATACTTTTCTAGTCAGGGTTTTTCCTACGTAAATAAAGATGTTTGTATTGCCATAGTTGGGTGACATCTCAAATCACCACTTTCAGGCTTTCTCTTAAGTCTCACAGCAGACAACACAAAATGTCTGATAAAGCTTAAAAGTGGTGATTTGAGATGTCACCCAACTATGGCAATACAAACATCTTGATTTACGAAGGAAAAACCCTGACTAGAAAAGTATTGCACATATAATCCTACGAATAAAAGAACAAAATAAATATTTGACCTTTACAGGGAGGAGTCATAAAATAAGGGTGTGGCTGGCTGAAGAGGCCTTATAAGGCCAAAATAGATCTATCCCAGTCTCCCTTAAGTCTCACAGCAGACAACACAAAATGTCTGATAAAGCCTGAAAGTGGTGATTTGAGATGTCACCAACTATGGCAATACAAACATCTTGATTTACGTAGGAAAAACCCTGACTAGAAAAGTATTGCGCATATGTGTGTGTGTGTGTGTGTGTGTGTGTGTGTGTGTGTGTGTGTGTATCGTGCAGGTATATAATTAAGTATGTATATAGCATTTGTATATTTGTGTTATGTATGTGTTTGAGTAGATAGATACTTTCTCTTGAGAGCAGGCAACAGAATTTCATTTTTAATTTGGGCCAGTGTGGTCACAGTGAAAAAAATGACTATCTTCTTCTTGTTGTTGTCCTCCTTCTCCTCTTCTCTTCTCTTCTCTTCTCTTCTCTTCTTCTCTTCTCCTTATCTCATCTCATCTTCATCTGTCTTTTATACCATATCAGAGGGCAAGTATTGTATTTGTTCAAATGCTTTAAAATTTGGAAAATCAGAGTAATATAGATCAGAAGTGATATCATACATTGCTGCAAGGTAAGATTGCTTGAAAATTTTGATCTGTGTGCAATGTGATATGAACTTATTCTGATTTTCATCTAATGTGCAGATTAAAATGTAATTATAGTTCAGACTTCATTAAATTCTGAGTTCTTAGCTCAAACATTTATTTAAAAACATGTTTTGTAAGTTTAGAAATGCAGTTATCAAATTTATTCAGAAATCCATATTATTGTGACAACACCAAAATGTATTTTAAAATCTGTATTTAAATGCAAATTTGAAGCAGATTTTGAATATATTGCCACTTAATGTGTCAGTGGTGTATAGAAGCCTTCAAACTGAGCACATGTAAGAATGATATGAACCACAATATATGACTGATAACTTTGGAAATTAACATCTTACCCTGCCAACTTCCACCAGGTTGGTGACCATGACAACACTTGCTGAATTCTCCTGCCAGATCATCCTCCAAAAATCCTTTACTGTCTCTTGCATTGGCCCTGAAGGCAGAATAAGTAAAACAAAAGAGATCTTCCAAAGATTACTTTAGCACAAACATTTCAATTTATTTGTCTGTCTGCCAACCACCCTTCTACTACCAAAACAAAATCTCCTAAGTGTGCCTGCTTATTTTCTTAGGAGAGGTCTGAAGAGCGATAGATCTGTTGAATCATATGAGTAACTAGGATTTAAAATACTGTGCTAAACTTTCAGTTAGTACCACAAATAGATATAAATACTCATAATTGAAGGTCACTTTGGAGTAACATGTGAGACAAATATAGAATATTAATTTATGCTGGGATAAAGTGCTAGGTCTGGTAAGAATACTTACGAAGTATAAATGGCATCAAGAATTCTAAATGCACCCTTAATTATAGGGTGAGATGTTAGGTGATAATACTCCTGGGTCACATTTTAATTACCAAATGAATGTGTGATTTTTAACATAAATCTTTTCATTGCCTTTGAGAATTGGGTGCTAGGTTCTGCTTTTTATATTTCTGATTGTGTTTTTCATCTTTTAAAAAACTGTATTGCAAACGTGTGAAAAAATAGCATTTTGGGGAAAAAATAAAATTAAAGGATGGAACTCAAATTTAATTAATTACAAAGGAATCTTACTGATTGCAATATGATTCCTATGAAACCAAGTGCAACACATGTGAAATTTCAATTATTATGTGTAAAAAAAAAACCCAGGTGTGTATTAAATTGTTCTAAACTCAATGCTTATGTCAAAACAGAATTAAACTCTTATTTTTATCTTTAGAAACATATTCTAAGCTAACATGTCCAAAAAGAAAAAATTAAATGCAAGAATTCATAATATTATTAAAGAAATAATAATTAATTTGAAAAAGAACTTTTAAGTGAATCTATGTTAAAATGGCAAGGATGAATAACAAAGTAAATACATCTCTACGGTACTTTGCCCTAAAGCACCTACAATAATTTATCTTCCAAATTAATGGCACTACCAGCTTTCAGGCATCTTTATATCATCTATTTATTATTTTTATAAAATCTTCACATCCTCTCATTCGGACCACACTCTGTTTCTAAAGTACTTACCCTGAGTTGCAATGTAATGGTGAGGCCGGTGGTATCCCTAAAAAGAAGACAAGGAAGGGAAACCTATTGAATTTCAATTTCAGGCACAATTCAGATATGCATTTGATTTGTTAAAATTTTGCTTAAAATCATAAAAATCAATGTTGTCTTTGACGCATCTGAAGTAAGAAAAGGGATATGAAAATTGCATTTCCTCTATATCCTCAGGACAGAGGCAGAAAATCCTCAATCATTCAATTATTAGAATTAGAGTATGAATTAGAGGAAAGATAGTGATGGAATGATGGAGACTGAGTATCTGGATGCTTGGGACAGACAAAGAGACAGGTAAAATGTCCAGACTATATTTTACAGCTGGAAAACAAATGAGGCTTTCTCAAGGTGACCACTGCAGACCTCTAAAGATCATATCTGAGCTGGGGTACAAAGAGTCCCAAAAATGTTAGTTATATAAAACTACACTGAATGAATTATTTATGATAGGAATTGCCTCAGACTTCCTGATAGTTCTAAAAATTCTGAAACCATTTATGTATCAAAAAGAAAGGAGTTTTATGACTAGGCATAAAAACTATACCTTACTTTCATATTGCCTGCCTAAATCATATTCACTTTAGGATTTAACTTATCTTCTGTGCTAATAAAACAAATTTGGAGACATTGGTGTCCCCTCATCTGTGGCACACACATCTGTTTCTTGTCAAAGCAGAAGAGGTCATTAGCTTGAATGTGGGTTGTTTTTTTTTTTTAAGGAAATCATGTAGAGTATACATTTTTACATGTTTTCCCTTTTCTTAATTGGAGGATCTGTTAAAAACACTGTGATTTAATTGACAACTATAGAGGCTTACATGAGAAAAGAGGATGTGTAGTACTTTGCTAGAAGTTACAGACTTAATTTGCTTCAAAATTCAATTTTTTATTAGTCAGATGAATATATTTAATTTGTTAACTTTATCCTTCTTTCTGTTCTTTAATTTCACAAAATCTCTTCAGGATACTTTATATATAGATTTACAATAAACACTGCATTTCAAGTTCCTGATCTTTTTTCAACAATCAGCACATTGATCAATATGGTTACACTTCTAATTTTCTAACAACATGGGGTGGTTGAGATCATGGGAAGAAGAACTACCCCTTCAATATATTATTTTGTCAAAATTCAAAGAAGGCTTTTTAGACATTGGCATTTGAAGGCATTTCATTCCTTTGCATGTTTACCTAATAGTAAATTCCACTGATCTCACAATATTCTTCTTCAGTGTTAAACTAACAAAAAATTTCTAAGATTGTGAAGGGTGATTGCTAGTTAAAATAAACAATATTAAACTAGTAATGAACAATACTTCAGAAAGATGAGCAAATAATCCGACACAGAATAAGACACTTTCCTATGCTCATAAAATAATATACGGTATTCAATCCCATTCAATCCACATCCCATTCAAATAAAGATAGTCAAAAACAGAAAATTGCAAGCACAGCATGAGCCTTATTCAATTAGTCAATTAATTAGTAAATCATTAATTTGTATTGGCTTTGGGATGAAAATTTTGATCCAAACATTATACGTTCTTCCTCTTTGTCTGTTTTACAAAATTCCATTTGAAGAAATGTGTCTGATTCTTAAAACCCTGGACTCTATCTTATGGTATGAGTGTGATTTAGTAATTTCCGTCCCCTTGCTTGGCAAAGGCCTTTCTTAAACCTGCAAAGTATCAAGTAATTGGATCTAGCTCCATTTTAATTTACCATCATCCTCTAATTACTTCTAGGGGAATTTAGTGGTATTAGATGTTCATAAAAGGTATTGGCTAGTGTACTGCTACTGTCTTCTACCAAAATATAGTTATTTAAACCTAATGCAGCCCACTAAGTAAGGATCAAACAAACATTCTTCAAACAAACATCTCTCTGTGCAAAAAATATTTTCTTACAACACTTACATCAATATAATTTGCATTAATGTAATCTGAATGGGGATCTCCATCTAGTAACTGCAGTCTCACCCTGGAGTGATCATCTGTAAATAATTGGTAGAAAGTGTTAATATTAAATAAAAGAACATTAAACCAAAACAAATAGGAATGCAAAAATGTACAGTATACAAATGGAGAAAACTTGGAAGATGTTTTCATGTTTATGTTTCCATTTAAATGTACATAACATTGGTTCCAAATACCATGGCTAAACTATCCAGCAATATGTTTATCGTGTACTTTACTGTAAATCCTGATTTGTTAAAGTCCTGCTTGAATTTAATATAATCCGAATGTGGTACAGGTTTTGTACTATAGTATTTGTTGGACCGTATTTTGAATCATAGCACAAGATAATATAAACCACACAAACCACACAGGTGCCAGAACATTGTCATTTTTTTAAAAAATAAGATGATGAAAGAGGCTTAGGTTTTCAGTGATATTTGGAGATTTGACTTTGATTTATTATTTCTGTTGTTAATTACCAAGATAGACACATAGTAGATATGCATACAGTATAAATAGAATGAATGATTTGTGTTAGATGATACCTTCAGTATCTGTTTATGTTAAAATTCACTGACAGGGAATCAGCCATGAATCAACATACAGGTTTTAGTCTGACCTTTAGTCTTTGTTTAAAGACAAGGATCAGGAGAATAGACTAATCAGAGGACGAGATCCAGCCAATTTATGCTATTAGTTTTAAGTGCCATCTGCTCTTGCAGAGAGCTCAGGTTTTTTGTTTTAATGTACATTTGCTGACAATACAACACTTAGGTAGACAGAACATGAATCAATTTCAACTGAATATGGGAAGGATTTTACAATGCCAATTTTGAGACATATCTATTGTAATGATGGCAGTAAAAAATATTTTTCTACAGCATAAAGTCCTGCAACAGTTATCCTTCTTAATATTCAGTGTTCTTATTAAGATTTTAAGTATTGTAAGAGTTATGAGATTTTGGTTTCTATATGAATTTGCTTTGGTCACAAAAGTGAGAATAAAATAATCCTTTGTTTATAAAGCAAGCCTGTAAAATACTAATTATCAGAAGCCATGGAGGTGCAGTGATTAGAATGCATTATTGCAGGCTAACTCTGCCCACTGTCAGGAGTTCGATCCTGACCAGCTCAAGGTTGATTCAACTTTCCATCCTTCTGAGGTCGGTAAAATAAGGACCCAAATTGCTGGGGGCAATATGCTGACATTGTAAACCACTCAAAGAGGGCTGTAAAGCACTGTGGAGTAGTATATAAGTCCAAATGCTATTGCTATTGCTATCATTTGAGGAGACAGCAAAATTCAGAAATATGTTGATAAGCTGGAACAATGGGCAGAAACCAGTAACATTAAGTTTAATAGGTAAAAATGCAAACAGAAGATTGGGACGTAGTGCATGTGTAAAGGATCTAGATATTGTGTTTGAGTTGAGCACAAATCCTCTGAGTGATGCAGCTACAGAAGAGCAAATACAATCTTAGCTGTATTAATAGAAATATAGTGTCAAGATTGTCTCTATTCTACAGACAATACTCAGAATATTGTATCTAGTTCTGGGCATTGTGTTAGAAAGAACATTGAGAAACTACAGCATAATCATAAAAGTGTAATCAAGATGATAAGAAGCCAACAAGGATTACAATTGGAGATACTGTATTAGTTACAGTATGTTTAATTTGGAGAAAACAAAACTATGGTAGTTGTCTTCAAATATCTGAAGGATTGTTTGAAGATGCAGCAGAATTCTGAGTTGTTCAGAATTGTTCCAAAAGATTGACAGTAAATCAGTTTATATTACAAGAAATACATTTTTTTACTAGCTGGTAAAATTAATTTTCAATATTTCTGCATAAATATGACTTAAAACATAATCTATAGGCAGTGTTGGATCATTTTCCTCAATAAATAAAAGAACAAGTGCAATGCTTTTTACTCATTTAATTGAGTTCTTTGTATCTAGTTTTAGGACTTGTGTGGAGAGTAGATCACATTTTAGGTCACATGTATGCAGAAATATTGAAAATACAAAAGGGTTGACAAACTTTTAAACCCCACTCTATGTTGCAGGTTTGCATAATTCAGAGCAGTGGTTATTCAACAGGAGACACACTACTGAAGAGAAGGCCCTCATGTTTGTTATTATCACACAAAAACTACAAGCCTTGACCTAGGCAACATTAATACTGTATATATAACAGGAGGATCTAAATTCATGTACATTTTGATTATTTATACAGGTAGTCCACGACTTACAACTGATTGCTTACAGCCATTTGAAATTACAATGGATTTAGAAAAAGTTACTTATAACTGGACCTTGAAGTTATGATTGCTGCACCACCCCGAGGTCATGTGATCACATTTTGGGCACTTTGCAACTGGTTTGCATTTATGATCAGTTGCAGTATCCCATGGTCACATGATCACATGTAATGACATTTTTTTGCAGGTTTTTTTTTTTTTTTTGGCAAAAAATGGCAAAAATGCCCATTGGGTAAAATGGGTTTGCACATACAACCATGTGGTTTGCTTAACTACTGCCATTGTAAAATTGAGTCCGGTCATATGATGCTCTGATTTATGACATCAATGACTTACAATCAAAATTCCGGTCCTGACTAAGGTTTTAAATCGAGGACCTATATTTCTTCTTCCCACTAATTATTAATAATCTTAGTTTTTGTAAATTAATTCTGGGTCATAATTTTTAGAGAAATTTTAACTGATTACTATGAAAATAGATTACTCTTTGTGAACTAAATGTGTGGTTTTATTGAGATTATAGAATTTTTCTGAAAACTGCTTTGAGCATAATGTATTTTTAGAAAATGCCATAGTTAACTTTATTACAATCAAAATAGACCATGCAAAAACAAGCATCCATTTATAAAGTGATATAAATTGACAAAATAACTTCCAAACCTCCAAATACCAACTACTTCATTGTTAGAAGAAATTAGGGCAGCCACTTTGTGTCTACCAAGTGATGGCCACAAGTTTTTCATTTTTCTGCCTACAAGTCATCTTGCACACAATATGTTGTATATATCTCTCTGGATTCCAATCAGTTTGCAACATATCAGATACACTCATGCCAGGAAGTGCTATGAATTAGTAAAAATGTTAAATTATTACATAGTAGTTATAATTTCAATCTTAATTTCTTGGAAAGGATCAAAAACTATTGGACTGATTTTCAACTAAATACAACATAAAATGCACACAATATAGTTGCCCAGATTACATGGGAATGGCATCTATAATTAATTTAAACAAGTGAATGAAGAAAATAATAAATCAAAGCATAGCAAAAAATTCCAGTACAAAAAAAAAAATATCAAAGGCATTCTGGGTTATCAGATTTGAACTAGTTCACTTTTGATTCAGTATTGAAGTGAGTATAGCCCCATACTTCCTATTATATTTATGTTCTGAATTTAATAAGATGTTCAATACCTCCCCTCCCAAATTTTTTCAACTATTTGTTTACAAATAGTTGAAAAAATGCAATACAACAATAAAATAAAAATTACAATACAAATGTCACAGTGTTAGCAGTAAGAGGTACCTTTCATTATCCCATATGTCCACCATTATGTAACCTGCATTAGCTGTCAAACACTTTCTGGGTACAATTCAAGATGCTGGTCATTACTTATAAAACCCTTCATGGCGTTGCCTATCACAATTGTTCCTGCTGACCTGATACATTCAAACTCCTGGTCCTCTCTCTTAAACCTTATCATCTTGCAGGAGCAAAGAAATATTCTATGTATGACCATCCCACTTCTGGAACAGTGTGAGTAGCATCCACACACTGAAACAATTCTGGAAGGCTTACAAATCTAGCTCTGTTCCAGGGACTGCAGTGAATATGGTTATGAGGCCCTTATTGTTGAATTTTTACAGTTACTGTTATGGTATATGATATTATCGTGGCTGGGTTTTTTTTTAGCTTGGGCTCTCTGTTTTCTTTTATGTTTTAAATTTTTAATATATATTTTTCTTAAAGGTTTTTAAAAACTAACCCAAGCTAATATGAAGTAAGAAACAGGAAAAGAAAGAGAAATCAAAGAGAAGTCCAAAAAGGGAAAGAAAGAAAAAAATCTGTAAAGCTTCCAATTTTCAGTGCAGCTGTTATTGCTACAATTATAACTTACTTGATGGGTACAAGATACCTCTCTTCTTTCTATAATCTATTAAATTTAATCATTAAAAGCATAAATCATCGTTTTTTTCCTCTTTCATGCAAAACATGTATAAGGGGTTTCCAGTCAGCAATACATGTAGTTACAGTCTTTTCTCTGATCAAAGAAGTCAATTTTCACCAGCCATTCCTCCATTGTTGGTAATGCTGAATCTTTTCATCTTTGTGCACGCCAGAAACTTACTGCAGTTGTCATGTACAAAAACAAAGTTCCATGACTTTTTTCCAACTGTTTGTCTACCAGTTCCAAAAGACAAATCATTGTATATTCAAATCCTCTGAATTAGAGCATGTTCTTGAATTTAGAATTTTCTAGCTTTATTACACGTCCACCACAGGCGATAAAACGTCCCTTCTTGTTGTTCATAATTCCAGCATACATTTGAAGTGTGTGTTTTTTTACATTCTAGATAATTTCTCTGGTGACAAATACCAATTATACAGCATTTTATAAAAATTGTCTTTAATATTATAACATAATGTAAATTTCAATCCTTTCAACCACATATTTCCCCTCGGTACATCTGTATATTATAACCAAAATATTGAGCTCACTTTATCATGCAATGTTTCACTTGTTCTTCTTCAGTTTCCAATTTCAATAAAAGTTTGTACATTTTAGCAATTACATGTTCATCATTTGTACACAATTCCATTTTAAACTCAGTCTTAAAATGTTCAAAACCATGAATTATTTTATCTACTTTAAATCTTTCTAATAATTGTAAATAAGACAAACATGTACAATTATATTCTCCTGCCCCTCCGAGATCTTGTCTTGATTTTGTTTTATATTTTTCTTGACAATATTCTCGCATCTGACAATAGATTAGTCATTTTTATTTGCTTATTATTTCTCATCTATAATATGATTCTTGTTCTGAGAGCTGCAGAAGTGTTTTCATGCATAATCTGGGTTTTTCTATTCAATATTCTCAATACAGCATATCTAACATAAGGTTTTTAAAATTCATGTTGACCTTGACTTTATTGTACCACAAATATCCATGCCACTCAAATCTCAGGCTTGGTTCTTCTACATCCGAAAGCCTTATATTTCTCAGCAACATCCACTCTTTCATCCAAACCAGGAAGCAAGGTGTAAAATACAATTTCAAATTAGGCAAATCCAGGCCCCCTCTTTCCTTTGCATCTTGCAACAACTTATATTAACTCATATATTCTGTTACTGGTGCATCAATTTCAGTAAAAGTATTGTCTGAAACAAAAGCATCATTCTAGATAAAACATTCATTTTTATCACAGAAATTTTCCCCAACAATGATAGTTGTATTTTGCCACATGTTAATATATCCTTTTTAAACTTAATTCCATAACATAATTAACATAATAATTATGTTAACCTTAACATAATTATTCTGAAATTGACACGCGGTTCATATTTAATTCATAATTATGTTAAGGTTATTCATAATAACCTTAACATAATTATTCTGAAATTGACACGTGGTTCATATTTATCATAATGATACCCAAATATTTTATCATTTTCTCAGTCTTAAAACATGTTTTATTTATCAGTTCTCTTCTATTTTTTATTGTTTATTAATGTTAAAACCTATTGCTCCACATTCTTTAATTTGTTCATTAACAATATTATTTGTTGTTAATATTTCCCTTTAAAGCATTTCCCAGAATCAAAACCAAGGCATTTGCAAAAACCCTTAACTTCTAGATTTCTTTTTTTAATCTTTATTTCTACATTCCTCTCATCTTATCTTATATCTCTATTCAATATTTCCAGAAGAAAAATAAACAAGAGAAGTGGCAGTGGGCATCCCTGCCTTGTCACAATTCACTCCATAAAATCCATAATTTCTAAAACTTTAAACAAAAAAGCCTAATTCAAATTCTTAAAGGCCTTTTCTGTATCTAAGATCATCAGTGCAGCTTATTTTTTTTTATTATGTTACTCCAAGTAAAAATCCATAAAATTATTGTCTGTCTATTAGCCAGAAACATTTTAAACAATTTGTAGTTATTTACAATGCAACAAGTAAATAATTACATCAATTTATAGTCTTCTAAAAGTCAGATTTTGTCCCCCTCTAGTTATTAGTGTTA
This sequence comes from Pantherophis guttatus, assembly GCF_059756535.1. NCBI lineage: Eukaryota > Metazoa > Chordata > Lepidosauria > Squamata > Colubridae > Pantherophis > Pantherophis guttatus. The sequence goes on along the minus strand of NC_142065.1, from coordinate 30,740,270 downwards.
TATTGGACCCTTTCTTGTAGTATAGAGTTCATTGTGTATTGCAAAGGTTGCAAAAATTCATTCTCAAAACATTTATAATTAGAACCTGATAATCCATCTGGTTCACTCATGCACGCTCATGCGTGACACTTCTGCACATGTGCAGAAGCATCCGGTGTGGGTGGGCAGATCCTCCTGCCACCGCTGCTACTGGTTTGCCCAATCCAGCAACTCACCACTGATCTGGTCCAAGAATCCTTCTTAATTTAATATTTTTATAGCTTCAGAAATTTCTTGTATTATTCATAATCTGTCCTCAGTAAATTTTGTTTCTTTAGATATTCATTTATTTTCTCTAGAGAGATGTCATTTTTTTTAAATAAAATCATAATAATATTGATGAGATGCTTTTTGCATGGCCACTTTGCCATTAACACCATATCTCCCTACTGTAATTTCAATATAATTTTCTTTTCCTTTTCTTTTTTATAATTGATATGCTACCCTTGATATGCTACCCTTTATTTGCAAGCTCAACTTTTTTTGTTTTACATAATTCATTTTTATTTCCATTTCTCTTACTGTTAACATACATAATTGCCATTGAAGATGTTTAATTTGTTAAGAGGCACTTGTCTTCTCTGGAGAATTCTTTAGTTCTTTTTTTTTTTTTAACTGCATCCAAAACAGCAGTCATGTTTTTTAATGTGCATTTGGAATTTGTACCCAGACTCTATCGGAGTCGGCAGTCATAAATAATAATAGTAAAATAGACAAAGTAATAGAAAATGAAGATGCTAAGGTACTCTGGGACTTGAGAATTCAAACAGACAAGCACCTGCCACATAAAGACTTAGCAATTGTTGATAAGAAAAATAAAAAGGTCTGGACATGATAGAACCTGGAGACAGCAGAACAAAAAGACAAAATCTGGAGAAAATCACAAGATACAAAGACCTGCAATTCCAAAATATTTGGAGCACCATTTGAACACCACCAGCACTGACAAAATCACTACAAGTCAATTGCAAAATGCAGATTTACTAGTTGCAGCTTACTTCCTGCGACCATACATTTAATACCATTAAACAACAACATCTGCCTACTCCAGGTCTTTGGGAGGGACTTGAATAGGTGGACAAAAATGCCAAATCCAGTCTAACCATGTGACTGACTGCCACCAAGTACAACAGCGTTTTTTCCCCCTAATCTTTGTTATACAGAGGAAAATCATTCTCAATCATCTCTTACAAGGTGGGTAGCCATTATAGTTCCAGTCTTCCAAAGGATTCTCAGACAGTTAATGGCTTTCCTTCATGACAGCTTTAGTACTAATCTGTCTTTGGATGGAGGATTGTTTCCAAAACAAAGTCCTCTATTTTATGTCACTTGTGACACATTTTTTTAAATAAAAAAATATCCCTACTATTTCTAAGAAACGTCATTAATTGCTTTCTTAATTCAAATCAACAATTATTCCAGGAAAAAAAGTCATTATCTTGCTATCTATTCTCCAGCTCTTTTCATTCATAAACTCACATGTCTATTTTGTCATTCATTTTAGCAATGCTTAAGCTTCTCCTTTTCTTGAACAATGATTCAACTTTGTAAACATTCTCCTAAAGGTTAACATCTTTTTAATCAGTTTGATATTGCTTTCTTAGCACTTTCTAGCTACCTACCTTGTGCTCAATGTTCTATGCCCCATTAACACTCTTAATAAATAAATTATCATTCCTCCTTTGTGTTGTTATACAACTTTGCTTATATATCCTGGATTCAATTTATTTTAATTTATGTGAATTAGAAGCTGCGTTGTGGTTTAAGTCAGACCCCTAGGTTGCATTTGTACCCTTCAAACACATTACATGAGCCTTTAAAGCATTTTTAAAGCATTATCATTTGTGCAGCTATTTTGAACTTAAGTGGAAAAAGTGTTTTTGAATGTGATTATCTGAGAAATCTATTTCCACTTCCTTAAAGAGAATGCAATTTATTGGTTCACCTAGAAGCCACATAGTTCTAGAAGAATGCATACTGAGTTAAGGAGCACTAAGCTCATTATACCCTAACATTACATAAAACTCCAGTAAAAAAAAGTGCGGCCTTTTAGGGAGACACCAATAACAGAATAAAAGAGTTGGAAGGGACCTTGGAGGCCCACTGCTCGGCAGGAAACTCTATACCCGTGATGGCGAACCTATGGCACATGTGCCGCAGGTGGCACATGGAGCTATATCGGTAGGCATGCAAGTGTTGCCCTAGCTCAGCTCCAGCATACATGTGCACACCAGCCAGCTGATTTTCGGGCCTTCCGGGCACTCTGGAAGTCAGGAAACAGACTGTTTCCGGCCTCCAGAGGGCCTCTGGGGGTGGGTGGGGAAGGCCCATTTTTCGCTTTCCCCAGGCTTTCTAGGAGCCTGGGGAGGGCGAAAACAGCCTTCCCCACCCCCAAAGGGCCTCCAAAGGCTGGAAACAGCCTGTTTCTGGTGGGACCGGAAGTTGGGAAACAGGCCATTTCTGGCCTCCGGAGACCCTCCAGCGGGGATGGAGAAGGCCATTTTCATCCTCCCCAGGCTCCAAGAAAGTCTCTGGAGCCCGGGGAAGGTGAAAAATGGGCCTACCCGGCCCACTGCGCCATTGCATGCCAAAAGTGTGGGGAGCGGGATGCGCATGTGCATTTAATTATGGGTGTGGGCACGTGTGCGCATGACTTCCCCACATTTTCCCCATTTTTGGCACGTGATAGCAAAAAGGTTAGCCATCACTCCCCTATACCATTTCAATAGTTGTCCAATCTCTTCTTAAAATCTTCCAATGTTGGAGCACCCACAACTTCTGGGAGCAAGTTATTCCACTGATTAATTGTTCTAACTGTCAATAAATTTCTCCTTAGTTCTAGGTTGCTTCTCTCCTTGGTTAGTTTCCATCCATTGCTTCTTGCCCTGCCCTCAGGTATTTTGGAGAATAGCCTGACTCCCTATTCTCTGTAGAAACCTCTGAGATATTGGAACATGTCTCCCTTAGTCTTTCTTTTCATTAAACTAGACATACCCAATTCCAGCAACATTCTTTATATGTTTTAGCCTCTAGTCCCCTTGCTACACCATCAACAGGTATAGCAAGTGTGTCCAAATCCTCTCCAAAGCTTTTCCACTTTGAATTAAAGTAATTCTGCATGTTATATTATATGTATTATGCTGTAATTTAACATTATATTATTATATCTTACATTATATCTTACAAAATTAGTGAACATAATATAATTATTCTGACTAAATTCTGAAACTTTTTTCAGACATGTGGGTGGGGTAATGCTTTCTATAGATATCATAGGGTTTGTGACATTTTAGAACAAGTACATGAATGATCTTACTTTAATTTATTTTCTAAAGTGCCAACTAAAGTTTATCAATTGTCCAAAGTCACAACTTAACAACACAGAACAATCGTGAAAATCTAGCTGCCATGCTACTGGTAATATTGCAACACAAATATTGGTTTCACTCTGCAATCCAAAACAACGAGAACAAATACACGGAAGTCTCTCAAATGTGGTAGATCTGTTTTTTCGATCGCAGGGAAAAAATTTTTAGTGAGCTGTTATATACCAGCTAGTTTATGCACTGAGATCGATAGAGAAGTCCTGTTTATGATTCCTTCTTTGTATAGGTAAAGGTAAAGGTTCCCCTCGCACATATGTGATAGTTGTTCCCAACTCTAGGGTGTGGTGCTCATCTCCGTTTCAAAGCCGAAGAGCCAGCGATGTCTGAAGACGTCTCCGTAGTCATGTGGCTAGCATGACTAAATGCCAAAGGCACACGGAAAACTGTTACCTTCCCACCAAAGGTGGTCCCTATTTTTCTATTTGCATTTTTTACATGCTTTCGAACTGCTAGGTTGGCAGAAGCTGGGACTAGTAACGGGACCTCACCCCATTATGCGGCACTAGGGATTTGAACTCTGAACTGCCAACTTTTGATCGACAAGCTCAGCGTCTTAGCCAGTGAGCCACCGCGTCCCTACTTCTTTGAAATGGACTAGTTCATATATCTAGGGTCTTCTTGGTGATAGTAGCCCATCTGTGGAATTTGCTTACCTGCAGGTGATACCAATCCTTATACATTGAAATGAATCTTGTAGATAAAGATTCACTGTTTATCTTTTATCTGTCATATGAATCACATCAGAGGTTCATCACTCTTTAATCTCTCTCAGCCTGCGCTACTGAAAATGGTAGAGTTTCCTAACCCAACTTCTGTATGTTCTGTAGAACATGTGGAGATAACACTATGTCCCAAACAGCAAAGTCCATCAACAGCTCTGCCTGCATTTTGCCCTGGGGAAAATAGGTTCCTGACCAATAAAAACCATATGCTCAACTGGGAAAAGAGCTTGATGTCATGATGTTGATATTCCCCTACCTCTTTTCTCAGGTGTGTTCGATGTATGAGAATGCCAGCCTCCCCCCCAAAAAAGTAGATTTTTGTCACTTGGGTCCACTGAGACCAATGTAAATCTATACAAAGAACAATAAATCAATGAAAAAATTGGGGGAAGGGGGAAACACTAACACAGAAGCTGTTATTAAGCTGAAATGTTCTAAAGACTAGGAAGTTATTCTTTGTTACAGTTATGCTCTTATACATATAAGATGCTTACAGATACACACAGGAAGTTCAGTTCAGTTTGAATTTGCACCTACAGGAGATGATGTTGCCATATCTATTCTTATTGCGGTTTTCATCTTCTTTGGCGGTGTCCCAAGATGCTGTCTGCCCTTCAGGTAGAGCCTGCAAATTAAAGAATGGAATATTTATAAAATAGGGAAGACCTTCAGGTTGTTATTTTTTACCTTAATGAAGTAGAGGGCAGGAGAGAGGCAGCATATAATTTAGCACACTGCCAAGACAACTGATTTCTGAGGAAAACAACAATGAACAATAATGAAGAGTCCATTAGTGTCTTAGGGCTTATGTAATTTATAAATGGCTATATTAATGTAATTGGAACAAAAAACAATTAAGGATTTTGCTTATTTTTGCATATTTTTGATTAAAAATAATATATATTATTTTTACTGATAAAAGGGAGTCAGGGCAAGTATTGTTATCGTTGTCATTATGATGCCATCTCTAACACAGAGATGGGGATTATCTCTCTCATGTCCATATGAAATATCAGGATACATATATGGCATTTAATCTGAGGCCAAAAGTTGTGCTATAAATAAATGAATAAAAGCACTTGGTAGCATAGGAGTTTCCATATAATTCTCCCATTATAAACATACAGACAGATACATATGGAGTGCATACAAACATACACACATCAAGTATATGTGTGGATAAATTTAAATCTCTTTTGCAAGCTTTCACGTAGTAGTCTATTCCATCAGGTTTGGGGTATTCATAAAGCAACATGGGATAATTCACATGCATTGACAGGCTCAGAAAACTTACAACAAGAGTTGTTGTTGGGAATGGCAACAGTATGAATGGAGAAGAGGCTGTAACAAACTCTTGTTGGAATACCTTCACACCCCAAGTTCTGTCTTTTTTCAGTGATAAAATCCCCCCAAAATCATATATTCAGCATAGTCTGGAACATTAAATATGTAATGGATTTACAGTTGGCATTAGCTTAACATTCCCAGACAAGAAATGTATCCTATAATCATGAATGGTACCAAAAAAATGTTATGTGAAACCCATAATTACAAAATTCATCATTTACTATTGTTAACTAATATCGTATACAGTCCATAGAAACCCAGAGCTGACAACATAGCTTCTTTGGTTGTGATATTGTGGGTTATTTTAATATACTAGATATTACAGTGATGGTGTGACATTATAATTGTTTTATTTAAAAAGACAAAGCTTGCCAGACTGTAGTTTATAAAAGTTCTGTGAAGCAGTAATTCCAGGATGTACTATGGATGATTTTCTTGGTTAAAATGGGTAATAAATGAGAGGTAGCTCAATCTCTATGTTTATGAAATAATGTTGCAGCAAATGGAAAGATCTTTGATCACACCTCATTTGTTGTACAAAGAAAGTGCTACCTAATAGCATCTGATGTTCTGAGTGGGGAAGAATATAGGAAAAAAGTAATTGAAATAAGGCATTTTTCTTCATCAAAGACAAGATATACATTTGTATCTTGTTTCAATAAATTGTTCAGAAAAACTCATAATAATTTAGTTGCTGCAACAAACAAACAAAAAACAAAATAAAACCCCCAATTTTCCATTTTATTCATGTACACAGGATGGTAAATTTGAAATCTCCAAAATAATATCATAGGACATTCACAGCTTTGAATAAATGCATTTTTATTCTAAGAGAAGTGAATTTAATCCATACATAGGACATACTGGAAAAAGCTGATAACTCTGATTTTATAACCAAATTTATAATTTTGATACATGAAATCGCTTGCCACTATTTTTTAGAAGCTAATGCACTAAGTTTATCACATTTTTCATTAGGTATTCTTTTTAGTACATTGTGGGAATTTTGTAGACATAGTATATAGTAATTTGCTAATGAGACATTCTCATTAGCAAGTTAATTGTGACTTAAATGAGATGACAGTTATGTAGATATGTAAATAGCTTGAAAAATGGTGTTAGTGTTTCCTCATCAAACAGTGAGTCATTGTTGTGAGATAGATAACCATATAAATAATTTAAGTAAAAAATAATAAATAAATTGAATGCAGGCATGAAGAAAAATGTCAGAAGACTTAGTCTTAGTTTCTGATTCTTCAATATTAAATTACTGTATCTGTATTGTAGGCGATAATATAAAAAACAGACTTCATGGGTTAGGGAAATGGTCCAAGAATAAGAAATTGATATTGGTATTTAAAAGATACAAATGCAGAGCCAAAGATGAAAATCCACAATTGTAAGACTGCTTTTTAATAGATTCAAAAAGAGAGAGAGAGAGAGAGAGAGAGAGAGAGAGAGAGAGAGAGAGAGAGAGAGAGAGAGAGGGAGAGAGAAGAGGTGGGGATCAGTGAACCAGAAGCCTAAAAACAGCTGGAAAATGCAATCAGAGGAAAAAGAAAAGGCAAACTATAACTATTCAAACATTTTTTGTTTCAGTCTTCTCCAAATCACCTCTAGAAAAGTGCCGCTTAGAAATTTTTAGCATTCTACGCAGTAGACAGTCACACCTGACTGTTTAAAATTGTAGAACTGATTTATGTGCTTGACTACATTCTCTTTCCCCCTAAGTGTACAAGTGTTCAAGGAATCACAGACTTGGAAGGTGTCAAAAGCTTTGAAAGTTCATTTCTACAATAAAACACCCTTTTATATAAGTAGAATGTTAGCAGACTCAGTATTCTTTCGACAGATAGCTTTTTACAGTGAGGAGTACTTTTTTGAAAGTATCATCTTATTTGAAGTGTTGCTGAATTACCGAGTCTATCACCTCTTGACTTGATCATTTCATTCTGTTGCCTTCAAGGATATTTTCAACCTAAACCTCACTAATCACACTGAAAGAGTATTGAGGATTACAGCTATAGAGGTGATGTAATTTAATGGACCAGATAGGTGAAAGAAGAAAATTGTGTTTTGCAACTGTTCACTCAAGGAAGAGGAAGGAATGCAAGAAAAGTGAACCCAGAGCCTGTTCCATCTGGATTATGTCCACCTTTAAGCAGCCCTTAAATGGTTTTAGAGCAGGAGTCCCTTAAAATTTCCTTTGCAGTCATTGTGCCACCTCTGATCATTGCCAGAAAACAAATGGCGGCTTTTTTTCCTGTTTTGTCATTTAGCGTTGGAAAATAAATCAGTAGATGTATTTTATATCTTTATTATTATTTTATTATTTTTTATATATTAAAAAAGACCCACAAATTTCCAAAGTATAACACAATATACAGGTAGTCCTTGACTTACGACCACAATTGAGCCCAAAATTTCTGTTGCTAAGCAAAACAAGTATTGAGTTTTGTCCCATTTTATGACCTTTCTTTCCACAGTTGATAAATGAATCACTGCAATTGTTAACTTAGTAATATAGTTGTTAAGTAAATCTGGCTTCCCTATTTACAGAAGGGACAACCTTATCAGAAGGTTGCAAAAATATGACCACAGGACACTGCAACCGTCATAACTATGAGTCAGTTGCCAAGTGGCTGAATTTTGATCATGGGGTTGTCAGAGAAAAAAATGACCCTTTACATCACCCTTTTTTTCAGTGCCATTGTAACTTCAAATAGTTACTAAACAAACTATTGTAAATTGAGGACTATCTGTATACGTTTGTATACCAAACAAATTTTCCCCTTCCACTCTTCACTCAAAAGCAAAAAGTCAGAAAATCTTAATTTTATTTTTGCCATCCACAAAAACATGAAGAACAGTTGCAAGACAGAAAAGACTACCAACCTTGTGAGAAAGAGCTTTTAAAATTTTGCTTAGTGTAATTTTACTAATGATCCTGTTGTTGCTTGTCTTTCAAAGATTTTTATCCTGAAAGGAGGAATATAATTAAATGTAATCCGTATAGGGTATAATAAAATAGCCATCATAAATTTCCTAGCTTTCAAAAGGAAAAGAAAAAAGAGATATTGAAATGTCCTTGGTGGCAAATTTATTAACATGGCAAAGAAACTGAATATGGAGTAATGTTTTCATTGATATTTGTTTAGGTTTGCAGCCTTTAAAATAACATGAAACAAAATACGACCTTGCGTGTAAAAGCATCAAAGTGCTAAGATTAGTGGAGATATAATTTTAAATGCCGTACAGCTGCCAGAAACTGAAAATTAAACCTGACTCTTACTTACATTAAGCATTTCAGCAACTTTATCTTGAAGTTATCAGAGTAAGAGTAATTCAGTTCTTCACAGCCCATTAACACTCCATAAGGCATCTTATCTATACTTTACAAAGCTGTTTAGCACATGTCATAAAGGGCCATAATGTCTTGAGGAGGCCGTATTTATTAACTACAAAGGCTAAGCTCTTTTTTATATATACTTATGAATTTTAGATGCCAAAATGGGAATGAATTCTCTCAGTTTTTTAAAAGTAACTATATATCCTATATAATATATAGTATATATACTCATGGATAAGCCCATCTGCCAATAAAAGGACTCTTGAATTTTTAACTGGAACACCCTGAAAAATGCAGGTTGTTTTATCCATTTTTCATGCTATTTGGGTTAAAATTTGAATCCTGAATTTTATCCATGGATGTCATAATTGTTATATTCCCAGTATCAATGATAAGTGAATCATTACTTACCCTATACTGCTGAATTGCTCTAATAGCACTTTGAAAGTGATATTCACCAAATATCTAACCTCCCAGTCTCCTTATACCTTAGGGTCATCAGGATGAAATCTCATCCACTGAGAATTAGGAAAAGAATGTAACAAGTAACCAAGGTCAGTTTCAAGTTCAGCAAAGTGATGTATGATATATGAATTTCTACTGAAGTGGGTCCTATTGGTAGTAACAATAATGAGTAAACATTGGCCTTTCTCATAGTATGATAATATCTACAGAGGTATTTGACTGGAGGCTTTGTGAAAAATTAAAATGTCTATCACTGCTAATTAAATTATGTGGCCAGGAATGTACAACAACTTGATCCCACTTGGGTGCTCAAGTGGAGCAGATGCCCAACAATAGTGCCTGATTTAAACAGAAGATCATCAGTACAGGTAATTGCTTCTTAATTAAACTACCACAAATTTCACTTTAACTACTGGATGGAGCTAGGAAAGATGAAAATAATCTTTAGAAGAGAATGCCACTCTTTTAACTTCATAATTACAAAATCTCTGGCATACCAGGTCTCTTTGATAAGCTGCTTGGTTTGACACTCCAATCTAGAAGTGTTATTCCACTTTCCCGCGTTACAATCCATTGCAGTTTGAAATACATTTTTAAATGAACAAAATTATTCCAATAGTTTAAGGTTCTTTCACAAAAGAGCCTCATGCCAAAATAATAGAAGAGTGTCAGGCTTGAGTCTTCATAGGTGACACCTAGCAGTCAGTAGAGCAATTAGCTGTTACAGACACTCAGAAGGTGGTCCCCCCTTTATTTAATGAGTCTGATCTTTAAACTAGCTCTTAAAGTATTGCAATAATTTTATATGTTTTATATCACAATTTAAGGGGGAAATTCAGTGCATTTTGCTGTATGTAAGAATTTTTGGCAAACACTTGTTTAAATACCTTTAGTTCCTAAAAATAATAATTAATGATAATAATACAGTCTCTGGTTACTTTATGTTAGTAAAACAAATAAGCATATTATTTTGCAAGGTATAATTAAACCATTAAAAATATAAATATAAGGTGAGCCAGGAGTGATGACGACCAACATACAGTGGTCTAAATTTGTCAGGGCTAGTCCTGATACATTGCAGAAGGGAGGTTATTCCAATCAATAGAATAAGTGCCACTGCAAAGAATTCTTATTAGATGACATTTCCACATGAATAACAGCAAAACTAAAATAGTGGAGTCTAGTGTCTCAAAGGTGCCTTTTCAAAAGGAAAGTAGACTTTGCTTTTCCTTGAAGACACTTCTTCAAAGAAAGTACAACACATCCCATTTAGCAGTTCCAAGAAGGCTCCATCTCTATTGTGACCCTGATGGCGCAGATAAACCTCCAAGTGGCCTCAATGACTCTCAGAAAGAGTGGTAATATACTTACCTGGCAGGGGAGATACCTTGATCATGAAGGAGGTTTTCCCAGGGTGAGGCTCATCCATTGCACTCCGGGTGTGCTGACCCCTGCGATTTCCCCAAATGCGGGAAACTCGACTGCATAATTTGTGGTAGTGGGGGACTGCGTTCGTGCTTTCCCCTGATTTTTCTAGTTAAAGAATAGATTAATGGTTCTTTCCAGAAAGAGTATTTTCTTTATAGAAGTTCTTTCAATGATTAAAATTCATAAAAAAAAAAGAGTGGTAATGACCAGATAACTACAAGGAATATAAATCCTTCCATTCTCTACCATTCAACCAGAATTGAAGAAATTCCTTGGATGAGAAGCGAAATGTCTTCAAGGCAAAACAAAGAAAGTCCAGTTGCCTTTTGAAAAAGCACCTTTGGGATGACCTGGATGACCGAGAATCTCCATAGACTGGAGACTAATATAACAGGGAACATTCTTTAAATTAATTCAGTCCTGAGCTGTTGAAGGCTTTGCATGCTACCATTAACAGGTGGCCCAGCAGCAGACAGGCAGATTTTCCAGCACAAATATAATAGCTGTACCATCAAGCTGATAGCTGTCACATATGAACTGGTTATACTCTTTGAAACAGACCCAATGTCAGTTTCTCATAAACTCCATTTTTTAAAAAAAATTGCCAATGTACGAATGTATAAATGACAGGAGCTCTGCAACAGAAAAAGGACTGCAATGAAGACTCAGGAAGAAAGAGAGGGAAAACCATGATCAGTAACACATAAAAATAAGTCTCGTAACTATTGAGATACTTCTTCAATCAGGACTTACTCTGATTATTTTCCAGTAGCTTTAATCTCAATCTTTTTCTATTATTCAAGTGAGTGAATATTCATCTCACCTCATACTCCTCTTTAAATCCATAGCCCTGTCCCCGTTTCATTTGAGTGATGTGCTGCAACAAGTCGGCCACTCGGATTGCTGGCTGGAACTGTCCCCTGGGATAGGACATTTCCACTGGGTCACAGCTTCGATAGGGATGGGTCTGGATTGTCAGGGTCGGTTGAGTCATCTCCCCATGGCTATTGTCTGTTTTAAAGATAGGGAGGCAAAACAAACTTTCACCTAGTTGTTATTTGCGCATTTGTTTTCTTTCCCACAGGAATTAATTTCTCCCCATAGGTGAAATAAAGGAATAGAGACATCATCTATGACACCAGGTAATGCTGAAGGAAAAAAAAAACAAAAACCACACACACATACAAAGAAGCAACAAAGTCATGAAATGGTTCTGTCAACAGCAGGAAGAGTATCACTTTTTGATGCACTTTGATGCACTCAGAAATAGGGTTTTTTTCATGCGATCTAGTCACATTAAACAGTCACCCACCCTGTTCTGTTCTACCTGCTGCTTTCTGAGCTGAAGGGGAGGAATATAACACAGAGAAATGATATCGACTTTCCCCAGTTATTTTTTCCATCTTTATTTATTTTATTTTTTTGCCAGCAGAAACAATTAGGGTGCCAGTGCTATATTATAGCCTGTAGGAGAACTGGATGTATGACTTTGATAGATTGCCAGTTTATGTTTTGTCTAACTGAAGATACACCTCAGCAAAAGAGACACAGATTTACATACATTTTTCCAAATATTATGATGATGAAAATATTAAGGCAATATATCCCATAAGAGTGGGGACTTTGTGATTTGCTGCTTATTCAATTTGCTAGTACTAACTCTTGATATCATCTTCTGGGACCCTGCTCTCCTTCTGTTAGTTCTTAATTCTGGAAGTACTTTAAGGATCTTTTCCAACTTGGAGGCTTAGAGCATGGCCTGGCAATATTTATTTTTCTACTTTGCTCCTTCTTCAAGGGCATTCTCAAATCAAGTAAATCTGTTTGGTTCATTTGCTCATTATCATAGAAGGAAATCACGTGAGTAGCAGTGAATGGCAATTCTGGCAATCAATACAGAATAAGGCTTGGCAATAGGAACAGTAAATTTCATACCAAAATATTTTTGTCCTGACTCAAGGGTGATGTGAACAGCACTTGGGGAAAGAGAGGGACTGCTATGTACAATGTGACTATTTTAAGAATCAGTATTAAGGCAGGGTTAATTATTAAGTATTTCAATAAGATAAATAATATACGCAAAATCTCTTTTTCTATTTTCTCAGATCAACTAACTAAATGGAGATGCTAGGGAATCCAACATTAGCTGTTTCTTTAATGTGCATATGGATTGAAATCTCATTTTTTCTTCTTCTTAAATTGAATCAGTTTAGGTGAGGTCTCACTGGTTATTTACACCTTATAAAAAGTAGAGTAACAGTTGTGTCTTTTTATGTTTTAGAGCAATAAAAGAAGATGAAACTGTTTTTAGGGAGAGGAGCAAGAGTGTAATTCTTCATTGCAAATCTCTAGGCAATCTTATGACTGATATATATTTATGTATACATGCATATGTATATATTATGGGTATGGGTATGTATATGTATATGTGTTATTCTTAAAGCTATACAATACAATTTTAATCTTCATTTCTAACATTTCTAGTCACAATTTTATATGTCCTGAATTAGTAAAGGATGATAGGACAGAAAGAATAAAAAGAAAGAAAAGAAAAGACTGTAAGACCTGAGAGTTAAACTATATGTATTATGGAATAAATAGATAGAACAATGTTGATGTTTCCTCTCTTTATCTTTTATTGTTCTATAGCTGTCATGGAAGAGAAAGATAGGTCAATTGCCACTTATGCTCCTAAATATATTTTTCTCAGCCATTATTGTCTAAAATTAAGATGGATAATTAAAGGACAGAAAACATCCTCTGAAAAGAAAGTTATGGCCCCAAATATAAAAGGTGTGTCACTGCAGTTTTCAGAATTTAATCAGCAATGCAAATATATACTAATATATATATATATATATATATATATATATATATATATATATATATATATATATATATATATATATATATATATATATATATATATATATATATATATATATATATATATATATATCAAATATTTCTTCACTTGTGTACATCCATTGTATAGACCTAACAGAGGAGTAGGAAACTAAGCACTTATTTATTCAATTAACAAGTCTAACATCAGTGCTAATGATAATGACTCTGAACAGGGGGGATTTTCAAGGCTTATTAGTTTTCCAGGCTGGATTTACTTTCTCAATTCATCTTTCTTTATCCTATTTCCCATTAACTCCCTTTAATAGAGAAAGAGATATCTTTATAAGTATATCATGCCCTGGACTGACTATCCTTAATTTTCTACCATTGTGTTGAATTCCAGCTGTTTCACAACTGGCTTCTCCATAGTCTGTATATTTTTATGAATTTCGTTTAAAAACATTGCAAGTTACCATTACAAGATGGAACTACCCTGTTTCCTGCCAAATAAGACATCCCCTGATAATAAGCGAGACCCGGCCATGAATTGCAGTGCATGTGTTTTAACGTTTTTAAAGTTTTTAAAGTTTTAATGTTTTTCTTTTTAACATTTTTTATGGGATTGTTCACATTGTTTTATTCTTTGTTGTAAGCCGCCCAGAGTCCCTTGGGAGTTGGGCAGCATAGAAATGCAACAAAATAAATAAATAAATAAATAAACCAGCTACTCCTGCAGCAGTATTTTAAGCAACAATCTAAAGAAAGAAAAAAGAAATATCTGATGACAATCTGAATTAGCTGTTAAAAATCTATTATAAATATCTATAAGAATATAAATATAAGACATCTTACATTCAATATAAATGGCAGTACACTGGCATATGGATCTTACAGTGAATTACTGTTTCTGCTTAAACTGTATTGACAAATATTAAAAAATCATTTCCCAAATTTTTGCTGTTTTAACTTGTGCTACTAAAAGTGATGATGGAATGTTCTTAAGTACTATTTCCAAATAACACAAAAACCTTTGTTCAAGTTACAGTCAAACATTTAAAAATAAAGTAATAAAGATTCTAAATTCTTTCCCAATGAGTAGAGGAGAATATGTCTGGATCCTATGCAGAGAAAATCTGAACATGGATCTTTCAGTCTCAGTCAAATTTTTCACACTGACTCTATATGATCCCTTTCTAGCAAAAGCTGATTTTCTGTTTTGTAAAAGAAACAGCAACAAAACATAGTAAATCATATGCTTTTTGCTCACTGATAATCTCTGAATTCAAACAAGACAATACTCAAATTTTCTGTAAGTAACACTAGAGATGTGTCTACTATTTCTAAGATGTCTAAGTTCATGAGATATTCTGAAAATCGTTTTTGCCACCTCTTGGGATATATTGTTTGCAAACCCAGGACAAATTAACAATAATAAATTATTGTTTCTAATCAATTAGAAGAATTTTCTGAAAATGAGTTTAAATTTCTATTTTTTCTGCCATTTACTATATAAACAGAGGAAAATATATATTAAAATTGTTTACAATCACTTATATTTGCTATATACTGTATAATTTAAAAAAACAACAAGTTAAGATTTTCATGTTTACCAGTCACTGGATTTATTCTCTGCAAACTGCCTTTCTATTTCATACTGAATGCTGTTGCTAAAGCATATAATTATATATAACATGTATGTATGTTGGTGAATATTATAGCAATAGCACTTCTTTACAGCTCTACAATCCTCTCTAAGCGTTTTAAAGAATCAGCATATTTCCCCCAACAATTGGGATCCTAATTTTACCTACCTTGGAAGGCTGGAAGGCTGAATCTACCTTAAGCCTGGTGAGATTTGAACTGCCAAATTGCAGGCAGGCAGCAGTCAGCAGAGGTAGCCTGCAGTACTGTATTCTAACTACTGCACCACCATGGCTATTTATATTATAGGTAAAACACTCATGCCTTTCTATTTACAATGCTGTTGAAGATCTAGATGATTTTTTTTAATGGTATGTCACACAGTCAACCAGATGTTTAGACTGGATTTGGCTTTTCATTCATTTATAAGCTCTTTCCAAGAACCTGGGACACACAGATATTATTATTTGATGAGTTCAAAGGAATTGTCATAGGATGTAAGTTGTTCCAAGTAAAGCTGCCTTTTGCAATTGATTGATGGTGACTTTGTCAATGCCAATGGTGTTTAAGTGGTACACCATTTGTTTTGGTATTGCACCTAAGGCACCTATTACTATTGGTATGATCTTTGCTTTCTTTTGCCACAGGTCTTTCTGTTTTGTAATTTCCTCTAGTTCTTTTTCTTCTATTTTACTATGTCTAATTATTATTATTAATAATAATTTTATTATTATTATTATTAATTAATTAAGCAGATAGTCACTCAACTTATACACTGTGACTCTGGGCAGTATACTGTATGAGCATAACAAACATTGCCATAACAGTCTATTATCTGATCTTATGTAAATCACAGACTCCAATCAGTTTTACAGTTTTTAAAAAAGAACCCAAATTCTTAACTTTTCACAAGTTAATATAAATCTGGTGAGATTAGAAGGGTGTGTACAATGCAGAAGCATGACAACAATAAGATTAAGATCTGTTCAGACAATTCAAATTCCACCATAAAAAGTATGTGTTGAATATAAAAAGCAAGTTATATTTTGGAAGTCTCCATTAATTGTTACAGCTCATTCTGATTGTAATATGATAAGCCTATCATATCCATTTATATTTTTATTCTGTTAGTCTTGGCAAGTGTATAACTTCAGAAGACATCCTTTCCACAAAATAAATTATTTTTGAAGTGATGTTTACAATGAATTTAATTATACACCCATCCAAACTCACTCTTCTGAAATAAAAGGTTGTAATTTTTTGACATTTCTTAAGCAAAGTATCTCATATTACTTTTTCTGTTATCCTAGTGGTAAAGAAAATGCTTTTAAAATTGGCTTCTCAATTGTCTTTCTTTTCATTTAGCTAATATATGACAAATTGTTTACTTCATGGTAAATAATTTGTCGTAATTCCTCATCATGGTAATATGCTGATATAAAATAATTCCTCCATTGCAAAGGGGACAGGGAAGATCAGCTATCATACTACTGATTTAATATAATGCAGGGTTTTATTTGTTTCTTTTACCAAAAATATTGATAGCTAATTAATTAATTAAGAGCTCAAACTAGTGGGAACTTGCTTTCTGAGGCTGTTGATGAATAAAGGGGACAATCTAATATTAAAGAAGCATATAAAAGAAACAAAGCAGAATTTCATTTTTTGCTCAACCCATATGAACAATTTGTTTCTGAGAAAACACCATCCTTCTGTTTATATTTCCTGGCTTCCAATCTACTACAGGCTATTTGCTCACCTTCAGACTGAAAGTGTAAAATAGTTTATTTGTCACTTCTTTTTTTATGCCTCTGGCATCTGGACCTGAACACAATTGTCAAAATCAACGAGAAAGTAACATGATTCTATGAGATTTTATGTTTCGAAAATCTGAATTTTGTAACATCCTTCACAAAATCATTTCATTCTGCATTTGGCTTCCTGCTATATCTTTATTTTCTGGTTTTATCATTTAGTTTGTCGGTTTCTGAGCTGTGTTAGTGTATTATGGTATTTCCCAGGTAGAATGTTATTTTTATTTAAAATAGGCAATTTATTTTATTATCCTTCATGACTTTCCTTCTAGACATGATGTCAAATGGACTATGGATTAGTTAATATCCTATCCCATCCCATCCCACCCCATCCCATTGCTTTGTGTTTGTGTGTTGTTATATGCATTATCAGCTAAGGTGGAGTTTAAATCACAGAAAGAACAGAAAGGCTAAGGAAGGATGATGGATAGAGAGCACAGAGTGGCAGAAGCAGAATTTCTTACTTTGAATATAAATCTTTCTTAATATGTATGTAGTATATTTTATCAAATTCAGAATTAAACCTTCAATCATTCTGAATTGAATCCTGTAATTGAATCTGTTCCTCATGTATTCATTATTAAGTGTGCTTGTGTGGTGCCTGAGAAGGGATAAAATGTATTTGTCTTTATGGTGTTTCCCAAGCCAGCTTAGGTCCACTTTTCAAGTCCCACTTCAAGATTCAAATCCACATAAATCAGAAATATTATAGCAAAGAATTACTCAATTATCCTGAGGCTGTGGAATAGTCTTCCCTTTGAAATCTATAATAAATTAGAAGAGCTACAAAATATGACTTGTTCACTAGAATTGGCCCTCTTTCAGATTTTCTGATTTATTTATTTTTTTGCCTATCTTTGCCACTGAGTGTAATCAAAGCTATATGTGATCCTGTGAATTTATAGAAGGGAGCCTGATTATGCAGAAAGTATAATAATGAAACTCTGGTAATATTTAGCAGGGAAGGTATTCAAAATAATTTCCTTCTCCCACAAAAAAGAAATGTGCTAAATAACATATACTGTAAATATCGTTTTAATACATGTATTGTTGGAAACAAGTCCCGCCTGACAAATCAATAATGAAAATTGAATTTCAGAAAATCTTCTGACTACCTTTGGCTTGGAGGCCTTCTTCTACACCTAGCAATGTGGAAAACCACTGTCCAACAGCAGCATTTTATGCACTGATCTCTCATGATAGATCATTTTTGCCCTGGTGCCAGAAAACAGTGCTAAATTTATAATGCTTCCTGAGAGCATGGCTTTCAATGTTCAATGTTCAATCAAAAATCCATGTCCTTCCATCTTAACATAATGTCTTTCCATGGATTAAAATAGATTGTTTCAGAAGCCTTTTTGTGCCCTTTCCTTTCAGAGCAAAACAGTCTTCTTCCCAACTGGATATATCTTAACAAGCAACCTGAGGTTCCTGAGGAACTTTCATAGCTTAACTTGATATTCTAACATTCTGACAATCGTCTTTTTTTTTTTTACTATTCTCTCAGCTGTGAATATGGTATATCCACAATGTCCTATGGCTTAGTTCTGTCACACTTTCTTTAGTCCTGCATGACAGCTCATCAGTAGGGTGTCAGCAGAGAAATGCCTACATGCTGAATATGTCATTACTGCATCATTGCTCATAGGATGCCAGTCGATGTGCACCTGTTCTGTAAGAACCCTGCAGAATATCTTCTGAATTAGACACAGTAGAAATTTAAGGATTTTTCTCTCTCTACAGTTCTGTTTATGGATCTAATACTAATATCCATTTGTCCTATAAGGCACCTGATAAATCACAGTCCCTTCATAGAATACTATGTAACAAACTTAAATTCAACACATTTCAGATACTTATATGATTTTTCTTGCCATAAATGTATGACTGCCTAAACATATGTTAGCTATACTTGTAGATAAAATAGCTGTAGAAACATTTGTAACTTCCTCTCTTATTTCTCAGTAGTTCTGCTTTGCTTTTAACCTGATGATTCCTTATCTAGATGTACAATGGTTGTTTTTTTTTTTTTAAAAAATCAGAACGGATGAAAATGTTGCTTTGAAAATACTGAGTTCTATGAATTGGAATTTAAACCTTGAATTTCTTGTCATTGTCATCGAGGAAAACGAAATGGTCTAAGCCTGTTTTTTCTCAGTACAACAATAACAGAAAAAATGGGGAAGGTTATATCTGTCTATGAAAAGCTATTTCCCACTGATGTTCTATTTTAATATATTTTTTATTAAAAATTTAATTATAATAGTAAAAACTAATGCAAACTAAACAGAATGGGAAAAGAATGGAAAGAATCAAAAGTGCAGAAAAAAGAAAAAAGAAAAGAAAAAGAAAATAAATATGTAAAGAAGTGATTCCTACCTTCATCACAACAAACATACACAAATTTTATAACTCTTCATAGTATAAGATTAAACAGGTATCTCTTCATCCTATGCCCCATCCCTTATTTATAAACAAATCCATAAAACATCCATAAAACTGTTCAATTCTGGTGTCACAAAAAGTTCCTAAAGGGTTGCCAGAATATTTTTTTACAAAAAGTCTTTTTGTAACCTCAGTCAATTAAACCAAGTTATATTTCTTCTTTTTACTTCTAACATACTCACTTTTGAATTCAATAAAATATAGATGTATGTTTTTCTTTCATTATAAACTTTTAGACATAATCTATCCATAGAAGCAGACATAACAGTGATAGTATTGATATTGTAGTTACTAACTTCTGGTTCCATTCTTCAAAGCCCTCCTTTAATATTTCCAGTGTTATGTTTTGTAACACTCTATAAGTCCCAGTATTAACTGAAACAATGCCTGCATTTTTTCCTTCTGCTTTAAAACTTTATTCCCCTCTAAAGCCCAATTTTTAAAATCATCACGTATCTTTTATTTTGATTTGCAGTTCCCAAGACAGCCAGAATCAATCTGATTCCCAGGACAATCTGTTTATTTTTATAGTTAATTCTAATTTATAGTAAGTCAATATTCCAAATTTATCTGAACTCTTAAATCCATGTATAACTGTCTTAGATCTAAATCATATTGTCCCTGGTAGCTTGCTCCTACACAGTTTCACCAGAATTAGCTTTGTTTGCTTGTTTGTTTTCTATCTTTCATAGGTTTGAAAAGAGAAGAAAGAGAAATAAAGTTTCTAAAGTGTCATTAGCAAAATCTGTTCGTTCAAGTTAGCAAGCCAGTTAGTTATATAATTCATTATTTTATTTTCTTTGGGAGAGGAATTTATCGCAGAAGCAAGAGTGAGACCTCCCTTTTTAAGCGTGGTGGTATTCATTTGTTTAGAATGTTTCTGATCATCACAATAGAAGATGATAAAGAAGAGGAGGAAAAAGCATCCTTGCATCTCGTTAGTAGTTATGACTCTCAATGCACAAATGCTACCTAACACTGTTCATTATTTTTCATATCCGAATCAAGGATCAACTCAACAGAAAGCAGGATTATGTGAAAATGTGAGATTTAAGGGGGATTTTACACTAGCTCCTGGTTTCATAGTTTTGCATGTTACAGTGCATATCTCTGTTCAACTGCTCAACATAGTTTGAAAGAATATTGATAAATAACTGAATTATATGTTATCCCGAAAAATGAGATTTCAGAAACGAACACTGAGTAACGGAGGCAGCATAGACAATTAAATGGTTCTGTTTTCTGTGCTTTTCATTAGCTGTCCATTTCTGACAATAATAGTGTTTTCCACACAGAAAAAAAAATGTATCTGTGGGTGGACTCCTCAGCTCTTCAATTCAATAATGTTGTTTTCTTCCCAGTTTTGATATAAGAAGCAGCAGCTTATTTGGCAATGTTGGCTTTTTCCATAGAGCACCTGGTGTGAAACTGCTGTTACTCTTTTCACTATATGCACAACTATTCATCGTTGTTGAAGGAGTCATAGGATCATTACACTTTCAGGATGGAGACTATAGACCATATTTACAAAGTGGATCCAGTTCAGAATTCTCAAGCTAAACTTAAACAAATTTCACACATTTCTTATATGGGGATAGAGAAGGCTTTGTGGTAGACAATATGATCAATCAGAATAGAACTGGAAGGGACTTTGGAGATCCTCTAATCTAACCCCTTGCTCAAGCAGGAGATCCTATATCATTTCAGACAGTCTTTTCTATGCAAAATATAATAATGCAGAATATTTTTAGGTTGCTCTTGAATCAGGGCTATACTTTTGGTTTTTCCTTCTATTATTAAATGTGTAAATGCATAATTAGGACACATAGGCTTGTTTGTGTTTCTAGTTTCAAAATGTAGAAATGCACTGCACTGGCTTTTGACAAAAAGTCAAAAAAGAAGGTTCAGGGAGAACTTTAAAAAGATTTGGGGATTTCAGGTATTTTTATTTATTTACATTCCACCATTATTATTCCTATAAATAAGTCAAGGAGTGAACATACCTAATACTCCTCCCTCTTCCTATTTTCCCTGCAACAATGCTATGAAGCAGGTTGGATTGAGGGACAGAATAATTAGCCCAAAGTCATCCAGCCAGTTTTCATGTCTAAGGTGGGACTAGAACTCTCAGCTTGGTACCTCAACCACCAGACTAAACTGGCTGACATTGAAGGTTGTCTGTATCTGCTTTGAACTGGAACTACAAAAGTCAGAAAGGCCTCTTCCTGATTCCAAGAGTTAGAACAGAAGGACAGAAATAATATTAAGGGTTTTTTTTCCTTAATCCTTAACTTCATACCTTTAACTTTTTGCTTATTTGCTTCAGTGGCATGCAAGTCAATTAATTACCAAAATCTTCCTGAGCATGAGCATACCATCATGAAAATGTGAAACTTACTAAATCCATTAACATCTTGGCAGCCTGAAGTGAAAGTTTCTTCATTGTGAGCAGCACTTTTTGTAGCAGTCTTGTCTGAAGCAGCAACAGGTCCCATTTCTCGTTGACTGCTGCTTTGGGTCTCTTTTTGTTTCTTGGCTAGTTTCCTTCAAAGTGTTTTGAAGAGGGAAGAAATCAGAATTAGTTTTTTTCATAAATTAAAAGAAATTGAAATAAAACCAAGTCAACTAAAGTTTTTTTTTATATATATATATATATAATCTGAATTGACACAACATGCAGGGTTGTCCCAAAAGAGCTTTTTTAGAGGCGACTGGACTTTCTGATTTTTATTTGAAGATGTTTCACTTCTCATCCAGGAGAAGCTCTGAGCTGAAGAAGCTTCTTGGATGAGAAACAAAACTTCTTCAAAGAAAACCCAGAAAGTCCAGTTGCCTTTTGAAAAACCATCTATGGGACAACTATGACCTGGATGAACTGAGAATCTCCATAGACAACATGCAGGGTTGTTGCAAATATGAGGATGCATTTTGATACATCTCCATTTGCAAGAGTTAACGATGGAGAGTGGATATGAAAGTAGCAATGGAGTATCATGGAAATTAACAGCAATCAAAATTTGGGTCAAGAAAAAAAAGAGCACAATCAAATGGGACAGGAATGGGATCATATCAAGCAATTATATAAACCTAATCATGAAAGGTCCTTTGATAATTTTGTCTCTGGTCAAGTATAACCCCCCCCCCCTTAGAAAGGCTGTCAACCTCTATTCCAACTGGAAAAACAATCTGTCTGCTGAGTAAAATATATTTGTATGAGACCTTGATCCTCTAATATTTTATCAGCCTACAAGAAAAAAATGGTAATAATGAAGCATTGGTATGAGACAAACAGCTGTATTTTTATTTTCCATAGATGAATGGCGAAGTTTATTCTGACTAATTTTTGAATTTAAGTATATTTAAATTTATGTTAAACGTTGTATACAATTTAAAAAATCTAAAGCCCCACCCTTGGTCTATCGGTCTAGGTCTCTTATAGTCCAATGCCACCTATAAAATGCTGATAATCGAGTTATGTTTTTCTTACATGTGTCCAATTTCTTAGAAACCTGTTTCCACAACTGGAAATTAAGTGTCTCCTTAATTTAACACAAAAATCAGTTTTGTAGTAAATTTCTACAACAATACGCCAATAACATTTGTACTAACATCTTGCTGTTGCTCAAAAAGAATCAAGCCTTCCAAGTGAACAATAAAAAAAAAACTGCTGTGACTTTGAAACACACACACTTGCAAAATGTTGCTCTTAAAGCATCTCATACGTTGTAAGGATCTAGAAACTAACTTTGAAGCAGAACTAGGAAAATTAATACCGTAGTGAACTCTCATCTTCTAATGCTACTATCTCCTTTTCTATCCCAAAGAATGTTTTTTGAACTGGATTCCCTGCATTCTACTTGTTTGATGGGTTCAGGAAACTGTAGAACATTACTTTCTCAAACTTTATAGTATCATGAAAAAATATGGAAACCCAACAGCAGAAAGCAATATATGTTGAAGACTTCAAGGAAGTTTGCTAGATTGGAACATAACTCTGAGCCTCTAGGTTGCCAGAGTGAGGAGTGAAGAAGCAACCCTTGGGTGTAGCTTTCAGAGCCTTTCCAAAAATTGCCAGCAAATTGTAAATTTTAATGAGACAGAAGGGGGAATTTATTAAGTATATGGGTTATAAAGAGTAGTGTTGCATTTAATTAATGATATGTTAATTAATATATCCAGATATATTTCATCTCCAGATTACCATGGCCAGTGTTGATGATTTAAAGGACAAGTACAGGGCTAATCCACAAAATGTGGCATGCCTGACTGAAAGGAAAAGAGATCTCTGGGAATTGAGAGCTGAATAGGGTCAAAGAGTTACCATCTCCTTTCCCTTGATTATTATCTGAGCCCTTTTTATGCAAGTCTGAGGAGAGAGGAAAATTGCTCATTTCTCATAACTGTTAAGTATGAACTGTTTGCTTGTACAAGTTCATTCCAAAGATCAGATGATCAGAGAAGGATCACCTTATGATTGCTTTCTTTCAATAATATTACACCTTGAGAAAGAGAAGTTATGCCAACATATTCTTACTTGCATAGAGCTTTCTTCAGATGAAGAGAAGAAATTTTGGTGATGGTAACACTTGCTACACAATTAAGTAACTGAACAGGCATATCTACTTATGATAATTTTTTTCTCTATAACCATAAATAATATTTAATATATATAAACTCTATGCTTTCTATCATGCTTGGGATATTCATGTGAGTGCACAAGTACATTTAATACTAGTTTTTGAAGCTGGAAACAAATGGCTTTTAAAATATTTTTTACCCTACTTGGGGGCCAAGAAACTCAGTGGATAATTTTTCTAGAAAGAGATGGTCTTCTACAATTTTTCAAGATTATAATTCTCTCTAATGACAATAAAACAGCTAGTGGAAAAACCTCATGGGATATTTTCTTCCTTAAAAATTTCAGTTGGAACTTCATTATCGAAAGCCAGGAATGTTTAAGAGCATTGTAAACAGGATGTTACAGAATCATAGTCAAATATCCCTTTGTTTTGTTATGACTAAATAAGTTAAAGAGGACCATACTCTTCTTCTGAGAATGTCTCTGAAATTCATTGTTGGAATAATCTCAGAAGTAAATTCTATGTCATCAAACTGAATGAGAATGAGTAGGGAAAAATCCAGAATTTCTCTACCCACCCCAATTTTTCACCTCCCATGTTTCCTTACACAGATAGCAGTAATAAAATGCTGTCCCTATAATGAGGCCATACTTTATTTTTACACCCATCAGAAGTTCATCTGTTTTGGGCATGGGTTAATCACAAATGGTAGCAAAACAAAAACTGTTGTTGTTTTCATTTCTACCAGTGAAAGATCTCCAATTTGGGAAAATGAGGAAGGGGAACAACATTTAAAAGTGGATGGATATAGAATATCACAACATCACATGAACTTTGTTGATAAGAAAATGAAAGAGAGGAAAAAAGAGAGTGTAACCATAGATGTTATAGTCATTCTTTGTGCGCTATTTTATTCAGTAATAAAATCTGAATAAAATATGTTACCAGTTTTCCTCTTTCTGTGAGATAAATTAATTTGTTCATAGGAACAAAAAAGGCTAAGTAATGCCTTTCTCTTTAAGTGAAAATTAAATTGATCCTTGCATAGGAAACCCATTTTTTCCAATATTAGCGATGGTCATTTAATATTGCAGACATTTAGAGATAAGAATGCCAGGTGAAGATTGTGAGTTGATATTATAGCTGATTTTGATCCTGTATGTTTTGATCCTGATCCTGTATGAAAACTGTCTGTCTCATGCAGGAAAGTTACTAATGAAACTTTCATGCAATGAGGACAGCAGTAATTATTTTGCTGGGGCAATTTTCATTGCTTCTATGAATTCCTCTGGCATTTCCTCTACTTGAAGGGCTCTTCTGAGCACTAAATCTGTCAGAGGAGGCTGTGAAGTGATGATAAATGAAACATGATGCAACTTTGCTTTCTCTTTTAAGAAGCAGGATATGCACTGCTTCATGAAGCTGCTTGGAAAGGATGCTTTGCATAAAGCACTGACAAAGTGAAGCATCGGTGCCAATAACATTGAGATGGGAGATACAATTTCAACCTATAATTTTATCCACCAACCCACTCTCTACTTCCCTTTGCATTTCTTAATAGTGTACCACCAAAGAAACTTCTGTCTGCCATCTTGAATTCTTCCTGTATGTCAAAATTGCTTATTTCACAATCAATAATAATTATATTTTGGATTATGCAAAATAAAGATAAAAATGGCATCACCATACTCTTGTAAATTAATTAAATTAAAGGAGGGTTGAAACTGGCATTTGGACAAGGTATGACTAGAAATCTGATGAGTCCCACACCCCAGCAAAGAAACATCTCTGAGCCCCAAAATGTATCAATTACTTCTTTTCTATACTGGTATTGGCTCCTGCCTGATGTATTCAAAGATGGAAGCAAGGACAAGGGGGAAAAAAAGGAGTACCTCTGTGTCCCTTCTCATTACATCTTAATAGTGGTACAATTGGGCAAAGGGGAGTGGGACTGATGATGGCACTCAATCTTTGAAGCAGGTATTATGCAATTTAATGATTTGCAATCATTAAAGATGTTGCTTTTAAAAAAGAATTATATATTGCATAATTAATATTAGGATTTTGATTTTTTTTTTAATATCAGGATGATGCAGATAATGCACAAAATGCCTAATGAATGAATGAACATCTGCAATATCTTGCTGTGGCTCCCGGCATCCCGATATAGTCAGTTGACTCCATCACTGACTATTGGGAGCGAGTTGTTGGCCCGCACAGAGAGGGCTCGCAATCTGGGAGTTCTCCTGGATATGCAGCTGTCTTTGGAGGAACATCTGACGGCTGTAACCAAGGGAACCTTTTGTCAAGTTTGCCTGATTCGCCAGTTGCGGCCCTTTCTTGATCGGGATTCCCTGTGCACAGTCACTCAAGCTCTCGTCACCTCTCGCCTTGACTACTGCAACGCTCTCTACATGGGGCTCCCCTTGAGGAGCACCCGGAGGCTCCAGCTGGTCCAGAACGCAGCAGCGCGGGTAGTGATAGGAGCAGCATGGCGCTCCCATGTAACACCGCTCCTGTGCGAGCTGCACTGGCTCCCGGTGGTCTTCCGGGTGCGCTTCAAGGTGCTGGTTATTACCTTCAAAGCGCTCCATGGCATAGGGCCTAGCTATCTTCGAGACCGCCTGCTGCTACCGACGACCTCCCATCGATCCGTGCGCTCCCACAGAGAGGGCCTCCTCGGGGTGCCATCAGCCAAACAGTGTAGGCTGGTGACCCCCAGGGGGAGGGCCTTCTCTGTGGGGGCACCTATCCTCTGGAATCAGCTGCCCCCAGAGATAAGGAGAATCCAAGACCTCAGTGCCTTCCATCGTGCCCTTAAAACCCATTTTTTCAAGCAAGCCGGGCTGGCTTAAGAAGAAATTTTAAAATGTTTTTAAATGTTTTAAATGTTTTAATTGGTAGTGAGTTTTAATTGGGCCAAATTTATATATCTTTTAATTGTTTTTTAATATTTGTCCTGTATGTTTTTTAATTCTGGCTGTACACTGCCCTGAGTCCTCAGGGAGAAGGGCGGTATAGAAATTTAATAATAAATAAATAAATAAATAAATAAATAAATAAATAAATAAATAAATAAATAAATAAATAAATAAATAAATATTGATGTGGCCCTCATATAGTTTGATCTATATACCCTACTGTAATACTGTTCATGATGTAAGGACAGAGGAAAATTAACTTATGGAACATTAAACTTTCAGATTTTATGCATTTCTATAGAGATTTGTAAGATTTAGAAATGAATACGCAAATGATAGGACATGAGCTCCACTTCAGAAACAGGAAAAATTAATTCAGAACTTCCAAGGATAAATTTTGAGAGAAATTCCAAAATAACTCTGGAACACAGGCACCTCACTAGCATAGGATTAATAAATTTTATACATACTCATTACATCCTAACATAATATCTGCCAAGTTCAAAACGAGTGCGTTTGAGTACAAACCATATGATATAGCATTTCTGCTTAGGAATTTGTTCTAATGTGGGAAGTGGCTCTTAAAAAACAAATATGTGTACATTTTGTTATGGCTTCATTACTCTGCAGTGATTAATGAAAGGCACAACATGATCCACTTCATGACAATGTAGATGTGAGATGGGTTGCAATTAATCTTTCACCATATAAGTACTAGTAAATGGGTTTCACAGTCTGCTGGGGAGGTATCATTAATATTGACACAGGAATGAACTCGCGTGCAGAAGCATGTCTTCTATGAAAAGATATGAAGCTGCATATACACATCACATTTCCCCATGGTTAACTTACCTACGGCTTTTGGAAATAACCCAATTTTCTGGGTTTACTGTAGTGTAAACTAAACATTGCACAATAAATTATACCTAGGGGAACCTATGGGACTAATTCATCTGGCAAGTACTACTTTTGCACTGGGTGATAAAAAGATGGTATTTTCCACTTTATGCAGTTCAAAGTAAACACAAAGCATTAAGACAGAAATACAATAAATATTATTAGTAGGGGGCCAAAAGTCCACGTTCATAATGCTAAGTACCCCAAAGGGCTATTTGATTTTATACAATTCTAAATAAATAATAATAAATATTATAAAGAAAATATATAATAATATATAACTAATAATAGGTGCAGCAATATATTGTAGGAACTAGCTAGGTAACTGCCCAACTTATGCAGAAATAGTATTCTAGATTGTTAATAGAATGCAGCTATATAAACTTAATTATTAGAGTTCCTTTGATTTCTCAGTCAAAATGTAATCTGAAATGATGAGCTTCTCATAATGAACATTTTAAATTACTGAGGTTAGCCAATATTGATATACTATTAAGGGGTATAAACAAAGATGAATATTGCTTATTAAAATAAATTTAAATGAATGCCTATACATTCTAATAATTCAGTTTCTTTAAAGGATTTATTTATTTATAATTCAATTTATATGGTTTCCCATCTATGCAGTTAAACTCTGGATGGTGAGCAAAATGAAAATATAGCAATCCATTAAAGCTGAAAAAAGAAACGAACAGAATCCCCCATTAAAACCTCCACTTCCATGCAGCCGCACCAGAATTCCAGTAACTAAGATTCTCACCCTGAAGCATAGAAGAAGAGCCAGATCTTCAATCTTCTGAAAGGCCAATAAAGATGGGGTTGTCCATATCTTTTGGGGGAGATTATGACAGAGAAAGCATGCTTCCTAGGACTCAACAGGTGACACTGCTTTACTGAGGGAACACAGAGAAAATCCATCCTTCCATATCTGATGGTAGATATGGAAACCATCAGGGGTACTTAATTCTGTAAGTAACTTTAATTCCATGTAGGCCTTATAGATGATAACCTACACTGTAATAGCACTTGGAAGCCATGCTATTCATATACCAGTAATTATATATGGTTGCATCCTGGTGTGCCCAAAAAGCACAAACTGAAGTTCCCAAATATTTGTCAAGGACGACCCCCACATAGAGCCTGTTGCAATAGGGAAGGGAAGGCATGAGTAACCATGAAGAGTGCCTGTTGATCTAAGAATAGATGCTACTGGTGCACAAGATGCATTTGTGTGAAAGCTTTCATGGTCACAGCTGCCACTTTCTCCTGAAGTAGGATTCACATTACACAGCAACTTTATTATCCCATCAGAGTTAATGATGGAAAATCACTTGAGCCATAACCATTTCTTCCCATCCAAATATTTTCAGCCTTTAGTCCATTACCACATTTGGATGGCCTGGGGCAGAGATATTCCACTAAGATATACTGATATTTAACTCCACGCCAACAAATTATTCACCCAGCAGTTTCATATAGATATTAAATAGGAGGGGGTAAAGAGTAAAATTCTGAAGTACTCTGCAGCATAGATCTGAATCTTCCCATTCCTAACAACATTGACTGGAATCAGCCTCAAAGGAAGGAGGAAAAACACTGAAGAATTTGGTGAACAAGGTACCATCACTGATATAAAAAGCTGCCAAGAGATGAAGTGGGGCTATGATTGATATTTTTCCCTATCCTGGGCCTGTTAAATTATAAAATACCATTGTTTCTTTGCTTTGCAATAGCCATATCATATAGTTTTGAATTTGAACGGCCCACAAAAATAGATTCAAAGGTATATCCACAGTAAAATAATTCAAAATTGCCTTGCTGCTTTTTAAATGACAGAGGAGATCCTGAAACGCTAGTCTGGACTTAGAAATTAAGAAAAAAAAACATTTGGGATAATTCATGTCCTTTATCTAGATTACATATCACATAAATAACCTGATATGCCAATATAATGATTCAAAGTAGCAGGAGCTTATAATTTGCTTATATACTGAAGAAACCTAATGAAGCAATTTAAAGTATTAGAGTGGGACATTAATGCTCAAGATCACAGAAGGTAAGATCAAAATGACCTTTTTATAACATTTTAATAGGCTAAGAGAGATTTAAAATAAAGTAAGTGTTCAATCTATTGAAGGCTTATTTTGCTTCTTGTTTCTATTTAAAAATGTTGGCTTAAGAAAATAAGAAGGGCCTCGTTGGATTAGATGCCTGGCCCATCTAGATCAGCAATCTGTGTTCATAACCAACCCACCAACTGTACAAAGCAGCCCACAATTCTACATCTACACCTTCAGAGGCAGTCACATTGCCCTCAAGGCTTAGCAGCCATAGATCTCCATGACCCCCATGAATTGGTGGAACCAATTCCACAATTTATTTATACACTGTATTTTAAAAAGCATTCGTTTCTCTTCATTTTTCCAGAATTCAATTGCACTGCATTGATCTCTAATTCTAGTATTTTGGGAAGGGGAGAACAGCTTTTTTTTGTCCACTTTATGCCCACCATGCTTAATTTTAATCATGCCGCCTCTCATTTGCCTCCTTTCTAGATTCAAAAGTCCCAAATATCGCAATATTTTCTTACAGGAAAACTGTTCTGATTATCTTATAGGAAAACTGATTATCCTAGTTGTTCTCCTCTTGAAACTTCTCAAATTCCCTTAAATCATTTTTTTTGAGGTGTACTGACCAGAACTGCACACAGTATTTCAGGTGCATCCTTGATTGATATAAGAGCATTATGATGTTGGCAAATCCTCTTTCCTTATTAATCACTGCTAGCTCTGATCCCATTAACTTATATGAGGAGTTAGGGTTTTTGGTACAAACATGTATCACTTTACCCTTGCTCACACTGAATGACATCTGGCATTTTGACACACACTCTGCTAATGTGCAGAGATTCCTTTGGAGCTCTTCAAAGTCCTTTATTGTTTTTACTACTCTGAACAATTTAGATTCCTCAGTAAAGTTGGTGATTTCATTAGTCATGCCCAATTCCAGGCCACATATAAAATATCTTTAAAAAGCACTTATTTTGGGACAGAACCCTGGGGGACTCCACTCCACATTTTTCCATTGTGAGAAGTGTCAAGAAAGAAAAAAGATAAAATTTAAAGTATTGAATGTGAGTTCTGACTTGTCATTGTGTTGAGCTGTCTTTTGAGTGACAGAAGCATTTATCTGTAATGTTTACCTTCCACAAAGAAAGCAATTCAAATGCTATTTCTAAAGTCATGACAAGCTGTATTAGTAATAATTCCTGTTTCCTTCCTTGACCAGCTTTTCATAAACACAACTGAAGCATCTAGGAAAAATAACTTTCATCACATTAGTGTCAATCCTTTACAGATCGTAGGCTTTTGAAATGTGAAATTCTTCAGAATTTCACCTGCCAGTTATCATACACAGTGTGTATATAACTATGTTTTGGTCATTACAGAAATGATAAGGTGAATGGTGAAGAAAGAATTCCCAGATGACTGTCAGAAGAAAATGCAAGCAGTGGGTGATGAGATAAATGTCATAGAAAAATATTTATGCTAACTATTTTCATACATGTGTTGCATTTTGTTGACCAACAGTAAAACTAGAATGTAATATATTAAAAGGTTTTTTTAGGCAATAAGGAACAGAAGCCTCTCTGAAACCTCCTTAGCAGCTAAAAAGCATTGGATTTTTAGTTTGGTTATTAAATGACTACAATTACATAACATCTGAGATAAATCTTTAAATTCTGTTCAAACGTGTACTTTGATTTCACCTTTGAATCAAATAGTGAGTGCCATGTCAGTGTTTGACCAGGGAGACAGGATTTAAAATCACTCACAGAGTATCATAAAGCATTGAAGTAAATCTAGATCAGCCATCTAGATCAGGCTCTATTTAAAGACAGGCTCTATTTAAAGAGAATGTACTGAGGTAAAATGTAAAATCCCTTGGACGAAAGGAAGGGTAACCGCAAAATAACTAAATAAATGAAAAAGAACAAGTATTCACAGAGAAACCCAGATCATATTTAAATCCTTAAAAAGACATGAAATAATTCCTGCTGAACATCCTAAATTTACATGATTAAGACAAGCTGAAGAGAGTGTTACAAAGACGGCCATATTCCTCTGGGCAATATCTGGTTCACAAAGTCACAAAGGCAGCAAATCCAACTCTTTATGCTAAAATTGTCTAGGTGACTGTCAATAGGAAACCTTGACAGTCCTTGATTTAATGGTAAAGAGTCTGCATAATCATATTTTCCAAATGTAAAGCTTCTAAAATTATTGCAGTTGTGCAGTGTTCTTTCCATTCATTTCAAAGATTTGATTTGAGAAATTTATCTGCACCTTTAAAACATAAAAATGCTATAACAGCAATTCTTGTGGAATTATATTCTTAAAATGCAAGGAGAATTAATGTTTTATTTATTTTCTACATTTGAGAGATTCAACATGTAAATGATGACATTTCACAAAATAGTCGATACAGATTTATCCAAATGATTCTATTTGAATCACTTCTTTTAACAACTCTATTACTTTATGTATGAGATTGCAGTGGAAACCAAATATATGCTTTGATATATGATATTAAGCATGCAGAAGGTTGCATATAATCCCTGGGTACTCATTTTGCACATGTGAAAGTTTCAAAAGAATATTCAACAATATTCTGTCAGAGAGATAAAACTGAAACAGAAACCTAAAACCTAGCATACAGTATAGCATAGTGATTGTTTTCCCTTAGGAAGTGAATAGTGCTCCCTCAATAGCAAACAATGTGAAATTTACAGAATAGCATACAGAAAAATCTAAAGCTGTAACAATATAAATTTAAGCCACCCTAAAACTAGTCACTGCCTGGATATTGGACTACTTCACAACACTATTACTTTCTACAATTTCTATTTAATTTCTACATTATTAGAAAAGCAGGATACAAGACTTAAATACTACAGGCCATCTGTAACCAGAGCAAAGGCAGTGGGATTATTTATTTTTTTCTTAAATTCAGTCAGGTCCAATTCTCAGAAACTGTTTGGATAAGTCCCTGCAGTTTTCTTGGAAAGTTTTTTTTTTTTTTTTAAGAAGTGATTTGCCACTTCCTCCTTCCTAGGGCTGAGAGAAACTAACTGATCCAAGGTCACCCAGCTGGTTTATGCCTAAAGGGGAACAAGAAGTCACAGTCTCCCAGTTTCTAGCCTGATGCTTTAACCACTAGCCCATCTAGATGCTGTTAAATCACATTTAGGCTCCATGGAAAGCAGTGGACAATGTAGACTAAGCATTAATGAATGTAGCATTTGCATATATTTTAATATTTTTAATTGTTTTATCTTTAAAAAGCATTTTCATTTAAAAATAATACTAGATGTTATGAGCATTTTGCAAATGAAAAGATGACTTAAAACCTAACCTAACCAGATTGTGATTTAACTTAATATCATCATTATCATCACACAATCCCTCCCCACACCTAGTTTTCTATTTCCTCTTCTACCAAGTTGAGTGAGTCATTTCAGGAAACCTAAACTGGAAATAATACCTTCTATCACTGGATTGGCTTCTGAAATTCTAATGCTTTCTGTAGGTAGACCTAGTACTTGAATGACTGTATTTTTATAAACAAATCTAAAGTAGGGATTGCAAAACAGGCAATGATGGGCTTCACTTTTTGCGCCCTTGAGCTAGAGAATCTATTTGCTGGAAGGACACTGTGAATTCTTTAAAGAGAACTGGGAGATTGAATCTATGGTTATATTACACCAAATGATATTCATATATTTTGTCCTTCCTCTCCCTAGACTGTGAATAGGAGGCAAAAGTTAATATCATCTTATTAATAGGGTAATATTAAAATCCATTCATTAGAGTAATATTAACCTAATGTTATAAACATACTAAGGCTGAACCAGAAGGATAATCACATTTCAGGAAGCAAAAGAATTAATTTAAGGAGCAAGGGGGGGGGAAGGAACATAAATGTCTTGCATTTTATTAATTGAGAAAATCATAAGATTCTATGAATTCTCTTTTGCGAGAAAATAATATATATAAAATATGATAGCAATTTCCTGTTAAGTGCAAAAGATATTCTAAAACAGGATTCTAGCTCTTAGAGATATAAATAGTTGGAAATAAAGAAATGAACTTAAAAAACATGTATGATTCATTTTCAGTTCACTTTTGGCTCTTTTTTTAAAAACAAAAAAAACCAAACATTTGATAAACCAGCCATAAAGAAATCAAAGATACTGTCCCTGCATAATTTGAGGATTAGCAGTCAAAAATAATTGATCTCAAATGCTAGATATGTTTTAAAACCATGGAAATAGAAATTTAGCAAAGTAATAATGCAATAAGCACTTTTAAAGGTGGACTCTCAAACTGATTCATACATGGCACGTGATATCTTGTATGTGAATTCTATGAAAAGCTAGTCTGAACACTTTGGAAAAAGCAATTAGTTAATTTTATTTTAAATTATGCAACTTCCTTAGATTTAATGACCTCTGTTAAAATGTACAATTAATAGATGTACCATATTTTTCGGAGTATAAGATGCTCCGGATTATAAGATGCACCTACCTTTTTTGGGAGGAAAACAAGAAAAAAAAATCTGCCTCTGTCTCCCAGCAATTTTCCTCCTTGCAGCAAACAGCAAACAGCCTGCTTTAGTTTCATTTTCATTTTCAGCACAGCCTGATTAGCACAAGAAAAAAAATCTGTCTCTGCCTCCCAGCAATTTTCTTCCATGCGGCAATAGGCAATGACAATCCCTGCAGCCTGAAACAGCTGAGGGTTGGGAGGCTGATCCAACTGACAATCAACTGCTTGTGCTAATCAGGATGTGCTGAAGCTGAAATGGACTGTTTGCTGCAAGGAGGAAAATTGCTGGGAGGCAGAGGCCAAAGGTTGGGGACAAGCAGGTGGGCGTGGCTACATTTGGTATATAAGACACACCCAAATTTTCACCCAGTTTTGGAGGGGGAAAGTGCATCTTATACTCCGAAAAATATGGTAGGTGTTTCTTTGAGATGCTGAGGAATTAGATAACCAATAGCTCTTTTTACCCCAAACAATAAGACCAATGGAACAATATTTAATCAAGGTGCTAGCATGAACCACAATTCTAATCTGATTTCTCCAGAAGCACATGGCTGCCATTATTTTTAAGGATCTTACTTTCCTCACTGCTTCTATCTTGATTACAACTGTGAATATGCAAGTGTTCAAACTTATCTTCTTTGGACACTTTCCCACAACCTGCAGTCTGAATAAAAGGGTGCCCAAATAGCAAATTATTAACAAAAAAAGAAAAGAAAGAAAGAAAAAGAACTAAAGCTATTGAATATTTCCAAATGAAGATCTCCGAATGCACAGTATTGATTTTCAGGAATGTGAGGGACAATAATGACAGTCTTGCCTGTATTCATTTCTTTTGAGCCTATTCAGACAGAGGTGACAGTCAAAGACTAGTGAAGAAAAATCAAGTGAGAAGGGTACGGATTATAACTGCACACACAACCAACCCTCTTGTGTTCCTCTATTTTTCTCCCCTTTAAACATGTGGCTGGGGATATTAATAGTGTGGGCATTAATGGTACTCTTTAAAAATACTGAAGTAAAACAAAAAAAAATGAAGAAAAATATTTTATAAACAAAGAAACAAAATCCTGCTGCTCTGCTGTGCATGCTTAAGGAAATCGTTATATCCAACTAGGTACTTACAAGTAATAGGAGTAGGAATATGCATTTCTTCTAAATATGCAGTCAGATGAAGGAAATGTCCAATAGTGGGGAAGAAGGAAAAAAGCATAATTAGACTTCATATCAAGGATTTTAAGTTTGAACTGTACATAGTATTGCAGAGCTGACTCTACTACCAAATTTGCTTTCATCTCCTATAGTTTTTGAATAATTGGTCTGAGGTCTGGTTGCTACTTTCCTCAAACAGGAATGTTTGCACGTGACAAGTACAACTTCTACTAATGTTTTGTATAGTCCTGGGCAAGTCAGTTCACAATGCTTCAAGTTCCTAACCAAACAAAACAATACCTACCAATTGTTTTAAGCCTGTTTAGGCATGAAGAAGAACACAAGTTTAGAGGTAACTGAGGTCTAAATTTAAGACTGAAAATTCATAAGCAAGCTTTTATAGGATTGAAGAAGGGGCTATTTTGTGATTCTGGCAGCAATAACGGTTGCATTCCATGCATCCATTTTTGCCATCTAACCTCTAGTTGCTACTTTGTAGAATAATCAGTAAATATTTTAATTTGACACTCTCTGAATGTCACAAAAGAGCCAAATCACATTGCAGAGAAGTCAATCACATTTAACCACATGACATTATTTGAAGCTAAATAAGTGGAAGAGAAATGTTATCTTAGATCAGGGATGTCAAACCCACAGCCTGTGGGGCAGATGCATCATGCGCTGGTCACGCCCACCTCGTTTAGCAAAGGGGAAAAAAAGTCACGTTATGTCACATGATGACAAGTGATGCCGCAGGTCTTCATCTTAGATGAAGAAAGAAAGCGGGGCGAACAGTACAGTGACTAAAAGCAGAAAGAAGAACAATCACACAGTGAGAATAGACTTACTACATGAATAAACAATTTGGAAGACTGTCCCAAAAATAATCAAGGGAAGGAGCAAAGTGAAAACAGCAAGACGAAGTAATGAATTCTTTGGCTGAGCTCTATTAAATACAAGTTGATAATTCACTTCCTATATATTCTAATAATGGAATTGCTTTTGCATATGAAAATGTAATAAAATAAACTCTGCACTTCATAATTCATAATTATGTATTCTAGATATAAATGCCACCTCTATAAGCAAGCTGATGTAGAAAAATTTGCTGGGAAGAGTATTGTCTTGGCAAAGATTCAAACAATGTCAAATACATTAACTAGTAATGTACACATACATATTTAATCTGGATGCTTGTAAATCTAGGATTCTTGATTAAACCTGAATTGCCGTGCATTATGAACACACATGCAAGCACATCTTGTATAATTGCACAGAATATCCCACTAGTAGATCAGCTCCTTTGAGCATTAAAATATTCATTTTATATTTCTCAAACGGGTCTAAGATTGTTCATCTTGTACCCTTGGCCACCCTAGTTCTCCACCAGCGTTCCTACCTCCGGCAATTCTACACCCGCTATTCTCCTCAGCTGACATGCCTCCACCAATTAGCTGTGGACAATGGGCCACGACCACTCCATCCCATGCACTTTGGAGCGGCCGAAACACAGGAGGGTTCATCCTGGGTTTTTCAATGCCCAGGACAGTTAGCACTCAACAAATCAGCTAGAGGGGGTGGAAGTAAGGAATTCTTTAGAGTGAATAGAAATCCAGCAAAAGGAGAGAGGCGTACAAAAGTTTGCCAAAATGCCTTCCTCCCTTCCCCCCTCTCTCTTCTCTCCCGTCTCCCCCCCCCTTTGGAGTACAGATAAAGAGTTGCCCTAAAGCATGGAATTCTGCAATTTGATTCCTGATAATAAATCCTGGTGATTCCTCATCAGGATTCTGAAGATAATGATGATGATGATGATGATGATGATGATGATGATGATGATGATGATGATGATGATAGGGGTGGAAGGGAGGAATTTTTTAGAGTTAATAGAAATCCAGCAAAAGGAGAGATGCGTGCAAATGTTTGCCAAAATGCCTTCCCTCTCTTCCCCACTCTCTCTCTTCCCCTTGCCTCATCTCCCCCCCTTTGGAGTACGGATAAAGTACTCCCTTCCACCACCCCCTCCTCCTCCTCCTCAGAGAGGAGGTGAGGGGAAGATGGGGGGAGGGAGGCATTTTGGCGAATTCTTGTATGCCTCTCTTCTTTTGTTGGATTTCTATTAACTCTAAAGAATTCCTTACTCTAGCCAATTTGTTGGGTGCTAACTGTACCGGGTGTCGAAAAACCCAGGACGAACCTTCCTTCTGTGTATCGGCCGCTCTGAAGCATGTGGGATGGAGTGGCCATGGCCCATTGCCCACGGCAAATTGGTGGAGGCATGTCAGCTGAGAACAATAGCCAGCAGAGAATCGCAGGAGGCCGGTGGAGAATTAGGGGCTGTATTGAGACAGTCCCATTCCATTCTCAAACTACCTATGAGCCATAAAAACAGCTATACAACATAGGTTTTGTCAAACCACTAGAAAGCACATACATAGTTTAAATTAGTAAATTGGTGTCATACCAAGAAATAATCTGGAAGACATTATTTGTATCTCTTTTCCTCTCTGGAGTGAATTTTATTTGAGATGTACATGAATAAGGATTGCAGTTTTGCATAAGCACTTTGGAACCACACACATGTTCACAGTTAATGCACACAGTGCATACTAAATTATCTGCTTTAGAAATAATAACTTTCAAATACTCCTAGCATTCAATTTCTTCCCCTGCTGATGATATATCATGTTCTTCCCACTTAGTCATTAACCTCCTGAAGTTCATCCATTCATATTGGAATGTGT
Source organism: Pantherophis guttatus (assembly GCF_059756535.1). NCBI lineage: Eukaryota > Metazoa > Chordata > Lepidosauria > Squamata > Colubridae > Pantherophis > Pantherophis guttatus. The sequence goes on along the minus strand of NC_142065.1, from coordinate 30,701,891 downwards.
TACACCTTGAAGTCACCTTGTAAAACAAGGAACAAGTTGTTCTCTTTTGACAAATGTGTCACATATTATTACAGACAACAGACAAAAGCTAAAACTATACAGTGAGCTACGCTTAATATTTTAACAGATTTAAAATATTACTACAGTTTCAAGAGGTATGATCATTGGTAGTTCTTGAATATCAGAAACTGTCAGGTAAAACATCTTTGTAACCAACCAACCACTGCTCTAAAGACAAAGCTGTATACAGGTTTTTTTTTTCAGTTAAACAAGGGGTGGGATTTCTTAGCAGATTAATTTAGCTCTGTTGTCTATTCCATCTTCCTAAATTCCAATTTAACTAAGACAATTTGTAAAACTAAGTCACAAGGAGGAAAATGTAGGCACATTTTTTGGTTCCTTTGCATCCTTTCTATCAGTATGCACATGTCCAGTGTTATAAACACTGGAAATAACCATGTTAATTATGTTTTAAGATATAAAGTTCATTACTGCAAGTGCCACAAGAAAAGGACTCTTGAAATAACTATTAGAGTTTGCCAATTTCCTACTAAGAATACATAGGGCCCAGAAAAAACAACAACAACACATGTCTCAAACTTCAGTATATGTTTGGAATGATTGATATCTATCATTTGTCCAACTCCAACAAAGAGAAGCATACAAATGAGAACATAGCACAGAGGGAATACTTAAACTTCTGAAAACAAATATTCTATACCAGAGTTGACAAAATAAATGACTTAAACACTAAGTCTTTTCAAAGCTTTTATACACACAGTGTGTAATCTGCCCTACAGCTTTGGGCATTAACTTTAGCAAGCCACCACAATGAGGTTTTAGCAAGCAAAGCTACAACTGCATCTTCTCCACAACTTAAACAAACAAGTGAGGTTTCAGTGTACCATGATTCAAATTTATTAAGGCTTTATACTGCTAGGTTGTTCAAAAACTCCTCTTTTTCCATTCACATTCCACTGAATCCTTTAAAAACTCCAATTCCATGTTCATTATGTTATGGTACCAATATATGGAATTAATAGCTTCAATATTTATGTTTCAATTACTTATGCATGAAATGTAATTTCAAGCACATTTGGTATCTCATTGCCTACCATGTTTCATTCATTCTGATTGATTACAGATTTCATCCTACTGATTAGTTCCATTTAAATCAATGAGACATTGGTTATGACTGATTTAGATCCAATGATTTCAATGGGAGCTTTTAAGTGTAGAATCACTTGTGATGATAATACAAAGATTTCATTTTCTCACTTGGCTCCTATAAAAATGACCCAACCTCCAACATTTTAAATGATCACTACATAATACTGGATAAATTGGAAAATTATGGAAAATTAAATCTTGAAAAATTATGTAGAATTGTTATGTACAACACATCTACATGGAGAGATGCATTATTTATTTTGTTCATAATAAAGTTAAAAATCAGAAAGTTCGCTCTCCAATATTTTATCAAACAAAATACTGCTGAATTCATATTAACTATTCAAGTAAATTTCCATTCTGTGAACTTTATTGCTTTCAAATTTTCCAAATTTGAAGTGCTTGCTATTGCACACAAAACCACATATAAATCTTGTTCATTTATTTAAAGGAATGGTTCCTCTAAATATGTGCCCTGGAAACTATTATCTTTGATTAAGGATCTGTGGCATCTACTATTGCAAAAGGAGGCTTGCCTAGAATAGACCAGGATGAAAATGTTCTCAAAACTGTCCCAGTTATGCAAAGCAATGATGGGGAAGAAATTATTTTTCCTCTTCCTCTCCTTGTTCTAAATCCTTAATTTCTAAACTCCCACTGATTATTGGGATTTTGGTTACCCTTTGTACCCACATTTTTGTCATTCTACTTCTATCCTTGCTTAAATGTATATATGCTCCTCTCTACATGTTCATTTCAGTAATTAATATGTTTTGTAAGGACTTGAATTACTGCACATGCTGGTATTTTTAATAAACAGTGGTAAAGGTTATTAGGTTATGAAATCTAAAGAGAACAAGGCAGGCATATAAGACATCAAATGGTTATACTTGCATTTATTAGAAAAATAGTTCTTCCCTCCAAATATCCACAATGTTTGAAGTTTTAGTACCAACTAAGTGCTTTTAAAAAAAGAAAAAGATGGAATAGTGCATCTGCTTTACTGAAACAAAGATAAGATGCTAGATAAGGAAGGTTTTCATTTTTTGTACATACATACATAAAATTAAAATAAATATGTTTCCTATTACTTTCTCAATATTTTTTTAAAAAGTTTCTTAATGAAAGTTTGGCCGCAACACTTTGTATTTATTTGTTAAATTTATTTGCTTTATTTTGCCATGGGGCTATACTTCTTCATTCCATCTTCCCACAGTTCTCATAATGAACACCTCCTCTTCCCAATGAAGCTATTTACTCTTGGAAAAACAAAAAACAAAATAAAGAAAAATAAACAAAATAACAAAAATAAAGCATTTTAAATACAAATGTATTTAAGATGTCTCCATCATCTTCCTTTTCTTGTTTCTTTCATTTCCATTTCCAAGTCAAAAAGTACTGTATACCCTGTATAAAGTCATCCAACTTTCTCTCCATGTGCTCATTGCACTTTTCATGTTATGTGAATAAGTTTGAATAGGGATTAATTCAAATTCTACACATAGAAAAAAAATAAGAGTGAACTTTCTAAAGATTCACAGAGGACTCTCAACACAGACTCCACAAATCAAAATTTTGGAGACTAGTTTCTAGTTCCAGTTTACTAATAGATACAAGGTTAGCCTATGGTCCTGATGAAATTGAGCAAATGTAATATAAAACAATGGCGATTAAAAATACCAATGGCACCATAGCTCATTTAATCTTTAACATCAAAAGAATTTTCTCCACCATTTATGTACAGATGGAAGCTTTTTTTCCTTCTGAGATTCACAAACTAGAATAGAATGATCAGAAGAATCTTCCATGGTATTCATGGGAGTTGTTTGGAAAATAATACATTAAATTACTCCAGTTGCATGCACGTATATGCTTAAAGAAAGACATTAAAGCCACTATTGAATTCAGGAAAATACTCCAAGTACATAAAAAGTAATCTGTTATTGATTCTGAATCATTGGAAAATACACATTTCTACAACTATTTGCCTGATGTCCTAAATGATAAGCACCTTGCATTGATCCTATTTTAGTGATTGATTATGTGCCATCAAGTTGTTTTTGATTCCTGGCAACCACAGAGATATATTTTAATATCTTCTTACAATAGAAGAGATAGATATGAATATAATATGGTTTGATCAATGGAGCAGCAGAAAGAGAAATACAAAGAATCTAGACTATTACAAGGAAGAAAATTTAGTACTTCTATTGAAATGTAAAACATGTTTTTTTCATATTCTAAGTTTCCTTTCCCTGCTACATGTCTAGTAATAAATTCCTATTTGCTAAAAGTTGTCTCACTGCTATCTGTGTGTGAAACTAATCTATTCTTAAAGGTTCCAGCATTTATTTTAATGGATTAAGGCAATTTGTGGATTTATTCAATAGCACATTCATTCATTAGTATTTAAAATGAAAGGGTGATTATCCCCAATAGAAGGGAGTTTATAGACGAGCTAAAAGCTGCTGTCCTACTTTCTACTTTTCACCCTTTCTATGCAACTAATCTTCAATTTAAAAAGTAAAAAGGCTTTTTAAGTTTGAATAGACAAAAGAAAGAGGTTTTGTTCCTACAGTTTGTGTGACAGGCCACATGACCAGAGAAAACTATGAGGCGACATAGTCCAAGAAGTCCTAGGAGAGAAGCCCCTATTTTCAGAGGCCTGATGATCTGGAATCACACTAAGCATTAAAAAAGAAAGAAAGAAACCCCTGAACACTAGGGGCATTAAAAAAAAAAAGGATGGTAGTTGGTAAATTGTAAATTCAGACACAGAGAATAAAAGATTTTAAAGGCCTGACTTCATTTACCTCTATCGTCAATATTTTGATTTTTCCAGATACTGCTAATTAAAATTAAACCAATAATTATCTGACTGAAAAAGATAGACTACTAACAGAACAGGATTAACACACAATTTTATTAGAATGTACCACTAGTTTCCCTTTCTGAAATATTTTGGTAATGGAAAAATAAACAGAGAAGGAAGGATATTTGTTAAACATGATACATCTTCTGTATAGGTAGTCCTCAATTTATGACCATAACTGGGACCCAAATTTCCATTGTAAATCAGTGTAGTTGTAAAGCGAGTCATCAGGTGATCAGGCCCAATTTTATGATAATTTTTACTAAGTTATTAAGCAAATCTAGCTTCCTCCATTAACTTTGATTGTTGGAAGCCAGCAGAGGTTTCAAATTGTGATCACATAACCTCTGGACTTTGTAAATGCGAGCGAGTTGCCAAGCACTCTAATTTTGATCATGAGCCTACAAGTGATGTGATGGTCACAACTTCGAGGATTTGTTGTAAGTCATTTTTAGTAAGACTGTTGTACCTTTGTACCATCATTGAGTGAATGGTCACAAGTTGAAGTTGTATTCAGTGCTAAGGCTATTATTGGCTATTTAACTAAAGCATGTAGAACAGCAAAATGTTAATATTGTGAGGCCTGAGTGTAGTCCAATGAATCTGAAGTGCTTACAGTATATTCAAAACTGAATAACTTTAATTAAACTTCTCAAAAGCATCTCAGTTTGATTTTTGTTTATGTCAGTTAGATAAAATCTTTTGACTACTTATCCAACTTTAATTTCAACATTACTTCGATTTTGTGACAATTTTGTTGCTATTTAATTCCAAAATATTTTCTCTTTACCTAGTTCTGCCCTGCTATCACTCTCCCTTTTGGTTAGCAAAATGCATCAGGAAAATTAAATGAATTGTGTCTGTTGCTGATCAGCCATAATGCCTTCGGCTGTGAGCAGATGCCACTGTGATATCTGAAGGCAATGCCTCAAGTTTGTCTAATTAAATTACTATTTTTCTGCCTCATTGCTTTAAAAGACAAGAGAATCTTGTCCTTGTTGGTCGGTGGGCTGAAAGACTACTCATTTTCTGAATTCAGAACAGCTAGGATACATGATTATTGTTTTTGTAATATCCATCTTACTATTTGTTTATTTAATTATTTGTGAGTACTGGGTTTTTGAAGACTCAGTTCCTTTATTCCTCAGATATTCCAGCTCACCAATGTTTTTTTAATTTGCTTCTCATTTCAAAGCACGATAGATTTTTTTGCAAACCATATGTCTCTCAATATGACAATACTTTCCACTGTGATCCAATTATTGTACAACTTCTGACCTACTTGATTAGATGAAGGCATAAAAGTAACTTCAGGGCACCAACAGATTTTGTTGACAAGATAGTCCTGTTTAATGTCTATTTCTAGCTTGCTTCTATTTTGTAAGTGACAAAAGACAACTGAACCAAAATACTTTTTGTTAAAGCTGGAGGGCCCCTATTGCTGTTTTCTTAATTATTGTTTGAAAATGGATTGTGTACAAGATTATAAAACCGCCAAAATGTATTTGTATAGAAATACTAATTGTCTCCACATGGTAGATATTAAATTCCTAGGTTCAAGTTTTATCTTTCTGGCAATCCTTCATTTTCTGAAATTAATTCGTTATAGTAGGTTAGAAATTTGCTAACTACCATCCTGGTCATAAATCACTATGGGGAAAACAGAACCCTGACAGAAAAAAAATAGTTTAAACTGGAGGTATTAGGAGTCAATTAGTAAATAAGAGTAAGTTTATAGTGTACATGGCTCTTTTCTGTCTAGATGGAAATCAGTTAAGAAAAAGCAGTCAGGCAAATTATTTTCAATGTTTTTCGATCCATTAATTGCTCTTTCAACTGATCTATCCTCAGGATCATTGGCTTTTCTTTGGAGCAGGTTTCCCTCCCCATAATAATTTAAAGTGAATCTGCCTCCTATTAACTTAAATCCATTATTCTTTGTCCTGTATTCTGAAATGAAAGAAAACCAATGTTATATTTTTTACATGACACATGTTCAAATATTACAAAAATGCTATCATATCCTCTATATCCCTCTGGCTAAACATAGCTATAGGTATTTCAAACTCATTTATAGAATTCAGTTCCTATCCCCTTGGTTATACTCATTGGTTTTACTGGAAACACTCCCAATTTTTCTAAATCTTTCTCCCAGTGTGGCATCTAGAACTGGAATCAATATCAATAAATGTATATGCAGGTTTATCTTTGCATCCCCAATGCTTTGATATGTCATTAAATTTACTAGGGAATATAGATCAATATGAACCATAGGGTTCAGCATTTCTGTTGAATGCTGTCTAATGTCTAATATTAATTACCTGTAATTGCTATTGTTTTATTTGCCATATTTGTATAAATTGTAGTTTATACCGCACGGTTTATACCGTTTTGTTATACAAACTTTGTTCTAATCTGGTTACGCTTAGTGAAAAGATAAATAATTGTAGGAAGAAAACATATAAATTACTTTTTTCCTTCCATTCCAGAATTATTATATTATATTTCATATAAGTATACTTTAAAACAATTAGATGATAAATAGCAGCATAGTGAAATGTAATTAATATTCAAACACAATGGTTATTCATAAATAAATAAAGGTAGAATGTAGTTCCATACAAAAACATTTATTTATAAAAAACATGTATTACTTTTACTCCAGTTACTGCTTCAATTATATTTTAATGGAATTAGTGAAGAGAAAAGCAAGTCTATGCACAAATGCCCCCAAATGTAGCTTAGTTGTGTAAAATTCACTAATTTGCTTCCATTTAATGGAAGCAAGAAGCTACAGATGAACAGCAAACAGTTTTCAATCCAAAATGGCCAGCCCAAGAGCAAATGACTCATTTTGAAGAGCTTTGTGGGCAAACCACTCTATGTCAAGTTTAAAATCCTTCCAAAATAATCAAACAGACTGTTTGGTTGTCAAATACAAACATTAAATAATGTTTGAATTAAAAATGAAATGGTTCAAAATTTGAAAGGGTTCAAATTCAGTCGTTTTATATACCCCTTCAGAAGGCTACTCTCCTCACTCCCCGTTATCAGCAAGAGAAACTGCAAAAGCGATATAGTATTATGTGTATAGTATTTAAAGTGTATAGTATTTAATTCATTGAACTGAATTTAAATTTAAGTGCAAAAAATGTACGCAGGATTTTTTTTTTTTTTACGAAGAGTTCTAATGCTTGTGTATAGGCTATATTTGTAGATTGCTGCTTGTAAGCATCCTCGGGGTTTATAGAGACAAATGGTAACTGGTGTTTAGTATAGTAGAATTTATTTTATGCATGTTTTTTGATGGACTGCTTGTCTTTGCTATAACAGAGACTTAACTGTAAGAAAATACTTTTAAGAAACAAGAAAAATGTGTTAAATAGGTTCCCTCTCCCCTGTACCATTTATTGGTACCATAAATTATACTTATATATAATTATACCACATATATAGAAAGCTGTACTGTAGTTCTAAACTTAAAGGAGTTTAATTAAAGACAACTAAAAAAAGAAACACGAACCTCCTGGTATGAGCAGATTCCTATGACTATCATAGGCTCAGATTGGTATACTATCTGGGTTCCTTTAACTATGCTGAAATATAAGTAGTTTTTGTATATAATCAATACAAAAATGCTTCCTTGATGCTAGAAACTGCCAAGTTAATTGAATGACTAAATCACAATATGTAGTAGGCATGGTGATCATAAAATGAGAGCAAGGAAACTCAGCATGCCATGCTGGTTCGAAGTGTGATAGCCAGTGGTTTACATAGAAAGCATATACAGATGCAAAATAAAATAAAATAAAATAAAATGGCCTGCTTCAAAACTTATTTTTTTTTCTAATACATGCCAGCAACAACTTTGTAAAGTGGTGGTCATATGAACCAAAACAAATCCTTCATACAGCTCTTCTTTCTCAAGCAAATTTTAATAAGTTTGTCCATCTGAAGTGCATGGTCCAGAGGAAATGGCTGTCATTGAACATGCACAGTCAAGCCACACTTAGCAGATTAATAATCACCTTGGATCTACTGCACCGCTCCTTCAAAAAAGAATAGAAAGGGAGTTTTTGGAAGCAAACCCACACATTTCATAGCTTGTAATAACAATAGCAGACAAGCAACATCATAACACATGAACTGCATATGTATCAGTCTTCAAGTACACACATACACAATTTGAATATAATGCTCTTCTAATGAATTATTCCAGTTTGAAAAATGCAAACATGTAATGTTAATAAAATTGTGTACGTATTTATACACCATTGAACATCTGATGGTGTGGAAGTATAATCAACTAATTTCCTTTTTGTAGCTAAGTGAAATGACTTGCTCAGGTAATACAAACTGGCCTGAATAAACCACAACTTTATATTATTATTGGAATAATATTTTAGTAATTATATCTTCAACCAAAGAATCTTGGGAAGTGTAATTCAATGAAAATTTGTACATTTTGTTACTTTTTCTTTCCCAGACTGGCAGAGTTACAAATCCCAGACTTTTCTGGGAGAAAGAATGAGATTATAAACAACAAAAATCTATAGTATGGATATGACAACATGTATTGAGAACTCAGAACTTAAAATTGGTTTTTATATATTTAAACACTCATATATTTATCCCCATGGTAAATAAATATCAAAAAGTTCTGCATGTTTCCCACACTCACCAAGCTAGTAATAAGTAAATCACAATTCATTATTCCATCAAATGGCTGAAGGAAAATATACATACATCACAGCCACACAACATATAATCAGAATAAGAACCCCATGCAGAGAAGAACCTTTCCTTTAGCCACAATATAAAATTCCATGAAAAGAGGAAAAACCTCTAAATCAGGGGTGTCCAGCCTTGGCAACTTTAAGACTTGTGGACTTCAACTCCCAGAGTTTTTCAGCCAGCAAAACTGGCTGAGGAACTCTGGAAATTGAAGTGCACAAGTTTTAAAGTTGCCAAGGTTGGAGACCCTTGTTCTAAACTGCCTCACACTTTGCATCCCCAAATGAGCATAAAATATGCACCAATTAAATGCTAAATATTTAAACAAAAGATAACGGCAATAATAAACATTCCCAAACCAAGGCAATGTAGAGATCTTAGAAACATACCTCCTTTTGATGGTAAGCATCGCTCCCAAAAGGATAATTACGAACATCAGAAGACCAGCTATAACTCCAGCCATTTTCACCGTATTATCAACCTGTTTTTCTGGTTCCACCACATTAGAATTCTGTGTAGAAGCTCCTTAAGAAGTTGTAGAAAAAGAGAAAATAAAAGCATTGTTGAAAAATCCCAGGTAAATCAGATTTCAACAACTGTTCAAATGCAATAAAAAGCCAAACCTGTATTTGACCATGATAGAAAGAGAGATGTATCTTTGCCCCAAATATGACAAAAATAGTTTCTCTCTTCCAACAATATGCTCTGTGATATAACAGACTAAATGGCCAACATAACCCCATTTCAGTAAATTTATCATGCATTACCACATAATGTAATTTTGTATGCCATTCTTTTTTTAAAAAAAATAAATATTTTTATGTTTATTAATTTATTTATATTTTTTATTGGCTGCTCATCTTACCACAGGGTAATTCTGGGAAGCTTACAATCATAAATATCTATCTATCTACATTAAAAAATAAATAAAAGCAACCATTAAAATCCAATTACAAGTAGGGAGATGGGGTTGGAGAAGTGGGATGTGCTGTTATTCGATCAACCACTTTTTTATGTCTAATGAAATGAAGATGTCAGACCTTGGAAAAGTGTGTCAAGTGAAAAAAAATGGATAACCATTAAATCAAGTATGTATTTAATATTATTATTATTTTATTTATTTGTATAAATATATTACTTTTACAAATATCTACAGGTGCTGAACACAGCTTTCATTTTCCTCACAACAACAACTCTGTGAGGTGAGTTGGGCTGAGAGAGAATACCTAGCCCAAGGTTATCCAGCTGGCTTTCATGGTTAAGACAAGACTTGAATTCACAATCTCCCACTTTCCCTGATGCCCTGATGCCTTAACCAGTAGAGCAAACTTGCCAGTTCTTTATAAGAAGGTTTGTTTATAAAGGATTATTATATATATTTACATAGGAGTATTAAAATTAATTGAGAACACCCTTTGCCTCATATTCCTGGAGCTTTGAATACCATTTTAATTGCCAAAGCTTCATAACTGAAAAGTGGGAAGATCTCAAAGTGCAAATATAGCTCTGCTCATATTTTACAACATCAATAGCTATTCTAAATATGCATCCCACACTTTCAGTCAGCAAAAATATTTTTGCTTCATTTACTAAATGAAGCAAACCAGGATAATATGCCTAGCTATGACTTTCTGCCAGAAATTTCAATAACAGTTGTGCTCTGTCCAGTATCCCCAATGACTAGTAGAACAGCATTTTAAGAGCTTATACTTTATGGATTACTGCCTCCAGCATATAGCAATTAAGGGAGCATCTGAATAGGATCTATGTCATTCAACTGCTGCAATTGTCCAGAAACATATTGTAATAGCAGTGGTATTTCTCATGCCCTTAAGGGCTTCCAATAAACCAGAAAACACTCAAATGAAATTGGTAAAATTGGATCTTCAATCTCTGGAGGCGCTCAAACAAAATCAAGTGAAGCTGCTTGCATTTGGAAATACAGTTTGCTAAGAGTATAGACTGAACACCAGCAGAAGATTTTGAAGAGTTTTCAACTGTCTGGTTATAGTCGAAAAACATTATTCAGTATGTGCATGAAGTGACATTCCTTATTGCAAGGTACACATAGTCTCTATATAAAGAAATTGGAGGAATAAATATAAGAAGTTAATTTTCACTGACTACTACCTAAACAATTAGTGCAAGATAGATTGTGCATTTCATTTCAGAGTACAGTGAAATTCTACCTGTTTTTCACTGCTTGTGTTTGTGGAAGAGTGTGTGTGTGTGTGTGTGTGTGCATATCTGTGTTTGTCTATATCTGTGTGTGTTGGTGTGTATCAGCCGTGGGTTTTTACCCAGTGGGGGGATTCAAGTAATTTAACAACCGGTTCTCTGCCCTAATGATTTCTTCCAACAACCAGTTTGACAAACTGCTCAGAATGTTAACAACCGGTTCTCCCGAAGTGGTGCGAACTGGCTGAATCCCACCATTGTTTCTATCAGTTCACCCCGGTTCAGGTGAGCTGGTAGCGGCGGCAGCGGGAGGCTCCGCCCATTCACCCAGACATCATCACAGATGCTCTGCGCATGCGCAGAAGCGCCATGTGCAAGCGAAGCAATCACATGCTCACAGTTCCAAACCGGTAGCGAAGGTAAGTGAAATCCACTACTGGTGTATATGTGTGTGTGACTGTTAAAATAATTTGATGTGCATGATTTAAATAAATGATCAACTATGGTATTTGTTTATTTATTTATAAGCCACCAGAAGCAAGTGTGTCTCAATACTTTAGAATCTCAGCAATTAAATATCAATGCACAAATGCTACTGTCTTAAACATCTTAGCCAATCTACAACAAACATTTATTTATTCTGCAAAGAGTTGGATGGGGAAATCAAATTCAGAGCAATAGTCAAATCTCCTCCACACCAATAGTTATTTAATTAATAATATGAAGACTAATTTGCTATAATATTTTACGGTAACATTTTATTTTACTACAAAGTAGAAAGAGAAGAAGAGGATGACCAGCCCCAAGGTGCATGGACTTAGTGGCAATTAGTAAAGGAAGATTTGGAATATTCGAAGGACCAGGTTAAGGATAGATGATCATAGAGAAAATCTATCTAACAGTTGACCCTGACCTGATGGCACATAATCAATAAAAACATAAATAAAGTAGACTAGTAAGGCTGAGGAACTTAGATAGGCTTTCATATGACTTTCCTAATAACTCACCTTCCAAACTATCAGGGAGGAATAAGATAATGGCTAGAGTACATAGTATGATACAAATAGTCTGCAATAATTTATAAAATTAATTTTCTATTTTCTAAAGTCTCCAATACCCACTGCCATAGATAAATTAACTAAGAAGTTACATATAAATTATCCAAATTCTTCTGTCATACAGAGAAGATGTATATCATTTCAGATGTCATAATATATCAACAGCTACAACATTTAACATTGAAAAAATATTGTGTTTGTCTCTAGCATTTATCAATTCCAAACAAAGATCTGCATCACAGTGTCAATAGAAGGTAGAATTTTAAACCTGTTTGTATTGGAACAATTTTATCATAGATTTTCCATTTTTTAAAAGCAACATTTATAACTGATTCATTTAATTGGATTTCTATTTTTCCCTTTGGCTCTGAATATCCCTGGCTGTGCACCACTAGAGGTAAAGAGGTAAACAGAAAAAGATGCTTCAGAGCATGTATCATGAAACCACTGTCAGCAATGGCTTACAGCAACTCCATCTTTTTCCACGTTCAAACAGCTTTGCTATCTAGCTGCAGAACAGTATGAAGAAAAGATAAACTTCAAAGTACCTTTTTTCCCTACAAACCAAAAGTATTACACAGCCTTGATGTGTAGCATAATGCTTTGTTATAACACGCAATCTTTTTTGAAAACTAGCAAAAAGTGCCCCTTTCCTAATATCACTAATTTTATCACTCCAGAAAAGCTGTGTCTTGAGGAGGTGGGGAGGGCAAGATTGATAGCTATAAATCTATTTTATAACTGATATCAATACAAAGCTAACAAGTGATTCTTAAAAAAAACATTTTCTTCATGTTTTATCAAGATGCTGGCTTTACCAGCTCTCTGGAACTTTCAACCTCTCTCTCTCTCTCTCTCTCTCTCTCTCTCCATCTCCATCTCCATCTCCATCTCTGTCTTTCTGTCTCCGTCTCTATCCATCTCTCTCTCTTTGTCTTTTCAGGACATGAACACAACTGGCACTTCAGTAGCATTATGTTGACAAGGAGAGGAGACACCTCTCCTGCGCGAGCTGCACTGGCTTCCGGTGGTTTTCCGGGTGCAATTCAAGGTGTTGGTTACCATCTTTAAAGCGCTCCATGGTTCAGGACCTGGATACCTTCGAGACCAACTTCTGCCACCAGTAACCTCCCACCGGCCAATTCCTTCCCACAGAGAGGGACTCCTCAGGGTTCCATCGGCCAAGTTATGCTGGCTGGTGACACCCAGGGGAAGGGCCTTCTCTGTGGGAGCTCCTGCCCTGTGGAATGAACTGCCCCCGGAAATACACAAGATCTCTGACCTCCGTGTGTTTCGCTGTGCCCTTAAGACCCTGCTGTTCCGCCAGGCAGAGCTATCTATGTAAATTATTTTTAAATTGGTGTTTTAATTTTGGGTTTTAAATTCTGGCTGAAATTGTTTAATACTTTTAACTATTTTAAAACTGTTGTTGTATTTTGTGTTTTTAATTGGCTGTACACCGCCCCAAGTCCTTCGGGAGGGGGGCGGTATATAAATTAAATTATAAATAAATAAATAAATAAAATAAAAATTTAACATATGAAAATGTGTTTCATTTGTTTCATGTGTTTCACATTTCACAAAAATGTGAAATGAATTTCGTAGAACTTTAGCTCATTTACCTGAACCTTTTGAGTAGATAGCTATTGGTTCTTGTACAATGAAGCTTTTTCATGGAGAAAGCAAGTTAATAAAATGCAGAGTGTAGCATGTGAGTGCATATGTGTAGGTTTGTTATGTCTGTGTGAATGTGTATGTGTATTCAATTGTAAACCCTGTTTCATCATTTAAAGATTAGAGGTTAATTGATTCTGAGGGAATTAATCTTTGCAGCAGTGAACAAATGCTAAATCCCTTATGAGGAAAACAAGATTTAGGCTTCTCAGAACCCAATAAATAATAGTTTGCAAAAAATTACTAGCTTGGTATATGTGTAGCTCCTCCATTATCAGAAGAATGGTTAGCCATCTCCTCTGTTCATCAGACAGTTTTAACAAAGACAATTAGAAATGCCTACTGCAATAAATTTAGAGATAAGCTGAAAGCTGTTAAACTAAAGTGAAAGCATTCAGTTGTCAAGATTTTGGTAATCTGATCATTTTCCCATTCAATAAATTTAATTGTAGAGGACTGTGTGTCAGAATATTGCTTTTTTGTTAACATTTACCATCCCAGATTTCTTCAGGAACAGAGTTCACGTGGTGAGAAAATTGAGCACAAGATTCTTATACTTTCAATTTCTTACACTTCTTAGACTTCAAGCCCAAAGCAATTAATGTTTCAAGTTATATTTTCTAAAAATTATATATCTGGCTTTTCTCTGCTGCTAATTCAGTGCATGATTCTCATTAAATTTGAGTTCCTTACATACATGTTTCTACCTCTGTAACCACCAATTTAATGTCCCATAGATACTCCCTTTATTGCCTACCACTTTCCCATATGAGTTTCCCATATTAAAAACATGCTTTTAATTAAACAGTACCTGCATGGACTGCATGCTACAAAGAAAAGTGTAAACCTCAAGCCTTATCTTTATTTCTAAATTTCTATATTTAGAAACAATTGCAACCAATTCTTAATGCTTCTTAAATTTACAGTTGACAAGCAATGGGAGGGAGAACTAATATGCTAAAAATAGAAATTATGTTAAAATGATTTCAATAAGTTTATGAAATGGGTTGAAAATAACAAATTAATACAGATGTGATATTTTTGCCTTAAGGAAAAGAGATCAAATTTATAGGTATAAAATGAAGGATTCTTGCAAAATCCAGTTTGGGTCAGTCCCTAGTAGAAGAGGTTTACTTTTCTGAGCTTTTGGACTCATGCTGGAATCTGTCCTCAGGGAACTTCTCTCTACTGGAATATGTGTTTTGGCATATTCTATGAGTCCTATTTATGTGATGCCTTCCTATTGGTTGATTGGTGTGATGATGGTCAATGATTGGCTGTTGTTACCTTGTGCTGTCAAGCCCAAGCCCAAAATTCTGTCCTGGTGACTGACCTAGATTGGATCTTGCAACATTATCCTGGGATACGTTCATGAAGGATTCTTGGCTTGTTAATAATACTTGTGAAAAAAATACTGGAATAATAGTTAACTGCAAAAGGCTGTGGTGGTGCAGTGGTTAGAATGCAGCAATTAGAGCGCCTGATCGGCACAAGGTTGTCTCAACTTCCATCCTTCTATTTTACTGACCTTTCCAAAGTCAGTAAAATGAGGACCCAGGTTGTTGAGGGCAATATGCTGATTCTGTCAACAGTTTAGAGAGGGCTGAAAAAGAGAAGCAGTGTCTAAGTATATACTTATATACTGCTTATATAAGTATATACTGTGAAGCACTATATAAGTCTAAGTCTATTGCTATTGGTAAATTGTAATAAGAGAATTATAGTTTCTGAGTCATAGGAAATAATTATTCTCTTCTATCTGGTATTCATCAGGCTTGCCACCTTGAGCAATATTTTATTGTGAGATTACTCAACTGTAAGGTTGGTCAAAATCTAACCTATTTTTCAACATTTCTAAAATCAAATAATGGGAAAATGGACTTAAATTGCAACCAATTGAATTCCATTTAACTATTAGGAAATTGTTTACTACGAAGAACAATTTAACAGTAGGAAACTCTATGATTTCATGATATAATGACACATACTTTTCTCTTATGGTAAATTATTGGACATAATCTAGCCTATCTGGATAAAAATATTATAATTTCCGGAGTTAAAAGGAAATGTCTTCTCTCTATAACATTTTATTTGTATAGAAACACATTCCACTCTACCAATCCAAGTGGAAAATGTTTATTTTACATATCCTGTATAAAAAAATTCTAATAAATATACAAAACAGAGATAGAATTTGTAGATGTACAGTGAAATGAAATACTACCTGAGCCTTCTCAAATCCTGTTAAGTGGACAAAGAAAATTCTAAAAGAATAAGTTTTAGTCTTTAATAATAATTTTACTACATAGATTTCTTAGCTATTGTGATGTAGAAACACAGATCTATCGTTGAGGGGTTCCCCTTAACCATATTTAATAAATTTAAATTGGATTATTTTCTTACTTGCAAAACAAATAGACAAGACAAAGAGGTTTTGATTCTGTGTGACTGTTTCCTGATCACATCATCATCCCCAATTCCATATTTTCCAAAAGTGCTTACATAAGGCTCATGATCGGTGTAAATAACTTTTCCTTCTTCCAAAAACTGTATTTTCCAAATGTTATTGTTAAAAGTTTGTTATATTGCACATATTCTTTAGCAAATGTATGCAAAAAGAAAAAGAAAAAAAAGAAATGTGATGTATTAAGGATGATAATAGCAGAATCAGATAAGTACTCAAGAAAGCTGAGGATGTTTTATTAACAGAAACATAGTCTTATCATGAATTTGGAAGCTTAGCTTTAAGGATTCTGGATAGTTACAATATATTAATCATAACCTTTTGAAATAACCAGAGATAATTGAAACGTAATGCTTTATATCGTTCCGTTGAAACAGTTTTTGCTCCTGAAGGATCAAAGTGTAATATTCCTTCATTCATTTGTCCTATGTTATATAATAAGGGAAATATTGTCTAGGTCAGTGATGGTTAACCTTTTTGCCTTCGTGTGCCAAAAGCGGGAGGAGTGCAGGAGGTCATGTGTGTGTGTGCCCACACATAATTCAATGCCCCCTGCACCCGCCCCCCTGTGCATGTGTTCGCGAGCCCCCCATGCTTTTGGCACACAATGGCAAAAAGGTTACGGTGGGCCCGGTAGGCCCATTTTTTATTCTCCCCAGGCTCCAGAGGCTTTCTTGGAGCCTGGGGAGGGCAAAAAAGGCCTTCCCCATCCCTGAGAGGCCCTCTGGAGGCTGGAAATTGCCAGTTTCCCGATTTCTGGTGGGCCTGAAAGGGCCAAAAATTAGCTGGCTGGCACAGCCAGCTCCAGCTGATGTGTGCTGGAGCTGACCTAGGGCTCACGTGCCCAGAGATATGGCTCCATGTGCCACCTGTGGCACGTGTGCCATAGGCTCGACATCACAGGTCTAGGTCATCTTCAAATATATTCATATAAATGTTTGTCATTTCTGAATCTTCTGGTGATTGTTTCAAATGTTTCTTTAATACATACAAATAAAACTTAATATTAAGAAAAGTTTCAGTTCAATGATTATGAATGAATTACCGTATTTTTCGGAGTATAAGACACACCTTTTTATCCCCAAAAAGAGGGTGAAAATTTAGGTGCGGTGTAGCTAGTGGGCTACACCGAATGTAGCCCACTAGCCCCCACCCTTTGGCGTGTGCCTCGCAGCAGTTACCTCCTTGCAAGCAAACAGCAAGAAAAAACAGCTCCTTTCAGCTTCAGCATAGGCTAATTAGCACAAGTTGATTGAATGGGCCTCCTGACTCTCAGCTGATTTGCTCTCAGCTGTTTTGCGGAGGGCTCTGCTGCAAAGAGTGCTGGAGCCGATTTTTCCCCCTTGTGCTAATCAAGATACCCTGAAAACAAAACTGAAAGTAAAGCAGGCTGTTTGCTGCAAGGAAAAATTAGGTAGAGATTTCTTTTCTTTTTCCTCACAAAAAAAGGTAGGTGCAAATAATGGGAAATTTAGGGCAAAAGAGGAGAGTTCAAGATTTTAAAACACAAAAGAAAAAAAGGAGAAAGAAAAAGGCAAAAATAAAAATGGAAAGGAAGAAAAAGAAAAAGAAATGAAAGAGAAAGATGTGATACATATTTAGAATTGAAATATGAATAGTAGAAAGAAATAAAGGGGAAATCATGATTGTAAAAATGAAATGAATAATAATTGGAATATTTGTCTTTGTATTTTTAAAATCTAGACAATGATAAGTTTTTATTTTTTTATTTTTTTTAGAAATATGAATAAGTATAAACTGTAACAATTGAAATACCTTTAATAGTATATGGTGGTGAAAGTAAAAAGGATTAAATTGTAGCTTGGATAACAGCTAGAACATTTTTAAATTTAATTAGGGAAATTGTAATGATTGAAATATTTTTAATTATATATTGTGATTAAAGTAGAAATGATTAAGTTGTGATTTGGAGGATTATATGGGCAAAACTATTTGGGTTATTGGGAGAGTTTAAGATGTGAAAATGAGTAACATAAGGGGAAAGTTCTATTTAACTAGGGAATTATATCAGGGGTGAAATGCTCCTGGTTCGGACCTGCTCGGGCGAGTAGGTAGCGATGGCGGCGGGCAGTTCGGAGCCAGTAGCAAAAATCCCTGCCCCCGCCCCCCCATTCCCAGCTGAGCCCTGCGATCATCAGAGCCCTTTTTTCCTTTTAAATGGCTCTGACCAGCCAAGCTCTGACATCCCAGTGAGTTGCCTGCTAATCAGGATTGCCAGAATTGCCTGCTAATTGGATAGCCAGAGGCATGTAAAAGAAAAAAAGTTTCTTTTTTTCTCCCCCACTCCCAGCCTCCAGCTTGCTTACCTTAGCTGCTGATCGCATGACGATTGCAATCCATGCATCAGCAAGCAACTGAATTTCCCTGCCTGCAATCAAGCTCATCGGTGAGCAGCTCTTTCTGCCTGCCTGCCTTCCTGCCTAGACTTGTGAACTTCAACTCCCAGCAAAGCTGGCTGAGGAATTCTGGGAGTTGAAGTCCACAAGTCTTAAAGTTGCCAAGGTTGGAGACCCCTGTTCTATTGGATAAGTTTTTCCCCCTTTGGGAGCTTTAAAAAAATAGTTAATTGGGGTTTTTTTTAGTTGTTCTTTTTTTAGACCTAGCCATTTAAAGTTTAGGAAGCTTGAAATTTAGCTGCTTTTAAATAAAAATAAAATAAAATAAAATAATATTTGTGCAGCTTTCTGAGATTTAGTGTGTTTCTGTAGTGTTTCACTCTAACTACACAAACACACAAAATCTCACAAAGGTATATGTGGAATTTTGTGTGTGTAAAGTGTGAAAGTTGGTTTTTTAGGCTTTTTGTGGCTGTGTGAGGTTCCTGCTTGTTGCAGGGGCCATTTTGGGTCTAGCACAGCTGCTTTTACATTGTGGGTGAGCCAGTTGTGTTGTGTTGTATTGTGTGTGTGTAAAGTGTGGAAGTTGATTTTTTGGGCTTTTTGTGGCTGTGTGAGGTTCCTGCTTGTTGCGGGGCCATTTTGAGTCTAGCAGAGCTGCTTTTACATTGTGGGTGAGCCAGTTGTGTTCTGTTGTGTTTTGTAGGTTAAAAAAGGGCAAAGAAGTGACATTGACTTGGCCACGCCCACCCAGTCACCTTACCACCAAGCCCCGCCCACTAATAAAGCCAGGCCCACAGAACCAGTAGCAAAAAAAATTAGATTTCACTCCTGAATTGTATATTGTGTTGAAAGCAGAAATGGTTAAGTTGTGGTTTGGAGGAATATATGGTGAAAATTATTTGGTTTATTATTATTGGTAAATATAATTAATTAATTTGTAAGAAATTGGATTGCGTGGAAATAATTGGAATATTCATGTTCATATTGATTAATATACAAAAAAGATAGTTATATAACTAATTGATTTATATTAAAATGTTGAATTTGTATTAAACAATTGTAATATTACATAATTAACCAATGTGAAGATGGATATAAAAATAAATGACAATGGGAAGGGGTATAATATAGAATAGAAGGGAAAACTTGAATTTGATTAAAATTAGAGATGAGGATGAAGGGTAATATTGTTTTTTTAAAAAAATAGATGAGGAATAAATATGGCAAAAAGGAAATATAGAAATTTTAAATTAAATGAAATGACTAAACACTGTTTAAATTTGTGAACCAGCCAAATACTCTGTTCAAAGAAAATACATCGTATGTTTGTATGTGTGTTTGTCTAAAAAAAAAAAAAATAACTTTTTACAAAAAAAAAAAACCAAAACAAAAATGGTGGGTGCGTCTTATACTCCGAAAAATATGGTACTTCCATTTTATTTGTGTGTGTATGTATGTCTATGATAGTAGTGGAAGAGAAAAACAATTGTCCACATAGAATTTGGCTTAAGGTCATTTAGTTTCCTATTAAAATTTTCTGACAATAATTGTAATTATATTAAGCTAATAAGCACACAATCAGAATGGACCTCATGATTATTCTTTTTTAAAAAAGGTTCTCTTATAAACTGAATCAGCATGTCAATTTATTATTCTGAATATAACTATTGTTGTTTCCACAATTTGATCATATTATGAAATAAACCTACATTTCAGTATATATTTTGGAGTGATTATGCCCAGACAATATTCATCACTCTAACCTAGGAAGAAATGCACCAAAATTGTGTGAAAATAGAACAAAAAACAACTTGTCAAATGAATAGTGTCCAAGTAATGAAAAGACAAATAGCAAATAGCATTTGACCTAGATGAAAGTAGAATATTTTGCAAACAACATAATTGTTTTAATAATACAAAAGAACAAGTCCTAGTAAATTAAATATTATTCAAAAGAACAGACTTTTGATGTTATAGAGCAGGGGTGTCAAACTCAATTTCATTGAGGGCTGCATCAGGGTTGTTTGACTTCTGGGGGCTGGGGTGGGTGTGGCCAGCTTAACGTCACTTGTGTTGGGGGCTCCTGTGGTGGCCCAAGTGCTCTGCCAGTGAAAATGGCCCCCTGAGCTCAGTTTTCAGATGCCACAGCCTCCTGCAACCTTCTGACAGTGAAAATGGAGCTTGGGAGGGTCGCACATGTTTTCGCTGGCAGAGGGTTGTAGGAGGCCGTGGCAAGTGAAAACGGAGCTTGGGAGCCCATTTTCACTGGCAGAAACACCGCAGTTCAGTCCTTCACTGTTTCCAGGGCAGCCCGGTGGGCCAGATCTAAGTACCCCATGGGCCAGATCCAGCTCCCGGGGCTTGAGTTTGACACCCCTGTTATGGAGCTATTCATATATTGAGTAGTGGGTAAATTTGTGTTTCTTTTTGTTCTAGAGACTATTATTTCATATACATATTGCCATTAGCAAATTACAAATTATGCTGATGTCTATTGCGGCTTTACCTCAATGTGCACTCAGAGAGATTCATGGATGTCCTATTTTACTGAAGTTTTTTTCCCCCTATTTTACAACAAATGCTTGTAGGAGCATGGCAAGAAGAAACATTAAAAATCTGCCTGAAGACAAATAGTAGCATATTCCCTTCCAACCCCAAATTTGGACTGCTATTTAGTAATTGTCCTCAGATGCTAAATTCTTCCAGAAGAAGAACTTTCATAGCTGTTTTCTTTTCATGTTCCCACCTGAAAGTTTCTTTCTAATTTCAATTATGTTGTCTTCATGTCAGACTTTACTTCTAGAAACTGCCTAGAAAAGTCCATGTTATTTTCTTGACAATCTTTTTGAAAGCGATTTACTTTTGTTTTCTTCCTAGGGCTGAGAAGGCATGACTGACCCAAAGTCAACCAAATGGCTTTGTGCTTAAGCCTGGACTAGAAGTCACGACCTACAATTTTGTATTGTGGTACTGAAATTATTATACCAAACAGGTTCTCATATTTTGTACAACTACAAATAATATTCTGATATTATTACAAGTACCACAATCCTAATCATATTACATTGAATACTGAGGGAAAACAGAAAAATAAATGTTTCCCATATTTTCATTGGATTAGTATATATTGGCTTTATTGGAATATATTGGAATTCAGTGGATCTACTGTAGTTCACTGTTCATGCAATTCCTTAAAGGTTCAACATACTGGGAAAACGTGATAGAGAAATTTTCCATGATTTGCAAGTCTACCAACTACTCTCCTTAATATGAATAAATGGCAAATATATTTCAAACCTGACTTGAATTTGTATTATGCAACTGCATGTATTCCTTATTCAGGAAGAGGAATGAATAGAAAACATAACATCCTCCTGTATTATGAGAGGAATCAAAGAACCTCTTACAAAGCAAAACTGAGTTTTGATTCTTGAAGATGTCACAAATGGGATTGTAGTACAGATCTTCTACATCCTTCTATTTGGAATAAAACAATGCTAACATAACTTTCTTCCTTGCTTTCATTAACTGGATACCAAAAAGATATTAATGCTTAGAACCATTTTAAAGATAGCAAGCTTAAGCTAACTCTATTTATTTAACTGAACATTTATTTAACTGTTATAAAATTATAAATAAATATAAAATTAGATTTCCTTGGTTCCCATTTTGTGGCATGGATTTTGACAAAATTCATGAAGGAACCAAATTAAACATGTTGTGTATGTCAATTTAAAAATTAAACTGCTTGTTTTCTGATGAGTGTAATATTTTCTATCATGTCAACCCATCTCAAAAGATATTTAATACGATTCTATTTCTTTATTTATGACTTGATTTTTTCCTATATCCTTTTTTGATTCTAATTTTTTAAAAAATGTATTGCTACCAACTTGTTTTGTTTATTAGGAAAATATTGAGACAAACAATCTGAAGATCACTACCTCCCAATATTAGTATATCTGAAACTTTAAGGCAAGTTTGGTAGTGGAGTGTCATTCTGGATGAAGGTATTATTTAACTGCTATCTGCAGATATTCAAATTGCACTTATGCTGGCAGAGTGTAAAAATATTAAGAAATATGCTATTAAACAAATCAGAATGATAAATGAGAGCATACATGCTTCAACATGCAGACAATATATGACATAACAATCCAGTAACTGTCAAAATGTTTGCATTTTTATGACAGTCCCTTTCCTGTACTGATAATCACCTGTGCTCATGAGGCTGGGTGGGTATCGAGTGGTCACTTGTTGCCTACCTATTACTGCTAAGAACAAGAAAAACAGTTTCCGGGCAGCATGCATGAGAGAGAAAAAAGAAAAAAAGGAAATAAAAATAAAAATGTGCCACTTCAGAAAATTGCATTTTAATCCTGAAAATTTACACTCAAAATTTTAATATACATATATATGTATGAGATAAAGCCATTTATGAGCTCTCTGCCTGGGTTTCAATTATAATTAATATATTATGTTCTGCATTACATGAATCAATTGCATACCGTTCACAAGCTAATGCAATTTTCACAAATAAAGTATTAATGCTAATATTGTTTGGAGACAAGGGGAAAAAAATCAGTTTACAAGAAAGAAAAAAAAAAGAAACCCATACCATTAAAGAATATAAAATTTACAGTATGTCATTAAAGAAACTAAGGATGTAACAACATATTTTTTTACAATTAAAATTCTGTGGCAGAGAACAAATAAATTGAGGCTTAATTATTATCTTATTTGAAAGGAATGCTCGTTTTACTAATGATGCACATTAAGGTTGATAAACATGTTCACTGTTTGTTTTTTTTTAAATTCTGGATAAAGTTCCACCTCTTTCTCATTTAAACTAGTTTGTCATGGATACAAGTTCAAGTATGAAAAAGACTAAAGGCACAAAACAGATTGTACTAATAATAAAGAAAAAAAGGTTAGATAGCAGTTTTATATCCATTTGAGGGATATGTAGGGTAGTGCAGATGTGTAGATCAATCATATTGTCTGCATGTATGTTTGTAATACCCTGAACATTATAATAAATTCAGGAAATTCACTATTTGGAATAAAACAGGATCTCCTGCATATAAATATCAGAGGCATATACTTTTTGTTTCAGTTGACTTAACTGAGAAGAAAATTATTTGCATTTTTGTTAAATTTATATGTGCACGTGTACACATGAAGGGTAGAGATAGTCATGGTTTGGCAATTGCCTCATGTAGTGATTGTTCACAATTATGACAGTGATGAAAAAGTAACTTTAGAATCAATCCTCACATTCACGACCTTCACAGGTCTATAAAGCAAAGAAAAGCTGAAGTAAACACAGTTGGGGCTTGACTGACAACTGCTTCCCTTAACAACAGAGTTGCCAGTCCCAGTTGTGGTCACTAAACTTTGAAGTGCTTCAGAAGACAATTCTTGCTTTAATCAAGGACTGACCAAAATGTCCATCCCTCATTTTTTAATTGGGTGAATAGTTGGGTAGAATGGAAGCAGCCATGAGTTGATTTCCAAATGATTATGGAAAAAAGGAATTAATTTCTTGAACAATGTCTTCTTTTTCATTATTTTTAAAGTTCTAGAAACACAGAAATGACAGAAAGTCCTGTTAGCCAGTTTCCTCCTAAATTAAACAGGGATTGCATTGTACAATGGGAAACTTGCATGCATACTTTTATTTTTCAGAATTAATTCGTCTTGCAGATTATTTGATTACCATGGAAGGAGTACTACATTGACATACTGGAAATTGGTAAGGTAAGAAGCTACCTTCCATATGCTGATATTAAATAGCACTTTCTTGCTTTCCCCCCTCTTGAAATTGTTTCAGCCCAGCCCACCTTATTTAATTTCATGATAGAGAATTTCATATTTTATTTCACCCAAATTCCTGAAATGAAAAAGAAGTAATTTTGACTTGGTTTCTACATTCTTTAGCAATTATCATGGGGCTTTATGTTAGATACTCTTGTCACTAAGAGTAACATAATATGTATTGACATTTTACACCAGCTTCTAATATTTCATTTTGGAGGCACTGGTAATGAATGTTGGTTAAATTGGAAATGCTAGCCCATATCTGAAGACTACAAGACTTCACAGTAAGACCAGATACATGTATTTTCCCAGTTTATTCAGGAATGGTAGAAGATGGGCAAAAAGAAATCATATAAATAATACACCTCCTTTGGAGAGGCAGTTTTTTGGTTAAGTGCATTGTTAAGAGCCGTGGTGGCGCAGTGGTTAGAATGCAGTACTGCAGGTTACTTCTTCTGACTGCTGGCTGCCTGAAATTTGGCAGTTCGAATCTCACCAGGCTCAAGGTTGATTCAGCCTTCCATCCTTCTGAGGTCCGTAAAATGAGGACCCAGATTGTTGGGGGCAATATGCTGACTCTGTAAACCATTTAGACACAGCTATAAAGCACTGTGAAGCAGTATATAAGTCTAAATGCTATTGCTTCTATAAATGAGAAAAAGTTACTAGTCTTTCACTATCTCATAAGAGAGCAGAATGTGCAAAAAGAACAAGTAGTCCTTGACTTATGACCATTTGTTTAGCAACCAAAAGTTACCATGGCGCTGATGAAAGGGACTTATGACTGGTCCGCACACTTATTTTATTTTATTTATTTGTTTGTTTGTTTGTTTGTTTGTATCTCATCTTTATTATTTTTATAAATAACTCAAGGTAGCAAATATGCCCAACATACCTTCCTCCTCCTATTTTCTCCACAACAACTATCCTGTGATATGGGTTGAGCTGAGAGAGAGTATCTCATTGTTCATTATGACCATCACAGCAGCCCCATAGTCATGTGATCAAAATTTGGACACTTGGCAGCCAGCATGTATTTATGATAGTTGTGGTGTCCCAAGGTAAAGGTCGTCATCAGTTTATGATTAGTTGCTTAGTGACCATTTGAAGTTATGGTCTCCCTGGAGGTACTTGCAACCCAGTGTCAAAGTTCCAACAATCGTCCCTCTCCTATGTGACTGCACCTCAGGCACTTTTGTCACAATTTCTATTCAAGTGTTTTACTCCAAACAAACTTTTACTCCAAAGTGTTTTACTCCATCTCTACATATGTAACTCAAGAGATTCATGTTACATGTTTAACATCATTAAAGATAGGCTGAAAGTCTTCACATGTACCATTCACTGACTTCTACCTAAACTAGGAACCTGCATAAAAATGGTTGTAGTTTATATGGAGGTCAACTTTTTAGAAATAAATTGACACCTTGCATGATTGGGGCAGTCCAAATCTCTGGGGTGATGCTACTCCAAAGGGCAGCCAAGACAACAAAGAAAGCATACTTCCTAGGTCCTATTAGATAACATTGATTAAAGGATGGGACACAAAATGCATCCACTCGGTCAAGTTTTGTAGGACAAGCAAAAATGATGGGGCAAAGATGGTCCTTTAAATAGTCTGACCCTATGACATGGTTATTATAAATGGTGGCAAGCATCTTGAAACTTTTCAACTTTGATTTTCATATCCTGATAATTTGAAATCTTCTCCAATTCTTTGTCTTCTATTCTACTATCCCCTGATATTGCCAATTTTTATCCATATTTTCTTGTTTTCCACCACAGCTAAATTTGGTGGGTTATAAACCAAGACTTCATCAATTTGTATTGAGAAATCACACAATATTGGCAACTACTTTTTTTAATTCTATGTTCTCACCAATTTTTCCTTACTGACACATGATAATTTTCTGTTCACTGTTCCAATGAATAATTTCAGTGACTCTGTTACGTTGTTCTTTATAATCAGTTTATGTATCTTGAAAAATCTCAGCATTTGATGTAATATTTCTTTTGCTTCTTTGCAAATATGCACTTTGAATCATTTGATGTAATTTCAATTATGGTCTTGATTGCATTAGTTCAAATGGCTTGCTCTTGAGTAGCCAAAATCAAGCCTTCATTTTTTTGTTAACATTTTTTTGCAAATATTTCAGTTGTAAGCCATTGCCAGTTTTATCTTTATCCACTTTCCCCTTGATCTTTTGCAGAAATTGACCATGATGTACTTTTCCTTGCCAAAATTCTACTTGTGTTTTTACAATCTATCAATATTATTAAAGGGATATAATGCATAGTAAATAGTCATCAGTTTTCTAACTTTTGGTCCAAGCTGTCCAGTTCAGCTTTTGTCCAGTTACTAATTCCTACTATTTTGTTTCATACGTATGGACTAGATATTGATGACTTTGATGTTGTATCCACTGCTCAATTTTGTCTTTAGCAATTTTCTCACTCTTACTTTTTTTTCTTATTACATGCTAGTGTTATTTCTAGAATTCCTTCTTTATTCAGATCACAATTAATAGATCACAAGCATATATACTAATTTGCCACATATTTCAAATGCTTACATGTTTCTGCTATAAAACTATTTGAAGATAAAATGAATAAATGAAATATCCCTTTCAAACTCCTTTGATAGATGCCTAACAGTACAAATTTTTCCTTGTTAAACCTACATTACATCTTTCACACCCCATTGCTAAAAACAATTTCTTTTTAAAAGAAGTTTTTTTTTTTCTACAAAAGAACAGGGAAACCACAGGGAAAGTAATCTTTCTATGCTATTTTGGAAAAAAAAATTAATTATATTCCAGGTATTAAGGAGAAAGTAGAGAATCCAAATTTCTTGGCATGAATCATTAAACAATTGAGAAATTAACAGAAACTTCTCAAACTTCACCAAACTATAACCACCTAAAATAATATATGAATGATAAGTGTATCTGCAGCTTTATCATATACTGTCTTTATCATATACTATTTTATACAGTATACTGTCACCCTGCCTATTTAACTTATATGCAGAGCACATCATGAAAAATGCGGGACTAGATAAATCACAAATTGGAATTAAGACTGTGGGGAGAAATATCAACCTCAGATACGCAGATGATACCACTCTAATGAAAGTGAAAGTGAAGAGGAACTAAAAAGCCTCTTGATGCGGGTGAAGGAGGAGAATGCAAAAGTTGGCTTGAAACTCAACATTAAGAAAACTAAGATCATGGCATCCAACCCTCTCAATTCCTGGCAAATAAATGGGGAAGAAATGGAGATAGTGACAGATTTTATTTTCCTAGGCTTCAAGATCACCACAGATGGGGATTATAACCCAGAAATTAAAAGACGCTTGCTCCTGGGGAGGAAAGCTATGGCAAACCTAGACAGCATACTAAAAAGCAGAGATATCACCCTGCCAACAAAAGTGCATATAGTCAAGGCTATGATTTTCCCAGTTGAATGTATGGCTGTGAAAGTTGGACCATAAGGAAGGCTGAGTGCCAAAGAATTGAGGCCTTTGAACTCTGGTGCTGGAGAAGACTCCTGAGACTCCCTTGGACTGCAAGGCGATCAAACCAGTCAACCCTGACTGTTCTATAGAAGGCCAGATCCTGAAGATGAAACTCAAATACTTTGGCCACCTAATGAGAAGGAAGGACTCAGAAGGAAGAAGAGGCTAATACTGGAAACAATTGAGGCAAAAGAAGAAGGGGATGACAGAGAATGAGGTGGCTGGATGGAGTCACTGAAGCAGTCAATGTGAGATTAAATGGACTCCAGGAGATGGTAGAGGACAGGAAGGCCTGGAGGAACGTTGACCGTGGGGTCACGATGGGTTGGACATGATTTCACGACTAACAACAACAACATGAGTTGGGCTTAGCACTTCTTTTTGCCTAGGTCATCTTTAGGTTTTCTATTTTTTTTTTTTTTTTTTGTAAAACTCTTGGTTATCTACAGCATGTTTCTTTTTTCTTTCTTTTTTTTTGTCTTTCCATTTTCCTTAGCATATTTTATTTTTTTCTGTGCAATAAATAATATTAAATTAAAATACTTTTTCTATTTGAAAACCTATAAATAAAATTAAATTGATACATAGGATAAAAATACTTAATTTCACCACTGCACATACTTCTACAAATACCCCAAAGACTATAGATACATGACTGCATCACACTGGAAATCACCTGCTAGTAGGAAACCATTTGCCAATTACCATTGGTTTAGCCATATCTCAAAACCTGCTTTGTATTTTTTGCTCCTTAACAACATGGAAGCAAGTTTTAATGAATTATTCCCTTTATACAAGCTGGTACAAGCCTTATCAGTTACAAATTCAATGTTGTTTACCCTGAGATCCCATTGTTTTGGTTTTCTTTTCCTTTTCTAAATCCAGATGTAGATTTTTTTTTCAAAGCTGAGGAGAGAAGTTGTGAAAAATGCTAAAAATTCTATCACACCAAAAATATCTTCCTTCTTTTACTTTTGATAATTTTTGGATAAATTAGTAGGGAAGGCCTTTGCATGACAAGTCTGAATAATTAAGATTTTTTCCTCTGACTCCAATTTAAAAGTCCTTTTAAAAGGACTTTTTATGTCATTTTAATGTGATTCTTTAATTTCATGACAATTGCAGAAAAACTTCCTTGCATTGCTGTTACCACAGAATGGTTTTCAGACAGATATTTCCGCATTAATGTTTCAAGACTTTTTACCAATTCCCTTCCTTTTTAAGCAGGAGATATAATACAAAGGAATATTACATTCAGATGTGATCCAGTGATTCATCACAGGCCTTATCAATGCTTTGATTTAACCAAGATATGCTGAATGATCATAGGATCGTCAACATGATTGCCAACATCCGATGATGGATATGGCACAAAAAGAAGAAGAATGCTGAATAGGTCATAAGGGCTGGATTCACACAAAATGCTAAACCACAAACCTGATTTTACAAATCCCACTATTTAAAGCTGGAACTAAACAAATGTATTATGCTTTAGGTTGTATCATGGAAGCATTTCATAGTGGTGAATTTTAGTAGAAGATAACTTTTGCTAATGGAAACAGCTTTCAGTATAATGATGAATTTTTCTGCCTTTTTTCATTTTGTGGCTAGTTAGTATTCTTTGATATGGAAAACAGAAGGATAAGTCTGTGTAAATCATACTGTAAAGACAAGACAAAGTCAGGATCAGAGAATGGAATTGGAGTTGCCAAACCAACCCTTTGATGTTGTAATTATAGCTAATGAAGAAAAGTCAATAAACTTTATTGTCAATGTGAAAAATATATTGTGGAGCAAAAGGCTAACCTATAAATGAAGTTTAAATGTTATGACGAACTCATTTATTGGCTTAAAATGCTCTTGTTATTTCCTCTAAAATAAGAAACCAATGAAGATATTCATGACTCCACTGATAACAGTTTTGTTATTTCAGGAACATTGTTTTAAATCACGAAATGTATAGGTAGCTACTTGTCTTATTCTTACTCCTTAATTCTTGTACAGTAAGAAGAAATTTCCCCAAATATTTAAATACTGTGTTCATACTCAGTGAATTTTATACCTTGACAGTGATCATTATATTTCACATAAAATTACAAGAATAGAAGCTACAAGAAAAATAAACTATAATGTGAGAAAATAGCATTGACATAAATTGAACAATAATAATTCTATTATTCAGCTTGGTACGAAAATGAAATTTGGGGGGAAATGTCTATATTAAACTGATTGTAATACAGTTTTAAAATATGCACATTTTTCCCATTTCTGCAACTGTGTTCAAGGACATTTTTATTGAGGAAAATGATTTGGCAGACAGGAATTCCTCTGCTTTTAGTTTTTGTTACACATAAATTGTTCTATTGACACCTTTGCTGGCAAAGCTACCTGCTTGATTCATGCCTTTTCAAAGGAACCATATCTCTGTCATTTAGATTGAGGGATGTCAAATTTATTTTAACAAAGTACCACTATTCTGTTTAGATTGAGCTAGACACTAGTATCTGGCTAATGGTTTGATTTCTCATCTTAAATTAACATTAATTTTAAGTCATTCTTGTCAAGGTCCCTGGAGGCACATCAGCAGAACTTGTACAAATCAGGGCTGAACTTTTAGATATTGTGAAAACACTCTCATTGGAAATCAAGGCATGTGCTCTCTTTTGAATTATGTTTACCAGCTTGATTATCACTTCCATATCATTATCAAAACTGAAAGCTCTGCCTGGAGCATGGTATTCTTAAAAGCTTAAGAATTATTTGAAAGAAAGTAGAGGGAAAAAAACAAACTTTTTTTTTTGAAAAGAAAAAAAAAAGCTTTTCTGGTATAAATCAACATATGGATAGTGTTAGATCAGGCGCAGGAAAGGAAGACTGGACCAGCTCGATACATTTAGCAACTTTTATTAAGTACAAAGTAACGAGTCAAGACTGCTGGTGCGCTGCCGGAGCTCTCCTTATATTCGCTCCCGGCAGACGCACCGCCCCTTGACAGGGATTCAAATTTCCCGCCCGATGGCTGGCAGCCAATCAGGGCGGATGTCCTTATAAGGACATAACATTCCTCCCCCCTTAGTCCGAACTGTCAATCTCGTTCACAAAAGTCACGTAATCGCGCAGGTACGCCAGACGCCTCGGCACCCTAGCTGACCTGCGCAGTCTCACTTCTCCTCCGTCTCCGACCTGGAAGGACGGGGCTCTTTCGTCTCCTGGTTCCCTCTCCGGAACCGGGCTCGGTTCGGCTGTCGAGTGAGCGGGGCCACCCCCAGCGCCTCCGGCCGGACCGCAGACCTTGGATGGCTGGTCCTGGTGGTCTTCCTCCTGGCCTGTGGATCTCTCGCCTCGTCTCGGTTGCTCGGTTCCGACCCGGGAAGAGCGTCTGAGTCTTGGTAAGTCCATTTCTTGCTCCTCCCTGGTCTCCCGGGCGCTGTGGTTCGGTCTCGGTCCGGCTTGCTGCCGCTCGGTTGGTGGTTCCGCTCGGTTCGGGTGGTGCTGGCTTGCGTTGTTGTCGTTGTGCCGTCCGACCTCGCAGGGGTGGCGTTGGTCCCCTCGGTTGGGCTGGCGTTGGTCTACCTCGTCTGGTCGGCGGTGGTCGACCTGGTCGGGGTGTTGTTGCGGCGCTACCTCTGCGGGGCGGCGGAGGTCTCCCCTGCCGGGGTGGTGCAGGTCTCCCTGGCTGGGTTGTTGTCGGCTTCCCCTTCCCCCTAGTCCCTGGTCT
This sequence comes from Pantherophis guttatus, assembly GCF_059756535.1. NCBI lineage: Eukaryota > Metazoa > Chordata > Lepidosauria > Squamata > Colubridae > Pantherophis > Pantherophis guttatus. Next base: position 30,670,326 of record NC_142065.1, on the reverse strand, counting down.
ACCGTTGGTTGGTGCCTGGGGCCATCCGGGTCGGGGTGTCGTTTCTTGGCTGTCTTCTGTGATGGGCGGGGGTCCCCCACGTCGGTGAATCGTGTGCCACCCTCGCCCGTGGGTCGTGGGGTGCCCGTCCTGGCTGGGTCCCGGTCTACTCGCCTGGAACTGCAGTCTCCCTGGTTGGGCTGGCATAGGCTGCTGTAACTGGTGGGGTGCGCTGCTCCTCCTCTGGGCAGGTCCCGGTCTACCTGCGGGCTGGGTTGGTGGTCCCTGGCCTTGCCGTGCCCGGTGCCCACCTGGCTGGGTTGGTGTTGCCATCCCCCGTGCGGTTGGCCCCGGTCTACCTCGCTGGGCTGCCGACGTGACAGCATCTGGTAGTGGGCTGGGCCGACCTTGTCGGGGTGGTGCTGCTCTGCCTCGCAGGGGTGTGGTAGGCCTACCTCGTCGGGGTGTCGCAGGCCTACCTCGCCGGGGTGTTGTAGGCCTACCTGGTCTGGGTGTGGTAGGTCTACCTCGCCGGGGTGTTGGAGGCCTACCTCGTCGGGGTGTTGTAGGCCTCCCTCGTCAGGCTGGTTTTCATGTGCTCCCCCCACCTTTTTCGGAGTTGGTCGATGTGGCGTCTCGTGAACTGTCCATCTTCCAACTCGACGATGTAGGATTTGGGGCCGGTTGTGCTGGCAATTTTCCCCTTCAGCCATTTAGGAGAGCCGCTGAAATTCAGCGCGAAAATTGAATCTCCGTTGCTGAAGGCACGAAGCGGGCGGCTGGCGGTTGCGGTCACTTCCGGGCTGTATTGGGGGTGCAGCCGGTCCAAGGGTGACCTCAACCTTCTGCCAATCAACAGTTCGGCCGGGCTCTTGTGGGTGGTGGCGTGTGGAGTGATGTGCTGGGTGAGGAGGAAATTGTCTATGCGCTCTTGCCAGTCCCCCGGGCCCATCTTGGTGAGGGCCTCTTTGGTCAGTCGGACCATGCGTTCAGCTTGTCCGTTTCCGGCCGGCCTGTAAGGGGCGGACAGGGCGTGGCGGATGCCCAGTCCTGCCAGGAAGGACTCCATGGCCAGGGATGTGAGCTGGGGGCCGTTGTCTGAGACCAGCACATCTGGTAGACCATGTGTGGCAAAGAGGCGGCGCAGGGCTCGGATCGTTGCGTCTGTTGTGGTAGATGCCATGGGCACCACCTCGAGCCATTTGGAGAAGGCATCTACCACGATGAGGAGGTGTCGCCCTTGCATCGGACCCGCGAAGTCAATGTGGATCCTCGACCAGGGGTTGCTGGGGGTCTCCCACTTCGCGACTTCGGATTGCGGCGGCGCTGGGCGAACTTCTTGGCACGGGTCACATCTGGAGACCCATTGTTCAATGTCTCTGTCCATGGAGGGCCACCAGACATAACTCCGTGCCAGGGCCTTCATGCGGATGATGCCCGGATGCCCCTTGTGCAGGGTCTCTAACGTCCGCCGTTGCAGAGTGCTTGGAATCAGCACCCTGTCTCCCCATAGCAGACAGCCTTTTATGGTGGACAGCTCCTCCTGTTTCCTGGCGAACGGGCTGAACCTTTCCTCTGGCTTTTCCGCTGGCCACCCTCTGAGGATCCAGGACTTCACTTGGCGGAGTGTGGGGTCCTGGACGGCCACATCTGCGGATGACACCGGGCAGCTGGCGTCGTCATCAATGTGAAGTAGGTGGAGCGTGGGGGCTGGGTCTTCGACCGGCTTCTTTGACGGGCATCTGCTGAGAGCGTCAGCGTTTCCTATGGCTGTGCCTGGCTGGTGCACGAGCCTATAGGAGTAGCCAGCTAGGAAGATGGCCCATCTCGTCATTCTTGGAGACATGAAGGTCGGGGTTGGTTGGTCGCCTGCGAGGAGTCCCAGGAGAGGCTTGTGGTCTGTGACTATGGTGAAGCGTCTTCCGTAGAGGTATTCGTGGAAGCGCTTCACTCCAGCCACGATGGCCAGGGCTTCTTTGTCCAGCTGGCTATAGTTCCGTTCTGCGCCGGACATAGTCTTTGAGAAGTACGCGATTGGGGCTTCCGAGCCATTGGGCAGTTCGTGGCTGAGAACTGCCCCCACCCCGTAAGGTGACGCGTCACAGGTCAGTCTGATGGGGAGCGTCTCGCTGTATTGGATGAGGACGCTTTTGGACGTCAATAGTCCTTTGATGGCCCGGAATGCCGCTTCCTCTTCCTGGCCCCACTTCCAGGAAGCCGATTTCCCCAGCAGGCGGTGGAGTGGCTCAGCAACTGTGGCTTTCTGTTTTAAGAAAATGGCGTAGAAGTTGAGCAACCCAAGGAAAGCCTGAAGCTCCATTTTGTTTTTTGGGCTTGGAGCTTCATGGATTGCTTCCACTTTTGATTTGGTGGGGTGTATGCCTGTGCTATCAATGAGGAAGCCCAGGAACTCGACTTCCTGTACTCCTATGATGCACTTGTCCCGCCTGACCCTCAAACCCTTGGCCTTGAACCGCTGCAGGACAAGCCTGAGCCTTTCAAGGAGTTGGGCTCTTGAGTCACCGGAGATGAGCACATCATCGAAGTAAGGCACCACCCCTGGAACGCCTTGGAGAAGGCGTTCCATCATGGATTGGAAGATACCAGGGGCAGCGCTGACTCCAAATTGGAGGCGGTTACATTTAAATGCCCCTCTGTGCGTGACAATTGTTTGAGCCTCCGCCGTTTTGTCATCCACTGGCAGTTGCTGGTAAGCCTGGGCCAGGTCCAGTTTCACGAAAATTGATCCAGATCCCAGGGAATGCAGCAGATGTTGCACCACTGGGACTGGGTATGCGCTCTGTGCCAACGCCTTGTTGATGGTACAACGGTAGTCAGCACAGATGCGCACAGACCCATCATGCTTCAGTGGGGTCACAATGGGGGTCTCCCATGAGGCATGATCGATCAGTTCCAGGACGCCCTGGGCGATCAGCTTATCCAGCTGTTCATCTACTTTAGGCCGCAGGGCAAATGGAACTCGGCAGGGCTTGAGCCTGATTGGGGTGATTCCCTTGTCCAGATTAAAGGAGATTGGCCTCCCCACAAATTTCCCCAGCTTACCATCGAAGACTTCTTTGAACTCTTCGATGATGGAGTCGAGTTCGTCCCTGCGGATCTCGTGGATGCCCTGAAGTGAAAGTCCTAGCGGCTTGAACCACTCCACACCCAACAGGTTCGGTCGGCTGTGCTGCACGATGGTGATGGGTAGCTTTCCGTCGAAGTCGTTGTACTTCACGTGGATGGTGGCTCTGCCTAGGATTTCAATGGGGTTTCCGTTGAAGTCCACAAGTCTCGCTTTCGGGGTTTTCAGCTGGGTCCTTTTGTATGCCGGTTTCAGCTGTTGTAGGTGCTGCCAGTCCATGATGGAGTAGGCGGATCTGGAGTCTACCTCCATCTTGCACGGAGACCCCTCTGCTAGCAGCGTCACGTGGAACTTGGTGGTCCCCTCGTCGCTTGTGTGAGCAATGGTGGTGGTCTGGTGCACCGTTCTGTTTCGGGGATATTCCTCCTCCCCGCGCCGGGACTGGTTTGAGGACCGTTTGGATGTCCTCTGGTTATCTTTGCGATTTTCCCGAAATCGTGGTCTGGGCGGTTCCGGGGCTGGGTCTGTGGCTCTGCAGGCCTCGGCGATGTGGCCCCTCTTCAGGCATCAGCGGCAGGTCGCGTCCCTCCATCTGCAGTTTGCCCTGGGGTGGTCGCCTCTGCAGCTGCCGCATCGCTCTCCCCGGTCGCCATGCTGTGGGTTTTCCCGCCTGGGGGGGCGGGACACCTTGTGGACGGCCATTTCCTCATCAGACTCGGATTGAGTGGTTGCCTCGTCTGATGAGGTCGGGCCCGACTTGTGGATCTTATGGATCCCTCTTGCTTTTACCATTGCGGCGGCTGCTTGCTCAGACGTTTCAGCCGCTGTTGCCTCGTCGAGGACGTCTTTAAGCGGGATCCTCTTCCGGCTGAGGAATTTCTTTTGCAGCCCCACATCTCGCATTCCAAAAACAATGCGGTCCCGGATGGCATTGTCCACATTGTCGAACTCACAGTTGGCAGCGATTTGGCGAAGCGCTGCCACGAATTCCTTGATGGATTCACCTTCCCGCTGGTTTCTTTGCTGGAAGGTGAACCTGTTTGCGATGGGGGTGCCTGTAGGTGCATAGTGCTCCTGTAGGACTTCCTGCAGGTCGTTCTAGGACATCTCCTCGATGTCCCTGGGTGCCACGAGGTCAATCGCCATCTCCAGGATGTCCGATCCGCAATGAGCCAGGAAGAGGGCTCTTTTCCTCTCCTCGTCGAGGTTCTGGTATCCATTGCCTCGCAGGAACTGCCGGAATCGGACCATGTATGACCTCCACTTCTCCCGGGATGGGTCGAACAGGTTCAGCGCGGTCATCGGGGCTTGCGGGGTAGCCATTCTGGAAGGTCACTGTGGTGTGGTGATTCTGTTCGGTGGGCGATCATGCCACGAGTCTTGTTCAGGTTCTCTCCTCTAGTCCTTCGTCGCCAGTGTTAGATCAGGCGCAGGAAAGGAAGACTGGACCAGCTCAATACATTTAGCAACTTTTATTAAGTACAAAGTAACGAGTCAAGACTGCTGGCGCGCTGCCGGAGCTCTCCTTATATTCGCTCCCGGCAGACGCACCGCCCCTTGACAGGGATTCAAATTTCCCGCCCGATGGCTGGCAGCCAATCAGGGCAGATGTCCTTATAAGGACATAACAGATAATTCTACTTTATGGCATTGTGTAAATGACAATGATTATATATATATTTAGAAACAAAACCTGCTATAACAAAACAGAATAACAAAAACTTGTTATTCTCTAGTAACAAAAGAAAGAAACATTCAGGGGCATCTTAAAGATCATTTGGTACTTGTACTTTAAATCACTGCAGGAATTTGTTTCCATAATTTAAGATAGGAGAAAGAGATCTTGAACATACCTTTGGTGGCTAGCCGGACACAATTTATTTTGGTTTCCTGCAAATGACAGAACATGAAAGGACATCAGATTGTTTCTTTATGAAGCATTTAAGAAGGAACAATATCCTTCAGCTAGAGTCATACATAAAGAATATTTCTGGAATATCTATACCTAGCATAATAAATATAGGGCTGTGCACACAATGAAAATGGTTTAGAAGTGCCTTGGACCTGACCTGAATGCAAGCATACACTTCTCATCTACTATTAATTTAAGGGAACATGATAGTTTTCAGATTCCTATTGCTTCAAGAGTCACCCTAACTTTGATGATGAATTCCTTAAAGGATAGCACTTCTTTTTTCATACTTATATGGAAACCTGAAACAAGATCAGGTTGCTTTAATGAACAGCAAAGAAATGCTATTTCTGCATGAGACCTGAAGCACTTCAAATCACTTTTGAAGAGTATTCAGCCCTACTAAATGAAAATTGATACCACTGTGCATAAAGCCTGAGTGCCATTGTCAGGGAATAGATTGGGGATATAAATTAAATTCAATATGCACATTGGTGAAAGGGAAATGGTGCAGTTTGCAAAAAGGACAAAATACATGGGCATAAATAGAGTCCTCTACTGTCCATCACACTCTACTCGGACACCTTCACAAATATATACAAGGAAATGCATATTTGAAAAAGATATGCCTAGCATAAGAAAATAAAACTTGAAAAAAAATATTTAAACTCTACAGAAGAGTTTTAAGGACAGTTACAAATCATTTCTTTTCTTTCTTCTTTCTTTCTTTTTTCTTTTACAGAAAATTGTGAGAATATAAAAATATAGGAAAATTTTGCAAACCATACAGATTTAGACTCATCTACATACCTTTTGTTCAAAAAATTGTTTATGCATAATTTAAGAACACACATTTCATGCCCAAATGATATGTAATCAGGCTGTACCTTGCAATTTGTCTTTATGATTCTGACAAAGAAATATTTGTTGGGTGGTAATAAACTACAAATGCCACTTTCTTCCTCTCTTTTACACTGTAAAACATGTGTCTCCAAGTACCAGACTTTGAATAAATGATTGTATATAATAGGACTTTATTAATGTGGCTATTTTGTGCACGTCTTGCTTGTATAAATTATTGCATATAAAAGTATAATAGGGTTCTATTAATAGGGTTATTTTGTGCACATTTTGCAAGCATTAATATCGCATTATATATTTACAATTTTCATCTTGTATTTTGATAATATTTCTTAAAAATTAGAATACTTTATTATAGCAAATACTATATTTTTCAGCATGTAAGATGCATCTTTTTCCCCTCAAAAAGAGGGTGAAAATGTTGGTGCGTCTTATACACCAAATACAGCCACTTTTGGCCCCCCCTAAGCACCGTCCAGCTCATTCCATTTTGGAAAAAAACAAGTCCGTTTTTCATCAATTTTTGTGAAAACCAGGGCACACATAGGTTTGGGAGGCCTGCCCTCCCCCAACCTGGGGGTTGGGGGAGGGCAAAAATGCCATTTTTGTGAAAAATGGGTGAAAAACACGCCTGTTTTTGCAAAAAATGAGGCATGCAGGGGGTTTGGGAGGCCTGCAGAGTGCGCTTGAGAGCCGGGGAGGGCAAAAACTTTTTTTTCTTACTTACCTCTTGGAAATCTTGGTGTGTCTTATACACCGGTGCGTCTTACAGCCCGAAAAATACATTATATTTTCTGGTGCGATAAGCTAAAAACATTATTCTACATCCAGTGATACCAGTATTATTGAATATCGTTTTGTATAATTTCTAGTTCCCAGAATACTTCTTTAAGCAGACTGTCCTAATGCTATCATTTCTACCAGCTGACCAACACAAGAGAGCAATTCTACCAGATTAATTTTTAAGAAGGTAACTTCCTCCAAGTCTAAGAGGAAACAATCTGATTCAGAGTAGGAAAATCTAAAAACATATTTTAATGTGCCACAAACTCATCCAAATCGCCATCAAAAAATAAAAGTTCAGTCAGATGCATGGACACAGACAGAGTTTTGTGATTGACAGATCTAGTTTCCAGTGATGAAATGCCTTTATCAGGGCTTTATTTTTCTATTTACTTTATTTTGCTTCAAATTACACTAAATTTTAGCATAAACCCCGTTCAGGTATCAGACTTCCAGAGTTCATGACAGAAAGTGCTCTGATAAGTCCCAAACCCAATTGTCACTGAACTGAAATTGGTTTCTGGGAACATTTGGCAATTGAGAAGAGTTGCTGTTCACCTCTCACACGTTGGATATATCGCCTTGCAGAGAGTCCCCTCATCCTTAATTTATTTTTAAATTAAGGATTATTTTTTAAAAAAATGTTTGCAGAAGGAGGACAATCCACATTGCTGAACGTAACAATCAGTTGTGCTGCTGATTGTGGGTGGGGAAAATTATTTTATTCCATATTGTTGCTTCTTAGAAAAAAAAATAGTGCAGCTTGTGTTTTAGAACTAATACATGAGACCTATAATATTTCTAGTTTTGATATATTATGTGGGCATATTTGTATTAGTTTGAGACACATACAATAAAGGACAGGGATGGATCAAAGTCTGACATCTGAAGACTGGGTACTGCCAAACCAGATTACTTATTAATTTCAATTGGAATTAAATTCTGTCTTCTTCCTACCATTATTCCCACGCTGTGGCAGGGTCTGCTTAAATTCTGTATTATAATAATAAGAGGTATGCCTTCTTGTCATCTGATATCCTTCTACGATAAATTAGGCTCGGATAATAATGAGGTGTCTACTATGAATTCCTATTCCTTCTAAAAATACATGGGTGTTTTCTTTTAGATGTTAATTTATACAATGTTCTAAAACTTCAGTAACATTCCCTTTGGAATAAATTTAAATTTTAAATAATGTGAAAAAGTTAAAAAAAAAGTAATGTCTTTTGCATGTTAGAGCTTCAGTTTGTCGCCAAGTTAAGCTGTACCATAGCCATTCTGTCTCTTCTCTCATTAGCTAAGATTGTTACACTGAAAATGACACATAGATTGTATTATGTCTGTTAAATAGTGACCAATTTAGATCATTTCTTTCGATTTTGTTGCACAATGTGCCATTTTTGGTGTAATATGCCAAAATGTTGTGTTCTAGTCTCAGGGCTGTCACAGAGGAGTTGAATTTTCTGGATCTCCATCCAAAGATAGTCTAAATAGAACACGTGTGAAACTGAATATTCTTTCATTTTATAATATAAACCACTTGTTTACTGGAATGTGTGATTTTTTTTTCACTCGATGGACTCGTCAAAAGCCAGATGTTTAAATGAAATGTGTCAGAGTTGGGTATAAAGGGGGGGGGGAAGAAAAAAATTGTAGAGAAAATACAACTGGTTTCTGATCCAATGAGATTTGCAACTATGCACAGGAATGCTGACAGAGTAGAAATATGCAGTCCCTGGCATTTTATTTAAAATTCCAGAAACCCTCCCAAGTGGATGGAGTTCAGGGATTCAATCTTTCTCTCTCCTTATAAATATTTTTTGGACAAAGTAGGGGATTTAAGCAGTGGTGGAATTCAAATAATTTAACAACCGGTTCTCTGCCCTAATGATTTCTTCCAACAACCAGTTCACCAAACTGTTCAGAAAGTTAACAACCGGTTTTCCCGAAGTGATGCGAACTGGATGAATCCCACCACTGGATTTAAGCAGTGCAATGAATGCTTGAAATATTACATTCATATTACAGCATCCTTCAAAAAGAACCGTTCCAAACCATCAAGATGATTTTTCTGATGGAGAGGGAGGAGCAAAATATCTTAACCCTATAATGTTTAAGGTATCAGTATTGCCCTTTGTACACTCAAACAGAAAAATGTTCACAAATTTCAGCCAGTGACATCACCATATTATAGGCAATGGTTTCTATTTGGACAGGACATACAATTAAAGTACAAAGTAAAAAAAAAAAAAAACTTGTGTGTTTTTTGGAGGCACCAAATTATTATTTTTTAGTCTTAAAGTTTTTGACAGTCTCATGATTAGCATTGCTCAAAAGCTCAACTTTTATTACCAATATTTTAAATGTAAACATAAAAATCTCACATGATTTGATAATCTTACAAGGTTTCAGCAATTATTAATGTATTCATTTAATTCTGATTGACTTATTTAAAACTTTATACAAGCCTTTATATCTTGCCTTTCCTCATAGAGTTCTATTTAATTTTTTTTTTCCTGAGAATCCTGTCTATAGTTGTTGAGGGCACCTTAATAGTGTGGATTCTGCACTGTAACCTCAGAAGAAAATCCAAGAACTTTATCAAGAACAGGAAGCAATAATTAGAAATGAAGACAGAAGTGAGATTACAATTTTTATCCAATTAAACCATTCTGTTTATATTACCAGATGTAAATGCTTCTGCTGAAGACAAAATCAACATTGAAATTTCATTTTTTACTGTGACCAATTCATATTTAATTAAAATATCATGGGAAGAGGAAGAGCCTATTGATAGATAGATACAAATCTCATTAAAAGAGACTAATCTGAAATTGTGTTGAAAATAGGAAATACTATTTACTAGGAAAGAATCTTAGATTAACAGTGCAATCAAATAAAGAGTGTTTTTTTTAATGCTCCGTTTCTATGCCAAGCAATGTTTATAAAGTGAAGTTGATGGGAGGAAAAGGGATAGCTGGAAGCAGTTGAGACTGGCACCTCTTATTAAATAATTATAGAATTAAGTGTAATCTTGGGGGATTTTTTGTATATGTGCGTGATTTGGAATTATATTAGCTCTTGGGTTGTCATTATTTATGAGTTGGAGGGTGCTTCAAACAAGAATATAAATCACAGCTGCACACATATGTTTATCCTTCCTCTCCCTAAGCTTTACAGAAAACCTGAGTGGAGATTTTTCACTTTCTCCCAACAATTCTATGCCTGAACAATCTCTCTTGTGCATTGCTGGTTTACTCTGTCGTTTATTGAGAGACAGAAAATATAGTCTCTCTCCCTACCAGAGATTTTGAGCAGGATAAAAGAGGTGGGGTGGGAGGAGTCTTTTTTTCTCTTACATCAAAGAGATCTTGGTCAAGTTTCCTACTGCAAACAAGCTCACAGTGACAATTATTTTAATTCCACCCACTTCAGACAAATGTGTTATATACGTCAGATACACTTGTGATAATACGAGATGCTTACTTTCAAATATTAAAACAATTGCATGGTTTGACATACTTTTTTTAAAAGATCCAGGGGATTTATTGTTAAATTGAGCAAATTTTGCTCATGATGCACTTACCCCATTTGCTTTACTGAGAGCCTGAAAGTAAATGCTGTAGCTTTTCAATGGTGAAAGGGGAGCATTCCAATAACCATTATAGGTTTTGTTGTCTCCCACTGTGAAAGGCTGTGTAACTGGAAGATTGACTGGTTTCAACTCAGCTGCAAAATAATGGGGGGAGTCAAGATTCGAAGCATTTTTGTAGCTCACTGGAATAGAGAAACATTCAATGATGTCTGCAGCTCTTCGTGATTTCTGTGGCCGTTCTTCTTTTACAACAAGCTGGTAGACACTGAAAAAGACCAGGAAAATTTAATGGGATAGGAACAAACAACTTTTGGGGTATAATAAAAACAATCTAATTCAGGAGAGTATTGGCAATAAAAAAATGGACATCAGTAGAGAGTTCAGTGTCTGCATTTATTGTAGAAAAATCCCAAGAGTTGCTCTAAATATCACTGCTGACCAGCACTCTACAAATGTAATAAGTGGAGAAAAGTATTAGAATATTAGAATTGCAATGATGTCAGCCTGAATTGGATTGGCACTTGGCAGTACTCCTATTGAGCACTTCTGCTATCTCCCTGCTAGAGAACTCAGCTAAGCAACTTACACAGCTGTCTCCTAGTTCACTGAGAAATTTCTCAAGTGTATGAGGAAACTAATTGGATCCATAAGGTGGCTGGGATAAATTATCTTAATGGCCCCATACCCTCTAATAAGGACAGTAGTAGCTGTGAGTCCCAAAGTGACTAGATAGTGATCTGACCATGACAAATGATTGAAGTTGATGTCTTTTATCTTTAGCTTGCACATTACTTGCTGGGAGGTAAAAAAAACAGATCAAATGTATGGCTCCACAGGGTGAATTGGGGCTGTGATGATATTTTTAATTCCATTTTCAGATGCTCCAGCCAACTGGTTTCCATACTTTAAGTCCAAATGATGACCCACATGAATTGGAATGAAGAACAAAAAGAAAAGGAACAACAAAGTTTTGTTGAATTCTGAAAGGCTTATAAGCACATTCAACTGAAGCTTCCTTCAACTGTTGAATGAACATCACTTGGGTAAGGGCCGCCGTGATATGATTAAACATTTTGAAGCGGCAACAAAATCTACATCCTTGCATGAATTGATAACTTGTGTAATTACATTGAAACATTTCAATGTACATTTGTACATTTGTACAATGTACATTACATTTAACAGAACTGCTATGATTGCAATAAATTGAATGATTGACATGGTTGAGAAGCCAAGTCAGAAAAAGGTTAAAGAAATAAACAAGATATGAGATTATATGAATTATAATCACAATACTTTATTATTACACATTCTGGGCCTGAGGGTTATAGTTCAGCAAGCACAAGAGTCTGGGGAGTGAGTTTTTCTTCAAAAGTAGAATGGCAGAATATTGAATGTAAAAGTTGGAAAAATGCAAGTAGTTCTTGTTTATTGATGTCCTGTTTAATTACTTGAATTTATGACCATGCTGAAAAAGTAACTTTACAAGAAAGAGGGGGGTTGAGGGGGTGGGGAGAGAGGGAGAGAGATTTTTTTCCCCTGCATTTCTTTGTCTGGGATTCTATTCCCTGCTGCTAACAAAGAGAGAGGGAGAGTTTGAGGATACAATGGACTCAGAAGCATCACTTGGCAGGTAAACCAACATGCAGAGAGGAAGATAGGGTGGTTTCATCAGTTTTTTTTTAAAAAAAAACTGCACAGGGAATTGCCTGGGGGAGAATCAAAGTTTGAACAGCCAGGAAGAAACTAAGAAGAGAAGCAGATTGGAGACCTGATCTAAGAAGAGAAATCAAACAGACAAAAAGAGAAAGTAGAGAACAATAACTCTATGAGATTTTGCTTTGTTTTGTTGTGCAATGAGAATTTTTGCCAAGAGAGACAGAGGAAGAGCATTTCTTTAAATACTGTGCTTTTGAAATGTACTTTACCTTTGAGGGAACTCTTCCATCTATTCTTTGTGTGAGAGAACAGCTTATTAATTCTGAGTGAATCTTATTCCAGGACACTGGAAGATTAAGCCCATTGATTCAACAGCAAAGTGTTGCTTAAAATGATTGTATGTGTGCTTTAATATCCAAGTGTTTTAATATATCCTTTCTTAATGATGTATGTAACAGCTGTAGAAAGCTCATAAGAGAGGTGAGGGTTTTTTTTTTTTTTTCTTATTGAATGCCCTGGAAGGAGAGAATATTGTTCATCAGAGCCTCCCAGCTAAAACATTTGGCAGCAGGCTTGTTTACAATTCTAAATGAGCTCAATGGGATCTTGTTGGGAGATCTCATGGAGAATTGGCTCCTTGAATTCAGGATCAGCGTCTATGTTGCAGCAAGAACCATGTTTATGCTCCGGAACTAAAATAATTAAAATTTTATTCTACTAAGCCATCTGCTGACATCGTCAGCGTATTAAACTACCATTACAGAGATCTCTGCCTTTATACGCCATTAATCAATTTGGCCATTGCGCTTGTAATAGGCCCTTCCAGCCATCTCCCACTTGTAATTAGCTGTGTTGTTTTTGCTGTTGTCAGCATACACACACATATATATACACACATACATACACACACACACACACACACACACACACACACATATATATACCAGTGGTGGGTTGTCCCTGGTTTGGACCGGTTCACAAGAACCGGTAGTAAAACTGGAGGGAGGCCCCGCCCACCACACCGGATGTCATCATTGGCGATCTGTGCATGCACAATCCTGTTGCAAACTAGTAGTAAAGTAGAACCCACCCCGATACATACATACATACATACATACATACATACATACATACGTACATACATACACATTATGCCAGTCAAATTATCATTACAACTGCATCACAGAAACAAGAACATAGAAGCTCCTTCCTTTCTAAGTAAAAAAAAAAAAAAGTCATCAGTTTTATCAGCAACACATTTCTAATCAGTGTGGGTCATAATTTTCCTCACCCTCAGGGAAAGTAATTCAATTTCTGTATGCAGCTCAGAGTTGCTTTCTCTGTATTTATTTGTATATAAATAAATACAAATAGCTGGAAACTCTGCACAAATCCATTGATAGGTTCAGGTTCACAATTCAAAATACCCTGACTCAATCGCTCTTGAAAAACATTCAGAAGTTTCAGCTGATGAAAAATGCAGCAGTGCAAGCAGTTCTGTACTGTATGTTCCTTGTTTGGCATGAATTGTATTGGTTGTTGGTATGCTCCCAGGTCTTAATCAAAGTGCTAGTGGTTATCTTTAAAGGCCTTCATAGCTTCGAGTCAGGATACTGTCAGATCTGACAGGAAAAGTATTAGGGAGTTTCATCTGGTGGGGCACAGGAAGAGAATTTTTCCCTTGTGAAAATCATTTCACTAGAGATTAGATTCAATCCTATCCCACTGATCTCTTATAAGGTCTTGAAGACTTTTGTTACATAGCCTATAGCAGGGCTGTATGGTTAAGCCCAAATCATGTTTGTGTTAATTATTAAGGGGTATTTTTTTTATGTTGTCTGAATTTATAATGAGTAGGCTACCACCTGTGGCTTATTCAGTTTCATTTTGCAGTCCACAGAGCACCCACCAGACTGTACCAATGAAACTGGATGTAGACAAAAGAGCTAATCCGGAAATTCTAATTATAGAATTCGAGACAAAACCATTGCATTAGAACACTAATCCTTCTAGGTGTTAGGTTAGCCTACCCTAACCCAGATGGATATGTGGACTTCATCTCCCAGAATTCACCAGACAATGTGACCATTGTTGAGAATTTGAAAGATACGCAGAGCAGATGTAAAGGAAGAAATTCATTCTACCTCAGTACTTATGTTTGAATCCTAGTGACTTCACAAACATATTTATGTACCTGTTTGGCAATGCTACATAAAGTAATTTGCTACTGCTTTCTTCTTGATTTTTTACTTCCAAGCTTAGTTTACAACTCTAGAATTCTGTTAGTCTTCCATCCAACTATTAACTATTTCAGACAAGGTCAGCCATGTACTGCTTCCTGTTTGTCAAAGTTATCATGAAATTCAAATATAATAACACATTTTCCTAGAATATCTCTCCTTCATAACAAGTATCTTCCAATTTACCTTAAATTGGTATTAAATATGTCTTGTCTTACTAGTCTGACAAATGCTCCAGCATGATAACCTTTAAATTCAACCTATTTATATGTGAAATTTACACAGACTGAAGAAGTAACTCATGTCCCTTTCGAGGCATCATCTACACATTTTGTAAATGTTTAACCTTTAGTGGATGTCTGGGACTTCCAAGAAGTAACTTTAATTAGTCATACAACATTATTGAAAAACTTTGAGATGAAGTACATACTGGAAACACTTTGAACACAGGAAAAATAACCACATTTTTCATTCTAAGTTATAGAATTGTTTAGAAATAAAAGCAATACATATTCTTTGTTATTTTACTAAAGAAGAAACACACATATACCCCCACACTTTCCTATCTGGATGCTGTTTAATAATAATAATAAAATAATCTTGATTTTATTCAAGAATAAAGTTAATCTTTATCAAATATGGACAAGATAAAGAGATTGTAATACATGTAATAATAAAGAGTTGACTATATTTCAAAGTGTAGGTTACATCAGAATTTTTCTAATAAATTGTACAACTCTTTTAACAATATGAAAGTTTGTCTGGAACGACAAAAAGCCGAGAGTGAAATTGAAAATTATGCAAGATGTTCCAGAAAGAGGAGGCCTTAAACTTCCAAACCTACAGTTATATTATGATGCAGCAGCTTTAACTTTAACAAGTGATTGGTTTGGAAGTAAAAAGGCTGGAATATTGAATGCAGAAAGTTTTGATCTTGAATTTGGATGGCATGCTTACCTATTTTATGATGACAAAGTTGATAAAGTATTTAAAAGTCATATACTTAGAGACTCTTTGATGAGAGTTTGGAAGAAGCACCGACTCAAATGGGATTATAAAATACCGCTATGGCTGGATCTTGGTCATACCTTGTGGAATACAAATATAATGTCACTCGGGGGGTTTTTATACAAAGAGGTTCTTTTTACAGATGCGGGCAGATGGCAGTTGAAGACATTGCAGACACTGTTGGACGAAGGGATTAATTTAACCTGGTTACAATATAATCAATTACAATTGAGATGGAAAGAGGACCAAAAAACTGGTATTATGTTGCATGAGGAAGAATTGGTTAGACATATAAGAGAGAAAGGTCCAATGCATATTAAAAGGCTTTACAATGTTTTGCTAGAAAGGGATTCAGAAACGGAATTAGTTAAAGATTGTATGATTAAGTGGGCACAAAATTTTGAAGAACCAGTGATGTTGGAAACATGGGAAAAAATTTGGGTTCAGAATGTTAAATTTACACAGTCGCAGAATTTGAGGGAAAATTTTTATAAAATGTTTTATAGATGGCATCTAGATCCTAAAAAGTTGTCATGTATGTACCCTAATGTTCAGCCAAAATGTTGGAGATGTGAATGTTTGGATGCTACATATTATCATGTTTGGTGGACCTGTAGGAAAGTTAAGGCTTTTTGGATAAAAATATGGTGGGTCATGCAGAATGTTTTGAAGAAAAAAATTCAATTTTCTCCACAATTGTTTTTATTGGGTATAGTTAAGGGTTTTACACGGGGTGAAATAAAATTAATATTGTATATGATAACAGCAGCAAGATTGTTGATAGGTAAATATTGGAAGAATGAAGCTTTGCCTACTATCGAGGAATGGACTTTGAAGATGGCCAGTTTTGCAGAGATGGCGAAGATTTCAGCATATTTAAAAGATTGTTCACAAGAGACTTATGAATGGGAATGGAAAAGGTGGATAGAATATGTTCAGAACAAATACCAAACTAGAAAGTACCAAATAGCTTTTATTTGAAAACAATGTATTAGAAATATTTTAATGTAAAGAGATAAAGAGGGAAAATTATATAGGGGGTGGGATGGGTTCAGGTATATATATCAGTATTATTAGTTATGAGTATATAATAGGGAAGTCTGGGGGGGAGGGTTAGGGAGGGCTAGGGAGGACGGGAAGTTTGGGGAGGTGGGGGGGTGAAAAAAAGGGGTGAAAATGTAATTGTAAAACTTTTGCAATAAAAAAAAAAACAATATGAAAGGGACACAGTGGCACAGAGGCACAGTGGCTTAATGATGCTGGAACTGCTCACCAGAAATGGTCTGCACTCTGGCCAGCCAGGTTCAATCCTGCCCCCAGAAGACCCTATGTGCTCCCATTGCTCATTCCCTGGCTCCTGCCCACCCAGCGGTTTAAAAACATATTGCAAATAGATAAATGAGTTTTTCCCTTGGTGGCAAAAACCTAGTTGCATTTGCATGTACAAGAGAGCAGAAGCCAGTACTGGACCTGACTGAATATCAGGCAATAAGACACAGGACAAGATGAGGGAAGACCAGCCAAGGAGCCCAGAAGAGCCAGCAACCCAAGTGCCAGCAACCCAAGTGCCGCTAGTTAGCTGGTATAAAACTAGTTTGCTGCCACCCTTGGTGCACCAAGGATGGGAATGCAAATGCCAAACAGAACGCAGAGAGCAATCTAGGTTGTCAGGATTGCATTGTGTCTAGCATTTGCAGATCTCCCTGACATTGAATGCTAGAGGCTAAGTAAATAAATAAGCAATGATATCAAGATATCTGGAACAATTCCATTCCTATGACTTCCGCAATAGTATGTGAAAATGATCTTGGGAGACTGGAGGTGGTGATGGTGATTATGAGATACTGCCTAGAGAACAATCAGATGTGGGCAGTGGTGATATTCACTTACCTTTGCTACCAGTTTGCAAATGTGAGGGTACGTGCATGTGCTCGCTTCGCTCACACGCACCACCTCTGCACATGTGCACAGCATAAAAAATGGGACATGATGATGGGTGGAGCCTTCTGTTGCCACTATCGGTTCGTTCGCCCGAACCCATTAAAACCGGCAGAATACTACCGGCAGAATACTACCACTGGATGTGGGGGTGGAGAGAGGTTCCTACAGCTGCATAACAAGCAGAGAAAGAAACTAGAAAAGATCTTCCCTAACTTCTCGGTCCGTAAAAAGAGACAGAGAGAGATTTGCACTTTCAAACTTGCAAATTTCTGTCAATGTAGGCCTACAATAAAGTAGAATTTGCTCATTTGTCCTGTTTGCTGTGTGATCCGTCTGGGAAGGCAGACAATTTTCTACCTCTTACACTATCTTTAATCAGTTTATCTAAGAAATGCACTTTAGGAAAACTTGTTGAATGGGATTTGATATCTTTTCAGCAGAGTTTGGCAACTCTTCAATAAACATTATTTCCCCCAATTACTTTAATATCATAAAAAATATATTAAGTAGCATCTAGAATTCTGGAAAAAAAATAGCTGTTTAAATTATGATCACAAAACCTGCATCTATCCTAATAGAGTTCATTCCTATTTTTCACATGAATTCATCAGAACCTACAAGGGTAGCAAGAGTGCTACATTCCTCTTTAGTATTTTATTGATTATTCTGATTTGAAAATGCATCAGTATCTTAATTCAATATTCCTTGATTCCACCAAGACATTTTTATATTAGAAGACACTAAAATACTTTATGTTTTAAAATCCTCTTTTTGTCTTAAGACCCCATGCACATTATCTTTTTCTGTGTGCTAAGATCCCAAACAATGTTATCAGAGATGGAAAATCAAGACCACTTAGTTAGTTCTGTTCTGCCTTGATAAGTTAAAACAATGCCTCACTCTGAATTGAAAATCCTGAATAAAAGGATCAAAGCCCTAATTGTAATTATCCCCAGAAATTTAAAATATCCTGCACGCACAAATTAGAGGTGTATATGCTAAATTTAAGATAAAGAAAGAAAATATCCAGCTGTAATCTACTGAATATTAAGTGTAACCATTTCAATGAACCAGATTCTGTTAGAGATTGGGCTCAAGGTAATGAAAATTCTGCTTAAACTGTTCTGTATGGTTTTTAATATAGAATATGGAATAATTGAGTATGCCATGGTTGTTACCATCACCTTGTGTTTTTATGACCCTTTAATCCCTTGTATCAAAAGCTAAACTTTTGGTCTAAAAGAAATAGACATTGGACTTCAAATTGCTAGGAGAAATATTAACAGTCCCAGACCTTTTGATGAATGGATATAAGGAAGTCTTTAAAAAAATCTTGTTGAAGATGAAAGAAGTCAGTATGCTACTAAGTATTAAAAATTATTATTTATTTAGTTACCCAATTTATATGGCCAGCCACTTGCTAAACAATTATATTAATGTGCAGTGCCAACCCAATGCAAAATGTTGAAGTAGTAACAGACTTCATTTTCTTAAACTCAAAAATTCACAGGAATATTGAACTGTGGCCATAAAATAAAGAGATGGCTTCTATTTGAGAGAAAGCTGATAAATCTAGACAAATGTTAAATTGCAGAGATATTCCGGTGACAACAATTGTAACATATAGCTATGAAAACTACCATCAGAAATGCTGAGCAACAAAACTTTGTTGTCTTTCAATTTTACTCCTGGAAAAGGATATTTTGGATGACAAGAATAACAAAGTAATTGAAAACTGGTTTCTACCAAAGATTCTACCATTAACTTGGAAGTGGAACCATCACATTTTGCTAAGGACATTTAAAAAGCAGGACATTTCTTGTCTCCTAATTAAATCAGTTTACTGTGAACAATGCAAAGAAACATTGAAACACAAACACAGGGACAGATTCACCTTACTAAAACTCTGGGAATCACTGAACTTAAACCTATGCAGCAAACCTAGGAGTGATCCTCTTCATGAAGAATTATTGGAAATAAAGCCACTATTTCACATACTTATTGCAAAAGATCATGCAGTATTAAAAGGATTTAATAATGGTTATAATTCCATTTTAAATACTGACCTAAAAACAATCACATTTATTTGGATTTATATGAACACCCATTTTATGAAAAACAATTTTGGAAGGTTTATTAGAATAATAAAAAGACAATAATATACAAAACCTTAATAAAGTTTTAGTCAAAAACATCCAATCCATTAAGCAGTACACTCTCTAGTCTCCAACCTCAACTTATTTTAGAAAGAAAGAAAAGGCAACTCTATGTTTTGCTAGAAATATGGTTCCCAGGCAAAGAGTTACTATGGAAAAATGAGCTTGCTAGGTTCTTCTAGAAAATGGCATTTAAGGGAAGAGGTCTGGAGTATGCTCACCCTATCAAACCTGAAGGAAGAGATCGTCCCACAAATAGCTTGGCCCTGTTAAAGGTAGGGCTTTAAATAATTAGCACTAAAAGATAGAACAAAACTAGAACCCAGTACAGCTTGCCCAATAGCAGTATGATATAGGCAAACCAAGGCACACCCAGTTCCACATTTTGAACAAGTTGTAACATTTTTGTTACAACTTCAAGGGCAGCCCCAAGTAGAATTCATCGTAGTGGTCCAACTGAGAAGTCACCAAAGCATGAACGATCATAAGCCCATGAGATGTATATATTCTAAAAATTTTGTCATTCCCAAAGTTCACAAGAATCTACATAAACTTTCTGTAAAAAAATTTTTTTAGTTAACTAGTTCCTATAGACATAAGAACTCTGGGTGTACTACACTTACACTCTAATTAGTTTCTTTTGTATCTTCTCTATGCATTTATGACAATTCCCGATTCTATCTTCAGTTAACACATTAATGCAATAGTCTCTTTTTCTAGTTTGAAGAATTATGCATTCATTATGGAGGAAAATTAATATCTCAAAGCAAACTATAATTAGGAATTCCTCATTTCAGTTTATGCTTTTTCAATTAGGCTCTCTATAATTTTAATCATGGGAGCATTAACATGTTTCCATAATTTATATACCTGTGATATAATTAAGTCTTGAAATGTCTCAGTAATATACAGAAAAATGGGGAACTTAGTCATCTCTTTCTTTGTGTTTAGGTCCAAAGCATAGAAGGAATTTGTTCCAGGCAGCTTGGTATAAGGCATAAAAAGATATAGAGTGCCATATTTGTATCTACTCTGAGATGTGGCTAGATCTGAATAATCTATATTGAGTTTCCACAGGGGATATTCATATTCATTTATTAATTACTGTTACAGCCAGGAAGTATCAGTAAGAAAAAGAAATTTACAAATAACATCATACTATTCAGAATAGTGAGCTCAAGTAATCTGTAAATGAAAAAAATCTAACAAAATTACATTACATGAGCTCCATGTAATGTACAGAATAGAAATAGAAATTTCATTTCTATTCTGTAAGGTACATGAGAGAAATCGTCCAACTCTCCATATATGAATGGGATTTGGCAACTGACGTTTTAAAACAGTTAGGACTAGGAACATTAGGAAGCCCCTAAAGAGGACAGTTTGGGACAATTGTTTGTGTAGACTAGTAAATGGGCAGTGGATGCAAAAAAATGAGAAAAAAGTTTTTCTACCAACCATATCACAGATGTTACCTCCTGGATATAAAATCTGGATATAAATTTTCCAAACCAGATATCTCTCTAGCAAAGCAAACAGTAAATTTAAGTGTATGTGTTCATTTATGTTCCTACTTCAGTTTACCTATTAATGTATATTTACTATGTTTGTTTAATGCTTGCAGAGTTAATACATATTTTTCTCTACTGAAGACAAAGACAGACTGAAGCAGGTATTCAATATTAATGGAAAGTTGCAAAATAAATAGTTTCTGGATTAAGCATTTTCCTGTATGCTTCAGTAGTAGTCAATGTCAATAAGCGTTTATATAAAAATCTTAATAACAGTTTCTTAAATTGATATTCAGGTATGTTCACAAAATGAACATATAATACTGATATTATTACAATGGAAGTAGGATGACTGTCCCCAAAATATCTTTACTAGTTATCCCCATCTTCTTCTATATTATATATTCAGAAGACTTTGAAGATAAAAAGAGCCTTGGTAGTACAGGGGTTTAAGGCACCCTGTTATTAAGCTGGTTATTAAGACCAGCTGCCTGCAATTACTGCAGGGTTCGAATCTCGCCAAAGGTTGACTCAGCCTTCCATCCTTTCTAAGGTAGGTGAAATGAGGACCCAGTTTGTGGGAGCAATAAGCTGACTTTGTATAAATATACAAAAGGATGAAGGCTATTGCTGAGCACATTGTAAGCCGCCCTGAGTCTTTGGAGAAGGGCAGCATATAAATCAAATTAAAAAAAAAAAAGATATTGATGTTGCTACCATATATTATGGTGTGTAGAACAGCAATTTGTAAATTGATTTTATAAGGCAAACTTGATCCCTATTAATGAAATTCTTGCTACAAAATATTGGCCCAAACAATAGATAGTATTTAGCTGAAACACTTTTCAGTCATAGTTTGAATATATTATTGTACATAGTACTAAGTGGACTATGCCTTAGATCATTTGAAGTTTGAGTTTGGTCCATAACCTAATCTAAATCTGTGGCTGCTATGGCTTGTCCTACAGTAATGACTGGGGCAGGATGAAGCATTTGGCCGAAGAAAAATGGTTGGATCTATGCCACTGATGGCTAACCTTTTTGCCGTTGCATGCCAAAAGTGGGGGGAGCTGGGGGGGGTCATACACGCACACCCATAATGCCCCCTGTGCCTGACTCCCCTGCGCATGCGTGCACAACCTCCGTGCTCCCCCTGCTTTTGGCACACAACAATTATTGCTCATCGCACACCAAAACCAGAGGATAAATTTTATATCTGTCTTCAGCTGTAAAATCCACTCCATTGTATAGATTCTAGTAGACTTATTCATATGCTATCCTGTTTGCATTATTCTTATAGAAAATAGATGTTATAATTCATTTTTAATTAATTTGATGGATGCATCCTTGGTATGGGATAGTATACTCCATATATTTCCTAATTGGTGGGAATTGAATTTGGAGGCTATCATACCAAAGGTAACCAGTGCTATTGTTATTGTAAGAAAAAAAATGTTGTACATGAAAAGATAAAATTGCTAATATAAGGAATACCTTTCTTAATAAGAAAGTTTTTTTTTATCAAATCAAACAAAGCTATGATTGACAGCTAAGATTAAAATCTTTCAGCAGATTTTCAGTATTGGGAAGATTTTGACTTGGAATGTAAGAGATATAAATGGTTATTAACATAAATGAACGAACAAAAATAAAGGAAAATAGGTAAATTTATGTCTGGAAAGTAGGAAAAAGTAGAGAATGTAATGAGCTGAATGAAAATAGTCTGATCATGTTGAATGATGCTGATGAATACATGAAGGAAAATGACAGAAAGGGTTTAATAAAGCATTAAAGGGCTAAAATATGTCTCTGAAAGTATGAATTGATGTTTTCTGAGTTACTATGGGTATATATGAAAAATAGAAATGTGTATTTTGATAATAGTTGCATGTTACATTCCAGTGAATAATGAAAATTGAAAAATCAAGTAATAGAATGTGTTTTGAAAAAAAAAATACAACAATGGATTGAAACTAATCAAGAAGAGAACCAACCTAGAACTAAGAAGAAATTTCCTGATAGATAAAACAATTAATTGGTGGAATGAGCTGCCTCCAGAAGTTATGAGTTATCCATCACTGGAGGTTTTTAAGAAAAAAAATGGACAACCATGTGAAATGGTATAGGATCTCCTACTTAAGCAGGGGGTTGGACTAGAAGACCTCCAAGGACCTTCCAAGACTGTTATTCTGTAATTCATTTTGAATGAATGCAATCCCGGGGAAAATATTAATATATTAGGTAAAGTGAATGAATAAGTTAGAGGGTATAAGAGCTATTTTGAGACTTAAAAATGAATGTGTTTGGTCAGAATCCACATAGAAAAAATGTTTTGAAAATTTATTGTAGTCACTTCATATGTACACAAGGGAAAGCAATGAATACAAAACATGACTGAGCTTTAAGCTTTTATGATGAGAAACTGGGAGGATTCTGAATGTGTAAGGAGGGAAGGGAGGGAGGAAGGAAGGAAGGATACAGTTAGCAGTTTCAATATTTGCAGATCTCCTAATAGAATGAATAGAAAGTGGATTTAATGAAAGAGCATGTGAAATCCAAATTGGGGGGAAATCAGGGGAAAGGACTTTGCAACTGAATCTAATTGTGTGAGGGAAAAAACATTCATTATAATAGACTTCTCACATATTGGATGTTTGTATGTATTTGTATGAAGACATTTGCATTGACATTTCAATTATTTTTACAGGTGATTGTTTAAAGGAACAAGGTTTTCAGAAAGATTTTCACACAGTTTTTGATAGATACTTATTGATTTATAGGAGAGAGCTTAATTTTGGTTTTGGTTTTTAAGACTGTCTAATAAAAAAGAAAACAGCAAAAATTAAATCAGAAGATAGAACAGAATTAGAAAAGAAAGATATATAATATATAACATAGCATATAGTAATCATATGTATATGTTATAATATATAACATAGCATATAGTAATCATATGTATATGTTATAATATATAACATAGCATATAGTAATCACTATATATAGTTTCCTAATTGACAAACACATACAAACATAATATGTTAGTTTTAATAAAAATGAGTTCAGTGATAAATTAAACTTTCTTCATTAATATTCCAAAATAAGAACTGAATAATCATTTATTTTCCATCATTTCATCCAGTACTTTGTCATTTATTCATTAAAAAAAGGAGTAGGGAAATACATTTTGTTTTTAAGTATTCCCCAGAAGTAGGAAAAATGTTTGTTTTAAAAAATAAATGAGAGGAAGTTAGTTTTGGAGCTCACACATATTTCTGATGTGAAATATCTAACAATATTCCTAATATAAACACTTCCCTTTAGAGGTTTGAATCTTGTGGGATTTACTAAGGCAAAGTAAAACTATCCACATTAAATCTGTTAATTTCACTGGAAAAGTGATAATCACTTGATTAAATATCTTCCTTTATATTAAGAATCTGAAATGTTTAAATGTTACTGAGTATCCTGTCAAATATGAAAAGCTGATCTACAGCTACTGTTATCTTAATAATAAATGCATACTCTGGTGATAGATATGAATTCCTACAGATTTATACATAGTAAATCACTTGGGATTAGAATAACAGAGTTGGAAGGGATCTTGGAGGTCTTCTAATCCAAAACCCTTCTCAAGCAGGAAACCCTATACCATTTCAAACAAATTTGTCCAATCTCTTAAAAATCTCCATTGTTGGAGCATCCACAATTCATTGTTTGATCTGTCAGGAAATTTCTCCTTAGTTATAGGTTGGTTCTCTCTTTGATTAGTTTCCATCCATTGCTTCTTGTCCTAATTTCAAGTACTTTGGAGCCTCTTCCTTGTGGCAGCCCCTCAAATATTGGAACGCTGCTATCATGTCACTCTTAGTCCTTCTTAAACAAGACATACCCAATTCCTTCAACCATTCTTCCTATGTTTTAGCCTCCGGGCTCCTAATCATCTTTGTTGCTTTTCTCTGCACTCTATAAGTCTAAGTGCTATTGCTATTTTTACTTTGAAAGTGAAATATTGATTTCAACCAATGCATAATATTACTTATGAGCTGAAAATAAATAATGATTTTTTTTGGGTGGAGGTATGTATAAAAATTCTGTAAATATTTGGGCTATTGTCATAGAAGAAGTGTCCAAATATTTACCAATCCTAAACATGCATATATTGAGCTGAGATAAAATTTGAAGGATAGGTTATTAGATGCATCCTGGAACCAACATTTTAGATGTAAAACATATACTATGTTAACTCCATTATAGCTAACAACTCAAGTATTAGTGTGTCTTTCATTAGATAAGCAAGATAAGAGCTTTATTACTGATGAGTGCATATTTTGTATTAAGTCAATTAGGAAATTAAAATACTTGTTGTAGCAGTTACACCATTAATTTTATAACCTGGTGTTAGAACAGATAAAGACTGCAGTGTTCATTTAGAGTGCCTTTCACCATCTTTTAGGCTGCAAAAAGCTACAGTGGCATGACTGTTGCTATCCCTTGTTGCTTTCTATTTGCCTCTGGTACATCTGTTCTATCATCAGTGAATGCTAATGCTCTGATTATGTATGTGCAACGTGTTATGCAAGAGACTGAGTCCTCCAATGTTGTTGCTTTTCTTCTTCAGATTGTCACCAACTGATAAAAAAAAAAGTATCATCTATCCATCCATCCAATTCCAACCTATAAAATTCTCTAACTCCAAATTTTGAGGCTGGGTGGTTTACATAGGATTAAAAGCACACAAAAATAATTGATAAGCATAAAAACTACATAAAACACAACTGAGGCCAAACTGCAATTTTCAAGTGAGCATTTCCCAAATAATTTCAATGTTTTGTCCCAATAGTGGATGAAAAACCAAGTTTTCAAAGCCTTATAGAGACCTACAGAAATGGCTTTGGAGGCCATACAAATTTTGTGGGATATGATGTTCCAAAAGTCAGAAACTATAACAAAGAAAGCACATTTCTAGACTCTGTGCCATGAAGGACTTCCATCCCTTTTAATGTTCAGGAAGTCCCTCAAGACCTGGTTAAATCATCAGGCTTGGGGAGTCCCAGGTAACTGGCAATATTTTTGTTGTGGGTAATATGTGGTTACTATGTTTTTCCCCATTTGTGGTTTGTATATTTTTATTTTTAATTATTTTAATATTGATTGTGTGCACTTTATAATGATAGTTTTTATAATGGTGTTTTAATATTATGATTTAATTTGATTGTTGTGCATCACCCAGAATTGTCTCTAATAAGGTGGAAAGAATTATAATATTGTGCACCCCACTTCAAAGCAACTTCAGAAGGATGCTGTGTTTTGAAGACCACTCAAAAAATAGAGAAAAACAGGTTAGATACATAACCCCCATCCCAGTAAACCTACTAAAGGTACTCTACAAGGGTGATCAATGTTATCTCAGTACTATATCCAAGTCAGAAAAACAAAATAATGCAGATAATTTGTTTATTCCTGAGTCTTCTGAAGCTGCAAACTTATCACCTTATCAACAATCTTGCCTAAAAGTGACTAACAGTGTTCCTTGATAACCAAGACAGATGGTGTCTGCATCAGGTCCAAAAGACCCGTACAACTGAAATACAACTCAGAGCAGATCTGACTGGCTGTATCTTATGGCTGCCTTAAACAGTTTTCAGTGTGGCGCTGTGTAAGTTCACCAGTTCCTCTGTCTCCCTTCCCTCCCTCCAAAATAGGGACCAAGTCACAGACCAACTACTTGGGGATAGTTTTATTGCTCAAAACTAAAAAGGGTAGCTTTTCAACTCTCACTTTCAAAAACAGAGTATAACTACGTAATTATGCTTTGAAAGACTAGTTCTACAAAACTTGAAAAAAAAAAGTTGAGTGTTCCTTCAAAGTTGATCCACAGCTTTTTGCCCACAACTTTCAATAGCACTTTTTTATGTGCATATATTGTATGTGGAATTTTTGATAGGGGGAAATGAATACTAGCAGACATGGCTTGACTCTAGCATTCATTCTGCTATGAAATCCAGAGAGAGTGGAATGCCTAAATTAGCTCTCAGAGAAACCTTTGGGGAATTCTTTCCTGGCCCAGAGAATATAGATTTTTGAGTCTTTTGTACCACAGTGCAATCACCATCAATTTCAGAATTTATTTTTTAGAGATACTTGCTCTGTATCTTTCTCTACTACAATGGTTCCCTGAGGTAGTGGTATTATTGTAGCTTTCTTTGTTTTGTTATAATTCTTCCTTTTCATAATCTGGAAATATGGAATGACACGTCATGGCATTTTTGAAAAAGAAGGAGACTAAACAAGGAGAGAGAAAAAATTACCTGACTGGCGCACCACGAGACTGTGCAGGCTTCAGCATGACTGTAATTGTGGTCTCTGTTTCATTCAGAGGGGTGTCAGTATCATATTCTGGCATTGATGGGGCTGTGGAACAACAGAAATATTTATGTTTCTGTAAATCAACCAATAGAAGGGAATCAAATACAAAATACTTTTTGATGCTGTTTGTTCTTTTGTAGCAGTGAACATTTGGTTGAATTTTTAACCCAATTAGGAAGAACTGGTTTTTTTGCTATTTTTCGCTCCATGTTCCTTTTTGTTTGCTCCAATTCCAATTTCACATCTTAATTTACTGTCTTCTGCAAGACGCTGTTTCTAAAGCAATGCAACAGTTTGTGAGAGCAGACCCCTTTCAGGCATTGTCCTTAGCCCAAAATAAACAAATCATATTATGTTTTAGCACAAAGTGTAAAGTCAACAAAGAAATCAAGCTCATTTCTTCAAATCTCAATTTTGTGTGTTAATGATTTCTAAATCTAAATGAATAAATGTTGACCCTTATTTATATTAAGGCAAAAGAAGCAATGTGTCGTATCCTGCCAGTTTTATAATTTCTTTTTACATGAATATGAAAATGTTTTACAGAAATGTCCAGCGGAGAGTAACACAGTTATAGACATTTTTTGTTGCTAGGTGCATTTGCAGATTGCACAAAGCATAGTGATGAAGGGAATGTTTTGAATGATTCTAGATCAATTTCTGTTTAAAATTAAATGGATTTAGAAAAGCAATGCTTAACTGGAAACAAAACAAAACAAAAAACCCCACCCACTATGACTTATTTATTAAAGTGCACAGTGTTAAATGACAGGGTTGTCTCACTGTTTTATGAGAAATCTGACAAATTATTTTCCCCATAGGAACATTTAAAAAATGCAGCTCAAGATGCTAATTGCTTTAACTTTGACAGAATGCTAATTATTTTCCCTCTATCTGATTCAAAGTCAAAGTCAAAACTGAATTTTCTCAGCATGCCGTTTCCCCCTTAATAGTAATACCTGAAATTTTAGTTGCAATCCGTGTGGTGATGGGAGGTCCAAAACCCTTTACTGTGCTGGCTTTAATGGTGAATGAATAGGTAGTTCCTGGGTATAACCCTACAAAGAGGTGGTGAGTTTCATTCCTTAGTTTGAAGACTTTTCCTCTCTGGTTCAACAAGTCAGCAGTAGGATCTAGAGATCCAACAGCCTTGTAGGTAATCTGAAATAAATTGGGGGGAAAAAATCAAATTTGTTGTATGATCTGATGTATAACTAATTCCGTATATATTTCCAACTACAAAGATCTAAATTTATTTAGAATAACTGAAGAAATATATTTCAGGTAACTTTAACTGATTTCTAGGATAAATGTGAGTTATCCAATGTATGCACGTATGTGTGTATGTGTACATTCACACACATCTCTATATACTGCCCATTTCCTGAAACTCGGGATGGTTTATAATATAGGATTAAAAACAAACAAACTGATGCTCATCTCAGATTGATGGATGGCCTCTTTTTGCATGGCCTCTTTCTATAGCAAAAGAGACAGCCAAATGGTATGGTATCCAATATTGGAGAAGTTGTGTGCTTGATGTGAAGTTTCCGAAAGATGCTATTTTCCGCATTCTACAGTCTGGAACTATCCACTAAAGTAAGAGCATGGCTACTGTAAATATTACTTGATTCCCAACCCTGATAGGTGATTCATCAATATAGGATGGCCAAGGAATCAAATGTGGGTCAAATGCCTAAAGGATAGATTCCCATACTTCAGAATTTGAGTTAGGATAGTCACTAGAAGAATCAGAACTGTATTTGTCTCATGCTTAGATTTTAATCTAGAAACATCTATGGAGATTCTCAGTCATCCAGGTCATGGATGTCCCAAAGGTGTTTTTTCAAGAGGCAACTGGACTTTCTGGTTTTTCTTCGAAGACATTTTGCTTCTCATCCAAGAAGCTTCTTCAGCTCTCAGCTGAAGAAAAAAAAAAGCTCTCAAAGAAAAAGCAGAAAGTCCAGTTGCCTCTTGAAAAAGCACCTTTGGGATTTAATTTACAAAGGCAGGAAATTAGATAATCCACTTCATCTAGGATCCTCTGTAGCTGATTCCATCTCATATTATCTGCATTTTTCCCAGAAAGGATGGATTTGTAACAAAGTGAATGGCTAGATTTTTTTTCCAGGAGAAGGTCCATATCTGTCTCATTCAAGGCTAAGTAGCACATTCCAATTCCAGCCACATAATGCCTCTGTCAGATAGCTAAGAAGCCAGAAAGAATATGAATCCAGATCACATGTGAGAGGCCCCCTACAACAGATAATCCATTTCCTCAGCTTCCACAAGATCAGCAAAACCAAATAGTCAAACACAGTCATTATGTTAAACTTTGATCTCTGAACAAATATAAATTATTTTCTCTGCAAAGAAACTTTCAACAATGAATGGATTATCCTGATAATATAATAAAAGTGGAAAAGTAAGCATGCTTCACTGTAATTTAGGCCAAGCAAGGAAACATACCTGTGATTGATCTAATCTGCTCTTTGTTTTCTGCTACCACTGCTCTAGATAACTCTTATCTTGTTTATTTTCTAGAGCTCTTTATA
Source organism: Pantherophis guttatus (assembly GCF_059756535.1). Taxonomy (NCBI): domain Eukaryota; kingdom Metazoa; phylum Chordata; class Lepidosauria; order Squamata; family Colubridae; genus Pantherophis; species Pantherophis guttatus. The sequence continues at coordinate 30,640,675 of NC_142065.1, read as the reverse complement.
AAGAGATTGATGATTTGATGGAGGCTGTTCTGTAACAATTTTATCCAACAACCTTGGTATCTCAACAATCAGATTTGTGGAAGAACTGCCCACCACATTATTGGGGAAATCTCCAACAGCACTCAAGAAGTGACCTGGATCATGCAACTGGAATGAGCCATTTTTATAGATCTTCTGTCCTTCTATCCTTACCAATGTCAGAAGGCCAACAATTTCTCACTGTTCATGTCACAGTGCTGGGAAAAAAATGTGTCAAGCTCTGTCCTTTGGGATATGCACTTGACATTACATTACAAATAGAAAAGATACAGGTTTGCATCAGAACACCACTGTTTATGTCATACTGAGCCCCCTGCCCCTTTCACAGTTGTTGTTGCATGGTGATATTGTGCAGCTTAAAAGTAAGTGGACAATGGAAAAGGATGCAATGTAATATCACACATGTTTTAAATCTAACATGTGTTTGCCCATATGAGTAAGCGACAAGCCAATGTTTTTCTTGCAATGATGGCCATGAAATCCAAAACACCTCTGAACCTTACCTTGAAGAGCCATGATGGATCAGTGCCTAGAATGCAGTATTGCAAGCTAACTCTGCCTACAGCCAGGAGTTCCATCCTAACTGGCTCAAGGTTGACTCAGCCTTCCATCCTTCCGAGGTCAGTAAAATTAGTACCTAAATTGTTGGGGGCAATATGCTGACTCTGTAAACTGCTTAGAGAGGGCTGTACAGCACTATGAAGTAGTATACAAGTTTATTGCTATTACCATAAGCAGTATGACTTTGGGGAATCTATACTACCAATTCCACAATGCAGATGTTTAGGAAAGACCACTAATAGTGCAATAGGATGCTGTAAGCAGTCACAACTTCTCCATACGGTGCAGTATCAATCTCGATAATTTAGTCACAACCCAAAAGCCATGGATTAGCAGATCTGGTTACTATAGTAGTAGTGCAAACAATTGCAGTGTCCAGGCAGTGGGTCAATACATTGGCAGCTTCGTCTCTGCAACTTGGGATGGAAATGTTAAGTTGGATATCATCTACATACTGAAGATACTGCACCTCAAAGTACCAGATGATCCTCCCAGTGTTTGGGAGATGCTGAACAGAGTGTTGAGTTTTGATAAACCTCACGTAAGAGGCTCCATGGATAAAATTTCTCCTCGCCTGTTATTACTGACTGAAACCAATCACTAAGCATAGTGCCTTGCCTCCCAGCCCCTGCAGCTGGTCCAGAAGGGTACTGTAGATAAAAGTATAAAAGGCCACCGAGAGATCAAGGAGCACTAGGATAGATGTACCACTTGCCTCCTGCTCCACCAAAGATCATTAGCAAATGTGATAAATGCTGAATCTGTACTGTAATCTGGCCAGAGACCAGGCTGAAATGTGTGCATATAATCTGTAATAATTATGTAATTATAAGTTTAAGATCCATAGATGCCACCAGCGTTTCCATGTGAGACAGTGCCTATAGTCACCATATTGGTATGCTTTCATTTATGAACAGTCCTAAAAACTTTAAATAAAAATGTAGTATCTGAGTAAAAGAAACAGTCAGGGATCACTGTTAGTGTAAATGTCAGGACACCATTGATATTTACTGGAATTTTATAATTCCAGTAAAATGTCAGAATGGAAAATGTCAAAAAAGCTGTTATTTATTATGTTTTAAGATTCACCAAAAACCTTTAGTTAAATTGCATCTTCATTATCATGATAAATTGATAAAAGGGTAAGATCTAATAGTTAATAAGTATATATCACAGGTAGATTTCTACTGATTTGCAATCTTGTTAAAATTATTAAGTTCATAATGATATAGCAAGGTGATTTTGCTTAGATGGTGACCAGGATTATAAAAGAAGATTATGCACCTGTACAATAAGAGTCCCCCCTCTCTTTTTTACCTTTGGCAACTTCAAAATGGCCTTTCTCTCTTCTTTTTTATTATTAACGAGTCTTACATTATAAACAACTCTAAACTCTACATTTAACTTTTAACTATTGATGATGGCAGTTTAGGAAAAGTCTCAATCCTTTGGAGTTACAGAAATTTCATAAATGAAAAATAAACTTGACCATTCTTAAGAAAATTCCATGAACCAATTTAGATGAATGTTAGGCATCAGCAGATTTAGTAAATGTGAATATTTGATTCCGTCCCTCCCTCAAAACTCTTGCTTATGTTCTTTGTGGCTCTTGGAGAGCCCTAAATACATATCACCAAAATTGGCAGGAAAATTATTTTGGGAAAAATATTCTTGCTTATTCATTTTTTACCTCTTAAGCACTAAGGGTTTGTTAATTTTTCAAAGAAAAGAGAGAATGTAAAAAAATAAATAAAACCAGGGCAGGATGTAAATATCAGCAAACACTCTGGTAAATTCCTATACTAAACTTAAAATAAAAAGCAGCCTATCTCAGCTTTATATACTATTGAATGACATCCTAATTTCTTTCCTATAAAACCTGTTTGGCAACAGTGGAGGAGATCTGACCACGTTTGCAATCAAAGTTCAGGGAGAAAGGACTGGGTTTTTAAACTTTATAATAAGGTATTAGTTTGGTTATTTTGTTTGTATTTATTATTTATATTATTCTAATACTTTGTGGTATTTTCTTAGCCATCCTAATGGAAAGAAAGAATTGACCTCACCTAGTGCACAACAATATATATTATGGTGCTTTTGGTGATCTAGGTGAGGTAAACTCTCTTTCCATTTAGAAGGCAAAGAATATATATTTAAATAGAATATATTTACTTGGCTGGACTAAAAGAAAGCACTGAGTCATACTGGAATAAAAGACAACACTGTGGTACTGGGTCATAGCATTACAAAAACTGGACCGGATCCATACAAGCAAGAGTCTTACCAGTCTAGACAGGACCAAGATGCAAACTATGCAGAGAGGCCTCAAAGAAAGTCCAACACGTAGTGGCAGGGCTTAAGATGCAGGCAAGAAAAGAGTACATTGAACAGCAGAAGAAGAAATTTTCTGACAGAACAATTAACTGATGGAACAACTTGCCTCCAGAAGTTGTGAATTCTCCAACACTGGAAGTTTTAAAGAAAAGATTGGACAGCCATTTGTCTGAAATGGTATAGGGTTTCCTACCTGAGCAGGAGGTTGGACTAGAAGACCTTCAAGGTACCTTCTAACTTTGTTTATTCTATTCTATTCTGTTCTGGTCTGTTCTGTTCTGTTCTGTTCTGTTCTGGTCTGGTCTGTTCTGGTCTGGTCTGTCTAGTCTATATTATATAACATAAGAAGAATGAGTCAAGAGAAAAGACTGAGAAATGAGTGAATGGGTGGAGTTGATATTTTAAAGAGGAAACAGCTGAGAACTTTTCCTTTTCTACACTTTATATGAAGTCTGCTTGTCTCAAAAAGGAGCATGAAAAGTATGTAAATATGCAATATGAAGCCAGAGTTGCCTACTCCTTAGTTCCCTTATATTTGTCATTCAACATTATCCTCAGCCTTGAAAAATTCTGTTCAGTTTATACCTTATTTTCTACAAATATCCATCACTTCATACATTGCTGCAACTACTGACATACTTTTAGTACATTATATATTAAAGCACACATTTGAAATTCTGTCTGACTTCCATTATTATGCTTATTAATGGCAACTGTGCAAATTATACAGCCATATTCAGAGGTAAAGCTCATGACTTATTTACCAACCAATTTCTTTACTGTGTTCTAAATTCAATCTAGAGATGACTCAATTTCATCAGAGTTGTCAATAAAATATATTGTGTTTGGCTGCTGCCTTAACCTTTCCTGCTGTTACAAGGATCCTCACTTATGTACAGGGTAACGTGAATAAATCAATGTGTGTATGCACACACCTTCATTTTTTTATGAAACACTTTGCAAAACTCAAATTCACAGGTGTATGAGGAAAGCCTTTGGGGTAGGAAGGAAATGAAAACTCTGTTTTTATACTAGAAAGAAAAAATTGCTTGTCAAACATTCAACTAAACCGAACCAGAAAAAAAGTATAATAGGCACTGTCCAATTTGTCTGAATATGATTGAGAAGCATAAGCATGGGGGGGGGAATCACAAATAGTGTATTCTGTTGCCCAGAAATTACATTGTTTCATCAGAAAAGATTCTACAAATTATCAGTGTAGAACAATATTTATTTCTGAAGTATAGAATTTTGCTGGTAACATTGAAAAGAATAAAGCAAGCAGAATGATCCATCCAGAGTTAAGCATTTAGAAGAATACTGATATCAATCAAGATGCTAAATGTCTCTTACTGAAATAAATCTAAACATGTATTATCTAAACTCTATCCTGACCTCACATAATCTTCCAAGAGTACTATTCCAGCCCACCAATTACCACTCATTACCACTTTCAGAATTGGGCACTAACTGCAGGTTCTTTGCTGCAGCATCTTTGGGATATTAGCTCTTTTCTTCTGAGTCTCCTTTCTCTATTTTTTCAGTCAAACTCTTAATTTTCCTCACACCACAAGTCTTCCTAACCAAGACCATTTTTAAAGGGATGGCTTTAATAATCTTTAAAGGTACTAGAAATGAAGAGGCAGAATAGCCCTGGTCCTCCATGTCTTTCTTCGTTACTTACATCCAAAAATGTCATATGGATCTGAATTGAATTATCCACTGCTTTTCATATTTATATTAAGTGCTGTTATGTAAATAGGTTTGTTTGGCGGGCAGTTTGAATTAACTGACCCTCAGCTGATTGGCTGACCACCACAGCTGCAAGGTATATAAAGGGAGCTGTTTCCCTAGGTCAGTCGCTGGGTTCTCACCCTAATAAACAGAGCTGTTGTCACTCACTGCCTGGCTTGCTGCGTCCTCATTCACCCAACTTTACAAGTGCCAACAAATTTTCCACTGAAAGGTTAAATGAAAATATGTTTAAAATGCATTTTGAGCATTTATATTTAGATATACATATTTTGGGGAAAAAATTAAAACCAGTAAAACGGATTTATCATGGGTTAATTTCTCACCATATATCTGCATGAACTAGGATGATCTATGTAGTTAATTACTACTACTACTGTGTAGTTAATCTATATAGTTAATTACTAGATAGGTATATAGACCTATCTATGTAATAAAACAGAACTAAAGATAGAAAATAAAAATAAAAATCACAATGAAACCAATTTTGTGCAGTTCCCTGGTCTTCGTTATTAAAGGCCCCATCCTGAGAATTTTAGGAGTAGAGATTCTGAGATAGCTGGGTATAGCTACCCATCTCAGAAGAACTTGGTGAGTTTCTGAGGCTGGGTACAACACATACAACATATATATTTATTGTACATAAAATACATAAATAGATTTACATAATTATTCTTTCCCAACCATTGTTTCTGTTATATGTTCTCACAGATATTAAACTTTTCTAGTTAAGTTCAGAAAATTCAGTTGGGTAACCCTTGGCCAGTCACTCCCTTTCAGCCCTAGATAAGAGGAAGTTGCAAATCACTTTCAAACTATCTTGCTAAGAAAAATGCAGTTTCCAGGAATCAACACTGACTTGAATGCATAAAAAAAGAGAGACCAATGCAATTCTGTAAACTTTCTGACCTAAAACAACTTTATCTGAAATCTTCATTATTTTGTTCCCCTTAGCACAGAAAAAACCCTCCTATATCTTTTTAATGCAAGCTTTCTAAATCAAGTTTGTTTTTCATTTTTCAAAATATTGAAATTTCCCAGTATTCTTTCAGGAGAATCATCAGTGTAAGTTGTTTTGTTTCAATAACTCTGAAGATTAGGCAAAATCTTTTGAGAGCCTATTAGAAGACAGTCTATATGAAGCCCTTTCTATAGAAGTATTATGATTCCTCCACAAAACAGTAGATATCGCAAACTTGTACAAAATAACACAAAATTCTATTTTTACTGAAGCAGGAAAAAAAGTTTAAAACAATACACACTGCAACCAGGTAAGGCACTATAGAAGACCTCTAGTAACAGGCAGCTTGCAGAAACTTTGCCAATCTAATAACACTTGACCAAATAATAATACCAGAAGGATTTAACAATCTAGATTTCAAGATTGGGGTTGGGGATAAGAATATGGGAGAGCAGATTAATTTCACTTTGCTGCTGAATAACAGCTTTTTTTTTCTTCTGTTCAATCTTGACCGATCGTCAGAAGGTGCAAATTACACTAACATTTCTTGGCCTTTTGCTAAATCAAGTGTAGTACCTTAGCAAGATTTTTTTGCCTCATACTTCTTCATACACCAGGCGGAAAGCACTGAAATTCACAAAACAGTCTTTTTCTAAATGCCCAGAGACTGAAAAATGTTAGTCTTTTACATAGGAGGGATCCTTGACTGAAATATGCTATCAAAAAACCCAAATTCAAAATGCTTTGCTAGTTGAAAAGAATGATTTCATTTACTACAATAGTTTACTGCTGGCTTTGCCCCAAGATAGTGAAGTGACAAAAGCGCATGCAAGTAGAAAGCACGATCATTTCCTGTCATTGTCTGTCTGAAACAATGACTCTGATTGCTATTTGTGTAAGTGGGTTTTCAAGCTTTCCTGTCAAGTTGCCTGAGATGACTTTACAGCTCACTAAGAAAGGTTGAAAGGAAGCTGTTTTAATGCAAGGGACAAATGGAAACAACCATCTGTAGAATTCCCTAACATTAATTTTCCATTTTTAAAAAATTAATACCTATACACTGTTCACCTAGAATAATTTCCTAGTCTGATCATGCAGGGTTTGAGAATTATAGCAATCTAACCTGATCAAAATTCATCAGAAACAGATAGAAATCTTCCTTATTTTGACTCCTGTGATCTTCAAATTGAAAGCTAAGAATTCTTAAGAAGGTTAAGAAGCCAGTCATTTCCAGCATGCCAATTTTATGACATGTACTCAGTCATAAAGGACAATATTTCATTCAAGTTTAATGTTTTGGCACCATCAAGCAATTATCTTGTCCTCACTTTTTGAGGAAATTCCCCATGTTAACTGTTTGACCACATTCAAGAAGAAAGACAACTGTATTGCTCGTTGTCACATAGGAAGATGTTTACAGCCCCAGTTTCAAGAGTCATACCGCACAAATCTGTTTGCTTAAAGAAAAAGAGCTCCTAAGTGTTTCTTAGTCAGAAACTCACAGAAGAAGTCCAACCATTTGAGTGGAGGTGAGCAAGTTTAATTTGTAAGGTTCTTCATGCCGGGAGTCTCAAAACTAAGTTGATACCATTAGGATCTGGCAGGTCTTTAAAAGTTGTACATCATTAAGCTTCTGTAGCAAAAGAAAATTGGAAAATTGGGGAAGGAAACCTTTGGAAAGATTTCTTGCTGAAAAAAAACTTATTTTTTTTTTCTTGAGTTGTAATGGCAATGTTTTTCTTACATTGTTGTAATGTCTAGATTCCCTATGAATTCAGTTCTCCTAATTCTTACTTGTGTTCTTATTCTATATGTAACTGGATTAGCGATGGAGAAAGAATTGGGAAGAAATTTGTGTGAAATTCTTTTACTTCCATACAAAAGAAAGTCTATCATTACTAGACACCTTTCTCAATTTTTTGCCATTTCTATTTTGTACCCCACACTTTAGGGATGGACTATATATTAATCCACATATAGTCTAATCTAGCAACATGATATATATCAGAGATTGGATTCAAATCCCGGCGCTACTGGTTCGCTATCACATGTGCAGAGCATTTTTGATGACATCTGGGTGGGTGGGCAGAGCCTCCCGCTGCTACCCGTTTGTCCGAACTGGGGCAAACTGGTAGAAACCCACCCCTGATATATATGTAATCTATATAGTACAATCATGCATAAAGGAAGAGATTTCCATTTTACTTCAACATTTTCTTATTTTTCTTATTGAAAATTACTTCCCCATCTCAATTTGTCAATAATAAAACCCATGCCCCTGTCTGAATCCTCTTCCATGTTCAGGTTGATGAGCATGGAAGATGATCACCAAGATGACCTTGGAGAAAATATTAATAAACCAAAAAGGAAATACCTGGTGCAAAGGAAATGTGTTAAGTCCAGAGTGGTGAATGAGTATTATAAAGATTGGAGAGAGACTGAGATGAGGCTACTCTCCACACTCCTACCCCTGTCTCCCTGGAGCAAAAAATGGAAGGAAGGAAGGATCCTGCACTTATAGCCTAGCTCAATAAAACTTAGTGTCTACTCTTCCTGTGGAATCTGTTTCCTGATTTCATCCACTTTGAAAGGAGGAGGAGGGGAGAATAAAACAACTAAATTTGCGGACCAAGGAAAGCTGTGGATATAGCATACTTAGGTTTCAGTAATCCATTTGATAAAGTACCCACTTTCTTGTGGAACAGACAGTACAATGACTAGCTGGATTCACAGTTGGCTGACCAACTACATGGAGGGAAGTATCCAGTGGGATTTCTCAAGGTACTGTCTTGGGCCCAGTGCTCTTTAACGTCTTCATAAATGACCTAGATGAGGGGACTGAAGCAGAGATGGGTTCTACTTACTTTTACTGCTGGTTCACAATAGGATTATGTGTGTGCAAGCAAAACTTGCGCATGCGCCTTGCTTCTGTGCATGCGCAGATCGCCGATGACATCCGGGTCTGTGAGCGGAGCCTCCTGCTGGTTTTACTACCGGTTCTTGCGAACCGGTCTGAACCGGGGGCAACCCACCACTGGACTGAAGGGGCTTTCACCAAAGTTGCAGATGACACAAAGCTGGTGGGGAGCAACTTTGGAAGATAGAGTCAAGATGCAGAAGGATGGTATGAGGCCAGGCTATATACAAGACTACCTCTCTCTGAGAGTACCCATCTGTCCCACCAGATCTGATAAAGTAGGCATACACCATATCCCTTCACTTAAATGTTGCCATCTTTGGAGACCTAGGAAGTATGGTTGGTGTTTTTTTTTTTGTAGACATCTTGCCCAGTGAAACACCTTCCCCACTGAGATTCAGCAGGCCCTTACCCTCTTAACCATAACAGGAAAGCTATAAAGAGCTAGCTCTTCCCCCAAGTGTTGGGATAAGGCAAAGTTGAAATTAGAAGACAGGGATGCTAGTTGTATCCAGGGATTAAGGCACAAGGTTATTCTGTTTCTGTTTCCATTGTGTATGTATTATTATTATTTTTTTTGGTATGATGTCTGCTTTTATATAATGGTTGTGAGCTATCCAGAGTTGTGGTTCTAAGTAGTTACACACAAATTATACATAAATAAACATGTTTTGCCACTAAAAGCTGGATAATACTATGTTTAATGGGTAGCAGGAAAAGACAAAAGTTTCCTTCCTTGTTGGAAGTGAGTAGAGGACAATATTGTTTGTTCTTACCCTTGAGAAATGATTAGTTGCTCATATTTGTCATTAAAATAACCTGTTGTAAAATTTGGCCCATCAATCTGAACAATGTATTATATGTCACAAGCTTTTGCAGGAATTACTTCTTTCATGTGCATGGATCTTTTCTAAAATGGCAAATATGGAAGCATTATTAATCTTTGAACTAAAATAAGACAGACTTTTTAATCTTATTAGAAATATAAGACTACTTCTTTATACTCAACAGCACTCCATTGCAGTGATCACTCTAAAATTTGGATAAGACTAGCAGTCAACTTTTTAATGTTTATTTATAGATGAGGATATATCTGATTAGGTAGTAAAGCTGCCACAATCTTAACTGATATTACTATGGTCAAGACAATTTTGCAAATATAGAATAACCCTTCTTGAATAAACAACTCATAAAACAAACATAATATCTTTTTAATTCAGATATGGAAACAATTCACTTTGAGAAAATAGGGATTTTTCTGATGCTTCTTGTGTGTTTTAAAGATATTGAAGCAAACCTCAATGTTTGGTTTAAGGCTAAATTAAGGAAGCTTAAATTTTAAAGTTTTAGTAGTAAGAACTTCATAATGGAATGATTAGATGCTGATTGTGGTATCGCAACAGGATTATGTTACATTTTCTTTTATAATTAATACTAGTGAACAAAATGTGTTCCTTTATGATCCGAGAACTAGTCACAGAATTTTTTAAAAATACAATACAGCATTAATACATGTATAAGAAATTACCGTGTTTCCCCAAAAATACAACCTACTCAGAAAGTAAGTCTTAGCTTGATGTTTACAAGTGTGCCCAATATAAACTCTACCCAAAAAATAAGCCCTAATTAAGACCCCACCTCTCCAGGTAAAAATTAAGCTAGGGTGGAGATGGGGGGTAGAGCTGCCCTACTTACCTTTGGATAGTTGCAGCCAGGCTTTGCACACCTTGGCCCATTTCTTTTGGTACAGAGGCCTTCAGGAAACCCTTGCTGGCCTTGCCGGTCAAAGAACTTCCTGAAGGCCTCTGACAGCGAAAAGGAGGCCGTGGTCACAAGTGAGGTGAGTCAGTGGATGACATTCCCCCTGAAAATAAGACCTGGTGCCTTTTTTGGTGGCAATATGTAAGACAGGGTTTTATTTTCGGGGAAACACAGTAGTGTTTATATAGTAAATATGTATATGTATATATGGTAGAAAATCCATGAATCAATCCACTCAGTGTTGGTTATAAGATGTGTGGCTATATAGATATTGTAAATAAAAATTGTAAATAAAACAAACTCAACATTTATTTATATCCTGCCATTATTATTGTTATTATTTCATGAACAAGTCAAGGTGAGAAATATATCTAATACTCCTTCTTCCTATTTTTCCAACAATAACCTGTCAGTTATGAGCTGAGGTGAGTTGAGCTGAGAGGAAGTGATGGTCCAAGAACAACAGCTGGTGATCATTTCATTGGGGGGTGGATTTCATTGGGAGGGTGGATGAGGAAGGGAGAGAGGACAGAGAGAGAGGGGGAGAGAGAAAGGGAAGGAGGAAGGGAGGGAAGAGAGAGAGAGAGAGAGAGAGAGAGAGCTTCCATGGCTGAGGTGGACCTGAGCTTGTCTCTTTCTGAGGTCAGTCCAACTTCTTAATCAGTGGATCACCCTGGATTTTATCACCTTTTTATCACTTTTGCATCACCACACCTAACAGAATTAGTCTCTTCACGGAAGGGTGGTTTCTTGCTGCAATAATAAGTAAGTGAGCAATAAATGGTTGAGAAGTGCATATAACATAATACTGAAAATGTGAGGGAGTGAGGCAGCTGGAATTTATTATCTTTTTCTGTTGTGTGGAGTGGGAGTGATGATAATTGTTTTACTCCATAGGAGCTACTCAGAAGTAGGACACTGAATGCTGTTTTGCAAACTCAAGTATATGACAATTTGAATTACTACCCCTAAGGACATTCTAGTTGTGTTTACAGTTTTGAGTTAGGGTTAGTTTTTCTTTCTTTTCTTTCTGCTTTATTTTTCAACATTTAACTTTTCCTATAAGTTCTCAAGTTTCCTTTCACATAAATTAAGCCAAATTAACTCTGATTTTATATTTTGACTCCATACCAACCAAGTTAAATCTTGTTATTATTTTGAATTTTCCAAAGGTAACCTTCATATGTGAACCGCTAATATAGTTTTTTCAATATTCTGTCTGATTTTGAATTGTTTTTATTAATCCGTTCATGCAAAGGTAGCCCTGGACTTACAACCATTTACTTAGTGATTATTCAAAGTTACAACAGCACTGAAAAAAGTGACTTATGACCGATCTTCACCCTTATGACTATTGCAGCATACCCATGGTCATGTGATCAAAATTCGGGCACTTGGCAACTGGCATGCATTTATGATACTTGCACTGTCCCGGGGTCATATGAGCACTATTTATAACCTTCCCAGCCAGCTTCTGAGAAGCAAAGTCAGTGGGGGAAGCCAGATTTACTTGGGGGAAGCCAGATTTACTTAATATTCCTTACTCTTTTCATGTATTCAAATTATGTTTATACTTTTACCTGTTATCTTATATATG